>NC_063062.1:34197727-34870227 GCF_018812025.1 Megalobrama amblycephala | reverse complement strand
ATTGGATGACAACAGCAACAAAAGCAAACATAAACATCTAAGCTCCCATTCCATTCCATTCCATTCCATTCCATTCCATTCCATTCCAAAAGGATGTTTGATTTTACTGTGCATATTAAAAGGTAGCAGGGTAAAAGTCCATGGTAGCTATATTAATTCATATATGATAATTAAGTCACACGTAATCATATTCCTCTCAGCAAAGAGCAAAGGTTTCCCCTAGCCCCAATAAACATCTATGAGAATATTATGTAATAAATGTGCACATTAATTCTATGATAATCAGGCACCCATTCCCAAGGTTATATCCATGCCCTGTCTTCTTAGCTGCTGCACTTCTCCATGCCTTTCTTCCTCGTTCCTGTTCTGCCTCTCATCTGCCTATGGTTTTTGCTGTTACTCGACTAATTGCTGCGGCTGTGTCGCACACGTTGGGCTCGGGGGAACGGTAGCTGATCCGGTAATGGGGACAGAAAACTATGTTCTCGCACAACTTTGGACAGTAAAATGGAAACTGTGTGAATCATTTAAGGAAACATGAGGGTGAGAGATTCCAAAATGCTTCCTTACACCTCCATAATTCATCACCTGCACTGTCTATATATTTGTTTGTGTGCGGTACGGACCATCAGCGGGCCCAGACAGAATCCGAGGACTCTTTCCTGATTTTATGAACTGATTTTGGAGGAAATTCTGTGAGATTCTGCAGAACGGATTTAAACATGAAGTCTATGGAATTTGGCCTCTATTGCAGATTCATTTTCCTCGAATTGGGTTTAACAGGAGGAAACGGGAAGACAGGAAATACTGTCAAATGGAGCCTGACTGCCAAATGCACAGCAGTCTGTTAAACTCACATCCCTCAACTGATCTGACAATCGGCACGGTGGATTCGGAGCATTAACGATAAATAACAAGCCATGGAGCAATTAAAGAACAATGGCATTTAAAGTAATGACATGCTCCCGGTCTAATTAAACACATAGTTAATTAACATTATGTCATTATCCATGTAACATTTGCATACGTTTCAGAGGTTCAGCTGTGTGTTTCGTGCAGTCTATATCTATTTATCCATTCTATCACCCATTACAAAAAATACTCTGCATGCATCATTCATTCGTATGATTAAATAGCATAAATTTAGTGTGGAACATACTTCAAGAGATATATTTTAATGTGCCATTTAGGGTCATGTTAATCTAGATACCACACTAGAATACTGATTTGAACAAAAATAAAATGAAATAAAATAAAATCTTTGTCTTCCCAATTGGTTGTGCAGAAAATGCTGGAGAAAAATAATGTAGCACCAAAGGTACACCATTGTACTTGACCCACCTCTAAAGTGTGTGTATTAGTGCATAAAGTGTAGATAATATTACCTGAATGGTACAAATTAGTATCTTTGGAGGAGATTATCCCAGTGACAAGTTGTTGTTGTAAAGGTACTATTTCAGACAGTGTAGAATGGGAAAGGACTGAAGACAAGGAACAGTGTAACACGGAAAGGAAGGTAATTAAAGCAGCTGTTCATCCCTGATTGGTTTCGGATGTGTAATGCGTTAATGGGAATACCCCAGTGTGTGTTTGTGAGTGTAACTGGCTGACTGGATGATGGTAATGCAACAGGGCAGAGTTGGCACTCCCTTGTCCAAACATATCCATCACATCCCATCATCCTGACACACCAACCTGCCAGCCTCCTTTTCCGGTTCTTCACAGAAGACACCCCCCCCCCCACACACACACACACATACACACACACACATGTACACCTGCACTGCACTGTTATCTCATATAGTATACAAGGCCATCTGCAAATAAGGATCATTTTGCTGTTGCTTACAATTCAAGATCCCATAAATATCTACCATTGTAAAAGCAATTTACTTTCAGTGAAGTATATTTGTTTTGTATGATCAATACTACCTGATCAATTTTTCCTCGAATAAAAACGATTTCTGCAAAAACAACTTGGCCAAAATCACAAGCAGCTATCGAACATGAATCCATTGCAGGCTGAAGCCCCAATAAAGAAAACCGAAAAGAGTTTATTTATGCTTTAGTTTGTTCTTGTTGATATGGTTAAAATCAAATAGCTGGTCCACTAATGCCGTTCTCATCTCTGAACACTATTTCTTAGATAAATTTAACTGTGAGTATGCGCTGTAAACAACCATGGGCAAAACACCACAAATAAAAAGCAGAAGAAGAAGAAGAAAAACAAGGGGTTCAGGTAGAAGCCAATATGTTTGCTCCTTCCCAACCCATTTGGACTTGATATATGTGGATACTGTATGAGCCCAGGGCTGCATTTGTGTTGCTCTTGCATTCTGTTTACACATGCAATGCTTGCAGAGACAAACGTCAGCATAACTTTACGTTGGGGCGTGTATTTTCCCAGTGAACAGTAAACTTTGAAGAAAGACAACTTTACATTATTTTACTCGCTGTATTTAGTCTCCAAGGCATTGTAGCCTGTTTTAACCTGAAGAATTGTATTAGGCTTACCCTCTCAGTTCTCACAGCTCCCCAGAAATACACACCTGATCATCTGCCTGAAGATTGCATTAGATATGGAGATGTAACGAAATATGCACGACTAGAGAAATGTGAAGAAACTCTAGCAAAGAAAGCACGTAGCAAAGAATCACAACATGTAATGATTTTGTTTGTGCCGAGAGTCTTGGTATAACATTTTATTAGTCTCCAGACCATATCGTTTCATTTTTGTGTGGAATCACGGTGTATTAAAGGACAAACAATACAGTGTATTGCTGTGTTCTGTTCATTCAGAGCTCTTTAGTAATGCGTGGCTATAAAGGAAAGTCTGTGTGATGAAAAAAGAAAAAAAAAAAAAGACCTGAAAAGAAAAACAAAAGCAAACTGTTTTGTGTGTGTGTCGAATATGTGTGCACAATAAAAAGCATTTTCCAGCTTAGAACCTGAGGGGAGAACCTACATTTGAGAGAAACACAACAATAGATCAATAGTGACTCATGCTAAGGGGTAAATGTTGCCGTCCTTTGGGAGACAGGCCTAGCATACTGGGCAGGGGTGGACTAACCGTTCAACAGCTCCTCTACACAGCGGGAGTGCGAAAACAGTGTTTTTCAGAGCATTGCTTCGAGTTTGCGCCAAGTCGTCAGTGGGGAGTTTTTAATTGCCGAGATAAACATGCGACTGTTTTTAGCTTTAAACTTTTAATGGCACCAACCCTGTTGCTTCTCGTTTATGCAAAAACAAAGCACACAAGGGAGGGGGGGGGGGGGGGGTTTCACCTAAGGCTTGATTTACCTCAAAGTGTAAGAAAGGAAGGGAAATAATGAGGTTGTAGTTATGCATAAATACATGAACTTATGTATGAGGGTCTTCTCTTTTCTCTGCTCACTGTAGGTCAGAATCTATATTCATAAATATAGATATAGAGAAAGTGAACTTCAGCAGAGGACTCATCTTCTTTCATTAAGAGCGTGGTGACCCTCTCTCAGGGGAATCTCTGCTAACAGCAAATGCAGCTGCGACACGTTGAGGGTTGATTGACAGAGTGTAGAGAACAATTACCTGTTGAGGAATGACAATTATGGGGGCAGGATGGAGGCAGTAAACGCAATGTTATTGTTTTTTTTTGTCTCTTTTTCTTGTCAAATCTCAATCACCTCAGCTTCAGCTTTAATCCTTGTCAAAAACAGTCTTGATAGTGCTTCCCTTTGTTGGCCTCTGAGGTAGGCAGAGCTTATTTGCCATGTGATTACACAGTATTCAAGGCAGTCTGAAACAACTGTGACAATTCTTTTGGATTGTCTAGTGGGGATGGGAATTGCAAGATTTCTGATTCCACTTAATGGATTAGTTCACCCCAAAATTAAAATTCTGTCATTAATCACTCACCCCCATGTCGTTCCAAACCCACAAGACCTTCGTTCATCTTCGGAATTAAGATATTTTCGATGAAATCCGAGAGCTCTCTGGCTCCTCCATAGACAGCAATTTAGGCCCCGTCCACACGGAGATGCGTTTAGGTGTATACGCAAACATTTTGTATCAGATTTTGTCCAGACGAATCCAGCATTTTAAGAAGGTGAATCTGATATTTTTTGAAACCGGGTCCCAGAGTGGATAAATCTGAAAATGCTGCCCTTGCATTTTCATGTGTACAGCCAATCCGTATATTTTGTGAAACGATGATGTCATCACCCTGTGTGTCTCAGATGTTGCAAAACAGCAACAACAACAGCAATAGCAGACTCTAGATTATTGTGTTTGTGCTGCAGAAGCTACTGAGCCAAAATAAAGCATTATTTCTAAGCTTTACTAAAGTTTGTATACAGCACGTAAGGTTTATGCGCATGCTCCAAGTCTTATTGTCTGTTTTAAGTGTATCTCTGTGGCGGAATTACAGCACCACATACTGGTCTGGCATCTTTAGGGAAAGATCTGGCTTCGTGTGGACGGGGCCTTAATTAGCACTTTCAAGGTCCAGAAAGGTAGAAAAGACATTGTTAAAATAGTCATATGAGAATGACACAGAAGAGAAGATATTGTTGAATAAAGTCGTTATTTTTGTTTTGTTTTTGTGCACAAAAAGTATTCTCATCAGGTTGAAGGTTGAACTACTGTAGTAATGTGGACTATTTTAACAATGTCTGTACTACTTCTCTGGACCTTGAAAGTGCTAATTAAATCGCTGTCTATGGAGAAGTCAGAGAGCTCTCGATTTCATCAAAAACATCTTAATTTGTGTTAAGATGTTTTGATGATCGAAGGTCTTACGGGCTTGGAATGACATGAGGGTGAGTAATTAATGACATTTCTGAATGACATTAATGAATTTTCATTTTTGGGTGAACTAACCCTTTAATCATCCAATACTACAGTGGTTACTTTAAGAATTAATTTGGCCTTTTTGAAAAATAAATATTTGGAAATAAGAAATGCAATTACTATGGCACTTTTGACAATCTATAGTCAAATGATGAGATCATTTTAAACATCAGCAAAATATAAAAAAAAAAAAGTGAACATGCTGACATTTCATGCATGATAAAATACCATTGACTACAACAGAACTCAGTGTGTATGTTTAACCACTGATTTAATTCTCCTAAGTATACTGAAGCATAACACATTAACAGTTTAGTTAATTTCAAATTGAACATGATGCAATTGATGACTTGCGATTCAACAAGTCATTCAGATTTCAGTAACAGCTCTGACCGATTCACAATTGTATTAGATTTGCTAAAAAGAACTAAATCATACAAGTGATTTGTTCTGGGATCAGTCAGTTGAAAGGATGTGCTTAATGTTTTTGATTCACTAAAAAGAACCAAGTCATGAGATCAGTCTGCAATGATCAAACTGTAGATTCAACAGTGGCATTGTGAAACTGAGAATTAGTAGTGCAACTGTAAGAGTATTTAAGTGTTCTGTACAAATACACACTTCACATGAACCATGCATTATGAAAATCATTTGTTGTTTTTAAAGAACGGAACCGGTTCCGAATAAGAAATATCCTCAGTTCACAACCCCGCTAACTAGATATGCTAATGTCGTCAATACTTCTTATTTTGGGAAGGATTCTGATTATTATGCCAGGCCATTCTGGTGTGTCCAATTGTTGCGTGTGGCCTCTCAGAACAGCTGGACGCCAATGTGGCCGCACTCCAAGAGCATAAGATGGCACCAGCAGATGGCCAATTAGACCTCATAATGCCTAATTGTAAATGATGAGACAGGTGTCAAATTAGGAATACCTGCAAATTATTGGGCGTGCTCGGTAAGCATTTTTTTGAGAGAGCTCTCAACAGGGAAAGGCTCAGGGCAGTCTTTTTTTCTGTCTCTCAGCGAGACCATAATGTTAATTTACTCTGTGCTCGAGCGGGTCTGAGGAGGACAGTTTGAGTGAATGGATGGTGTCCGTTCGAGGTTGTGATAACATTCAGTGACTCAGCCAAGGTCTGCGAGGCGCCATGAAGGACACAAGATGTCTCGTCTTCATCACACTCACCTCGTGTCTGTCAGGCTCAGACGCCGGGGTCACTTTCACTTAGTCAGGGACGTTTCGGGCGGTTGTCCTTCCATATCTACGTGTCCCTGTGACACTTTGTCTCAGATACAATTTGCCTGTCCTGTACTTCAAGAGTCATCATGTCCTCTCCGATTAATTACAGCAAATCCCTTATCCTCAAGGGGTACACAGCCGTCTTGCGACTCCAGACATAGGTACGAACATGGACGGGAAGCGCAGTCTGTCATTAGGTTACAGCTGCCCCCTGTCTACCCTTGTCCACTTGACGTCTCCAAGCTCCCCGTTCTCTTCCAGAGATGGTCACATTAAGGACAATGGGCTGGTAAATGACCTGCTCCAGCCGTCTGTTACAACCTGTGACAATGAATATTAAGAATCCACCAGCTACCACGACAACAAGGGTGTACGGCTATATTGTTTTACAATGGCAGCACGCTAACCTCAGTAACCCCATTACTGGCTGTCGGTCGTAAAACAGGCGATTGGATGCATTACGGTTCCACTGCTGCTCCCCGCTACCAATTAGGGCTTTTTGACCCACCGGTTGAGCAATCTGTCACAGTTGTGCTGCTTTTCGACTTCAGCATCCATGAAATAACAGAGAGAGAGCGACAGGCCCACCCACCACAGTCAGCTAAAAGAAGCTGGAGAGCTTTACAAATGCGTATTACTCACACAAAGTGGCAAAGGGTGGGAACATAAAAGCTGAGCTTTGCAGGAGACTTCTTGGTCTTTTTGGATGGGCGTTAAGCATCGCCTGCCTACGCACTGTAAACACTGTCTGACTGCTGTGTTATTTTGTGTGTGCATGTTTGAAAGTAACATAGAAAGGGCTCGTCTCAATGGTCTAGTTGGAAAATCTACATAGAATAAGAGCCCGTATATACCTTCCAGGGAGCTTGGAAACTTTTGAGCATGGAATTGGATGAGCAAACAGCTTTCCTCTCAAGGCCCAGGGATTATTTTAACACCTCTCAGAGGAATGGCCCACACTGGCCCTGCTGTTTCCAGCATATGGAGGTAAAATGATGTCAGAGGGGCAGCAAATGGTCTGTGCCTACTGTAGTCTCTATGCCATAACATACTGGCACAGATATTTGCTTCCCCAGACCATAATCAGGCCAGATCACTGCAGTGGCAAAGGTTGGATGGAACAGAGGGAGGAAAATCAGTGGAACATTTTGAAGAGGACAATTTTTCACTTACTCCAAATTCATAAGAAACTATTTGTGAAACAAGCACTTGCATACAAACAGCATACAGAAGCCATTTGCAAAATGTGTACCTGGTGCCATTTGTATTCCTGACATACACCTTCATAACTTAAAAAAAAAAAAAAAAGGATTTTGCTTTTATTAAAGTATGCGATTTTCGACAATGCTCACTTTGGCTCTCTTATGCAAATAGATGAGCATTTGCTTGCATGCCTCCTCCCAGGATGCCGAGGGGCAGACATTAGCATCCTTGTCAGTTTCTGGGCATGCTATCATAAAACCGACATCAATAACTACGAATGGAGCTCTGTCTCACGGCCCCCTAAGCTATAACTGGGTTATGAAAATACACTACAGAACATTAAGCCATTATTTTTATTCTTGAATACAGCGGACTACCTCATTTGGAAGCCTAGTCTTTTTCAAGCTTATCTCAGGCATTTCATTGGCATGCCGAACATTGTGGATCTGTGCTGGCCAGTGTTTTAATGCATACATTATGTGTGTGAGAGAGAGAGAGAGAGAGAGAGAGAGAGAGAGAGAGAGTTTGAGAGAGAAAGGTGATGAAGGAGGGTCCAGCAGCAGGAGAGATCCTGGTTTTAGCTGTGAGGCGAGCAGATGATGCCACTACAGGAGGCTTTGAGTTTGTTTTTTTGTATGTGTGACACAAATCCGTTTTACACACATTGACTGATTCATAGCCAAGTGTACATATAAATGAAGAAGCAGAAGAAGAAGAGAGGGGTGGATGCATGACAAAAATCTGAAATGAGCTGCTTTAAAAAAAAAAAATCAAGGTAAATAAATTAAGAAACATCTGAAGGAGGGAAACAGAACTCAATCTTAGATGATGAGAAAAAAAGAGGGAAAGAAAGTTTCCAATTAAATTAAAATTTAAAGTTTTTCTGTCTTCACTCTACTCAGACTCATTTTCGCTAGACGGTTTTTTGAATGAAAACAATGTCATTTAGAATCTAAATATATTAGAAACATTTCACAACAAATTTGGTAACAGGCTAATGAGTTAGGTATCTTTAACTGAAAAGTAACACAATTTTAACCTATATTTATGAATGCTTTACAGTAAATGTTAAATTGTACATGAACTGATACATTTTTTCTTTTTTTTTCTGTTTTTTTTTTGGAGTTATATAGCTGTATAAATTCAGTAAAACATTACTGAACAAGCCATTATTCATGGAGATTCACGCCTCCTCGCATACCGTGTTTCTTGGCAAAAAGTGTCTTACAAAAACTAAATCAGTATATTGTTATAAATGAAAGAGTAGTCAGCATAATTTTTACATAATTTTGAAGCAAAAACTCTAGTCTACAACCTTCAATACCCAAAAGTCTTGTGAACACAGATTTAATATACTTTTATTGGCCTTATATCAGTGACTTAAGTTTTTTGTTTTTTCAGTAACCACGCATAAACGTTATTCCTTCAAAAACACAAACATGCACACACATGTTCCTCACATATTATGGTAGCCTAGTTTGTGCTGAATACAGTGTAATGACACTTGTGTCATTAATATGTTTATGAACAACTGAAAAAAGCACAAATGTCAGGGCATGTCAAAACTTCTCCAGGCCCCAAATCAGCCTCAGACTCCAGAGGGTTAACAATGAACAATATTAAATTTATATAATAACATTAACCTAGATTAATAAACGCTGTTCATTTTAAGTTTGTGATATTCAATGCATTAATGAATTATATCATGGCAACACTTGGAATATTTTTAGCATGGTAATGGATATGATGACAATGTTAATGTATTTGGTCTTGGCGGAATAGATCTGCTACGCTGCATATATATATATATATATATATATATACTACCCATAGCAGATCTATTCAGGTGGAGCTAGGAAAGGTGGAGAGTTTCAGAGCAACTCTGAAAGCGCTCTGCAAACTGCTATACAGAATGCTAATCACCCATTTAAATGCTGAGCAGCAAGCTGATTGGCTGCAGATGCGACATGAACCAATCAGGTTGTGTCAAGTAGTTACTACCCATCAGCCTGCGCCATCTAGAGTTTCATGACAGAACTAGGCATTTTAACAACATGCTTTGCATTTACAGCAAACAATACTAAAATGTATTACTAAAAATAAATCAAATTTAAAAAAAAAAAAATGCTTCATATGGGTGCTAATAAAACTGACATACAATTAAACTCAAGTCAGACATGTCTGAAACTTATAGTTGTTGACTCGAGAACTGTGATTCAGTCCAGTTTATGAATGAACTGTTCAGATTTTTTTAAGCAGTTCAGCCAATGTCTAAAAACTTGATTCAGAAGAAGGATTCATTTACAAATCGAACATGGCTACCTCATTCAAACAAATCCTCATAGGCTGCAACCGCAGACTCCATCAAGAGGTTAAAGAGGCAGAGCCAAATCTGAAGTGTCAATGAGAGGCCTGTGGAAGGAAATTTAATTTGTTTCCCATAAGTCAGGCTTCATTAGCTCTTTGTGACTCTCAGTCCGCTGCATGCAAAAGCAGCCTCGCCGTAAATCAGCAAGCTGACCTGATAAAGTGTCCCTCTCCTGAGGGAAACAGAGCCTGTCTTACACACATCTGTGCACTCTCACCTGCGACTTAGAAGGCCAGACTCTAATTGTCTACCCAGTAATTGGTCAAGACAGTTCAGGTTAGACAGTTTTGTGTGGGCAAAAGACTTCACAACCTCACATAAAGACAGCACCGTTGTCCTTCTGTAGAGTTTTCTTTTTTTTTTTTTTTCACTGCTAGTCCATCCCATCTATCTGTGTTTTCAGCTTTTCAACTGATCTGCATAAGGGATGATCTGTAGGTGTAGTTTACCACAGATTGATGTGCTTCAGCTCCGTACGGGGCAGATCTCCTCCTGGGCTGTGCGCTGCGTGTTAAATGGTGTGTCACGGTTAGGCGCGATTCTCTTCATTCTCACTCGGCTTTGCCACCATAGTGGCCTGACACCGCGAGGCGGGACCCTGCCTTTGGCTCCTGTGTACTTGTGTTGGAGTCAGCACTTCCCTACAGGGTTGAAATGTTTTTCTGTAGCCATCCTCTCTTCCTTGCACTCGCTTCAGCAATCCCAGAAGGTTATAGACTTGCATCAGCGCTATCTAGTTTAGTAGCTGCCCTTTTGTGTGTGTGTGTCTCCGCAGACAGACAGCGAGAAAAAGACAAAAGAAAGTGTTCTTTGCTCCACTGCATGGTCCAAGGAGTGTGGAAAGGCTGCAGCGCTGTTTTCTGGTTGGCTGCATAGTGCGTTTGGTTGCCTGCATAATCACCCCAACGGAGAACAAAAAAAGCATCCAACTTTATCATCTCAACCAAGGTGCATTTATAAGTAAATCCAATATCCGTGGAGCCATATACAGTTGGTCTTTACCCTAAACTTCTGGCTCATTTCAGATAATTGTCAGTTTTAAAGATCTGATTGCTTCTTTCTTATGTGTTAGGCTGAGGAGTTAAGAAAATGGAGATTTGCCTTGATGAGGCCTGGCTGCCTTTAATGCCCAGGGTCATGGCTGACATTTCATCATTTGTGTTTCTAATTACTGATTTACACTGCCACTAATGGCTTCTAAAGATCTATACAGACTATGTGCAAATGTGCCCCAGGTTTCCTCTCTACCGACTGTGCTTTTCTTGTGCAGTACAATCTTGTACAATCTTAACAATGAAACATTGAAATCTGATTAAAAAAAGAAAGAAGTCATTTCATGATAATGTTAACGTGACAGTATTCAGCAAGTTCACCCACACTCATGAACGACAATGTAAACTATGGTAAACAAAGATAGCCAATCATAACGAGGGTCATTTGCATATAAACGTATTTGCAGTTCAGCTGTTTTTTTGTCCCTGTGTGATTGATAATATAATGTGGTTCAATACAATGCTTTTGTCATTTGATTTTTTGTCACTGGATGGACAAAAACACTGAGATTTTTTTCTCTCTCTCTCTCTCTCTTTCATTTGCTTGTAACAGAAGAAAGAAAGTCGTATAGGTTTGGAACAACATGATAGTCTATAAATGATGAGAGAATTTTCATTTTGGGGTGAACCATCCCTTTAAGTTCTTTTAGTCCTAACTCTTTTAAATTCCCTCTGCCTTACTGCACTGCTCTCTGTCTGCTTTGGTCTCTCTGCCTGTTGTTGTCTTTTTTTCCCAGCATGCTTTATTTATGGAGACTTTTCAATGCTGGCATGATGCCCGAGCAAATTGTCACTTTAGCAGCGCTGATGCGTCTGTGTTGCTCTGTCTCCCGTCTCGACTCCATGTCACTCAAACGCTCCGCCAGCACTGCTGCACGAAACCTTTTAGGAGCCATTTACTTGGAAATAACATAACACAGTCTGGCAGGCAAGAGTCTAAACGTTGTGTCTTTCACAATACTCCCAGAATAATGCTGGGAAATTATGCATCAATGTAAACTTAACAAATTGAAACCATTGATTGCAAATGAGACAGAAATGAACAAATGAATTTTGTCAATTTGCAGCATTTTGCTGCAGGCTGAGAGCTTGAGATTGTGGGTATAAATTCACATTTCCTATTAAGCGCATCCCGGATCATGGCTGAGATTTCTGCCCGTTGATAAACACAGACACAAATGTGGTTCTATTCAATACAATGCAATTAGCTAGTCACGGGAAGTGAGTGTACGTTATTGAATTTGTGTTGCTTGGTGAAACTTCTGAGAGGATAAATAGTAGTTTCCAACTTTAGAATGCAGGCAGGAGTCTTCTATAGGGAGAGGAGGAAAAATGTGTGTTTTGATGTGTGCTGCCTCACTTTCTAGAGTAAGAAAAGTCTTAATAGAATAGTTCAGCCAGAAACGAAATTTCTCTCATTATTTACTCACCCTCATGTTGTTCCAAACCCACATGGCTTTCTTTCTTCTGTGCAACACAAAAATAAAAATTTGGAAGAACATTCTGGTTGTTATGGAAGCTTGTTTCTGCCATGAAATAACACATTAAAAAGGTAATTATGACTTTTTTTTTATCTCACAATTTCAAGTTATAAAGCGAAAATTGCATGATATAAACTCACAATTGTGTTATAAAGTCAGAATTGTGAGATATAGACTTGCAATTCTGACTTCATAAGACAAAATTGTGGGTTTATATCTCTCAATTCTGAGAAAATTTAATTTGTGAGAAAAAAACGGTCAGAATTGCGACTTTAATTCTGACTTTATAACTCGCAATTGCTAGAAGAAAAGTCAGAATTGTGAGATAAAATGTTTGTTTTTTTTTAGTGGCAGAAACAAGCTTCCATATGTTGTGATTTCAGGCATAAATCTAGTTTTAAAAAAATTGTATTCAGGTTGGTTTTTAAAAAAAAGAAGGTTTTGTAGCATTTTCTTAACAAAAAAGTTCTAAAATATGTCATGCATTTTGACATTAATAGCATGTAATGTTTAAATACCTTATAAACGTTAGTGCACACATATTAATCATTATTTCCAAAAACTGAGGGGTTCTTTCTGTGAATAGATGATAGGTAGATAGATGGACAGATTGATTTGGAACAACGTGAGTGTGAGTGAGTAAATGGGTGTTTTGGATGAACTATTCTTTTAATCTTCATTTCGAATAATCTACAAAATCCATTTCATCATGCATGCCACACATCGCATTAAGGCCATCATGAACTGTATCCCTCTTTACCCCACTCAAGCACACTCATGCATAAACATAGAGAAAGTCAGTCACCATTTCCTAATTACGCCGAGACAACTGTATCCCAGACTTGTCAGACTCGCTAGTGGGCCAGTGTAGGGGAAGACTGTGTTTGTGTGTACGTATTCTGCTGCATCTCTGCGTTGCGGCGTCAGCACGCTGGGTGAAGGTTAACCAGACTTGACATTAATGGTTGCCATAATGAAAAGCTCAGGCTCTAATTAAGCCCCACACTGAAGGAAGACGGGCACGAGGCGCTCACATTCCCCAGGAGCACTCCGTTCCATACTCTCTATCTCTCTTCCTCATCTGTCTTAGACACATGGTCTGATGAACGCAAGTCTTCCTCTTAACTAAAGTGAGTCTGCAGTGTTGAGTTTGTCTGTGCAACACAGGCTTCAGAAAAAAGCCTTTGATAATGTAAACTTCACTGTCAGCTCATTCTCCTCAGGCATCAAACCAGCGCTGAACCTTCCCTTAGCCTGTTCCCTTCTTTGTTCTGCAAAGACTAGCCTGTCGGTTCTTTAATGGACTCCAAAGAGAAATCTGTGTTCTTTAAGATGTCATTAGGCAGTAAATGAGATCTGAGTGGCATTAACAGCATTAGTGAAGTAGGGGTTTCAGAAGAAAGGCTGACAATCACTCCCAGGATGAAGCATCTCTATGGTCTCTATTTTCAAAGGCCCATTAGGGGCTGATTTAAAAAAATGGTGATGTGCTGTCCCTTTAAATAAGGAGATATAATCTTTACATACCAGCATTGGACATACACTGCCAAAAATCTTTTTTTTTTTTTTTTTTCTTCAGTAAATATTTAAACAACCTTACATTTTCCTTGTAAATAAGAATATAAAACAGTTTGCATTAAGCTTCTTTTTCCTAACCTTGCAAGATAATAAATATATAAATAAATAAATAAATAAATACAATTTTTAACACACTGACATTTAAAAATAATCAATTAAATGTTCAAGTTTGTGCTTAAAATAAAGAAAAAGAAAGCTTTCTAATAGGCAAGAATTAAATTTAATTTATGCATATATATATATATATATATATATATATATATATATATATATATATATATATATATATATATATATATATATATATATATATATATATATATATATGTGCCTAGAACTATACATAATCATTTTCAACCAATTTATGCAATCCCAGATCATAAGTAAGCTTATAATGCAGCCACTTTCTAATAAAACATTATGCATAAATATATGCATATGCATAGTGACTGAAGGAGATCCGGTGAGAGAAAATTGTGAGGGTGAACATGCTGCTTATCTTAAAAAAAAAAAAAAAAAAATATCCTGCTTATCTCCGACCCAGCAAAGTGAATTTTCCAGGCTTCAAAGATCTATGACAGCTGTATTAGAGCGTTCTGTACACCTTTTTCCACCACACGGCGAAGATATCCGTTAGAAGCTAAAAAACAACGGTTCATGCAGATGTGACATTTGATCTAATCATTTGTTTTGGTTAAATCCACCAAGCCCAGCATGTGAAGACTAGGATTTCTCACCTGATTAGCCCATATTTTGGAATCTCGAAACATGTAAAAGAAGATTTTCACCCCTGTGATTCTAAATCCTTTAAAGAGTGACAATGTGTGTAGCAGAAATGTCTGTGCCCTCTCTATTAATTGGCATTTCAACAACCTTCAACTTCCATTTGAAATATCATGTGTGAGAATTGGCTTACAAGTTATTGATGTACAATGGATTTCTTTTTTGTTGTTTGTTTTCTTTGCTCTCTCACTATCCATTTGGTTCGCTATCTGACTCTTGCTGCTTTTTTCCTTTTGAAACTGGAGGCTAACTCATGCAGGTTTTTGTTCTGGAAGTGTTGGAGAAGATATGCTGCTTTCATCTGAGTCCATTCAGGTTACAGTTCTGTTTGACCATGAACGGTCAGCGTAGTGCATTGAAACTCCTCCATTGAAGACGGCAAGCGAACGGGCTCAGACCTAGCAAATAAACAACAATCTTTCTTACTGACATCTCGCAACGCATTGATGCATCGGCCATGAAGGTCTGATGGGAAAAATGGAAGTGTGTTAAATAACATTTCAGCAAAGAAAAGGTGAAGAGGTTAAAGAATATGCATCCAAAATGTTGCCGCTGCATTTGACACCTCCAGCCAATGTATGCGGCGACATCAAGATCGATGCTCCGTGGAGTCTCGTTTATATTGGGTACAGCTGTATATGTGTGTTCCTCACAAGCGTGCATGCTGGGATATGATGCCCTTTGCGCCCGGTGTCAAACAGCCATCAGCGATAGCACGCGTCACTCCATTAACCTTCAGTCAAATTAATCTACCACACACTCGCCTTCCCATCAGCCTCTGCGGGGACACGTCTGTGCACGCTGACAGGGGACGGCACAACATCCCACCCACAGGCGAATGTATCTGCGCTACACGTACTCGCCGTATGACTGATTGAGTTAGGAGTGCAGCATTCTGCCACGGCTCTGAACAACCATAGGGTGCTTCCTCTAACTCCCAATCTGGTCTGACCATGTTAATGTGATTCTATCGAGGCCCACGCTGTTTCCAGCTGTTGGCCCGCTCCCACTCACGATAGCGGCTTCCCCGCAAGATCTCACTTTTTCTTCCTTTCTCCCTCTGTGAGGATTCAATGCTCTGTGGTTCTGCACAAACAAACAAGGCCCGATGCACGGGGAACAGGATGTGAGATCCTCATTTCCACACTCTTTACACAGCGGGCTGTAGCCTCCAACTCAATAGCCTGGAAAAGAGAGAGGTTTAAATCACTGCTGTTTCTTCGAGGCACTGCTGGGATGGAGATGTTTGCGTTTTTGGAAATATAAATGTGTTTGTGTGTAAAGTGCGAATGAGATTGTTTAGCGTCTGTGGCAAGATCATTTTCTAAGTTTGCATGTTGGACGTAAATGTGATCTGCCAACTTTAAATGTGAATTTAAACTAACTACAATTTGTCTTCTCTTTTTTCTTTCATGCTTATCCATTGGTCATCTTCTGAACACAATAGGTGAGTAAATGTTCATTTCTAAACATTTAAATCTGGAGTTTATCAACTAATTGTCATGCAACTCAAGAGTTTTGGTTCTTAAACTTCTTAAAGGATTAGTTCACAAAAAAGTGCATGCATCCATCATAAACTTACTCCACACGGCTCCAGGGGGTTAACACATGCCTTCTGAAGCGAAGAGATGTGTTTGTTTAAGAAAAATATCCATATATTTAACACGTTATAATGTAAAATAACTAGCTTCTGCCAGACTGCCTTCCATATTCAACTTACGGAAAAATTTTCGTAAGTTGAATACGAAAGGCGTAGGACTTAGCATAAGCAATTTGAACTGCGAGAGGGATTTAACTTTCTTGAATATAGAAGGCGGTCTGGCGGAAGCTAGTTATTTTACATTATAATGTGTTAAATATGAATATTTTTCTTATACAAATGCTTCGCTTCACTTCAGAAGGCCTGTTTTAACCCCCTGGAGCCGTGTGGAGTATGTTTATGATGGATGGATGCACTTTTTTGAGCTTCAAATAGGTGGTTTCCGTGCACTGCCATTATAAAGCTTGGGAGCATCAGGGTGATTATTAACTCGAATTGTATTAATCTGAAAGAAGAAAGTCATATACACCTAGGATGGCTTGAGGGTGAGTAAATCATGGGGTAATTTTCATTTTAAAGTGAACTAGTCCTTTAAAGGTTTTTTGAGTGCATGATCTCAGCTGTTTTGCCAACTTTCAACCACAGTCTTCTCACAAAACTCCGCCCTCCAAGACCCATCAGCCAATCCGATGTCAACAAACCTGAATGAACAAAATGTTTGTCTAGTTTTATGATGTGCATGCTGCTCTTTCTCAAGTTGGCTATATCAGTGAGGTCTGTCAGCTAGTAAGAATTTTATTTACATGTGGTATTCAACAAAAGAGGAAACAATCCCTTACAGGACTTGTTTGCAAAGATGTTATGCTCTCTGTTTCAAATAAAATGCTGTAACAAACTAAACAGATAAAGAAGGACAGCACTCAGCTGAGCAGTGGTTTAGAAATGAAAGCCCTATTTCACTCCAATTAATCATTCTTCATCTGTAATTAAAATCTCTAGAAGATCTGGCCACTCCAAGATCTTTGCTGTCTTATCGACAACCAGTTAGCGCAGAGAATAGAGGCCTGTTTTCTTCTTCTTTTAGAGAGACAGACCCCAGTCATATGCAGATGCAGTATAAAAGCTTTTCTTACTTATTTTGAGGTTTCGATACCAATTAATTCAGATCCGTTCTTGTTAGGAGGTATGCTAATTATCATGACAAATGTGTCAAAACAACCTTTCTCGCTCAACAGGTTTAAGCTGGTCTGGTCAAGCTGAAAAATGCCCAAAACCTGTTGTTTCAAATTGAAACTGAGATCTATAATATTTTGTTTTCCATTTTAAAATGAACACACAGTCATTAAAACCCCTGCTCTGGGAGTGACATGAAAATATTTGAGTGTGAGAAAAGAATAAAAGCGAGTCTCACATACACACGCAGACTCTCTTTTTCTTTCTCCAACTCAACTGACTGTCTCTCTTTCTCCCTTTTCTCTCTAAAAGACATAAAAACACATACCCTTCACAAGGCCAAGGTGGCTTTTACAATGAGTTGCGGCGGGTAGACAGCTTAATTTTACACTTCTGTCCCTCTGCGGCAGGCTCTTGTTGGCTCTGGGTAAGCTGTGTTAATTGGAGGCTGAGCGGTGTGGTTATGGCACCTCCTGTCAGACTGGCAAGGGCTGGTTGGGTCACTAGCAAAGGTGGGGACAGGTTGGCTGAAGTTGTGACATTTTAATTACCAGAGAAAGGCTAGTCCAGTGGTGTCAGGTGTGAAAGAGAGAATCCAGTAAGAGTACAATGCTGAAGACCAATTTTGTTTCTGATCTTTTCTAACATTGGACATAAAATCACATTTAAAAAGGCATAAAAAATCTGAGTTGTATTTACAGGCCGTAAAAGGATTGTAATACAGTTCTATAATGCCAACCTAAAGGTCATGCTGGCATATCAGAGTGAGTTCAAATGGTGAAAAGTTTTTAATCTTTCTTGAATTCAGCAAGCTGTAAAATAAGCTAACCATTTCAAAGTGGTCAGAGCCCTAGAGGAAACCACATGTGCTTCTGAAGCGTTGAAATGTGGTGCTCATGTGGATGAGACTTGTTTGAATCTTGCTAGCAGCCTCTCTGACTTCCCTAATCTCATTTCCCCCAAATTATTTTCTATTGTGCTCTAAAATATCCATCCCCATAACAAAAAAATGACCTCAAAGAAAACTAATTTAAAGAAATATTCAATACAAGTTAAATTCAATCTACAGCATTTGTGGCTTAAAGGGATATTTCACCCTAAAATGAAAATTAAGTCAGCACACACTGGTGTTGCTCTAATGCAGTATGCCTTTTTTTCTTTCTTGGCCCACAAAAGGAGAATTTTTTTTAAATTTCCTGCTCGCACTCATCCATAGCAGCGAATAGTGACCAGCATCAACCTAATCAACTAATTATGCCCCTTCCCTCAAGTTACGCCCCCCATAATGAAACAGCCATTTGGGATGTCATCAGAGCCCCTCCCTCTGAAATCGCTGATGTCATCGCTAGTACTGCTCTTCTTTTGCTTCACTATCGCCACCTAGTGATAAGGCATACAGATCGTATAACACGGATCACCAGACACCATAGTCATCCTGTTTGTTTTCATCAGTTTTTTAAAGTATTTTAGATATGAAACTACACTAAATTTTATTGTTATGGAAGGGGTAGGATTAGGGTATGGTTTCGGTGTGGGGGGGTAGTCTGTATTAATTTGATAGTAAAATGTATTTTATGTTTTACTACTAGCTGTTATTTCATACTTGATAAGATTTGAAAGCAACATAACCTTGTCTTGTCTTACAAACATTTCATTCATAAAAATAATAAAATAATTTACTTCAAAAGATTGTTTTAGTCAATGACATCCATGCTTGCTTCTTCGCAGGAGGTGTAACTTGTTTCAGTAGGCGTAATTTGAAGGGGCGTGGTTTGTTGTACTACGGGACGCAGTTGGTTTGAGTAGGGCAAACTCAAATTAAACAAATTAGTTCAATCAAATGAACTTTTATGAGTATGTAAAACTTTCTTTTTCTTCTGAGTTCACAAAAGTGAAAAATTGTAAGCAATCTGAATTGTTTCACTGTTTTGAGTTCTATTAATATGTTCCTTTTAATTCATACAAACTTAAATTTACCTGAAACTGGGCTATTTCCCAGCATGCTTTGCCATGACACTTGAAAGGGAGAATAAATGCTGAAATTAAGCATTATATGATTTTTTTTTTTTTTTTTGTGATAGATTAACACTCTGAGGTCTGAAAACGTGCCGGCGCGTTTTGCAGTTTTTTTTTCACATTGCAGCAAAACAGACTTAAAATACTCCGTCATTTTTTGTCATAGAGACATAAGTAATATATCAATTGAAACTATAGAATATCTTCTTTTATTTGTGTACACTCAGAGTAAAAACACAATGTTGTGCTTTTTGTAAAATAAAGAAAACTAACATGATGCGTGATTTCTCCTCTCCCTCTGAACGAAGTCCAATCTGATAGTTCTCAGAAAATGAACTGTAATTTAGTGAATACTAATCACAGAAAAATTAAACTTATGTCTAAAAAAACGTTAAGATGTCAGGTTTTAAATCATGTAAGTCAAATCGAAAACAAACCTTCTGTGTTTATGTAATCTGTATGAAAAGAGAGCCATGTCAGAAGTCCGTGATTCAGCTCATTATCTGCTAATGCGGCCACGCCCACAGAGCCAGCGCTATTCAGACGCAAATTCAGAGGCAATACATGCATTCATCGTCTCAATCGTGTATTTATTGTCTTGAAAAGTGTTTATCTGGATGTAAAAGTCATGGTTAGGGAGCTCTAGAAGACATGCAGTTAGTTCCTGTTTTCTTTTCTTCTATAGATTAATTTTAGATGAGTTTTTGTTTCTTTAGCGCCCTCCGGCTGCAGTATGAATTGGAAACTCCATTCATGGAATAGCCTCTTCTTCTTTTAGATTAATTTGTGGACTAAAAATGCACAGAGAGCGCCCTCCGACTTCAAGTATGAATTGAAAACACCAGCGCTCATAGTAATGACAATGAATATTAAATAAATATAACTACTCTGTATAGAAAATTGACATAAGCATATGAGAATCCAATATTTCTCCAAATGTGCATGCTTTTAAACTAAAAGCCTATATTCAGACTCTTTGCATCACAGAAATACATTATATTTTAAAGTATAATAAAAAACCATTACTTTATATTGTAATAATATTTTTCTGTATGTTTCATATATCATGATGAGCTTGAGACATCACAGACAAATCTCCCACATATGTGGGAGATTTAGTAGTGTTTAATGCTTTGCTATGCTAATATTGAATTATTTATTTTGCCATAATCTTTCAGCAATTGCTATGCTATTCTAATGACATTAAAGCATTGTGTTACCAATTAGCCTTGGCTGAATTAGCTAGTTATTGGTAGCTAAATTGCCACGAATAAAAATACTTTAATTGAGATTACATTATAGTTTTGTCGGCGCCAATAGCCTCGTGGGACCCGAGTTCAAGTCCTGGCTTGCGAACCTTTCCCGATACCATCCCCTTCTCTCTCCCACTTCACTTCCTGTCTGCTGTCTGTTACTGTCCTATCATAACAGCAAAAATAAAAAAAAATAAAAAATTAAAAAAAAAAAGAGATTACATTATAATTTTAAGTTAAATGTATGAATTAACTTACACAAAATTTTCAGGTTAAGAGCAATTAAAAATGTATGCGTACAAAATTGAAATCTGCCAGTTCTGCTTACTTAAAATTTGAATTTCTTAACTTAAAAAATGTGATCTGATTACCTCTTTTTTTTTTTTTTTTTTTTTTTTTTTTTTTAATTTGCCAACTTATTCAGGTTTACAGTGTATGTGACACGTAATGTATAATACAAGTGTTCTGGGGGTATACGATAGGATTTGGTGAAAAACAAACACAAAAATGAACATGGCCATTGGTCTTCTGTGTGCGGCTCCATGATGTGCGAGTTCGTGAGACACTATTAGCGCTGCAGTTTACTCCAACTTGTCCAGAAAAAGCACACAAGTTGTGAGAAATCAAGATTAATAAAATGGGAATTTCAATACCCCTAGAACATTTGGAAAATATGGCACATGTAGGATCATTCTGTGATACTTTTGCATCTTTTTTTAAAAGTTTGATACTGGTCGCTATTCACTATCAAATAAATTGTATAAGTTAAGGCTATTAAATAGCAGTCCCAAACTAGTTGTTGTTATTGCAATAAAGTTACTAAGTATGAGCCAACACAGAAAATAACACAAAAAAATAAAGTTATAATATTTTATAACTAAATATTTAAATACTTAATATATATTTTAATATTTTATATAAAATATTTTGGTTAAGGTTACAAAAAAACTGGGTTTTATAGAATAGAAGCAATGGGAATAGAACAATTTCCTTGTAATATTTTCATTCCTTTTGAATTATGTGCATCAATAAATCATGAACGATAACACCGGGAACATGCATTAGTAAAGCTAAAAGGGTCAAATTCGATTTCATGTTGACTTTTTTTAAATATATAACAGTTAAAATTAAGATCAGAGTTGTTACTTTTACTCACACTGAAGACACAGAAGGATCACATATGTGTGGTGATGTTAAACAAACCCTGCAGGCAAATCTGGAGGTACTGTATATAACTCAGAGGAGTAACCACTTCTCTTAAATCATTGTGACAGTGTGGTCACAGGTACAGTCCTTCCATCCTCGGGCTAACTCACATTCACACCCAGGCCTGGCTCACTCTGGTCAACTGTCAGGAGAACTGTAGACACAGTGCCAGGGGATAGAGCGGGCTGAGATGGTGTGAGCACGGCTGCAGGGATGTGCTGTTAAAAAGGTCAGGCCGTCAGAGCGGCCCCCGTGTCCTAATGCGACTCTCGCTGACCTTTATAAAATAACGTTTGCCTGAATGCAGAGCATTAATACAAGAGTGAATATCACCACCCACCTCAATCTACTCTCACGGGGACGAGATACGCCTTGTCGCACCAAAAAGAGTCAGTTGCTGGGTAGTAACTGATTACACGTAATCTGGATTACGTAATCAGATTCCAAAAACAAAGTGCTTGTAATTAGACTAGAAGGTTTTAAAATTATCGTAATCAGATTAGTTACTTTGGTAACACTTTATTTTGAGTCCACTTTATACATTCTACTAACTATAAGTCACTTTGCATCTACATGTCAGCTTATTCTACGAACCCGAACCCTAACCTAACAGTCTACTAATACTCTAATGGGAGTTAGCTGACGTGTAGGTGCAAAGTTACTTATAGAATATCTAAAGTGGACCATCAAAACAATGTGTAATATATATATATATATATATATATTCTCCCTTTTTCTTTTCTAAAAATAGCTAACCCCTATTAAATACATTCACCACACTTCATCCACATCACTGGGGAAAACGCCATTCGTATTTGTATACCATGTAAATATATTCGCAATCAATGCTTCTGAATTTGGAGTCAAAAGCACTTAATCAATTAGACCATGTATGAGACAAATAATTACAGTGCTGATGTATAGCTGTGCAATACTATGTCTTCATCATATCCAGTGACCTTCACTAATTATTCATTCTCGGAGTCTGGACAAAATAAAATGTTCAGTTTTGCACTCTTAAAAAAAACTGAGGGTTTTTGCAACGTTGCCATAGAAGAACTATTTTTAGTTCCATGAAAGAACCTTTCATTGAACAGTTCTTAAAAGAACCTTTTTTTTTTTCTTTTTTTTTCTTAGTGTTAAGAACATTTAAAAAAATCTAAAGAACCTTTTTCCACTATAAAGAACATTGAGTTACACTTTATTTTACGGTGACGTAGTTTCTATTGAGTTACGGTTAGGCTTAGGGTTTGGTTTAGGGTTAGTTACTTGTAATTATGCATAATTTACTGTTATTACTATAGTAAGTACATGCAGTAACGTGTAACCATGTCACCTTAAAATAAAGTGTTACCGAACATTGTGTGGAAAGGAAAGGTTCCATGAGATTCCCAGAATGCGTGTAGATAAAAGTAGGCAAGCCAAGCCAAAACCACAGCACTTGGAAGGGGTTTCAATACTGTTGTAATGTGGTTTGAACCCAGGCCTTCACTGTTATAATGAAGTACAGGAGCCCTCCGGAGAGGAAATCTGATGGCGTATTGTTTCATCTGTTTTCCACCAAGCAACTCACCTAATTTCGCTTCTTGGCATCCCGGTATTCCCAACACGCTCTTATTAAAGCCCTGCCATTCTGCAAACATGGCTACCCGCTCTAATGGCAGCTCCCCACGCTTCCCCTGCACTCTTCAAATCAGCGTCGATGCCGTGGGGGTCACGGCCAGGGACTGCTGGTAATGAGATTGGAGCAGCGGAGCCGTTCTTTGTTGCGCAGGTTTCTCACTGTTGTTCAGACTTTAATTATCGCTAGTTGCGGCTGAGGGAGACGGCTGCTGCACCCCTGTGGCCCGTGGAGGTATGCAGAAAGGCTTCCATCTGAGCGAGGTAGAAGCTGATTTCCGCACAACCCAGAATGCCTTTACTACCACACTATAGTTCCTCAGAAACCAAACGAGTACATTTATAACAAATCGCTACTAATTTGTGATCAAGGGGCGACCCCGAACATCCCAGTTTGTGTGCATGCGTGAAGTTCGGCTACTGAGAGTTACTGTTAATAACAGGATTTCTGCGGACAACGGCGGCTAATAGCACAGCAGAGCGCCACGAGGCAAAGACAGTAGATGTGTTCAAAGCACAACTATTTTTTGAAGCGGAACTATCGCCTTGAGCATTGCTTGTGGCAACAAAAGTTCAAGAGCCTGAAAGAAAATGGGTTGGAAAAAAAGTCCAAAAGAGAGAAGTTTCCTGAAGACTAGAGCTACAGTGCAATGGACATCATGGAGCTCTGCTGGTCCCCATCTAGCAGAGCAGAGTATAAAGAGAGAGGGAAGCTGAGACTGCTTTGAGTCATCTGGGTACTCGCATCAAAACAGTCTTTTTTCCCCTTTTTTTCTTTCTTTATTACTTCAGGTGTTATATTGGCTGTTACATCCATTTAAATCATTGTATTTATAAAGTCCTTCATGTATGCTTTTCATGCTGTGTTCAAGAGGAGTGAAAAGCCTTCACCTGGACACAATGTGACAAGTTTCCTGATTCCTACTGTGGAATAATCAGGCTGATTTATTCACTTTCACACTTCTCCACTGGGTATCCCACCACCACCACCAAATCTTCCTTTTAAAATAAAATTTTAATCAGACATTTGAAGCTTACAAAACAGTGGTAGGGTCAAGAGTACAAACAACAGTTTTTCCACTTCTTTAAAGTTATCCAGATTTTCAATATTTAAATTGGGATGACCAGATAGCTCCATTTACCCAGGACAGTCTCCCTGTTTTGTGGCTGGAGCTGATCTCCATGTAAAGCTGGAGCTTTACATGTATTCTCATATAACACTTTTTGTTGGAGCCTCAGTAACTCAGTGGTTGTTTGTTCTAGATGTCTCAAATTTTGATTCATGGCAGCCACATTTGTGTACTACAAAGAAACTCACTTGGATGCAGAGGTGGGGGACTCAAGTCTTGATCAATGTAAGAGAATGACTTGACTTTGACTTGAGATCAAATGACTTCAAATGACTTGAGACTTGACTTGACTTGAAGTGGAAGACTCGACAATGACTTGAATTTATTATTCATTACTTTTAAACAGTAATGAAATTTGTTTATATATATATATATATATATATATATATATATATATATATATATAGTGACATCAATTAACATGACGGCAGAACGGAACGGAACTGAAAAAAAAAAAGAGATTCTGAAACTCAAATCAGATGTAAGTGTTCACCACTTCTGATGCATGTGCAAAGTTTCATGAGTTTTCGAGCATGCTGGGTCCCTCAAAAATGTGATTCATTTCGAGAAGAAGAAGAATTGACTGAGCAATTACAATAGGATTCAAATTATAACATTGGAATTGTCAGTGGTATATATATATTGATCGCTGAACTAGAAATGTTTCTATCTCAGAAATCTGGTCACCTATTTTTTTTTTTTTTTTTTTTTACACTGGAAGCCAATATTGCCTATGTTCTGCAGTGTGCTATATGAAGCTTTTACACACTCGCTGTAATTTAAGTTTAAACTCTAAAACTGCAGTGTTTACAATACTGCACAGCTGTGCACTGTTTAAAGTATTTGGTAGTGCACTGTAAAGGATATAAAATATGAATAGCTGCATTTTCAGCCTGCTCGTTCTCTCGCTTTCTCTCTTCTATCTCATTTCTGCTGTGCTTTTATACTGGCATTTATTTATCTGAAGGCAGATGTGATTTTATGTTCTTTATGAGCCACAAAAAAACGTGGCACTTTGAAATGCAAATGTGCGTTTGATCAAGTGGCATTTGGGAAACTTGTGTAATGATACGTTGCTTGTAACTTGGCGATTGTGGCAGTTTGAATCAAGGCAATTTTACTGTGAGCCTGCTTGGTTTCCACAATGGGTTGCTGTAATTATTTAAGACAATCAATCCTGTTTTTTTTTGTTTTTGTTTTTTTTAAAGTACTAATAATTTCACTTGCACTTCTTTTGAGCAGCACACTTGCTAAACAAGATAGAAAGTGTGTACTGGAACAAAGAAAACCTGGATTAGAGCATAAAGAAAACAGAATTGATATAAAACTGCTATATCAGTTTTAGGTGCAAACGAAGAGGTTATATTATGAAACTGTTTACTGAATATATCTGTGCATATTCATGACCCACTTACCCTTCATGAACATGAACACCAATATATTTGAAGTCACTATTTAGTTGTGAGACCTGTCATCTATGGAAGCTTGTTTTCGCCACTAAATAAAAATTGAAAAAAGGTAATTATTACTTTTTATCTCACAATTCTGACGTTTTTCTCGCAATCGTGAGTTTGACATTTTTCCTTAGAATTGCAAGATTTAAACTCACAATTACAAGTCAGAATTGTGACTTTTTGGCCCGGTTTCACTGACAGGGCTTAGCCTAAGCCAGGATTAGGCCTTAGTTCAATTAGGGTATTTAAGTAGCTTTTATAAATGAACACTAAAAAACATTACTGGTGTGCATCTTGAGACAAAACAATGGCAGTAACATATTTTAAGATATGTCAGTACAAGTTGCTTTGAGTTAAAACATGCATTTTAGTATAGGACTAGCAGACTAGCTTAAGCCTTGTCTGTGAAACCAGGACAATATCTCACAATTCTGACTTTTTTTACTTTTTTTTATCACGCAATTCTTACTTTACATCTCGAGATATAAACTCAAAGTCAATAAAGTCAGAATTGTGAGATATAAAAAAGTCAGAATTGTGAGTTAAAAAGGCACAATTATCTTTTTTATGTTTTATTTCATGCCGGAAACAAGCTTCCGTAGTCATCTCTCTTTATATGCACTTAGAAAGCAAGTACGGGAGACTGCAGGGTAAAAGTAATGACCTCCTCAGTCACGTAAGAAGGATTCACTTCACATCTGTCTTAACAGACACCTCGCCCTGGGAGTGTGCCGTAACACCTTTCTGTCTTTAGTACAGCAATTCCATGTTCTCGATCACCCACACCTCTCTGACAGAGGCTCTTCTGTTCTGTGGCTCAGTAATAACATCATGCTCTGTGGCAGGGTGCCGCTGACGGCCCCGCTCTTGCTAGTTGTCCTCGGAGCTGGAAGCTTTTTTAGGAGGTGTTGTGTAGAAGGGTGCATGTTCAGGGCAGCGCTTCATTAAACTGAGATACTGCATCAGCACATGTTGGAAGTGGGACTCTTTATCACAGTCTGCTAATGGCCGTCTCTGCCAGGCCCATTAGAGTAACATGAAAGAGGCGGCACTGAACTCTGACCCCAACCATTGGATCCATATGATTGCATGAAAGTCTTGCCCATTATTCGAGATCGAAACAGGCTTTAAGAGGTGAATACAGTAAGGACTGGATAGCATTTGCATTTTGCAGCTTCTCTGCTGACATAGCAGACATCAGTAACACGGTGCCATCTTTAATCATGACACCTTGTAATGCGCCTCATTGTCCAATGCACCTAGAGAGCTTGCGGTCTAAACACGGTTCTTATCTTAATGTTATGCTAAAGAACATTATCCCTCTGACAACAATGAGACCCTCTGAAGGAGGCAATGCAAGAGCAATTAATGTCACAAAGCGCAAAGGGAGAGCAAGAAATAATTGGACAAAATGAATGTGAAGAAATATAACAAGGATTATTTTGCCATTTTTTGTGTGCGGTGTCTTTTACATTCGGGGCCACAAACATCACCAGACCTCCCTTAAATTAAATCCAATTTTTTGTGCAATGGTTTGGGCCTTCATTAGAAATCAATCGTCAGTGACGTCAGCAACCTGTGGTTGGTACTGAGTGATAGGGCCATCTACGCACTACATGCCTGGTCCGTAATCCTGCCCTGATTGTATTAATACCACTGCATTTTCTGCAGCCGGAGCTGTGATTTTAACCTGGTGCTCTGGTTGACGCACACACTCCTCAGAAATCAAGGCTAAGTGGAGGATTCATCAGAGACCAATCGGGACCACACGCGTCTTCTTCCCGTCACGTCGGCGAAGACTGATTGGGACAAATCCTTTTCTCCCTCCGGTGTCAGGTCCCATTCACTGATGTGAAAGAGAGACAAATGTTTTGATTAGAGGTCCCTCTCAATGTCACCAGACTGGCAGTTTAAAATGAGACGTGCCCATCACGGCAGAACCAGCCAATGGTGGGAGGAGCAGACAGATGCGTGTCTGAGTGATTTGAAGAGGTCTCGTCTAGAGCTGGGAAAAGTTGAGAGATTGTTGTAATGGACGCTTCTCTTCTCACGTACAGTTTTTTTTTTTTTTTTTGTGCACAACAGAACAGATAAACACTCAACAATACAAGCGTGAACAATGCAAGCTCTTTAGACCTAAGTAGGTGCAGAGAGAATTTGCATCCACAAAACTCCAAAAATTGCAGCTGAATTGGAATGCATATAATTAATACCCTTTATGAAAGGTGTACTCATTACATTTTGTGTAATTATGTTGTGTTGCGCTGGCCAGAAAGACGTTTGTCTTTGATGATAGGTCATGTGATTTTAAATTGACTGGCTTCATTAGGCGACCAGCCGCATGCAGTAATTCACTGCTGACAAGATGGGCTTTTAATAAAACTTGGCTGTTTATGCACTTGAAAACATTTATTATTTTTTTTTTAAAATCAGTGCTACATGACTAGAGAAAACAGAGAAAAGGGCTGTGGCATTCCTTTTGCCAACAACCACAATGCACTTTTGATTTTGGCTCCACCCCTCTGACATTCTGACTGTCTGTGGGCGGGAATACAAAAATGCAGAAGTTCAATCTGTAGTTTTAACAGTGTTTCCCAACCCTGTTCATGGAGGTACACCAGGGCTGTTCGAAATCACCCCCTATACCCTCATTCAATATTCCCTATATTACTCCACTAATATACTCCACTTAAAGGAGTGAATGAAAACGTCACTGAGTGTGCCGGAAGGGCTGCTGCTTTTGCATAGTTTGTGTTTGTCGTTTAATAATCATTTGACTTAACAAACTGGCAGCTCCAGTAGTAATGCAAAGATTTATCTTCAACTCTGTCATGAAAACTAGCATGTATAAACCTTAATTAAACAATTTAATAATCAATTAAAAAGGAATTTATACCTGTATGATATTACACTGTAGCCACATTGGACCAGCGGTTTAGAAAACGGGTGGATGGATGGATTTTTCAGCTGTGGGTGCCATCTTCTGGTCAGATGTGGGAATTCATTCAGCGAGTGTCTCTCACAGTGCATTATAGCCATTTTCTAGCCATTGAGCGTATTTGGTTGTACACTCATTATTCCAGTGCATTGTGGGATGGAATAGTTTTGGACACCACTATAAATTGCTACAAATGGGTATAGGCGGTGATTTCAGACACAGCCCAACTCTTTCGAACTCTTCCTAATCAAACACACCTGATTCAACTCGTTAGAAGAGATTCCAAGACCTGAAATGAATGGGTCAGATAAGGGATACATCCAAAATGTGTACTGTTGGTGTGCCTCCATGAGCAGGGTTGGGAAACACCGTTTTAACAAAGCTCTGGAGCTGTAAAAAAAAAGTCTTGACTTTTTGCTGTCAAATAAACTGGGATATGTGTGCACATTGTACATTTGCATATTCTACCAACACTGTAAAAATACAAAGCAGATTGAAAATCTGCGTATTTGTCCTTTAAATAAAAGGGCTTTATTAAGTCCTACTTATCTTTGCATTTAATGCAACGTCTACAAAGTCATTAACATCATTTGGTACACACCAAGTGTGTTTTCTTTGTGTGTGCCATCAGATCGTCAGCCTTCTTTTTATTTCCCATCTTCTCTTTCTGGAAGAAGCTGTCAATTATTCTGTCTTACTGTCGTTTGATCAAATGAAGACGCTGGGATTGGAATCCTATTACTTCCACTGCTGCCTGTATTAGTCGTTTTATTTCACTAGGCCGACATTAGAAGCAGAGTGTTCACACGCTTTCAATCTCAGCCAATCAGTTACAGGAGTCAGACGGCATAGAGTCGGCCACACAAGAGCTTATTACCATTCCTCACACGCATCCTAATGGACGTGGACCTGAGGCACTCCGTACCACCGCACAGATGGATTGACTCGGGTCTTCTCCGGTAAGCTTTGTTCCTATGAAGAGGTATCTCAAAGAGTGAAATTTATTTTGATTTGTAATGTTTCATGGACTTTTTCAAGGGCCATCTTTAGCACTTTCTCGCTCTCTTCTCTCCCCCTCTTTTCTGCTTCTTTTTTCTGGATGTCTGCCTTGGGCTCTATTTTAGTGTCTTTTTAGTTCTCTCTGCGAGAATCGCACTGATATCAAAGTGGCTAAGCCTCCGTCTCACCCTCAGGTTTTTTCCTGCTGAAGAGTTGTCCTCACAGCTTTTCAGAAACAACTCAAATACTGGAAGACAAGTGTTTGGGTTTTACACAAAGGATAGCAAAAGTAAATATGCGCAAGTTATCTGCTTTGTTTCAGCACCAGATTTGCTAAATAAATGATTCAATTTCCATGCTGTGACCCTTCTAGATCCTCAATAAATTGCTTAATACATCATAAGTCAAGTTCATTTTTTTTTTTAGTTTTTTTTTTTTTTATGATGAGGCAATGTTACTTCAGGTTGTAAATTGTCATGAAAAATATAATATTTATAAATGAATAATTACTGATATTTGTTTAAACATTTAAATAAATAAAATAAGAAAAAAATACACTAACATATTTAAGGTGTTGTTGTTGTTATTATTAGGGGCCAAGCAACGAATGTGTAATGGCACCTATTGTATCCATTGGCATTATTCTTCTTCTTCCGATCTGGAATTCTATGGCAGCCCATAGAACCACTTGGAGGAAGGTTGTAAAATTTGGCACACTGATAGAGGACACTCCCAAATTTGGTGTCTCTAGATCAAACTCTCTAGCGCCACCACTTGTCCAAAGTTTCACTTATGTTTACGTTAATAACTTTTGAACCATAAGGGTTAGAAACAAAATTGTTGTTTTTTTTTTTGTTTTGTTTTTTTTTTTTTCTCAGATTCCTTGGCTCAATACGATTCAATTGCTGCATATGATGGCATTTTCCATCATGAAACTTTTCCATCCATATTCCCACCATAAAAAAAAAAAAAAAAAACCTTTTTCGAACTCCTCTTAGATAGTTACTCTAATTTTCATGAAAATCAATTCAAATCATCTTCAAACTATGCTGGCAAAAAGTTATCAAAAACTTTTTGATAAACGCAACCTTTTTCGAACAACGTACAAACAAATTCGAAGACAATCATGCTAAATTGGATGCGAGGCTATATTTATGCAATGCTTTTGCATATTCTGACCAAACTTGGTACATGTCATCACAAGCATGACCTGAGGCTACATGCTGCATTTTGGCACAAAGCCACCTACTGGTCAGGAGATAGATAACTAAGATAACTTTCAACAGTTTGGCCAAAATATATTTTACCATATTGACCATTTTTCCATTTTGTAGCAAAATACTGTATTTTTTGAATGCATTAGTGTATCATTAGGAAACTCGGTATGGGTCATCAGCACGATGCCCCGAAGGAGCCTGAGAAGTTTCGAGACAGTACCACCTAGTGGTGAAATCAAATATTCATATGCTTTTAACTTTTGAGGTGGTTGACTTTTTTTCATGGGAGTCATCTCCTTAGAGTCCTTGCAGAATCCAACGATACCTAACATGCTAAGTTTTGCCTTATGGTTTGTGCAACATTGTGAATTAGTTTTTTTTTTTTTTTTTTTAAATCACAAATATCTTTTAAACCACCATAGGAAATTTGAAAACATAGGTCGTTGGCTAAACAGTAAAGCCCAAATGCCAAAGTTTTGATAGTAAGTGGCAAAAAAAAGAAGCAATCAACGTTGTGCATGGGTCATTTTACTGATGATTTTACTTCTTGCTTGTTTCTTTACACCAGGAAACTTATTCATTTAAACTTTTTAAAAATGGCATAAAAGGTTTTTAAAATCACTTGAAACCAACATCAATGCAAAGAGTACATGTATAACTTTTAAACTAGATTTTAAAAGATTTTCCTTTGCGGACCACTCTTACATGTCATTGACCCTAATAATGCAAAATATACATACGGTAGTCTGTCTATCATATAGCACCTGACTAAACTGGATTGCTGATATTTGGTGAATAAGAAACAGGTTTTTGCAATTAAATGCTTTATGAATTCACCACAGAGAATTAATTTAAGTCATTTTAATCACTTATACAACTGATTAAACAGGAAAGGTGTACTGGCTCCTTATTCATGCAACTCTATCTTGAGACTGATTGAACAATGATAAACAATATTCTGAGGCATTAAGTTGTGGATCTCACAGTAATGACAAGACAACATATTTACCATCTTCATCTCACTGTTTGTCGACGCTGCCATTTTTTTTTTTGTTTTTTTTTTCATGAGAATTTCTCACTTTTTCCACTTTTCCTTTCATCTTCCCTGCTGAGAGATGGATTGTCATCTCCCGGCATTCTCAATATATGAGCAACCTAAGCAGGCCCCCATTCATTCATGCCACACTGCTCAGTTATAAATCAACCAACACACCTGTGGGCCGTGCCTTCTTTCCCCAGCAGATGTTTTGGGGGTTTGAATATCTGGTTGCTTTACCACGGACACTTTCTAATAACAATGTTTTAAACTTATTAATTTCAAAGATAAAATGGCCTCCCTGGTGTTAAAAAAGACTGCATGATGGACTGCATTAGCACGGCTTTGTTGAGAGGCAACTTAAGAGCCATCATCAACACTTACACTTAATTGCTGACACTATTCATCTCGTCGATTTCCCTATGCAGCTCTTCTTCTCTACTGTAACAATTAAATGAAGGCAAAAACAGATTTCACTTCTCTGCTCAGAGTGGCTGGGGATCAGTGAGACACAGTTTACATACCATATCTTAATTTCCCTTATGATGAAAGGAGTACTGAAACACTCTCCTTTTTGAGGATTCACACCTCACTGAAACAACGCATCTTGTAAATGGTTGACAGAAATATGTGTACCTAGAAACGCTGTGTGTGGAAGTGTCAATTATTTGCAAGTTGTAACAAAATGATTGTACTGTACGTAAAAGCAAGGTGTTTATCTAAATCCCTATGGCAGAAATCAATAATTTACATGTCTAAATTTGGTCAGTCAAGTTGAGTCTCGCCTTCCGTGGTTCATTTGCTTTAAACTAAAATTAGTGTCGTCATCTACCCACCAAGTTCAACTTTACCCCTGTAAAATAAAATCAGATAACACTGGTGGCCGTTGGAGGCAATTTTTTAAAAGGGGGCATTGAGGTGCTTTTGGAAGCCATTTGTTTATGTTGAGTTCACACCAAAACTGATATTGCTAAATGAATCAGACATTTAAAATAAATCCTTCTGCCTTTCGTTTTTGTTTTCCATTAGAGGTGCCCTAGATTCAAAAATTGAATTTACCTTGGCATAGTTAAATAACAAGAGTTCAGTGCATGGAAAAGACATACAGTGAGTCTCAAACTCCATTGTTTCCTCCTTCTTATATAAATCTCATTTGTTTAAAAGACCTCCGAAGAACAGGCGAATCTCAACATAACACCGACTGTTACGTAACAGTCTGGGTGTACGCCCCCAATATTTGCATATGCCAGCCCATGTTCCCAACATTATGAAAGGCATTAGACAAGGGCAGAACGTCTGGATGTGCACAGCTGAATCATCAGACTAGGTAAGCAAGCAAGGACAATAGCAAAAAATGGCAGATGGAGCAATAATAACTGACATGATCCATGATAACATGATATTTTTAGTGATATTTGTAAATTGTCTTTATAAATGTTTTGTTAGCATGTTGCTAATGTACTGTTAAATGTGGTTAAAGTTACCATCGTTTATTACTGTATTCACAGAGACAAGAGCCATCGCTAATTTCATTTTTAAACACTTGCAGTCTGTATAATTCATAAACAACTTCATTCTTTATAAATCTCTCCAACAGTGTAGCATTAGCCGTTAGCCACAGAGCATATAGCCTCAAACTCATTCAGAATCAATGTAAACATCAAAATAAACACTGTACTTACGCGATTAGACATGCTGCATGACGAACACTTTGTAAAGATCCATTTTGAGGGTTATATTAGCCGTTTGAACTTTTTTTATGTTGTTTAACGCAAGCGCGAGGTCTTGGGGCGTGGAGAATTAAAGGGCCACACACCCTGAATCGGCTCATTTCTAATTATGCCCCAAAATAGGCAGTTAAAAAAATGAATTTAAAAAAATCTATGGGGTATTTTGAGCTGAAACTTCACAGACACATTCAGGGGACACCTTAGACTTATATTACATCTTTTAAAAAAAAGTTCTAGGGCACCTTTAGACTAATTAATACGAATGCCTCTTGTTTCCTCACTGTCAATCCAATCATATTAAACCTATTATTTGGCATTACACGATTTTCAAATTAAATATTAATAAAAATATTATTATAAGAAGTTAAAAGTGTTTTTTTCCCCTTTTGTCAATGTCTTATCTCACCAAGAATGTGGCTGTTTTCCTCAAAACAGGTGTTCATGTGTGCACCTGTAGTAGAAAAATTACAATATGATTTGTTGTAAATTTGTCTTTTACACAGATTTCATCTCTTAGGATCATGCAGGAACTGTTAATAAAACAAATCCAACTGCCAATTTGTTTGAATAAAGCATCTGGTTACATAGTTATAGATTAAAATATATATTTTCATTCATATTTTCATGTGTTCACTTTCTTAACCACACAAACTACCCTTTAGGGCTTTTATTTCATACAGCTTTGATCTATCTTTATGTTTAATCTTCGTCAAAGCAATGGGAATACATTGTTCAAAGTTCAATTCTGTGAACATCAAAAGTGCTCTTTTATCTTGTTAACTGGGAGTGAAGAAAGTATCATTCATTTGTGAGCAGGTCAAATTTGCATTTTGAGCTCTCATTTTTTTCACGTTGCGATATCAAACCATATTTTACAGCAAATGGGTTTTAGTAGAGGCATGCTGACATCATTCCACTAACTTTCATTATATTTGGTTTGCCTAGCGGATCAGATTACACAAATCTTTTACTTGTGCAACTGTATGAGCGATCTTGGAAACAACACTAGGTACTTCATTTTATAAAAGGTCACTTAATATTTTCTCTCTCATACAAACCTATACGAATGAATGAAATGAAACTGACCCACCAGAAAGCAAAAAATAAAGGCCAGCTGTTTTGTTGCTAGAAAAAAAAAACTAATTCAGAGTGAATCTCTAAAGCTTTGCAATCAAGAGTGAACAAACCAGGATGAATAAAATTGCAGATGCCATTTGACACTATGCCATTCTCTGGTTATGAAGCCTAGAAGCAGTCTTTGGAGAGATTTGATGAGATCAGAAGGAAAGACAGACCAAAAAGAAAGGAAGAAAAAGATTCAATAAAGGCTTATGATAGTTGATGCCACCGTGAATGCCCCCGTGTCTCTTTCAGAGTGGCTTATGGGAAAAGCACAACACCCCCAGGCCTCTTCTAACTGCCATTTATAATTTTTAGAGCCCATCATCACATGCGATCCATCTTTATTTCACACCGCAGCTGTCCTGATGTGTCTAATGCCTTGTGCAACTGGGGTATAAATATGCTGGCTTCATTGCCGATGTTTATTCTTTCTGCTCTATGTGTTTGCGGCGGAGGAGACAAATCTTCATTAGAACGTGAGCCATGGCGCTGTAGCCAGGCCGGCCCCATCATGTGTTGGCTTATTTGTTTTTACTCGAGAATGCATGACAGGAAATGAGTTTGTACATTCAGATTGGGGGAAAGATGAGCACAATCCCCCTCCCAATCCCCGCTGACACAAACAGATACAAGCACGCTCGCACACACACATCGAAGCATCATCTTACATTATCCACTGTCAGCGTGCAATGTTTATTTGACTATTAATCTGCGGTAGCCAGCTGAGCCTGAAGGATCTTGTGTGTACATGCTGATAAAGCGTGCCTAGTTGTTACGGGGGAGACTTATGCGTCCAGAAGTAGAAATTTCATCTCTACGATTCATCTAATGATTCGCAGGAGGACAAGGGGCTCATCGGGGTCCTTTCAGCCCTCTCATAAACTACACCCACCTCTCTGTAATTCAAAGGGACGAAATCTGCACGACATTCATAGCCTGTGCAGTTGGACTATTGAAGCCCATGCTTTCAGCCAGGTTGTTCCACACTTAGCAAATTTCACTGTAATGATTTCTCCTGGTTTTTACCATCATCTAAAGGCCCCTAATGGGCATCCTTTTCAAAAACGCTTCTGCGCTATCAAATGTAATTTACACGTTCCAGAAACGTCAGCAGATGTATAGAGATGAAAGCAATTACCATCTGCTTTTGGCTGTCAAGACCATTTGGATTTCTGAGCAGCTCATATTCAGGTGCTGTGTCTCCAAGTGCATTAGGACTTCATTTAAAACCAGTGTTTTGCAAGTAATGCATTACAATATTGAGTTACTCCCTAAAAAAGTAACTAATTGTGTTACTTAGTTACTTTTTATGGAAAGTAATGTGTTGGGTTACTTTTGGATTTCTTATCTAGGGCTGGGCTTGTTTGTTTGTTTTTTACTAACATGTAAATTAAAAGCTCTTTCACACCATGAGGAATGAATAAGCCTCAGGCTGAAGTAAATGCAAATTAATGCCTGTACAGTAGAGGGCGCAACTCAGACAAGAAAATTCAGCAGTCTTCAACAATAAAAACAAAAAAATGACACAATGTTTATATAAAGACACAATGTTGATGTTTATATAAAGTCATTTTTTGCTCATTAGTATGGCTGAATTAGTTAGAATTAGAATTAGTGCAGGGTTGTGTAATATTCCGAGTTTGCATTTCACAGTTTTTATTCATTTTGAGGAATACTGAATCTGTTTTTGTGCAAGTGAGATGAGTAAATGCATGTTCACATTCAGTCTAGAACTACAATAGCCATCATGTTCACACAGCGCACACAACACCTCTGCACCTTTACTCACAATTTTTCTCAACATGGCGACAGGAGAGCTGTCAGTCAATAAATGGGACAACAAAGTAACTTGCGTTAGTAACTCAGATATCTTCTTGTAAATTTAAAAGTAATGCATTACTTTACTAGTTACTTGGAAAAAGTAATCTGATTACATAACTCGTGTTACTTATAATGTTACCCCAACTCTGTTTAAAACACTTGGCAAATCAAACTAATTTTATTCTTAATCTCTTGTCCATCTCCCCTGATTCCTACAATGCAAGAATCAAAGCACTAGCTTTTAATTAATCAAAACAGCAATTTAGAGCTACAATATTGAAGTTTTAGGTGCTTTTTACGCAATTCTGTGTTTTTGACCTCATGAAAATGGCAAGAATGTTCTCACGCACTTCCATTTTGAAATGCCATCTTTCCACGTAAGCACATAGTCAAAATTCGTTTGGCTAATCCTAGAATGAGCATCTTAATGGAATCTGATCTGTAGTGGTGGCAGTGACCCAGCTATAAACCCTCACCTTCTCTGAAATGAATGAGCTCTTATAGACCAATTCATTTAGCACTGACCCCAAATTCAATATGAATTATGCATTCATCAATCTGGAATGATCGCTGGCACATTTTCAGGGTGTGGATGTGAAGCACTTTTGCAAAGTGTTTAAAGAGTATTGAACATGTGACGATTACTGTATAGGTGCTACATTGAGCGTAAGACGATAAATGAAGATGACAACTCTGTGCGTCATTTATGATTAATTTATGGTAGTTGGATACTAAAACACTTTACTTTTACTCATTCACTCGCCCTCATGTCATTCTAAATCAATTTGATGCTTTTTTTCCCGTGGAATACAAAATAACAGTTTTTCATGGATATTTACCATGAAGTGTTCATAGTGACAAAGTCTGTTAAGCTAAAAAAAAGGCATCACAAAAGAAGTTTGTACTATAAGTGTGTTATATTCAAAGTCTTCTGAAGTCATAATATAACTTGTCATGAACATCAGACTGAAACTCAACACATCACAAACAGAAGTTTGTCCTTCCAGTAAGCTGTTATTTTGAGAATCACTGTGACCAGACCGAGTCTACTCAAATAAACTCAAGCACCAGATCATAAATAAATCATTTCTTTTGAGTCAGTTCTTTTGAATCTGGTTCCACCTATCATCATTTACTCACCCTCAAGTTGTTCAAAACTTGTACTTGAGTTTCTTTCTTCTGTTGAACACAAAAGAAGATATTTTTAAGAATGTCGGTAACCAGGAAGCCATTGACTAATAAAAAAAAAATAAAAAATACTATGGAAGTAAATGGCTACCGTCAACTGTCTGGTAATAGTGCTCTACAAAGACTTGTAATATAGTGCACAAGTAGTACGGAGTAGTACTTTTATGGTGCTTTTTATTCATTTATTTTGGAGTATGAAGTCCACTGTGGAGTCCACCAGCATGAGGATTAATCAATTAATGTTTTTTTTCTTCTTCTTCTTCTTCTTTTTTTCTGTTACACAAACAAAAGTAAATCTATTTTAACGATCTAAGCACATGGTCTAAAGCGCACAGCACAAGTGCACTTAGGGCATGTCCGAATCCACTTTTGCAAGTTTTTGCAAGATGGGGAAAATGGTTGGCGCCCACATTGTCTAAAAGTGTTGTCCCTAGTCTCTTAATGATTCACAGGTGTGTTTTGAGCGTAATGTGCAATAAACCAATCAGATCTCTTTAAAATCCTTGGTGGATTCACTATTAACATGGAGGAATTTGCAAACAGAAAAACCGAACACTTCTCTTGCGAGGAAATTGATCTGCTCATGCGCGAGGTTTAAGCGCTCGAGCACGCCATCTATGGGACAAGCCAGATTATACCAAAGCATTTTTATCTTTATGCACACAATAATAATCTTTTACATTGTAATCCTTTTTATTTGTAGTATTTGGCATGTTTGTGTGCTGCTGCGTGTCCCTGTGTGTAACAAGCAGAGTGTACGAGCGTTGTGCACCCACATATAGGTGCATATTACTAACGCGCTCTTTAAATAAAAAAAAAAAAAATAATTAAAATATTGTGACATTGACTTTAGACCAGGTTTTTGTTGGTCAAAAGGTTTTCAGTTGCCTCAAAATAGCAACACACCAACAATGCGCCTGAACACACCTTGTTTTCAGACCAGCACGCCCATGGGCGTGTAAATGAGCGCAAATGCATTTGCTATTTAAACAACGTGGTGCAGGACATGAAAATGATAACTGAAACTAGTAAAAAACACTTGCGTCGTGCGTCGTGCCTGGTGCCGCATTGTGTCGGGAGTATGATAGAGCCCATAGGGTTGGAACAACATTAGGATGAGTAACTAAAGGCCTGTTCACACCAAGAACAATAATTCAATAGCCATAACGATAACTGCATTAGCATCCACACCAACGAACGATAACGATCTGTTTATTCTAAGCACGTGCTGCAGTTTTGTCGTCTACTGCTTTAAATGCTCAAGCTCTAGCAGGATGGATTCTGATTGGCTGTCAATGTTTTCATCGTTCATCAGCTGAAAAAAAAACTAATAAAAAATCTGAAAGTGATTCCAACGTGATTTTCTGTGCCAGTATAGTTGTTCTGTGGAGTCTGCTATTCTTTTTACAACTATATCTGTATATTTATTGTTATAGTCCTTGGTGTGAATGGGCCTTTATTCCTTTCAGCTCGGGAATAGAGACAGCTCCCATCCTTCATTTATCAGAAAATGCACTCGCATGACCGTCACCAGCATGTAAAATCAACATCAAACAGCTCAAACCTTACATCTATGTTAATATGCCTTTTCTTTGAAAAATAAATATATCCTAACAGTGGGCAATAATAGCTCAAGCTTTCAAAGCACAGTTCCGCTGATTAATTGTTGATCCTCTCCACACTCTTCTGTCGCATTGTCCAATTAGTGATTGCACAGCAGATAATTAAGAGAGTCAATCAGGGCCTGCACCTCGGAGCCGAATGCCATGCAAAGATTAGCGAGAGCCGTGAGTGATTGGCGGGTACCGTCTAAGGCCAGAAGCACAACTCCGTCCCCCACGGGGAAGGACGCAGGCATAAATCTACCCTGTCAATCACATAAAGCTCTTCCTCGCAAACACATCCAGGTCAAGGTTGGGAGAGTGATTTAAGAGAGATGAATAAAGAAGTGCTGGGTGGCAGTAAATAAAAATACATGACAGGATAATGTGCATACGGTTTGAGATTAATGAAAAATAAGGAGGCTCTGAATCTGGAGAATACGAGGGGTTAAGTCTATAAGCCACGAATATGATGTTTAGATTGATGAGACGTTTTCTTTCTGTCTTGTGTGTGATGAATTGTCTTATTCAAGGCATAAAACACACCTTTACATTTTTCACTTTACATTGAAATAAATAAATCTTATTTTCCAGTAAAAATAATGAAAAAAAGATACATTAATTTTTTTTTTTAGCAAATGCATTAGCAACATTTTATTACCAACATTTTAAAGGTGCCCAAGAATGCTTTTTCACAAGATGTAATATAAGTCTAAGGTGTCCCCTGAATGTGTCTGTGAAGTTTCAGCTCAAAATACCCAATAGATTTTTTTTTAATTAATTTTTTTAACTGCCTATTTTGGGGCATTATTAACTATGCACTGATTTTTTCAGCGCGCCGCCCCTTTAATTTGCGTGCTCCCTGCCACACGAGCTCTTGATTACATTACAGCACATTTACAAAGTTCACACAGCTAATATAACCCTCAAATGGATCTTTACAAGATGTTCGTCATGCATGCTGTATGCATGCTTCAAATTATGTGAGTAAAGTATTTATTTTGATGTTTATATTTGATTCTCTATGAGTTTGAGGCTGTGCTTCGTGGCTAAAGCTAACATTACACACTGTTGGAGAGATTTATAATAAGAATGAAGTTGTGTTTATGAATTATACAGACTGCAAGTGTTTAAAAATTAAAATAGCGACGGCTTTTGTCTCCGTGAATTCAGTAAGAAACGATGGTAACTTTAACCTCATTTAACAGTACATTAGCAACATGCTAACAAAACATTTAGATAGACAATGTACAAATATCACTAAAAATATCATGCTATCATGGATCATGTCAGTTATTATTGCTCCATCTGCCATTTTCGCTGTTGTTCTTGCTTACCTAGTCTGTTGATTCACCTGTGCAGATCCAGATGTTACTGGCTGCCCTTGTCTAATGCCTTTCATAATGTTGGGAACATGGGCTGGCATATGCAAATATTGGGGCATACACCCCAACTGTTACGTAACAGTCGGTGCTATGTTGAGATCCGTGTGTTTTCCGTAAGTCTTTTAAACAAATGAGATTTACATAAGAAAGAGAAAGCAATGGAGTTTGAGACTCACTGTATGTCTTTTCCATGTACTGAACTCTTGTTATTTAACTATGCCAAGGTAAATTCAAATTTTGAATCTAGGGCACCTTTAAATACCTTGAGTTACCATCATTTTTTTTAGACTAGCAACAGTAATTCCAAGTATAATATTTTCATAATGCCTGAGGTGAGAGGTTTATTTACATTTAGCAACTGAGGCACTGGTCAACAGGAAGTGGTTTCACAGGTCAAAGCCATTAACTCATCCACGCGGCTGTTTAAGCTTTAAGTGATTGGTATTAGCAATGCAGGCGGGATGATGCTCGAATAAACGCAGGATTCAGCAGCTACAGCTAGGGAGATGCAGGGTGTTGATTGATCTGGCCATCAGCTCCGGCCCAATAGGCAGAATTCAATTAAGCATCATTTGGCTCAGACACCATTTGTGTTTGCATTCGTCTGGGTCCCCAGGTCTGGATTAGCTGAGCTCCAGCAGGGCTGTCCCTGTTATTATGCCTTCAAATAACATGAGCCAGCAGGTACATACTGAAAGCGTGTCTGCCGCTGGTCTAATTTGTCTATCTGTCTTCCATGATGGGCTTTTCATCTTTGAGCCAAATGACACAAAGCCTACAAATGCGGTGTGTATGGCGAGTTTCTAATTTCAGCCAGGTTCGATGTGAGAGCGTACAGAGAAAACACAATAATGGTGAGATTTATTCATTTTTATCCTTCTCTAATTAGTCTAGGGGCAATACGGCATACTGTCCCGGTAGTAAACAGCCAGGATTAGGAAGCGGTCTTCTCATGCCACTGGCAAAATGAAGGCTTTCAGTGTAACACGTGCCCGTGGGCGCTGATGGATGGAGGGAGGGGGCTTTACCATGCTGTGCATCCATATCAGCGGCAGAGACCATGGGGCCAGGGATGGGAATTCAGCCCTGTCTGGTGGAGTCCGTGACTGCAGGCAAAAATACTGTTTCTCCATTTCAATTCAGTTCTTTTAAGTGAATCAAAAACATACTGCACAACCACTCCAATCCAATTCCCGAACAAATGACTCTCATGAGCCCGTTCTTTTTAGCAAATCAGAAACATACAGTGTGACCACTGCAATCCGTTTCCCAAACAAATAACTCTTATGAACAGGTTCGTTTTAGTGAATCAAAAGTATACAGCACAACCAGTGTAGTCTGAATCCTGAACAAATTACTTGGTAACACTTTAATTTGGGGACCAATTCTCACTGTTAACTAGTTGCTTATTATACCCTGCATATAAGTAGCATATTGGCTGTTTATTAGCAGTGTTGGGGGTAATGCATTACAAGTAACTTGAGTTATGTAATCAGATTACTTTAAGTAACTAGTAAAGTAATGCATTACTTTCAAATTTACAACAAACTCAAGTTACTTTGTTTTCCATGTACTAACTGACAGCTTTCCTGTCTCAATGTTGAGAGAAATCATAAGTGCAGAGGCGTTGTGTGTAAATATGGTGGTTATTTTAGTTCTAGACTTAATGCGATCATTTACTCATCTCACTTGCAAATATTAACAAATATACTTTATGTATTTAATCTCACTTTAGTAACCAATGTCTTTGCTGTTGACCTTTGATGATCCAATTCAACCATACTAATAATCAAAAATGACTTTTGATAAAAATCATATTTGTGAAGTTTATTCATTTCACTTTTAGTGTGAAAGGGCTCTTACATTTGCCAAAAATATAACTATTTTGTTGTTATTAAAAAACAAACAAGCAAGCCCAGCCCAGGTGAGAAAAAGTAATGCAAACATAATAACGCATTACTTTCCATAAAAAGTAACTAAGTAATGCAATTAGTAGCTTTTTTATGGGTAACTCAATATTGTAATTCATTACTTTTAAAAGCAACTTTTCCCAACACTGTTTGTTAGCACTTAAAAAGCACTAGAGTTATCAAAAGTACCGACATAAAATGTGACGATACCAGCATTTCCCCCTAGTATTTTGTGCGCTGTTGAGCAGATTCTTAAACACCTCTGATTGGCTATTCTGTTCACATGCTCAACAGATACGTTTATGATTGGCTACAGTGATCAATGCATCAAACATGTTGTAAATAAATAGACATTTGATGCTCTTCACTGAGCGCTTACACAGATACATACAGAAGTGTTTGAAAGAAGGTGTCTAGCAGCACATAGAGTATATATTAGGGATAGATGCCTGCTTTCAAACACTCCCATGTGTATCGGTGTAAGCGCTCGATGAAGAGCGTCAAAGATGTCTATTCATTCACAATATGTTTTTGAAGCATTGATCATTGTAGCCAATCACAGACATATCTAGTGAACACAATGGCCAATCAGAGATGTTTAAGAATCCACTAAACAGTGCTGAAAATGCTAGGGAAAAATGCTGGTATCGTCACATTTTTAAAATTTCAGTACCGACTTGGTACCGAAGTCGATACTTTTGACAACCCTATAAAGCACATATTAATGCCTTATTCTGCGTGACCATATTCGACATCCCTTAAAGGTGCCCTAGATTCAAAATTTGAATTTATCTTGGCATAGTTGAATAACAAGAGTTCAGTACATGGAAAAGACATACATTGAGTTTCAAACTCCATTGCTTTCTCTTTCTTATGTAAATCTCATTTGTTTAAAAGACTTACGGAAAACACGCGGATCTCAACATAACACCGACTGTTATGTAACAGTCGGGGTGTACACCCCAATATTTGCATATGCCAGCCCATGTTCCCAACATTATGAAAGGCATTAGACAAGGGCAGCCAGTAACGTCTGGATCTGCACAGGTGAATCAACAGACTAGGTAAGCAAGCAAGGAAAACAGCGAAAAATGGCAGATGGAGCAATAATAACTGACATGATCCATGATAGCATGATATTTTTGTGATATTTGTACATTGTCTATCTAAATATTTCATTAGCATGTTGCTAATGTACTGTTAAATGAGGTTAAAGTTACCATTGTTTCTTACTGAATTCACGGAGACAAGAGCTGTCGCTATTTTCATTTTTAAACACTTGCAGTCTGTATAATTCATAAACGCAACTTCATTCTTTATAAATCTCTCCAACAGTGTAGCATTAGCCCGTTAGCCACGGAGCACAGCCTCAAACTCATAGAGAATCAAATATAAATATCAAAATAAATACTTTACTCACATAATTCGAAGCATGCATACAGCATGCATGACGAACATCTTGTAAAGATCCATTTGAGGGTTATATTAGCTGTGTGAACTTTGTAAATGTGCTGTAACGTAATCGAGAGCTCGTGTGGCAGGGAGCACGCGAATTAAAGGGGCGGCGCGCTGAAAAAATCAGTGCATAGTTAATGATGCCCCAAAATAGGCAGTTAAAAAATTTTATTTAAAAAAATCTATGGGGTATTTTGAGCTGAAACTTCACAGACACATTCAGGGGACACCTTAGACTTATATTACATCTTGTGAAAAAGCATTCTTGGGCACCTTTAATACCTAAAATTAACCACTACAACAACTACCTTACTAACTATTAACAGTGAGTATGTGTTCCCCAAACAAAGTGTGACCAGTTACTTTAATGAGCCGATTCTTTTTAGTGATTCAAAAACATAAAATGTGACCACTGTAATCTGATTCCTGAACGAATGAACCATATGTTTTTAGTAAATCACAATCTTACAGTGTAACCAATGCAATCCAATTTCTGAACAAATGACTCTTATGAGCTGGTTCTTTTTGGTGAATCAAAAACATACAGCACAACTGCTGTTGTCCAACCAACTCCTGATTACACGACTCTCCTGTTCTTTTTAGCAAATCAGAAACATACAGCGAGAATACTGCAATCTTATTCCTGAACAAATTACTCTTATTAGCCTGTTCGTTTTTAGTGAACCTGAACTGTACAACAAAGGTCCTGATAAAATTCCTGAATAAATGATTCTCATGTGTCGGTTCGTTTTACTGAATCAAATAGATGCAGCTTACAAATAACGGTGGGATAAAGATACACATTACACATTTTGTCAGATTATTTTATATTAATAAATGAAATACTCTTTGTTTAGTATTGTTGTTAAATATATAGTTAATGCCAGTTACTGGATCACATTTATGGTGTCTCTAAAAAGACTGTGAGAGGTCATTAAAAGTCTGTATAATCACACCTTTTGCAAGAATTGTTTTAATTGATCTAATATTTATCTCAATGGAATTGCATGTATTTATTGCCAAATATGTATTCCTAAAAAGTACTAAAAGAATCTTTAACAAAACAGTTCGAGAACCGGAAACGTTGAACTTCCTAATTATAGAGCATCTTAATGGAGACAAACATCTGTGGCTGCAACATTAGCCAAAGACACTCACGGATGCAATGCTCCACTGACACATCCTCTAGATACACACACACACTCTCTCGCTAGAAGGAAATGGGAATATGGGAAATGGATGGAGAGAGGTAATATTCTCTGATTAGGAGTGTGTGTGTGTGTGTGTGTGTGTGTGTGTGTGTGTGTGTGTGTGTGTGTGTGTGTGTGGGTGTGTGTGTATTCCCATCCAAGGTGCCGTAGAGCCACTGATTAGTCTCTTCGAGTGGCTATGCCATACTGCCCTGAGAGTAATTTTTGTCATGATTCACAGAGGGTGAGTTTTGAGAGCGTCGGGCCGTCACATCTCTGTTATTGCCAGATGAAATAGAGCAGGGGTTTGTGGACTGCCAGCGCTGTTGGAGGGTAAACAAATTACCACAGAGTGAGATGAAAACATTACAGAGACCATAATGATCCCTGGCTCATCAGTTTGAGTCTGTCTATTCCCCTCACTTAAACAAGCATAGCCATAATCCAATCTGTCTAAAGGGACTGCTGAACCCTGTCAAGGTGTGAAGAACAAGTGCAAACAGAAGAAGGAGAGTGAGAATGAGGGAGGATGCTTGACTAAACTGATTTGCTTTAAAGTCTGGGAAAACATGCATCAGATAATAAAGGTCATCTTGGTGGTTTTATTCTGATTGATCTGGTAAGATTTTGGAATATCAGTTTGTAAATGTGAATATTCTGCCTCAGGTACACTGTAAAAATGATTTAAAACAAAGATTATTTCACAAGAAAGTCTTTTAATTCAGTTTGTTTCTTCAAAATTATTTGGGATGGATGGATGGATGGATGGATGGATGGATGGATGGATGGATGGATGGATGGATGGATGGATGGATGGATGAATGGATGGATGGATGGATAGATGGAATAGTGATGGGATGCATGGATGGATGGATGGATGGATGAAATAGTGATGGGATGCATGGATGGATGGATGAATGGAATAGTGATGGATGGATGGATGGATGGATGGATGGATGGATGGATGGATGGATGGATGGATGGATGGATGGATGGAATAGTGATGGGATGCATGGATGGATGGATGAATGGAATAGTGATGGATGGATGGATGGATGGATGGATGGATGGATGGATGGATGGATGGATGGAATAGTGATGGGATGCATGGATGGATGGATGAATGGAATAGTGATGGATGGATGGATGGATGGATGGATGGATGGATGGATGGATGGATGGATGGATGGATGGATGGATGGATGGAATAGTGATGGGATGCATGGATGGATGGATGAATGGAATAGTGATGGATGGATGAATGGATGGATGGATAGATGGATGGATGGAATAGTGATGGGATGCATGGATGGATGGATGAATGGAATAGTGATGGATGGATGGATGGATGGATGGATGGATGGATGGATGGATGGATGGATGGATGGATGGAATAGTGATGGGATGGATGGATGGATTGCTCTCCCATGTACAACAATCCACAAACATGTACACAAGCAGCAATTATATTAAATTATCTTCATAATTATCCAATTAGAACAGATATTAAATTGCATAAATAATTTTTCAAACAACATTTTTGATAGCCAACTAACCTGCAAGATAATAATAACACCCCTGCTGGCATAATTTCTTTCCATGCCATCTGTTCTACATCATCATTATAACAGCCAACAGTAAATCAACTCAATCTTGATGTATTGACACTCAGATAATGTTGTTTTGGTGGTTAAGGGGTTTATGACAGTTGGATATTCACTTTTTTTCACACTCTTAACAGCATATCACAAATATTACATGAGGCAGAAATGCAAATTAACTCCCTGCAGGGGAATAACAATCGACCTCACTGCTATTTTCTTAAAGGGGTAGCACTCTTTATGGCCTTATGATGTAAATGGGTGGCAATCCATTCACACCGTTAATGTGTAATTTTAAAAATAGTGCCTGGTTAAATGCCATTGTTATAAACTTTCCAAGTATGGCAAAAATCCAACTGTCATGTTTGATAAATCAAAATGCATCACTACTTAATTTTTCCTTAACACATGTTAAAAATGTCCTACAAATGTTATCAGTAAAGAAACCAAATACACTCTACAAGGACAAAATAACTGTTTTTAATTGGATTCCTGATGAATTTAGTCTCCATGAAAAAAATAAATAAATAAATCCTGGAATGCCAACTAAATAGCGTTTTCAAGCCATTGCGTCATTTTCTAGCACTTACTTTACATTCAAGAAAGCAATGATATTTATACATTAATTCAACAGTTTCATCACCATATTTTCATTAAAAATAGCTTAATAACATTATATATCTTAAATGGTTGCCTGTCAGATGGGTAGTTGATTAGCTATGTACTGTAATCACATGATCAATGTTTGTCTCCTTTTTTTTTTTTTAGATGACACACATGAAAAACTATAATTTATAATCCATCTCAGATCACCCGTTCACTGAGCGTCTGACACATTTCACAAAAAAACTCTCAATATAGTGGGACAGGGGTCAGCTGAAAAACCCTTAGACATATTCTTGAAGTAGCCTCAAATTACTTAAAGTACCTAGATTTTAATATTAAGTTAGTAAGTGTTTTATTTTGATTTTGTAGACTCAAACCTCTTTTTAGTTGTAATAGTGTCTCAGTACCCATTACATTCACACTGGGGTTTTAGGAACCCAAATTAATTGATTAATAATAATAATAATAATAATAATAATAATAATAATAACTTAAAAATTGCACTATAAAAATGAATATTTGATAATTATAATAACTAAGTTACAATACTAATATGTATGTCTTAATTTCTTCACTTTCAAACACTCAAACCCTTGAGCAATTCTCTCTGAAACACGCAGAAAATCAGACTACACAGTTATTTAATTAAATCAAAGCCTCATTCATTTTAATTTCACATTATATATTATTAATTATTAGCTTTTTGTCAACTCACAAACCCCCTGCAGTTCCTTTACGAACCCCCGGGGGTTTGCAAACTCCCGTTTGGGAAACTGTGTAGTAGGCTTTACTACGATTGGCTGATTTTACACAGCATCAGGTGGTCTGGCTAGAGAAACTGCTACCATCCAAACTGACATGACCTCCATTTAATACTTGAAGACATTCTCAACCCAACCACACATGGTACGACTCAGATGTAACCTGGAAGGGCAAGGACAAAATTTGATGCAATTTGTAAAAAAAAGAAAATAGGGCACTCCTGTTCAGACACTCCATTCACTCAGAACTTGTTAACCTGAATGGTGTAGTTGTACCTGAAAGCGAAGAGATTCAGGTTTAACACGCTACGGTCAATTTTAACTGCGTCTGTCTGTACGCAGCTGGAGGGAGGAGAGCCCCTCAAGGCACTGCCTGCAGTAGTAACAGACCCTACTGACAGATCCGCCTGGAATCATGCCTGGAATATCAACACACACATGCTCGTCTGACCAGCTCATTTCATTTCAAAAGACTGTATCTTATCAGGATTATTCTCAATTTACCCTGATTATCACAGTAAATAAAGTATTTCTAAAGAGGATTAGTGTCACTTCTGCCCACACCGGTACTGCTTTATGTGTCGCTTCGAATATTAATATTAAGACATTGCTTGTGTTCCTCTTACCCAGCTTTGCTTTGGAGGACTTGATCATACAGTATTTTAAAGCAGTAGTGCTGTACGAGGAAGAGTGGAGGAATCTGTTGCCTGCACTTCACTCTCCTCCACGCACGGTTGCCTGTGCATCTGGCAGTCTCGAACGGCGAGAAGATGAGGGGAGAAGGAGGAAGGGTCTGCTCTGAGGCCGGCTGCCTGAGCATCGAAGCGAAATGCTGCCAGATGTGACCGAAGTATCGCTGAGCTCGCTGAATTCCTCCACCAAAGTGGGCGAACTTAAGCCCCCTGGTTCAACCTTCCCTATTCTTTACCCATTTTTCTACACCCCCTCTTGACTGACCTACATATGTTTTCCTGCCGCTTGAGGTGGTTTGGAGGAAATAAAACAGGCTGGTGTTTTGCTGTCCAAGTGGATGCACCAGGTGGTGCAGTGCTGCAAATAGATCATTCGGAAGGATATGTTAACCTCCATGACCAGACTTCCCACTTCTATTAGTGGCCACACTGATAGTGATGGTAGTAGACATTCCTCGTGATAGAAAAATAAGCAAAAGTCAATGGTGGATGAGTGCAAGGTTTCTGAAATTCAACACTTTACAATAAGGTCCCTACTTTAGTTATTACATTTCTTACTATATATTAATATTTGTTGACATTTGTTTATAAAAAATATAACTGTTCATTATTAGGCTATGCACGGATTGGAAATTTGTGGGTACGGTTTATTAATCCATGGGTGTGATTTGATAAGCAGAGGGAACAATTTAAGAATTTGTGAGTATGGCTGTTTATTAGTACTTATAAAGCACATATTAATGCCTTATTCTGACCATATTCTACATCCCAAAATCCTGGACTACCCCATACCTAAACTTAAACGCTACAACAACTGTCTTACTAACTATTAATTAAGAGGCAAAAGTCATGGTTAATTGTGATACCCTATACCAAATTGTGACCAAGTTTTGGCTTTATAGGATAAGTTATAGGATGAATTTATAGGATAAGTTAATAATTATTTTCATGTTACTGGCACAGGATAAAGTGCAAGTTTCAAAGTGAACTTAGTCATTGTGACATTATAATGTACAGAGTGAAAAATGAAAATTAATTTTGAGGTTTTGCAAAAGACTAAATACTATTAATAATTGTGATTATAAATAATTGATAATTATGATTTGTCATTTGTGCAGCACCATATTGCCATCCACTTAGAATATTACCACATAGTATATAACAACATGCTCACTTTACAACCAAATATGAACATTAATGCAGTTCAAAACACATTTAAGATATTAAACACCAAATCTAGATCCCTGTTTTGCTTATGCATCAACATAGTATTACTTGTGTTCATGAATTAGTCAGTTCACACAGAAAAACACATTCTTCACAATTGCCTGTTTTTGAATATTTCTGGACAATCATGTTCTGACTTTACTAATACAGACATTTTTAGGTCACTATTAGAATAAAATATTTAATTGCACTAACATTAAGCATTGGTAGCTAACAATAAAGGGTAGAAACTATGCTAGAACTGTGTATTTTCCTATTTTTATCTATTTAATCTTCACAATCCCTAATGTGTTATATATAGTTAGTTTGGGTGAGGAAACCCCTTGCCTGTTTCATCCAATAGCAAATCACTATTTTCCACCTCTGTGGCATTTCTAAGACTGTCTTAAACTGAAAACGTATCAATTCAGAGGTCATGGGATTCATAAAAAAGCAATCTTTTCTATTTTGTTATTCTAATTAGCCATTAGCCATATTATAAAATAATTAGCGTTCGTCATAATAATTAGCAATGTGTTGGAATCTAAGTCCAGAGAAGGTCAATCTTCTCCTAATCAAATCATTTGTGATGGCGGTCGGGGTGCAGCTGACACGGCGGTGGGAATTTGAGGGAAGTCGAGGTGTCATAGGTTAACAAGTGCACTGAGCGCAATAACTGCAGAGGGGTCAGTCAGTTACTGCACAGAACGGACAACAATAACACACATCTCGCAGTAGAAGAGACAGCAAAAACAAAAGCAGCACAAATAAGCATTAATCTACACTCAGTATTCCTATAACGTGACAAGACAAGCGGAAATCTGATGTCTCTCGGCAGCCTGGAAGCGGGTCCGCTGCGATTCACAGTTCCTCTATCTACACCTGAGTAATCTACAGAGGACCTTCACAGCAAACACATACAAACAAATAAACAGGCTCACAGCGCAGGAAAAGACAGAATGAGAAACACTGCAGTGTCCAGGCAAGCCTGCTAGCCTTCAAAAATGAACAGCCCAATATATTTATAAGAATTCATAGCGCATCTTTGCAGTTGTTGATTTAATAATGGCTTGTTGGAGCAGCAGACGTTGGATTTCGCCAGGGAGAATTTGTATAAATCAATCTGTGGACTCATGTTTAGCTTTTAACAAGCCATTCATCACATTTTACTGGAGGCAGGACAGAGGTATGACTGATTTGTTTACTAATCCATGCAATTCACAGCATTAAAGACATCCTGCTGGATTCTGGCAATTAATTATTTCCTCCCTGTGTGTTTAATTTAACATTAATCTAGAAAATGTCATATTTTATAGGTATTAGCACATACTTGTGCTATGTGTGTGTGAATTTGGATAGAGTCCAACTGTTTTCAAATAAAGGTAATTACTGCAGAGTACGAACTGACCCTAACCCCAATAGTGGATGTGCAAAATTACATATTTTCATAATTGTCTAGTCAGTGGGTTGTCTGAATGAGTCAGTTTCAACTTTGTATAATTAGCTTCACGTCCACCACACACCGATCAGAAGTGTGTGTTCACATTCTTGCGTTCATAAACTGCTCGACGGAGCGGAACAGAAAATGTTATCAAGACGTTATTTTAAAAGATTAACTTTTTTGACGCTGTGAGACATGAAATAAATAAATAAATGAAGTCCATTTGCATGTGTACATACATAAGGTAACTAACAGATATGCAACACATAAATTGGTTAGATATATATATATATATAGCCTTTAATTATACAGTCCACACAAAAATAGAGTCTCATGGATTGTGCATAAAAAGTCAGTATTTTTCTTGGAATTTATTGTTGAAGGCTGGGAATTTGTTATAAAATTAGTGCCTTGATGGCTCTAGCAGCAATGTCCTATTAACATGTTAAGACATGCTACTGCTGTACAATATAGCTTACATGAATTACCTGTAGCAGATCTATACAGGTGGAGCTGGGGAAGGTGGAGGGTTTCTGAAACTGCACCGCTAAGGCAAATTCTACCCAAATTGAAGGTTGAGCATGCAAGCTCATTGGCCACTAATACAGCAGGAACCAATCAGCTGTGACCTATAGATAATAGATGAGATTGTGAGCAGGTTGAGATAAGGACCTATTATCATGTGCCATCTGGAGTTTCATGACAGAACTTTGTATAAACGGTAAAGCAAAAAATAGTAAAGAGGGGGTTGGGGGGGTGTTGTAGTCCCTAAAAAATCGCTTTTTGAGGACTACAATGCGTTTCTTCAGGGACAGGGACATGCGTTAGTGACATCACTAACCCTAAAATTTACATTTTTGCTCAACCTCAAAAATGGACAAATTGAACATGCTATAAAAAATTATCTGTGGGGTATTTTGCACTAAACCATCACAGACACACTCTGGGGACATCTTGTAAAAGTGGCATTTATATGACCTTTAAATATATTGTGAATATGTAATTATTGAGCATCAGGATATTACCATCTGATACCAACTATGTACAGTTTTACTGTCCACAGTACATTTTTGTAAGGCAACGGCATCCTCCAAAGGCTGTTTTGTCATATATTTTGCTCATTTCTGGGGACATTTTTTAGTAAAGTATAACTACATTAGAAACACACACACACACACACACACACACATACAGTACATCAAGTAACTGAGAGAGTGGTAAGTGTTCCACAGAAGTGAGTATTGATTAAGCAGTATACTGCGATTTAGAGTGGAATGGGCAATATGAGCCATCTTCTTCAGTTGTAGATAGGCACACATCAGGGACAGCTGCAGAGTTCAGCATGACTGCCAGTGTGACTCCCATTATACAGTACTGCCAGCAAGAAACTCGTCATCTCTCCACTGAGACAGCTCATTTCAATATTGATAGCTGATGTCAACCATTGTATTTTTGAACGTGTGTGTTTGTGACTGCACATGCAATATGTACCACTGGAGTTTGAAATACAAGACATTTGTCTTCTAACTAGATTCCCTTTGGAGACAGAAATCTTTGGGGCCAACTGCCAATGCTAACCAGTCAAACCTGGACCACCCCAGTGACAGGCGCTGGTATCTTTGTGCCCACCATATGGATAGATACAGGAATAAAGCAGATTCTGAGGACTGTCCTACTTTACTTCTCTTTCTCCTTCTATGACACTTGTTCTTATATCCGTGACACCTTTCTTTAAGAGGCGTCTTGTGTCTCAGTGGGTTACTGCTTACTGCCTTCTCGGGCCACTCATCTCTAATGGAGTTCAACTTCATTTGCTTTATGTATTTTTCTATGTGTGAAAGATTCAGTGTTGACAGTCTGGAGAGAGTTCCTCAGTGCACTTCAACATGGCGTGTTAATCACACTCAGGAGTTATTCATTGAATACATTCTTCAAATTAGGTCATGTAACATTAAACCATTTCATAATGGATCTGATTAAGACATGTCAGTATGAGGAAAGAGCTATAATGCTGTAGGTAAAACATTAATGTTTAACTCTCTTTCCATCTCTTTTGTTTCAGGAGTGAATGCCGTGTTCTTACAGCAGCCTCAGGACTTGGTAGTTGTGGCTGGTCAGCCTGTGACGCTACCCTGCTCCATCCCTGGTTACCATGGTGTCGTGTTGTGGCTCAGAGATGGCCTCGCTTTGGGCGTCGGAAGAGATCTTGCAGGTAATACAGTCATAAACAGTTTATTATTATTTAACAAACTCTACTGAAAATGTTCCCAGTTTATGTTATGATTTTGATGCTGGTGTCCCCATCAAGCTTCTTAAATAGTTTTAATAATCAACAATAAAAAAAGAAAGAACATCCTGGTAGATCTTCTTAACCAATCAACTTCACTTGTAAGACTGGTCATGCTGGTCATGTGGCTTTAAAACCTTACAAGAAAGACTGCACTATTCGAACAACTTTAAAAAGACCATCCCAATCTCGGCACCCTTTGAAAATTGTCAAAAATTTGTGGCACCCTACACTAGTGTTGTCACGATACTAACTTTGATACGATACCTTGAAAAGTATCAATTTTCGATACCACATGGAAGAACCGCCGTATATATTGTCATCGATATTTTTAATATTAGCTTTTTTTCTTTTATTTGTCCATTCATTAAAAGTCTAGGCAATCAATAATTTATTCTGAAGAGATAATTTCATGACAGATTTTAATTAAGGCTTTTATTCAAATATAAGTATTGCTCAATTACCATTACAACTATCTCACGTAAATGGTTGTTCACTCAATGTATTTGTGTTTTTACAATAGGGTAATTTTGTTGCAATAGCACAAGATTGATTTTAAACTTTAATTGAATTTAAAAAAGACAAGTAAACATTAAAGTTGACCTAGAATCAAAAATTGAATTTATCTTGTCATAGTTGAATAACAAGAGTTCAGTACATGGAAATGACATACAGTGAGTCTCAAACTCCATTGTTTTCTCCTTCCTGTGTAAATCTCATTTGTTTAAAAGACCTCCGAAAAACAGGCGAATCTCAACATAACACCGACTGTTACGTAACAGTCGGGATCATTAATTTGCATGTCCTCGATATTTGCATATGCCAGCTCATGTTCAAGGCATTAGACAAGGGCAGCCAGTATTAACATCTGGATCTGTGCACAGCTGAATCGTCAGACTAGGTAAGCAAGCAAGAACAATAGCGAAAAATGGCAGATGGAGCAATAATAACTGACATGATCCATGATATCATGATATTTTTAGTGATATTTGTAAACTGTCTTTATAAATGTTTTGTTAGCATGTTGCTAATGTACTGTTAAATGTGGTTAAAGTTACCATTGTTTCTTACTGTATTCACGGAGACAAGAGAGCCATCCTTATTTTCATCTTGCAGTCTGTATAATTCATAAACACAACTTCATTCTTTATAAATCTCTCCAACAGTGTGTAATGTTAGCTTTAGCCACGAAGCACTATCAAACTCATTCAGAATCAGATGTAAACATCCAAATAAATACTATACTCACATGATCTGATGCATGCATGCAGTATGCATGACGAACATCTTGTAAAGATCCATTTGAGGGTTATATTAGCTGTGTGAACTTTGTAAATGCACTGTATTATAGTCGAGAGCTCGGGGGGCAGGGAGCGCAAGTAATCCAGAGATATCTCTGTAATCCAGAGATATCTTAACCATGCATGATTAACATTAACAACACAGCAGGTTTATTAAGCTGCTGTCACTTAGGCCCTGTTTCCACCTGGTATTAAGATGCGTTTCGGTCAATCGGATCAAAAGTGGATGACAGGTGTAAACGGGGGGTAAAACGTTTTGAGCTTGTCCACTTTCAACCACTTCCAGAGGTAGTTGAAAACGCATTTGACCAGATTGCTTTCACAGTGGAAACGCTCATGTGGACGAATGTGTTCTAACTGCCACAAAAGACCGCCTGCTCTCCGCCTATTGACCTAACGTGTAAACATTTTGGAGCACATTTGCCAGATGGGATTTAAACTTTGTCAGCTGAAGACCCAAGCACAATAATTTCCTCACCATTCCTGATTCCTAACCTCAGAGCAGAAACAAAAGCTGATGCTCTTTGTATGTTGTCTCCAAATGTTCATATGCAAATTGCGCAAGCTTATTTTGTCAATTAGATCGAAAGATCTGAAAAAAACCCATACATTTACCCTCCCCTCGAAGAAATCAGGACAGAAGTGGTTGAAAGTGGACAAAAGAGATGAATTAAAATACCAGGTGTAAACGGGTATCATCCACTTGTGATCCAATCGACCAAAACACATCTTGCTGGATGTGTTTTGACCATGCTGGATGACGATCATAACCAGGTTTACACGAAACAATGACGATCAACAAGCTTCACCGTCTCCAAAAGAAAGACCACGTTGGTGTAGCTTAACCATCATTACAGGAAAGATCATGCTGCTCAACCAACCAAACCAACTAAGCATCATCTGCTACACTAGCACTAATTTGCATAAACCAGCCAATGTCAGTTTGAGCATTCATATGAGGTCACATTTTGGTAAAATAAGATGGTAATTTCTGACTGAGTGAGAGGTAAATGTGTACACTGCTCCAGCGAATTTGATTGAATTTTACCCTTCAACTAGCAGCCGGTCTTCATCTGCCTCTCAAATAGCCAAATTGGTTTTAAACAAAGCTTTTGATAATTAAAGTTGACTTTGGTACACAAGTTTAAGCTAGAGGGTGTGATTGCTTTTTAAAAACTGTCCAATTGGTGTCAGGCGTAGAAGGACAAGAGCAACTACAATATAACCTCTTAAGTACTTTTAACTGTTAATAGCTTGTGAAGTGTGTGGCTTTTCCTGACTAGCAAAGTGCTGCTTGTTTGGTTAATTGCTTAATTTATGCCGACAGCCATTGGATTCCCATTCCTTCCTCCTACAGACTTTGAACATCATGAACATTATTCATATTCAGGTTGATCGGAAACAGTTGGTCCCCCTTTATGACATTTACATTGGATTTTCTTGGATTACAGCGCATGAAATCCTTGTGTGGAAAGAGCAGGTGTAAGCATCACTTTGAAAAGTAGCCTAGACTCTAACATGATTCCCTAAACCCAATGGGTCGCAGAAAAGGGTAATTCAATGTTTTACTTCATTTTTCTATCACAGATGCAGCTCTGCTATGCCTCCTGGGATATTTCCAGTGCAAAGCATGACGTAAAGCCCAGTTGGCCTCTTTAAAAACAGTTGCTGGGCTTATCCTTAAAATTAAATATGTATTCCGCTGGAGATCACAGGTCTGTTTGCCTCTGACCTTCAGTGGCCGCTGCTCTGTGCCATTTTGGCACTGATAGTGGCCTTTAATTAGACCCCAATAGGCAACTGAGCCCTGATAAATCCATCCCACTCCCGGGTTTGTCATTATCAGGCTCCAGGGAGCCGGGCCCTGGCAGTGTAAACACTGGGAGAAGAGCTTTAAAAGTGGTCAAAGAGGAAGAGAGGGTGAATTGAAGCCGGGGTGGGGGTTGGGAGGTGAGAAGAGGTTCTGCGCTTGCGGGACTCGCGATTATGAGAAGAGAGACAGAGAGCGGCACTTAACGGCACATCAGCTGCAGTTTAACAGTCACGCCCGGAGCCGAGGGCCGACCCAATCCGAGGCGAGCCAGCCCCATCTAGCTCTTTATGCGGATCAATGGCGGGCCAGCGCTCAGAGGGCCATGAAGAATTTCAATGAAGTCCTGCGCTCTCTCCGTCTCTCTTTTTTATGGCATGTAATTTTTTTCGAGTTGCCGAGAGCCTGTGCTTTAGACAAAAGAGCACTTTAAAAGCAAGCTTCGGGCACAAGGGCGGAGGTGCATTGCTTTGACATGAATGACACTTTACAGAATAAAACTCTGCACAGCTGCTCCTTTTATCAGTCTTGCCTGCGTCAACAAGTAACGCTGCGTCCAATAAAGAAAATTGACACATCTACGACGACGTACTCCAAGCTAGCAGCTGCACGCATAAAAAAAAGAGGCGAGTACAACAGCTCAACGCTACACATTTCAATATCAGCCTACTCAGCTATTCATGGAAGAGGCTTGTCTCATTCAGAGCTGTTTCAGTTTGGGAGAACATTGATTAAAATGAGAAATCGCAAACAATATGTTTAATAAATCAGCAGACAAAAGAGGCTGATTCGTATCGGTCCCCACATACTTGGTGGAGGTCCTTTTGCTGCTGGTTCTAATTAAAGACATCAGTTCAATGCTGCCACAAACACACAAATAAAAGTCATGAATATGCATTGTGTGCATTGCTGGTGTGAACGTGAATACCCAGACAGAACCAGACAGGGAGACGGCTTGGACGTAAAGAGCCGTGCAGCATGCTGATTCTGATTTTGATGCATTGTTTTATTTACACTCTTGGCAAATCAGTAATCCAAACAGTAGCTTTCGGATTTGTGCTGCTCACTTCAAAGCCAGCGTGCTGTGGGAGAGCAAAAAGAAAAATCCATAGAAAGCAACACTCACAGAGCAATGTCAAATGTCCTTTTTGACTAAGATTTTTACAACATCAAAATTTCAGTAGCTGATATGAATTCAGTTTTGATGCTGTACTTTTAGTAAAGGACTCTCTTTCATTTAAAATGTTTACATAATATATGTGTGTGTGCTGTGTGTGTGTGTATATATATATATATATATATATATATATATATATATATATATACACACACACACGCACACATATTATATATATATATATATATATATATATATATATATATATATATACACATGTATATATTTAAGAAATATTTGCATGTATATACTGTACATATACTTATATAATTTATATATATATAAATATGAATATTTTATATACAGATATAACAAATTTATCTTAAATACATACATGTCTGTGTATTTATATATACATTATGTAACATAAACTTTTATTTTGGGTGTGATTAATCGTCACATTATTTTGGATGCAATTAATTGTGATTAATCGCGATTAATTGTTTGCCCAGCATTACAAACAAACAAACAAACATATAAATAAATAAATAAAATAAAATAAATAAAACATTTAAATACATTTAAAGATTTAAAATAAAATAAAATAATGTTTAAGTATTTGATTTAGTCTTGCATGATTAGACATAATGTAGTAATCAAAACAGACATATAGGTTGAATTCAGGTTTATTGCAACATTTTTCCAGTTATCTCAATGGCAAAAAGTGTCTCAATCAACCTGAATTCACCCTACAAATACACATGTAAAGGCACTTGACAGTCAGAGATCATGTGGGGACCGAGTCAGTACTACTGACACATAAAAGGGTTGGTCTCAATAAATTTGATTACACTTTATTTCAATAGTCCACTTTAGAGATTCTACTAACTACACAACTACAGGTCAACTAATTCTCATTAATTTGCAACTACATGTCAACAGTATTAGTAGACTGTTAGGTTAGGGTTCGGGTTAGTAGAATATGTTGACATGTACTTGCAAAGTTACTTATAGTTAGTAGAATGTCAGCTGGGAAGCATAAAAATAAAGTGTTGGCAGATATTAAGCAGACAGTGTACTAAAACTCTAATGAATACCCTAGTTGATGTGCAGACTAATCAAAATTAAATGTTACGTTAAAGGGTTAGTTCACCCAAAAATGAAATTTCTGTCATTTATTACTCACCCTCATGCCGTTCCACACCCGTAAGACCTTCGTTAATCTTCAGAACACAAATTAAGATATTTTAGTTTAAATCCGATGGCTCCGTGAGGCCTTCATAGGGAGCAATGACATTTCCTCTCTCAAGATCCATAAAGGTACTAAAAACATATTTAAATTGGTTCATGTGAGTACAGTGGTTCAATATTAATATTATAAAGCAATGAGAATATTTTTAGTGTGCCAAAAAAAAACAAAATAACGACTTATTTAGTGATGGCCGATTTCAAAACAATGCTTTATGAAGATTCGGAGCACAAATGAATCAGTGTATCGAACCTGCTGTTCGGAGCGCCACAATCACATGATTTCAGCCGTTGGCAGTTTTACACAGGATCTGAATCATGATTCGACACACTGATTCATTTGTGCTCTGATGTTTCCTGAAGCAGTGTTTTGAAATCGGCCATCACCAAATAAGCCGTTATTTTTTTTTTTTGCCGCACCAAAAATATTCTCGTCGCTTTATAATATTAATATTGAACCACTGTACTCACATGAACTGATTTAAATATGTTTTTTAGTACCTTTATGGATCTTGAGAGAGGAAGTGTCATTGCTGGCTATGAAGGCCTCACGGAGCCATCGGATTTCAACTAAAATATCTTAATTTATGTTCCGAAGATGAACGAAGGACTTACAGGTGTGGAACGGCATGAGGGTAAGTAATAAATGACAGAATTTTCTTTTTTGAGTGAACTAACCCTTTAAATCTTTTTTTTTTTTTTTTTTAATTTCGAATCTAAGCACTCACGTAACATACCATCCCTGCTTTCTACAAAATATATCCAAATTTTGGTTCCCAGAAACAAAGCGAATGGAAGAAAATAACAGTCGTGTATGTAATTAACACATTCTCTCTCAATCATTTGCTCTGTTTGAGCCGACAGGCAGATACTCACTTGTTCCCTCGAACCATTAATCACTGCGTCACGTCTCCATTCACGGCCCTTTCCCCCTTCCATCGATCCGACATAAAGACTAATCCTTTCCTGTCCTGATGGATTCATTAACTCTAATGGGGCTATTTTATATTGTTTGCTTTGGTTGACGTGGGTTGTCTTAGGGATTCATTGTGATCAATGATAGAATTATTTCATTTTTCTCTCTCACATCCTCTGTTGTGCATTTCTTGGGTGAACCATGCATGATTTATATAATGATATATTAATCTAAAAGGTGTCCAGATGAGAGATGAAATGTGGATCATACCGAACATACTGACAGAATGCACATATTTGGGTTAATAAAAAACTGCATTTGTATGGACCAAGCTCAGATAATGATACAGGTGGGTGGATGTAATCTCAAGATCACAGTTAATCATTGTTTGTTATTTGACTGGCGTCAGCTTGCACAAAGACTAGCTAAGATTGCTCCTTCACTTTATTACAGGATCACTGTAGGAAGTAAATCCCTGCTGATTTCAAACTCATACATTCAAAGCCTACTAGTTTCATCAAGAGTTTGTGTGTGTCCCACTCAGCAAACAAACAAGCAAATAAATAATTTGCACATTATAATATTACTTATGTAAAATAAGACAGACAAGCATTCTCTTGAGCCTGCCCAAGTCAAAGCAGTGCATTGTGGTTGAGTCCATGTTGATAAGTAGCTTTTGCAAATTACTGTGTATTCATAGTGCTTGATAAATCAGTAATGTGTTCAGAAGCCAATGCACATATTCTGCATTCATCTGAGAAATAAGTCCTCAAGATTTGCAGCTAGGCATTAAGTGGCAATAGATGCCGCCTGCAACAAACCCATCAATCTCTCATCAGGAATAAACACAGTATCGAACTAAGTCAATGGCCATTAAAATGACTCGGTCTGCTTCCCTTGCGTTGACTGGCGGCCACCATAAACAGTGTTTGATTTGCCTATGTTCACATTACAGGCCATAAATTGCAACCTGACAGTTGTCAAGGTTAAACGTATTGCCCGGAGTTTGACTTAACAGAGTTTTCAGTATGGTTTAATTTGAGTATCAACTTCAGATTTCTCAGACTGCCACAAATGAGACAACTGTAAAATATAGGAAGAGTTCACAGTTAATGTGCACAGGATAACTATTATTTTGAATTTCAAATGACATTGATGATAAATGTTTTAGTTCATATTGAAACTCTGATTGCAGACTTTTGGGATCACAGTGTGATCTTCTGAAACTCAAGTAAACCACTCAAGTTGAGATCACTTTTATGAAAAGCATGAGATTTAAATGAAAGTCTCTGTTTGCTTGCCATTTAATCTCCATGACATCTAGAATAAACAACTGAGATATTAAAGAGATAAAAAGTGATTTTTATACGCAAGCTGCACGGATCGGATAAGCGAACAAATTGTGCCTTCTCAAACAGAAAACAAATGAGGTCAAACATAGGTAAATAACTGGCCACTTATATCATGTAGTGTCAATATAGACTGTTCCTTTCGCATAACAGCTTTCCTTCTTAATTATTTAAATATCACCATATTTTTTTGTAAGACCTTCAAAACAACTTTCCAAAGTAGTCCACCAACTGATGTGGGCACAGTCTGTTTTTGATGGCTTATTAAATGTTTGTTTTTTGGGTTATCCTGCCCATTTTCTGTCTCCCACTCACTTAGAGAAATTAAAAGCTGTATGTGGGCAGATAAAACACATTGCACCATAATCGTCTGCTGCTCTCTCCTCAATAGGGGAAATGAGAGACACTTCATGGTCTATTAAAAGTGAATGGGATCCAATGAGGCAACAGGCAATAATTGGCATTTTCTGGCACAGTGATTTCAACAGGCAGGCTCAAGGACTTAAAAGCCATTAGTCCAGTCCAGTCTATTTTTCACTCCTTTCTGCAATATGTTAAAGCACATCCCTCTTTCAAGCCTCATTGCTGTAGATTACAGTGATGGCTGCAGTAATAGCCCCGTGGCAGAGATTAGGAACAGGTTGGACTTCGTACCACACAGCACTCCAAAAGATATAGGTGATATCGGGATGCCCTTTCAGTTTGACAATCGGTGATACATCTCTAAACAAGTGGAGTCGGTTATATAAACCCAATCAAACACAAAAACACATGCCGTTTTTAATCCTCTCAGTTCGAAACACGGGGCCAACAACACTTTAAATAGAAAACGGACTTGCTCGCTTCGAGCACCCCGAGAGCATGAGGGTGCATGACGATTATGTCACAGAGAATTCTCTGGAGCGAACATGAATCATATCGATGGATGCTGTAAAAATCGATATTCTGCCACAGGTCATTCACTGGCAAAGATTCAAATGGCTGCTCTGTGGAGACTGGAAGCAGGCACTGGAAGCGTTCACTTCTGAAGGTGTAAATTTAGCCACATAAAAAGCAATATTGAATTAAATTGAGGAAAAAATGCACAGCGCTCTGTTCTGTAGAGAATACGCTGAGATCAGCTTCTGATGCTATTAAATCCGTATCACCCATCAGCCATCAATTACCGTCTTGACTTGGAAAGAGAGACTGCACTAACAGCAATGACAGCACTTTTTAGGGGTCTCAATGGAAATTGCAGATCTCTCATAATTAGAAGTATTTTGCCTCCTGAGAGACATTAAAGACATTCATATGGAGAGGTTGTGAAATGTACCGTAAAGTATGACACAATCAAACGTCTCCTCCCCAATTTGCATTCCCTATAGTGACAAACCAAGCTTCTGCATTCGCTCCTTATGCAAATTCCCGGATAATAGTCTGCTGATGCGTTTTAAAGGCCCTCGGATCTGCTTGCCGTTGTAAAACAGTCAGTTTTCCCTGAAATACATCCCGCTGAGTGTATTATTAAACCGCAAATCACCGTTCCTCTGCATCAGTAGAACACATCTCAATCTTCTTGGCTCTGTGTGCTGCTTACTAAGTACTACACCTACAGCAGCATGCCCGAGGACCAGCGGAACATATTATAGCCAAACCAGCGGATTGCCTCACCTCAATCAACAATCGTCTCACCTCAATCATCAGCACGGCTCACTTCAGCCGGCACAAAGTCTCACGCCAACCGGCGCAAAATCACACCCCAACCTTCAGAAAGTCTCACCCTAACTGGCAGAAAGTCTCACCCCAACCATTAGAAAGCCTCACACATCTGTTCATAGAAAGGTCATAGATGTGCTCTTGCGCAGGTTCTTGTCTCACATTGAGTTTTTTTTTTATTGTCCTGAGGGACACAAGTCGTCAATCTTTTCAATTTACAAAAGAAGGGGGGGAGAGGCCCTTGGTTTGGACTTGAACATAAGAAGTAGGCTACAAGACATGACTATTTTCATTGTTTTCCACACATCCATGAAAGCAGATGAAATCTCATGTATTGCAGATACAAATAATATAAAATAAATTCAACTGATGTCCTTTGATATCGCAGAGGTTGCTAACAAACAGCAACTGTTGCATCAGTCGCTAACACTTACTCCCTGTGGCATTCGAGGACTACCTTACACTGTCATGAAGTGACTAAAAAACTCTTTCAGTTCTTGGTTAGTACTCTGAAACTGACAAACTATAATTTCCCCAGATTTTATCTACCTAGAAACGTTTTAAAAAACACACAAAGGACATTCTTAAAGTGACCCCCGGGTATTAAGACTTATATGGCCTAAGATAATGTAAATGATGTCATCACAACTTCCCATTCTTTTCTCCTCTTAGACTTAGATCACTTCTCTTGGGGCCCATCGACTGAAAATTGGCATCATATATTATATTCCGAGTTGTGTTGCAGTAAAAATAGCAACAGGGTAGTGTCAGTAGTGCAAGCATTTGACACCATCGACGTAGAATTCACTGTGCACCGAAACAAAATGGCACCCCCCATTGTCTAAATATGTCATGGATTTTTTAAATAACTTAAATCTTTCATGGGTTTTCTACTACATATTTCAGTAAGAGACATCATTTACGTTATACGAAGCCATACAGGTCTTAAAGGTCCCCTTGATTCAAAAATTGAATTTACCTTGGCATAGTTAAATAACAAGAGTTCAGTACATGGAAAAGACATACAGTGAGTCTCAAACTCCATTGTTTCCTCCTTCTTATATAAATCTCATTTGTTTAAAAGACCTCAGAAGAACAGGCGAATCTCAACATAACACCGACTGTTACGTAACAGTCGGGGTGTACGCCACAATATTTGCATAATGCCAGCCCATGATGTTCCCAACATTATAAAAGGCATTAGACAAGGGCAGCCAGGTAACGTCTGGAGCTGCACACAGCTGAATCATCAGACTAGGTAAGCAAGAACAACAGCGAAAAATGGCAGATGGAGCAATAATAACTGACATAATCAATGATAGCATGATATTTTTACTAATTGTCTTTCTAAAAGTTTCGTTAGCATGTTGCTAATGTACTGTTAAATGAGGTTAAAGTTACCATCGTTTCTTACTGTATTCACGGAGACAAGAGCCGTCGCTATTTTCATTTTTTAAACACTTGCAGTCTGTATAATGCATAAACACAACTTCATTCTTTATAAATCTCTCCAACAGTGTAGCATTAGCCGTTAGCCACGGAGAACAGCCTCAAATTCACTCAGAATAAAACTTTAACATCCAAATAAATACTTTACTCACATAATTCGAAGCATGCATGCAGCATGCATGACGAACATCTTGTAAAGATCCATTTGAGGGTTATATTAGCTGTGTGAACTTTGTAAATGCGCTGTAATATAGTCGACAGCTGGTGTGGCAGGGAGCACGCGATTTAAGGGGGCGGCGCCGAGTGTAAATCAGTGCATTGTTAATGATGCCCCAAAATAGGCAGTTATAAATTAATTTAAAAAAATCTATGGGGTATTTTGAGCTGAGACTTCACAGACACATTCAGGAGACACCTTAGACTTATATTACATCTTGTGAAAGAACGTTCTTGGGCACCTTTAATACCCGATATTCCCTTTAAAGCAGTCACTGATGGTCATTAACCAGTCAACTTCCCTGTTTTCCAGGTTATCCTCGCTACGCTGTGGTTGGGGATCACGCAACTGGCGAGCACCACTTGCGAATCCAGAGGGTGGAGCTGATGGATGATGCTGTGTTCGAGTGCCAGGCCATCCAGGCCGCCATGAGGTCCCGTCCCGCTCGACTTACTGTCCTAGGTTAGTCACGACTGCGGGTATACGTGGAGACTGATGAAGAAGTCCTGCCCATAGCTTATTTGCATACTTTTATCAAGAGCTATCTTTGCATTCTCAAATGTCCCTTTCCTTACATTCAAAGCTTTTGTAATTTATTTAATAAAACAGCATCCACAAATTAATCAAAATATGCATATAGACTAATTACAATGATCTCAAACTATCCGTGAGCATGAGATCAGCGAAGAATAATGTACAGTTTTAAAAATAGATTTTTCACTGACCAAACTCCCCTGCAGTACCATAAGTTCTCACTTTTAATTTCCTGCTGCAAATCCCACTGTCTTCATTATTAAACCAGAGAGGTCATTGAATCTTAATTAAGTTTTATTGGGTTATTATTCAGCGTTGCTGTTTCTGCGATATTGGGCAGCAACAGTGTTATCTGTGCTGAGGTTGTAATCAACCACCTGGTAGGTTTATCTGCACTAAAAAAAAGACCACCCACACCCGCCTAGTTATAGCTCTTCCCCGCACCAGTGGGCAAAACTGCGGGTTACTGGGAGAGCACTGAGTGAGGTCGGGATTGGGCTGGTGTTATGGAAGAGGTGGGGTAAGCACATGTGCTCGCCAGCCGGAATGTGATTTGCTTTATTGATCTCCACTAATGAAAAGTTAAAATAATGACCTGCATGGGAGGATGTAGTGAGGGAAATTAGAGGAAGAAAGAAGACAAATTACGGTGGTCTGCGGTTTCTCTCTGCTGCTCTCCTTTACAAATGACTTATTTGCTTATTACAAGCACTTAGCATAGACAAAACAGTCACCTAAATCCCACAACTACCAGTATCACAACCACCTTATGACCAGAACATCTTTCACCAATGTCAACCTGCAAATATGTTTGATTGTTGAATTGACTGGAGGAAATGAATCGAAAGCAATGATGCACGGGCTGTTTTGTTTATCATGATTCTCTCCTGCTGTGGTCATTATTAATTGGGTCTTAATTAGTACTGCTTTAGAACTGCCTCAATGGGCACTGATAACGCTAATTATCCACCACAAACTCAAAACCAAGAACCTCAAGTTCATCCCAGTCTAGTTTAATTTCCTGTCAAGTTGGTCACCATGGGGCTAGTGGCTTTGTGACTATTCGATAGTTAATTTCAAGGGGCTAAACAAGGATCATATTATGCTCTATCATAATTTCCTTGATCTTATGAGATAAAAAGAGTTCATTGTATTATGAAAACATACTGTAACTTCCAGAACTCAAAACATCCTCCCCAATAATAAAGACCAACAAACTAAGCTGGAAAAACTAATTCCGAAAAGACTTTTAGAAGTCAGTGAAAGGAATATATTTGAACACATGACCACCAATACTTAGCCATCGGTTACACCTACTATAATAAGCCTCAAGGTTTCAGGAATAAAAAAAAATAAAAAAATAGGTGACCAGATTCTCTAACCTGTGCTTGTAATATATGCAAGCTCTGTAGCAGAGTGATCTCTGGGCTGTCTTTTACAATGTCAAGAAGCCTGGTTTGTGCAGCGGTGATGACAGGAATGGGAGTGTGACTCCCGGTCTTCCCAGTATTTCTTACCTGACAGCTGAAGTGGTCCCTCAGCCCCTCGCTTCATGACTCAGCCTTCCCTCACATACCGACTGAAGGCTGAGGTTAGGGCAGGTGTACTCTCTACAGACTTCCGCATATAGCCTGGATCAACCAATCCCGCAAGAAGCTTTGATATCTGATCAAGCGTTTGAAAGTGGAGAAAACTGAATCCCAACTGTGAATTATCCTGAATATAAAAATTCTCAAGCACTTTAAAGTGTTGCTTGCTTGCAAAACTTGGGGAAAGCTTGTGGGGAAGGGGTCATCAAAGAGAAAGCTGTATCATCATGTCCGCCGTGACACGAGATGGTAAAATCTGCTCACTATAGCCATACCCTTGAATTTTGAACTCTGCCTTTGCAGAACTCTGGGATTTTGTGGGTTGACCTCAAGAGGTCACTTATTCAGAATTGGTTATGAAGAAAAAGGGATTCTTTTAGCAGTTGCTACCTTGCCCTGTGGGCTAATTATATACACTCTAAAAGATCACCATCCTTGTCTTCTCACGGGTCCCCTCAACATTAATCTCAGCCCAGGTGAAAAAGGACAGCAGCGTAATGGAGGGACAGAGCTCGTCAAAAAGATTTTGAATGCATTTTCTTCTCCCCTGCATGGGGGCTCAGAACTTCTAGCTTTGAGTGTTTTGCAAAGTCTTTATCGATTTCTACGAACCTCTTAAACATTTGTACTTCTGGCAATTTACTTTTTGACCCCAACTCTCCATCACCACCCTTTAACTCAGTTTTGCTCTTTCTAATTGTCTTGTTAATGATTCTCATTGCTCTTCCCTACAAGAAAAAGTAAGTTTGCCAGATGATCTTATATTCTGTTATCTTATAAATTCTGAAATTGCCCATTAGAAAATATTTGCTTTTCAAGGGATTAAATCTTTGGAAGATGCAAGGGCTAAATCTACCCCACTCATTTCTCCTTCCCATTCGCACAAATTAATAATTATGATTTCATAACTAATGGAAGATCAAGTGTCCTTGCGGGAAAAAATAAATAGGTGCAGACACTTGGAATCTGTATTACTTTGCATTTGGAAGTCTCAAAGTCTTAGCCTGTGATTTGATAAACAGCTTCGAGGCATGGAGATTATTAACTTTTAATTGCGAATCACAAAATGCAACCGCTCAACATCTTTTCAAAAACGTCCTGCTTATAGTCTTATGAAGATAAACAAAGGTCATCAATTCAAATCCAGATTTCATTTCCAAGTGCAATGCCCTGAACACCACCGAACTTCATTTAATCTCTTTTTCCACAAGAGATGATGCTTTTAAATTGACTAAATATGAATCAAATGCAAACAAACATGCCAAACCTAGAAGTACAATGTTTCATCCCTTATGAGATCAACAAACCAATCTTATAAACTTTGAGTTGGAAACTTTGACCTGAATTGCAAGTAAAAGAACTTAAGAAACAAATTAACAACAATAAAGCCCCGTTATTGAAAACCAATGCAACTTTTTTGTTCTTTGAACCAACAGTTGTTGGCAAACATTCAGAGCTTTCCAAATCCCATAAAACCAGTCTGTGTTTGCGCGCATGTTTGTTGAAAGATGATTCTTACTAAATCAAATATTAGAGACAAAATTGATTAAATAGCTGGTTTATGTACCATTGTGTTTGAACTACTGCACATGTAACTGTGCACAAAATTCAAGCAGATGTTATTTAAACGGACGATTAGCTTTGCTGGGAGTTCCACCCTGCTGGGCTGTGACCTCAGACACATCTGCAAACATACTCCTGTGACCTGAATGACAGACGAGACTCTGTACAGATGTTCTGTTACTTACAAACTGTCAAACTGTCAACGTTTCTGTGATGTAATTCACACTGACATGTTGAGTAAGAGACACTTTTGAAGGAAATTATTTTATTATTTAGTCAGTGTCAGGATATGTGATAACAATGATTACAAAACAAAGACAAAAATAATTTAAAGAATAATAATTAGAAAAAGAAAATACAATTCTTGAACAGAAGTAGTTGAACGTAAAGAAATAATGTAGTTTAACAATGTTTTATTATTACATTGTAGGGGACAAATTATTTAAACTAAACTGTTTTACTGCTATTATTGTTTGACAAAATATTTATCTGCCAATTCAAAGTGCAGTCAACATACAGAAACATGCAATCAATCAATCAAACAGGAAGTGATTTCACGACCTCTCCAGACCATTATTACTATATGTAGAGGTCAACAAGTTTCAAATATATGATAATTTAACCATTTTATGACAAGGCAAGGTTAAATAAATCTTTATGAATTAATATAATAAGACATGATTAGCATATATTTAAAAGATGATTAGTATATATTCAAGTTGTAAGGAATATGTAAGGAAAACTACTTTGTACTTGATAGTTACAAGACATGACATTTTAAAAATATTATAAAGGTTATTTATTTATTTATTTATTTATTTATTTATTTTTTACCAAATGAAACCATGGATACAAATGTTAAAAGGAGATTTAAAACACTTGATTTTTTAAAGACATTTCCTTTTCATTATCATATAGACTCGTCTGCCTTGTTGTGAAGTTCACTTCTTTCTAGTGACCGAACAACTAGTTACTAGCATTGCAGGAACCACAATAGCCAATTTCAAAGTCTTATGGTGCTATTTTTTTATTATTATTTCTTTTCAGCAAGAGTCTTTTTACTGTCTCATTGTCATCTCCACACCATCAGAAACACTTCACCAACTTCCAACCACCACCTTTTCACAATCTGACCCCACCACACCTCTTCAACTTGAGGTACCCAACCGTGTCTCATAACTTCCTCTCTTTTCCAACCTACTGCTATAGTCAGAGGCCATGACAATGCTCTCAGAAAACAAAACGAGTCTGCTTGTAGTGGTCACGCCAAAACCCAGCCCACGCTCACCGCCAGTGCCCCGGCACCTCTATTTCCTGCACACTTTGATGCTTATTCAAAGGTAAATCTTATTTTCTTTCCATCACCTTTGGTTTCCCAACCGCTGACTCCACTCTGCTTTAACTCTGGCAATCTGGCCGGGCATCACTCATGCATCGAGCTGTTGAAACCGTACCCGTAAAGACTCTGCCAAATGGAGAGAAGCGAAAGAAATGGAGAGAGCAAGAGATGGAGAATATGGATCAGCGTTGAATTCTGCCTCCCGCAAAGCAACACATTAGTGACAGCGCTGTGAAGGGAGCTTTGATTTGGGCCAGTGAGCCACGTATGTCACTTGTCTCCATTTCTGGCATGTTTTCGATTACACTTCCTCTTCTTTCTTGTTTCGTTGCTGATCTATCTATCACAGCCTGTAGCAGCCGCATGAGCAGGTGACGGCAGCCGCTGCTGAAACAGACGGGCCTCATTGTTGTGCCAGACACGTCAGTGGAGGCAAAACACCACCTCACCCATTCGGTTCCCAACAGATTGCTTTCCCCCCGTCCCAGAAGCTGGATTACAGGCCATATCACCTCACTCTTCCACAATCTTGTTTTTGATGTCAATAACTCAACCTGCGAAGCCACTGCCATAGAAGCCCACTGTAAATGAAGTGAAATTTCCTCCTCTGCAATTACTATAGCATCAAACCCACTCTGGAGAATAAAAGAGATTTCTCTCTCTCTCTCTCTCATGTTCTTCCTTTTAGCTCTTGGACCCGAAACATCACCCATTCAGCTGATTTAAAAAGCTTGTTGCTGAAATTCAAGGTCCCCAGTTGATTGAGCCAATGTTTCAGTCCATTTGGTTAATTGCAAATCCATTTGCCTGCATGTTATTTATTGTTTTCTTCAGATGCTTTCTACAAGTTAAGAATCTTGTCACTTTGAGCCAGGTCTTGTTTCTGGCTACAGATTTTTTATTTTTTTATTTTATAATGGTTTTTGAAAATACGCTGGACTTAGAAGACCTAAAATATTGTACAAACATTTTCACTGTGAAATTGCTCCTCTGTTCAGTGATAATTTTTGCTTTTTAATAAACTCCACTCTCAGTTTGCATGTCATGACATTGTGAAACAACAATATACGCACAGTCTGTGTGTTATGTCCAACCAATAAATCAGTGCACAATGAAGGGATAGTTTGCCCCAAAATTTATTTTTGTCATCATTAACTCATGCCCACATTGTTCCAAGATTTTCTTTCATCCATGCAGCAAAAAAAAGGAGATGTGGTGTTTTCTTTCCAATGCAATGACAGTAAATTAAAGCAAAAAAGCTGCTAGCTTCAGAAATGGCAAAAAGCACAATAAAACATAACAGTGATTTCTACAAGATTTCTCAAACCATATAATAGCTTAACATTTAGGCTGAAAATCTCTTCCAATGTAACTTAGTTGAATATGACACAATGCATATGATGTGGCAAGATTTACATCAACGATTTGACATAATATGTGTTCGTTCTCATAAAAAGTTATCACGTGGCTTCAAAAGACATAGAAAATGTGTTGTATTTACTAGTTTCAGTGTGCTTTCATGCTGCTTTTTTTTTTTTTTTTTGAAGCTTGACAGCATCTGTCTTCAGTCATCTAGGAAAATCTAAAATGATTTGCGTTTCAAGGAAAGAAATGATGGTGAGTAAATGACAGAATTCATTCAAACTGTAAAAGAGAGATCGCTAACAGGCAATATATCAGGATAGAAAGACAAAATTATGGATTAAGGCTTTCCCAGCCAAGTGGAGGGTGGAAGAATTGCAGCCCACTGGCCAGTAATTAAAAAGGAGTGATCAATCCGAGCTGCTGACCGACTCATGAGAAATCTATTGAGTGACTGCGGTAAAGCGCTAATTTGAAGCCATTAGGGGATGCAGAGTTTGCAAACAGGCCGGTAATGATGATGGCTTGCATGGCTACAGGGTTGCCCTTTGTACTGCTGTCAGACTAAGAGTGTCTGGGAGAGCTGAAATTAGATAGGGAATGTCTGACAAAAACCTCAGCACCACAGCCCGAAATAACAGCTCCTTCCTTTAATGATCAGAGCCATTTGTAGTGCATGGGAACAGCCATCAGTAGTGACAGGCCTATGGTGTACGGCTCTGGGGTGATGAGGTCTGCAAAGAGAAATGCAGAACCTGATTTCACCAAGTACAACATGTTTCTGGATCAACATCTTTGTTGTTCCTGTAACAACATTCCAATCAATCAGTCAGATTTGAGGGGCAAGTGTACAGTTCATGTCAAGTTTAGGCTTACAACCGGGGTTAGGTGCTTCTTCATCAGTGTTATTCACCCATCATTCCCCTCTGATTTTGCTTATGGGTAGATATAGTTTTAGGGGTAGGGATATGGTTAGGACTAAATTTTCAGACAGGAATGTTGTTCCAGGATCAACAAATTGTGACCCAGGAATGCCTCTTAATTGAAGTGGAGCTGCGATTTAGCTGATATGTTTTTAAAAAAGTGTGTCTCCATCTTTGCCCTGCTCTGCTATGATCATCCACACTGAGAAAGTTACTAATAAAAAGTCATTTAATCTGAATGCCTTTAAACACATTAAAATAAAATATCTGCCCTACCAAGGACATCTAACTCAGAAATATAATTCAGTCTGTCGCATTTAAAGCGGACCTTCATGGGAAAGCTAATAAATATCCACAATAATCATCTTCGCGGGTCAAGAAAGAGTCAAGACTGCCTGTAAAAAGCCTGAAGTGAAGCAATCCTACTGTGCATTTTTTTCTATTGAGAGATCTATACTTGAGCCTGCGACAGAAAAATCAGACCTCCAACCGGCAAACAAAAACTGGTTTCCTTGACATAAATATATCTGCTAGATCTGAGGTTTGCAAAATTGCAAAAAATAAATGTATTTCATTTCATTTTCATTATGACTAGAGTCTCACCTTTGCAATTACTGCTTTCATAGGCAAGAAATCAATTACATATAAGGTTAAAGAAAAGATGAATCTGTTATCAATCCTCATTCTATTATTTGTATTTTTAGTTTGAGGGAGGAGATGATGAGGATGTGGTTGGTCTGAATGTAGGCACAAGTCAGTATAGAAATAGTACAGCTTTCCATTTCACAAATATGTATGTGAATTCTGGAATACTGCATTAAAACAAATGCTGGATGGAAATATGCAAATCAAGTTTCCAAAATGCACATACATGCTCACTTGATTAGATTTATGCAGTCACTTGCACATAAAATAGTGGAAACTCTGTATAAATCCCTAAATACGTATCAAAAAAGTCATATGACTGATGGAATAATTTGCCCAAACATGTTTATCTCATCATTCTGAAATGCCAGAGACTGTCACAAAACATCAAATAATTTATTGTATTTAATAAGAGCCACTGTGGCGTCCCCAGTCGATACAACTTCATTTCTGTTTTGCACCAATTTTCCCATAAGGGACCAATTTGTTTTCTTTAGCACATGGAATGGAAACAGTTTTGTAGTTATATTTCCATTTTTTTTTTTTTTTTTTTTTATTAAATTACACTCGTAACTTGGATAGAAACCTATACTGTGGCTCAGTGGTGCCAGACCTAGAATCCCTAACTTACAACACATCCCACCCATCAACTGTATCAGAGAACTGAGGCTCGCTCAGAAACCGACTGCGACTTAAAAGTGTCAGTCATAAATGACAGTTGATGTTTCAGAGTTTTACCTTCCCCAGGATCGCACATGGAGTCTCGTCGTACAACCTGACCATCGACGATTACACAAAACATCAAGAAACTGCACAGCGTACACGAGGCTTTGTCGTCCTCTCCGAGTTTTTCTCCGGTTCCAGATCTTTAAAATTTCATCTGTGGGAATAATTTATATTGTTTGTGTGCACAGCTGAACGTACTCATTGAATACTTTTAATAGTGTAAGCAAAGATTGAACAGCTTTCTTTTTTCAGCCTAATTAAAGACCTCAGCGTCGTACAATTCTGAACAACCCCTTGACTGTAATTATCTTTCTCTTTGCCGTGACCTCCTCTTATTGTGTCCTTTTCTCTTTCTTTCTCTCTCTCTACTTCTCTCTGCCAGCTGCTTACAAACTTTGATTTTCTCTTGCCCCAGATCTGTTCAGTAATGAGCATGCAGTGCGATCAATAATTCACTGGAGTTTGAATAAAACCCAGGATGATCAGGTTTGGGTGTGTGTTAAACAGAGAGAGTAATCAGTGCCATTCATGAAGTTGTTTTCTGCTGGTCTTCACGGTCCTCACACAATGTCTCCTGGCTGCTCTTAGATTGCCTCTACGCCCCCTCGGTCCTCACTTGCTATTTCGCTTCCATGCCGCTATTACATACGCTCCACGTACACACTCGCCTGCTCCTCGCTCAAATCGCACCTGCTCTCTTTAAATGCAGATAAAATTAAACCACTCTACTGTGATCAAACCTTGATGCTCGGCCTACACCGTTTAGTTCAGAATACTGTAAGATTTTAGAAAATTGTTTTCCAGTTGCAGCTTTTCTCTCTTCGTGTACATGAAACGATCTAAATTAAACTACCCAGGCTTGTGAAAGAACACGTGCCTGTGGTGATATTTTTGCAAAAATGATATTACATTGCTTCTAGCATGTTTTGTGACACTCCAAAGTCCAGTGAGTGGCACTAAAGTGTGCTCAAATTTCTCAGGAACAGATAAACGTGACTGTGCCAACGTTTTGGTTCAGACACAACACGTATCTCTGCGGTTTGGAAATGAAATGTCTAGTGAGTGGCGCTAAAAGGTTAATGCTCTATCGTGTTTGAAAATAACCTATCTACACCATGTCATTTTAGCTTGCATGCTTCTAAATGGCTTTGAGCTCTTTTATCGTGACTCTGCATCACAAGTGCAATGCTGTACCAGGTGAGCTACAGCCAGGAGAGCAAAAGCCAAACATATGGAGTTGGTTATGCGATGCAAACGTATCAAAATGTATCAGTTTACAAATCATTCACTATGGGCAAAAGTGTTTCCAGGTCACAACAGTATTGTGCAAGGAATTGCGCATAAAGAGTCTTCGTTAATCGCTAATCCGCCCTGTAATCATAATTTGTGTGAAAAGGAATAAACATTGTTGGTGTTTTTCTGCCTGTTATTATGTTTATTTCAGCTAGAAACTGCAGTGGTGTTTTGGAGTTTTGCAAAAAATGTAGGTAGAGGCATGTTTTCCAATGAGCCTAGGTTTATTCAATTAATATGCGCAGGCACTGGAAGTGACCCAGAAGAAAATCTTACAGCTCAGGGGTTCATGTTGTAGCACGAGTTCATATTGAAATCTCTGAATTTTGAGTGCAGACCTGGTATCTTGGCAGATCTCCCAACATTATTTTCTATTTTCCCTCTTGTGTAGTTCCACCTGACGACCCAGTCATCATCGGAGGGCCTGTGGTGAGCCTGAGAGCGGGTGACCCTGTCAATCTGACATGTCACGCAGACAATGCCAAACCCGCTGCCTCAATCATCTGGATCCGAAATGGGGAAGTGCTGAATGGAGCCATGTACTCTAAGGTAAGAATTGAGGGGTGTGTACTAATCATGATTCACCACATCACCACCCTGGTTCACCACATCAAAAGTAGATAAGAAACATAACAACATAAGTATGTCGTTACCTTGACAAAATGATCTTGTGGCCATGACATATTATTACTTTCCCACAATTTAATATGGCATGGCCACCACAAAGCTAAGTGAACTGAACATGTCCCCTCCCGGTCAGCGAAATATATGTATAGCCCCTGTAAGAGTATAAGATGTGTACATGTATATAGAAACATGTCATTAATTACTTAATCAGTAAAACCTTTTTAAGAACTTTTTTAACCAAATAATTTATGTTTTTGAAACCTCCCGCACAATTATTGCAGTTGTTTTATAATGACCAGGATAGCGGATAATAGCAGATAATTTTGTCTGTATTTTGATAAAAATAAAAAATGTAGGGTGGGGACTTGGTTCTATCCATCTGTTGTTGATTGGATGTTGTAATGTGGGCGTGGCACTAAAAAGTGGAGGCAAAAGATCCAGTTATAATTTTTTGATTAAAAATGACAAGGTCATTTTCTTTCTTTCTTTGTTTTTTAAAATTAAACATAAGGCAGAAATTAGGGACTGCATAAGAAGAATACATTTTGAAATTAAGTGTTAATTTATTTGTTTTTAGTGAAGGCAAAGATCTGTTAGAGTTTAATGCTGTTGAAATGTTTGTGGTTATCATTGTACCGAAGAGTCGATACATGAAGGTAAACACTACATTGACTCTATAAGCAATAACAGCGCTAATGCCAGTGACAAATAATATCTCACTTGTTCATTAAATATACATGTTAAATAAGTTATGTTAGCATGTGCTATTATAGCTGTTGATTTGAACTGAAATAGATAAGATTAATTGGTTCCAGGGCTACAACTTTTCAAATTTTTTTGAGAGAATCAACTTTAAAATTTGTGTATATGCTACAAATTATCAAGTTCCTCTAACTCAATGTAGCTTGTTGGTTGAACATAAATTCACTCAAAGTTGTCATAACTCAAAAAATATTATGCAAACTGTTGGGTTCATTTCATTATTTCATTATTTATTTATTTGTTTATCCATTTATCCAACACATTTTTAGAGTATATAACATGCATTTAGAAAACAGATGCATTTTCATTTCATGCCGACTTTAAGCTTAATCTATATCTTTTCCCAAAAATAAAGGTAGGCTACAACATTGTATACAGCACGTTTATGCATCTATCAACACGTTTTATATTTAGTTTAGTTATATTCGTTTTGAGGCAAAAGAATACTCTATAAGGCGGCTTTCTTCAATTTCATATGAAATGGCCACTCGTCGTGAGAGCCATCTGTGGTCATGATTGCTTGCACCATCTGCACTCATTCGCTATAGCCCTTAGCTCCATTTGATTGGAAGAAAATCCCTGGAAATCCAGCCTCTAACTGAAATGACAGAGACATGTTTGTCCTCCTTACCCTGCAAAATGTGTCAACACAAACAAACAGATGGCAAGATAAGGCAAAGCCATATTGTTTTCCCCGAATTATTTTTTTCCTTGAACGTTCCTCCTCCCCTCTTCTATACAGCTGATGTTTGAACGTGATACGTGATCAAGCCCAAATCCATGTGTCATATTGCTGTTAATAAAACTAATAATATTTCAGCTCGCCTTTCCGATCTTCTGCTGGGGTCAATCTGAGGCAGAAAGCAGCATGAACTCAGCCATATAAATAAAGAGTGCTTGCAAGATCCACTTGGCTGATGCTAAGGCTACCCCCTCTTTCTAGCTGATCGGATTATTGGCTGTTTCTAAAGAGCAGATAAACACCATTGATTTAGCTGGTATAAGTGAATGTCATATTGCCCATCAGTACACTCGCTACGGGAGGCACCGGTAATCGAGGGACGAGTGCTCATTTTTTTTTTTTTTTTTTTTTTGCGGTTGGTGCGGTGACGGGTGTGAGGGACAGGGCATTGTGATGGATGTAGGCAGTTGAGCTTTCTAATATCTCTATTCATGTTATTAAAAAGCAATGCAGTCAATTAAGCCACAATCACTTGGTCTGAATAATGGAGAATGGGACGAGCGGAAACATTCCCACACTCCCCCTTCATCAGGCTCATAATCGGGACAAATGAAGGCCAATGTCTGTATGAAGAATGCAGTGAATATGTCTTTCTATTGGACTGACATTTCTGTTATCGGAGAGACTTAATAATTCCAATGACTAGTCTGTCATTCTTCCATTACTAGATTTCTAATGGCCTCTGAATGTCATTACTTGATGAGCTGCAGTAAAACACAGATAGAGGTGTTGTAGATGTGACGATAAGGCACAACAAAGGCAAAGCAGCACACGGAAGGGATGGAGGAAATTCATATCAGGTCAGCATTTTGAAGAGTGTGCAAAGTGTGCAAAATTTTAAAGGGGCTATAAATAAGAATTTTCATGCATTAATTGCTTCTTTATTGCCAATGTGTGAACAGCTTGTAACGAAACTTAAAAATTTAGACCTTCCCTGACTTCCTTGGTTATCTATGAAAGCATGTAGACTGATTTTTGTGTGAAGGACTTGGGAGGTTTTTGCCGGGAAATTCAAAAGTATGTGTAGTTTACACACTCCCAAGAGGCTTTTTCCCCTTCTATGACACATGAAATGAATGCTTATACAATGTTCAGGATAATGTCAATGTGTCATGCAAAGAAAAGGGATTAATTAAAAGCCAGATCTATATAGTCTGTATAGTGTCAAATATACAAGCTATCATAATAGTGTAATTTTAAGTACCTCATCATAAGTTGCTGCTGAAGTTCACTTAATGGCCACCGATGTCGCTAATAACAAGGGTTTCATATTCAGTTCTACATATAAATTAATTTTAGGGGGGTTAGTTTTTTAGAAGGACTTTCTATAATTTGTTTTTGATGCACAATGTGTTGCGGCTGGTCTTGCATAACACAAAATTGTCTTTTGGTACCACTAACACAGCTAAAGTACCTTTAAAGGGATAGTTCACCCAGAAATGAGAATTTGATGTTTATCTGCTTACCCCCAGGGCATCCAAGATGTAGGTGACTTTGTTTCTTCAGTAGAACACAAATGATGATTTTTAACTCCAACCGTTGCCGTCTGTCAGTCTTATAATGCGAGTGAATGGTAACACAATTTATAAGAGTCAAAAAATATGCATAGACAAATCCAAATTAAACCCTGCGGCTCATGGTGGTGCATTGATGTCCTAAGACACGAAACGATCAGTTTGTGCAAGAAACCGAACAGTATTTATATCATTTTTTACCTCTAATACACCACTACGTCCAACTGCGCTCAGCACTCGGTTAGTGAGGTCTGATCGCGCTCGGCAGTGATGTCTCGCGCGTATACTTCAGTGAGTGCTAGACATTACTTCCGTTGTCAGAGCACGATCAGACCTCACTAAGCGAATGCTGAACGCAGTTGGACATCATTTCGCCTCAGATCCGCTAAATCCCAGCGTCTGCCAAATCAGAAATACCGGTTCGTTGGCAGAAACTGCTAAACACCACTTCCCTTTGTCAGCAAAGCCTCTAAGTCCACAGAAGAACCAATCGGAAGACTTGAATCGAATCATATGATTTCAAGATGAATGACATTGTGTGTATGTGCAGTCTTTCAATTGCCAAGCTGTAAGTTTTTAGCATGTTTTGTCCAACGTTTTTTGTCCAAGGTTTTTGCAAAAAAAAAAAAAAAACAAAGTCACACAAGGAATTGATTTTGCAGCAAAAGACAGGCAAATTTGTTAATTACCAATGAACTGACTAAAGTGACATTTTTGAAAAATAAAGCGTTTCAATAACTGACTAATAACCTTTTTAATGCCATTAAAGTGAAATTACTGAACCTAAACACATGAACCTGGTAAAAAAAAAAAAAAAAAGCTCATTTAAAAGAAAACGTCAGACAGACTAAGAAGTTTTTGCATCTGTACTCTTCATATATATTTACTATTTCTTTCTCCCTGCTCCACAACTGCTCAAAACCTCCCCTTTCCCTCCTTATCTGTCTCTCAAATTTAATTTTACCCCCAAGACTCCATCCCTGCTTAGATTTCTGTATAATTAGTGAAGGCTTTTAAATAGTAATGCCCACCATGAGAGAATATTTCAATATTTCAGATAGAGTTCTAATTAACTTTAGTATCAAACTGAAAGTGGCAAAATGTTTCATGCTGCTGAAGCCGGTTGCACGCAGAGCAGCTCCACAGACACACGAGCCTGACTGTCGCCTTCACGCCTATTCTGTTAATACGTGAAACATCAGTCTGCCTCCACCCCTTCACTTCTCTTCCCTCCCCACCGCACCCTCCTCTTAATTAACCTTCTTGCGGTTTTGCCACCGAAATTAAAAGTGGGAGAGCAGAGAAGTAAAAAGGCATTTAATTAATTGCACCGTAAAATGGTGGAAATTAATCAGAACTGGAGGTGCAAGATTAAATTAGTTAATCAAAGAATGGCTTTTAACCCCAGGAACAGAGACAGAACTATACAGTCTTTTTGAGGGAGATGGAAAAACAAAGCCGCAGAACACTTATCTCTCTTAAAGTGAAATTAATACGTGGTAATAGGCGGCGAAATGTGTGGCCGTGCTGGTCTTCAATTATTGCCGCTGATTCGAAACACCTTCCAGCGACGGTTCCCTTTGAAAACGTGTTAAGGGACTTTGCGATGGCATGCTAATGTTGCCTAAATTATAGTATTAGTACGCCTTGAGGTCTAATCAGCAAATCGCTGCCGTTTTTCTCCAGACGTCAACCTTAATTTCACACAATTTTTGTCTGCACACTTCAAAAGGATGTTTACTGACATTTGCTAACCTTTCAAACAGAGTAAACGGCTAGATGAGGCCAACTCAGACACTTTATTTTTCAGATTTTGACATTTGACAAGGGACAGGCCCATTTGACATGCGCATACGGCTGAGGCATTGTGCCTTAAAAACACATCTAGTTTTGACATTTCTAATTCTGTCTCAGGCCTCATTCTTAAGCTGTATTCTCCACTCTTCACTTCCTGTAGGGAGAACTGACACACTCCAGGCTGCACCACCAGAAATTATCTATTTGTAATTTGGAGCTATTTTCGGCCCGGTCCTGGTTAAGTGTTGAGTCCTTGGCTGTTTCAGGCCCCATTCAAGATTAATGACTTCAGACAGGCCCTGAGCAATGAGGGAAACAATCCGGACTGTGTCAGGCAGGATATTACATTGACACATCCTGCGGCTGACAGCTTGTGTCTTTCAGCTGGTGAGGTGAGCACCTAGTCTGCCGGAGCAACAGTCGTCACGCTAGCTGCTCGACTCTCTGACAAACACAATATGCCGTACAGTATAGAATGGCCTACGTTTGGCGAAACCCCTTCAGCAGAACCATACTGCAAATGAATTCAGGCTAGGTGCAGTGTTTTTAAAAGTATTGCAATAGCATTCATAGAAATTATTAGTTTTAATATAGTTAGTGTTACCCATAAATGTTAATCATATATGCTCACTGGAGAGATGTGCCTCTGCCAACAAACTCAAATTCACTGCAGTTATCAGCTGAAATGACCACTAGTGGCTGTAAAAAAAAACTTTTATTTATTTTCACACAAATTATGATAATTGCAACAGATCATTAATTAATAAAAACTTATTTTTGCATTGCTCCTTGCACAATACTGTGCTGTAATGATCTCAACTCTCTTTTACCACAGTGCATCACATAACCAGCTCCATATGTACAGCTTTTTACTCTGATGTAGTAAACTTGCTCTGTAGCTCACCTGGTACAGCACTATACATGTGATACAAAGCGATCAGGTTTGAGATCTGTAAAATATGAGTCACAATAAAAGAGCTCAAAGCCTCATAGAAACAATCTAAAATGCCTTTGTTGATTCAGCAAATGAGTTTTCATCACACGTTTTCTTTTGTTAACACTATCGGTTTGGTTTAGGGTTTTCTTTACCGGTTGCATATAGACTTACACATACACAATAACCTTATAGCTTGAACAAATGTATTTCAATGGGCAAGGCAGACATGCCAATATTAAGCTATTAACCTGCTAACAAGCTTACCTTCAATATTGCTGATGTATTTCATGTAAAAATTGCTGTATAGAATTTTATATGGACAGACCACCCTCATCCCCTCGATTTTGACCGAGGCAGCGAGTCTACTCTGATGTACACTTCAAGCAGCTCTATATCCCACAATTCAACTTGATTGTGATGTCACAGCAGATCGAGCTTAACTTAAGTGTATGATATATTAATTATTTTCAGAATTAATCGCATAATAGTCTATAATATATTAATTATGTTGAGATTCAATTGCATAATACTTGTAGCTGCCTTATGTTCACAGTCAAAGTTTATACTATTGATATTTTGTTTCATTTGTGTAATTTTATTTTTCTCCAGACAGCTCATACCTAGCCTATAGGATTTATATATTTTCTCCAACAACTTATAAGTATATAGAATGGTGCAGAAAACTAATTCATAAGTACAAAATGGGTTTAAATAATAAAATCAGCTCCACAGTGAATTCCGAGTGAATAAGGGCTTAGTGCGTTTCATTTAAACTTTATGCATGAGTTCCGCCAGTATTGGGCATTCGTGCAACGTAAGCAATGATGCACATCCAAGTCCACGAGACGGAGGGAAGTTAGCAAGTAAAAGATATAAAAATTTGGCTGGGATTTTATCACCTGAGCCTCACTTTCAGTTTCAAAATGGCTGCCATGTGAAATGGAGGGTGGAGAGAGGACAGGATATGATGGTTAGTAGAGGCAGTAACACAATCTTGAAATGATTCATGGTGACATCAAGACCTTTGTGGCACTCGTAATAACACATTCTCAATGTGTTTTAAATATATGCCTCTTTTGCTCCTCCTCCCTTCTGTCTCACACTCTTTCCCTTTCCATCTCTTTGTTTCCTCTCTGTTGGTGGGATGGAGTGTATGAGGTTTTATTACTATATTTCAAATCAATAGCAAAAAAGAGAAAAAAAAAAAATGAGTTAGTAATTACTACTATTAGCAAGCTCCCTATCACTGGCCTGTGCAATGACGTGACTAATTATTAGCAAGTGATTATTATGGCTCAAAAGTACATTATTCTTCTAGATTCCTTAGGGGAGCTGATGACATTAATACAGGGTCTTATAGAGACACAGATGGGGTCTTGACTGGCCACCCACACAAGTCAGTGCTTTTGGCATTAAAAGGCCACAAGCTTCTGTGAGTGGTTGGTAGAGGGGAAATTTTGCCGGAGCACTTTCACAAGCTGGAAATTGCACTTTCATGAATGTAACAATGTGCATAGCTAGATTTTGGTGGTAAAAGATGTACTTCTGGGGCCGTATTCACAAAATATTTTATCTTACCACTAAGAGTTCTCCTAAATAGCAGTAAAAGTTCTTAGCTACGAGTTTTCTCTTAAAACCTATTCACAAAGCTGCTGAGACATACTTTTACTAAGGAATAGACTGAAGTCTTAAGCTAAGAGTAAGGGCGGGGTTGACCTCTTTGCTATGGAGTAAACACACAGTGATTGGCTGATGGGGAGGAGTCAGTGATTTAATCATAGAAATATTGTAGAATGAGGTGTCATGTTTCCATATTAAAATAGAGGTTTTAAAATACAAATGTTGCCATAGTCAAAATGCCATATTGTTGCCATAAAGGTTTTAAAATGTAGGCTAAGTGTCACTAATTAAACTAGTATATACAGTTAACTAGTATATATACCGTTAATATATATATATATATATATATATATATATATTTTACTCTATTCAATCATTTGTAAGTGTGAACTCATGAAAACCACTGGCACAGGTAATCAGACAACATTTATTTATTTGTTAAAGATTTTTTTTTGGCACCTCATTGTAGATTCAAATCTATAAATCAAAATGTATTGCATTTATGAAGAAAAAGTTCAGCACCCAAGGCTCTATCGCTATTGCCTCAATGGTGTACAGTGTCTTTGGGTGGATTAGGACTGTTTGTGATTTGGTCTTAGTGACTTAGGAGTCCTCTTGACTACTCCTAATGTTTCACAGACTTAGGAGCTAGTTTTAGCGCTAAAATGCTTTGTGAAATACTCTTAGAGCAAAAATTTAGGACTCCTAAAATTAGGACTGACACACCCTTTTTTTTTAAGAGTTTCTCCTAAATCGGCAAGTTAGGAGCTACTTTTAGCCTTAAGATGTTTTGTGAATACGGCCCCTGATATATATATATATATATATATATATATATATATAGAGAGAGAGAGAGAGAGAGAGAGAGAGAGAGAGATGGATGGATGGATGGATGTAGATGTAAAAACATTATTATATATAAATCTATTTTCGATTAGCTTACTGGTTGATTTTTCTCATATATTTTTGGCCCATGTGTGTATATATATATATATTTATTTATTTATTTTTTTTTTTTATTTTTTAGAATTTACTTGTATTTATTTGCGCCATGTACAGTTTCTAATAAATGTTGGCAATTTAAAAAAAAAAACTAAAGATTTTAGCTTTAAATTTTTTTTTATTTTATTTAATTTTTAGTTTTTCTATTTATTCATTTTAATGAATTTTCTGGCCCGTATGGGGTCGCTTGACTGTCCATTGCATCCAAACCCAAACAGCTTTGAGAGTCGATGAAAAATGAAGAAATAGCGAGTATCATGGTGCATCTCTCCCTTCATTCTGTAACACAAGCCAGGACGAATGCCTGCTGCAATGGCCAATTTATTCTGGTGGTGACTGTTGTGTTGGCCATGCTGGTTAGCATCTCTCTTTCTCTCTGCCTCTCTGTGAGTCATTGCCGTGTGACAGAGAGTGTGGATTCTGTCGAACGCTTCCAGATGGAGCTCTACGCTGGGCAGACAAGGCCTAGCACAGACTATGACCACTGGAAAAGAAGATTGATTTCTTCTGTGGTGTACAACATGCCATGCACCAGAGCTTTACTCTCAAACTGCACAAAGGAGCCCACAAACATGCTGTTTTCTCCCAAAAACAATTGGTCCATGAGCAGAGACACCATGAGCACAATACTGACTGTTTGTCTCCATTTCTTATGGGCAGCTGGGGGGAAAAGTGCTTTTTTTTAATCCCAGCCTTGGGATTGATTTTGAATGATGTTGTTTTGTGCTGTCTTTCACTTTCAACACTCATGACTGCAACTGAAAAAAAAAAAAAAAAAATCCTTCATGGTAAAAAGGTTGTATATAAGGAGAAATGTTTTCAATGATTGCACATTGGCTACTTTAATGTTTTATGGGTTATTTCAATTAAAAAAAAAGAAGAAAAAAAAAAGGTGTTTATTAGTGGTTTCATTCGTTAAACTTAATTAAAATTAAATATGAATGAAAACAGTTATTAATTCAAACTAAATCCATAAAATGATCCCATTATGGGAATCCCTAAAAGGTTCTATATATGAAGCGCCTGACAGAATCCTTTAAGGTTGTGTTTAGGAGTGTTGATCATTACTTTATTCTCTTCCTGTAGACTCTTCTTCGAGATGGGCGAAGGGAGAGCACCGTAAGCACCCTCTACATTTCAGCCTCCAACATCGAATCTGGGCAGAAGATCATCTGTCGGGCATCCAACAAGGCCGTGCCCAATGGGAAAGAGACCAGTGTCACTATTGACATTCAACGTAAGTGATGCCAGAGTCATATTTTTCCTCTTTTTAATTTACAATAAGTCAGTTTTTGTTCTGTTTGGATCATGCTTTCTTAAAACCTCTAAGGGCACTAAGATTTTCAGCATTAATGTGAGGATTGTCTGCTGGATTCTCACAATTAATTTAGATTTGCTCTTTCTGAGAGTGGTGCTAAGATGAGCCATCATTTGCGTTTTGAAAATTATACCAATTTGTGAATCATAAAGTGAATAATAAACATTTTCTGAAATGTAGAAAGCACAAAACGTCACAAATCACTTGATAAATTTAATCTCTAACCAATTTACTCTCAGTGGATAAAATCATGTCTTTTCCCCCTTTGAATATCCAGTTTTTTTTCGGAAAAGCAAAAATGGACTTTAAATTGTTCACATCTCACCCACACGTTCTAGTTCCTTCTGGTTGGCTGTTTAAATCTCCTCTCTGGAAGTTTCAGAGGACAATACAGTTCTACTTGCATTGCGCATATCCTCATCAATAATGTTAAATGTTAACCCTTACTGGTGGCAGCTCCATTGTGCAACTGTATGTGTGACATACGGGGTACTACGTAGCACAAAAGAGAGCTGTGTGCAGGGTGAGGCGCTGTGGAGCAAAGCAGCCATTAAAGATGATTAACATTTGTGATTGTTGCATCAGCTTAGATCTATGCTTGGATGCAGGGCCTAAAATTAACTTTTTGCCTTCCAAATTACCGGCCATAAATATTTTTTTTAACCGGCCATTAAAGTCATGACACCAAAATTTTAGATGTTGAATTTTGATGTTGAACATTGTTAGAATTCATAAAAATGTTACCGGCAACAGAGCTGGGTAGTAACCGTTTACATAAAATCTGGATTATTAAGTACTTGTAATTAGATTACATTTTAAAATACTTCTTTTTTTTTATCTTTGAAATTTTTCTTTCTAAAAATATCCGCTGCTTATATACATTCAGAAGGTCTTATGGGTTTGTGGAATTGCACAGACAGACCAGCCACTAGTCATGTGAATATCAGTGAAAACTGAGACCCACACAACAGTTGATCACTGGATTTACAGAAATCATTCACTTTTAAAAAGTGTTTTGCATCTAATCAACTCCCGATTTTCCCCCTTTGAATATCCTATTTCTTTCGGAAAAGCAAAAACTGATTTATTAATCCTGATTAATTAATTATTATTTGAATGATCACTCAGTGAGTCATTGAACCATGTATTAGTGTCTTTGGAGGGCTTTTGTCTTTCAAACACATTAAAATGTACAAATTCACTAAATTTTACTTTTTTGTCAGCTGAAACTCCTGAAATGTTAAGTCAATAAGTTAAGCCAATAAAATAATAATAATAATAATAATAATAATAACATAATACATGTAAGTCTAATGTCAGGTAATGGTCACATGACATGGAGGTGAACAAATAAAATATGTATTTTATTTGATCTTTTGTAGTAAGTGCTTTATTTTTATTGCTTTTTATTTTAAAATTATTTATTTCAACTGTTATATTTTTATGATTTAATTACATAATAGTTTTTCATTAAACTCAAGAACCCCCTGCAGTTCCTTCACGAACCCCAGTCTGGGAAACCCTGACTTAAAATAATATTTAATACACTTCATGTTGTTGACAAAGTATGGAATATATTTTCTTTTTTCTTTGTATTTTTATATCAATGTGGTACAAGAATATCCTATTGAAATCAATGTGATAAATGAGTTTAGTCAAAAGTAATCTAAAAGTAATCAAAAAGTAGTCAGATTACATTACCTTAAATGTGTAATGTAATGGGTTACGCTACTAACTAAATTTTTTGTCATGTAATTTGGAATCAGTATCTGATTACAATTTGTAAGTAATCTACTCAGCTCTGCCGGCAAACTGGCGATTGACATTGTTTCATATACTCACCAACACCTTTTTTAGTCGCATTTGGCACTTGCCGAGTGTTAATTTCAGGCCCTGCTTGGATGCGTTTCTTATGCAAAGCAGCGGACGTATACGTACGGTTAACGCTGATTGGCCAACCCAGTTGTCAACAAGAAGCTCCTTTCACCAATGAGAAACCTTTCAGCACAGCCCTACCTTTCGGCATGCCCATTCATCCAACCCGCAGCTATCCCTGTCTCTCCAGATCTGCTCCCCATTCCACCGTCTGTGTTTTAATTAAGCCACACGAGAAATCAGACCTACTGTAATTGAACTCAGCCACAACGCTGACAAATTTGCCAAGTCTCTGCACTCTCTAATTTCATTACACCACTCTCACCACCTCTCCATGGAAAGATGGAGATATTTCAAATGTATCACAGAGGCGAACCGTCTTGTTGCAAAATTCTACGCGGTTGAAAGGAGCATCCCTGAGAGAGCGGCAGGTGAATGTGAAATGGGAGCCGTGCAAAGAGGATAATGAGGTTTTCAGAATTACATGCAGTCAGAGGCCCAGTCCGCTTTTGAATGACTAAATGAATACCCGTCTGAGTGGGATACATTTACATCACCCTCCTGAGCTGGAGCTCTGCAAACTATGAGACATTAAGTCAGAAGAAGGGAACAAATAAAGATGGTGAATAGTAAGCAATGACGGCAAGCTCCCCCTCTGAGGATCAAACACTAGCAGGTGTTTAATGAATAAGTTATGATGGTATCAGCAGGTGGGACTAAGCTAAGGATGCAAACCCGATGCAGAAGGGTACGAGTGTTTCCACAGGGGCATCCTCCAGGCCACAGGGGGGGCTGTGTAGTCATGCAAATCAGTTAATATTGATGAAGGACAGCTGTCTGCTGATGCACAGTACAGATGATTCAGGGTAGAGAGAATTGCGCACCTCGTACACTACTGCAACATGCGCAACCGCTAAACTCACCGAGATCATTCCAGTGGAAATTACCTAAGCGTTTAATATGAATAAATGAAGCCAATGCGTAATTACATGGAAAAGTGTGATCTCACAAACATTCCCTCAGCTGTTCAATTATAGAGTATGTTTAAGGGCAAAGTAACTTTTGTGCACTCAAAAACAGTATTTATTTTTTTTTTATTTCGAAAACAGGTTCCCAAAGCCCCATTGAAAAGAAATGCACTCAAATGTATTAAATGTGCACTTTAATTTAAAAAGAGTACACTTTTATGACTGTTTCTTTACACACTTAACTACACTTTAAAGTGCATTTTATAATGTGGTCAGATTTTCACATACTGTCTTTTGCTGTATAGTAGGCATAACTGGATGCAGGGATAGAAAGAATCACTTAATGCTCAAAAAGGCACCCGTCACTCATCGCCACTCACCACTGACAGAAAGAGCCATCAAGTGAGTCGGTTAATGAATCTTTTCGGTGAACTGAATCAAATTATTTGATTCAATGGAATGCATCAGATCCCCTCTACTAGCTCTTAAGGCTTTTCTAGGAAAAAATAAACAATTATAGATAAAGAACATATTTGCCATACTCCCTGAAAATCACAATAAGCACTGTGTAGGCGAGGACAGCAGCGCAGTGCCCAGACTCAGCTTTAGCAAGAGTAATGAGAATGAAAAAGAAAAATCAATGTGCTTTATTTTACTTTTTTGTCTGTGTGTGTGTGTAGAAGGATCGATGTTATGAGTGCAGTGCAGTGAACATGTTGCCATGTTCCCTACACAGGCAGAGAGACAGAGAATCAATGGGTGACCCCAGGTGAATGACAGATATTCTTCCCTTCTGCCTTTTTAAGTGAGTGACAAAAGGTTACCTTGGAACTTTAAAGGAAGGAGGGAAGAAAAAAAAGATTAGAATATTGCACAAACATTTTGCTATATTAGTTTAGACAAATGAAAGACACTAAGGGCCATGACACAACAAGCTGACTGTCCGCCCTCAGCCAACCTTATAGAAATCTACTATTGTAGCAAATTTGTCGTTCACCATGTTGGTTACAGATAGCACATGTACATCTGCAAGATGTCTGTTAAAGATCACTTCATCTGGAAAGCATCCGCTGTGTACTAGTCTCGACTGATGGCAGGTCTGGACTCTATTGCAGCTTTCATTGGCCAAGAGCTACGGTGGCCCAGTAGTGCACAACACAACAAAATTAAAAAAGCAAACATAAGTTCAGAACACAACGAAATCGAGCCACAACAAAACGGAAATGCTCCCGACCACTAGGGGGCTCTCAGAGCTCGGTATTGTTAGTATTCCTTGCCAATGTTTTATAGAGTCATTAGTGATATGAATACCACGATTAGTTTCAACAGTATATAACCACTGTATATCAACATGAAATATTAATTCAAAATCACTTGAGTGTACAATAGCTTCATATTTATACCGGTGAATGATTTGACGCGCTACCACGGCGAATGATGAAGGGAACGTCTGCCAATTCCACCAAGTGGTTAAAACGTATAATTTGTATTCATTAAAATTACTTTGTTTAACATTTAAAAACAGACATATTCAAATTACAAAGCTTGTCTGTCTTACCAACAGGAACTAACAAGCTTTGGAATTTGAACATGTCTGTTTTTAAATGTTAAACAAAGTCATTGTAATGAATACAAATTATACGTTTTAACCACTTGGTGGAATTGGCAGACGTTCCCTTCATCCGTGGCAGCGCGTCAAATCATTCACAGGTATAAATATGAAGCTATTGTGCACTCAAGTGATTTTGAATTAATATTTCATGTCGATATACAACGTTTACATACTTAAAACTAATCATGGTATTGATATCTTTGTAAGACTGTCGACTTTATAGAACATTGGCAAGGAATACTAATATTAACGAGCTCTGAGAGCCCCCTAGTGGTCGGGAGCATTTCCGTTGTGTTGTGGCTCGATTCCGTTGTGTTGTGGCTTTATTCCGTTGTGTTGTGGCTTTATTCCATTGTGTTGTGGCTTTATTTTGTTGTGTTGTGAACTTATGTTTGCTTTTTTAATTTCGTTGTGTTGTGCACTACTGGGCCACCGTAAAGAGCCGCCCAAGAGGACATTTGATTGACATGTTACGCAACCAATCACAGTTCATTTTGTTCTGTGTCATGTTTAGGGGTGTGAAAATGTAAAGTAGATGTCCCTACAATAACAGACCGCCGTGAATTTAATAAATTATTCATTCAAGAACTTTGTGCAAGTTTAACGCAACAATGGAGCTGCGAACTTCGCATACTTTTGAAAATCCAGCGTTTCGTTGATCCTGGAAAGTGCTTGTTGCCACAGTTATAAACACAATGGCGTTCTTCTTCTACGAGGGGCTTTGGCATCACTGTATTTGTTTCCATGCGGACTGTTAAAGAACGTGACACACACGTTTCCCGGACATCCTGTAGAATTCAAATATCCAGATGACGACTTTGAAAATCCTGAAGTTTTTCCAGATAAGTGTGCCCTATGGATCAAACGTTCAGCCAGAGGTCCATGGGCGTGACATCTGAGGCTGAAACTAGCTATGTACAAACATCTGATAGACATCTTTAAGATGTAAGTTTTACAAACATTTTAAATCAAAGACATCTTCTAAATGTCTGTTTGACATCTGACAGGAAACGTCCAAATATTGCAGATGAGCAAACACTCTAAAAAATGCATCTTCCAGTTATAAACACACATCAAATAGATGTCTCCAAGATGTATGTGTGCTATCAGGGTAATGATGTCTTGAGTAATAACTGCTTTTAATGAATCTGTTTGATATCAAATTAATGCTAGATCTTTTGCTATACAGTAAATTACAGATATGGCATCTGAGTAACTTTGAGTCATCTTACCTGAGCATTCTGATGCACAAGTGTTTTCATAACAACATGAGCCGGCTGAAGAAAGAATGTGAATGAATAAAGTGATCAACATGATTGAAATTTAAAATGGTAGCAAGTGCTGCTTTATTTACGGATTTGTGTCAGTTTCCCTTTTTGATGACTAATGAATATAGACTACCTGCTGGTATAGACAGTGCACATGCTAGTTGGCAGTCAGCTGTAATATTTGCGGTGTGTTCAAGCGCAGCTTTTTGGCTCAAAAGCAGCCGACGCGAGGAGACAGCTTTCGTCACAGCTAGTTCTTTGACGTCAGCTTGATGTGTCACGGCCTTAAGATTGACAACTTCACTGGATAAAAAGAAGAATAAAATCAAACCCATGATGGATGTGTGTGCATTTCATCACATCCATACTCTAATATGCCCACTGTAGCTATTGTCAGCCCTCATTCAGAGTCCACTAATTGACCACTTGGTTCAATGTGATAATGTCATCAGCAACAAAAGTAATTAAAGGCTTTCTGGATTTTTCCTCCGCTCAGATAATTCTCATTCTGATCAGCGCAGACCTCTGAGACAGCCGCTCGCTTTCAGTCAAAATGAGACCTAAATGAGATGAGTCCAAACATTATCCGCTGCATTACTTCACTGCTTAAACTTGCCCAGTTCAATGCATTTCCCTGCCTTTATTTTCCGGTAATCATTTAAATGCAGGAATTAGATTGACTTGAGAAATTTTGCTAAACATAAGCCCTTCCAGGATAATTTGACCCGAGGTTAAGCGAATTAGCATGTAAATATGAAATTGACTAAAAAATCTCATTTCTCCAAGAGCCTAAAGCTGAAGAAAAACCCAAACCTCATATGGCATTGGCCTTAGAAGGTCACATCACTCGACAGCAAAACCCCGGCTCCTGCAAATCCATGTATCTCATTTCATATGCGAAGAAGTCACAATGTAAAAATGATCAGGAAAATATTCTGGAAAAAGATAGGACTGTTTTTTGGTGCATTTACAGTATTTTCTAGAGGGAAAAAAAAAGTATAGCATAGCCTCTTCACTGCATTTACTTCAGTTTAATTTAAGATTTCTAAGATTTTCATCTTGTTATTGTGATTATGTGAACTTTATGCCTTGAATAAAATTAGATGCAGAGATAATTAGATATAATTATCTTAACGCTATAATTAGATTAACGAAAGGAATAACACATTTTGTGTGCATGAATATATGCTTTAGTACTATATTATTTATGTAGAGAAACTGACAGACAACTCCACAGGGCAAAAGCTGCACAATGTTTAAATTCATTGCACAAAAATGAACCTCTTTGTTTAAGATCACTACACCAGTGTATTCTTAAAGGTGCTAAAGAGGATGTTTTGTTTTATACATTTTTGCAATATTACTTGAAACTGTCTTTACTAACTGATAAAAGACTATTTATTAGGTGCACTGAAAGGAATAATATTAATATACATCATCTGTGCACGAGGTAGGGCCTTAAAAACATCAGCCAATCATTTACGCGATCATCACGTAAATGATTGGCCCTCTGGCTTGTTAATCACTGCCGTGACATTACTTGTGAGAGACGTGCGCGGCTGCGCGCTCCAGTAACTTTCCACACTCCACAGGCGCCGCATGCAATGTTTTTGTCAGGAGACAGGAGTAACAACTGCAGATTATGAGTTATCTGCGGTGAGTCCGACATAATGAATCCACTAACACAACACAGCGAATGCCGGTGGTAAACACTCGTGTTCCAATACGAGTGTTTACGAGTTTTGGGAGGCGTTCCTTAGAAGGAGGGGGGTTGTTCTTACGCATGCGCTCATTTCAAAAACTCAGTAACAGTCTTTGGTTTCTCAGTCGACGAAAAGATCTTCTTTAGCACTTTAAGTGAGAAGTAAGGTAAGCTCTATTGTTACTGCAAGCGTTTGGTAGTAAAGTGCATTGATTACTGTATATATGTTATATACAGTACTGACTGAGCGCAAAGAGCATTTGAAAGTCTACTCGCGTCAGTCTCCGATATAGACACGTGAACTGTGCTTGCAGAGAGTGCAAAAGTTGATGTGAGATCTCAGTGTCAGTGAAACACACACTGTGGCACAGATTCAGTTGAGTTATAAAGAGATTAAATCGCCCTCCTCCTGCTGATACAAGGCCATCAGCCCTCTCTGTCTCACTGAGAACAGCTGGCCACAGTGACCCAGGGAGAATGGAAATCAAGCTTTAAGAAAGACAGAGAAGCCATTTTCTTTGGCACCTTCCTCACAACTCTGGGGAAGTTGGCCAATTGTTCAAAACCACCATCTGCTCTTTGCTTTGAACTTCCGATCAAAAGCTGTCATCTCACCACTGTTCCCCCCCCAACCCTTTTATTTTATATAATTATTTATTTATTATTATTTTTTTTTAGATCACTCCTCTCCTCCAATCCCATTGTTTCGAGGGCTGTCATTGTTTCCTTCGTGATCTCCCTGTTGATGAAGCTGAGGAATTAGCGGAGCTGCATATTGATGGCTTGTCGCGTGTGTCTCAGGCCAGAGAGACTCATGCATTTATACATCAAAGTGACAAACAGACTACTTTATTAAGACACTGTCTGTCGATAGATTTGCGGGTCACGAGGGTCTTTGCGAGCTTCTGCCAGCCTGCCTCTCGAGCCTGGGCCTTTGAGAGGAGCTAGTCATTCCTCCAGGACTAAACGTCCATCTAAAATCGACGTTATACATTAAATTCATTATTTAAGACAGAAACTTAATGTCACTTTTCAGTTTTATCGTAAGTTGAAGACACTTTTGATGGCTTTCGTTTCCCTCAAGGGCTACTCTCAAAACACTGAACTGACATCAAAGGCAATCATGATGATATGCTTCAAAACAGCTAAGGCGCAAAATGAATGTGAATGTGAAAAATATTGAAAATAAAGCAATACGCCACTGAAGGGTATTGGGTTAAGTGATTTTATCACAAGGAGTTCCTGAAACCAGCTTAATCATGGTAAAATAACTGTAACACACAGACTCTGGTGGCTTATTGCATTTATATACTCTTAGGCTGTGCGTCCACCAAAATGTTTTTGCCAGTGGCTAGTGTACTTTTCCAACTGACCCTTCGCAACGACCCGCCCCGCTTAGTCACTGTTGCTTTGTCCGACAAGCCATGGCGCTGTCACGCCACACAGAGTGAAAAATACATTGCGGAGCAAATGTTGACAGACAAGACAGAGCAGGTTACTTATGATATTAAACAAAGTCCCAGCTTTCAAATTGTGTAATTTTTTAAGAAATTCGAACTAGGGCTGGGCGATATATCGCATGCGATTCTCACGCGCATTTCGCCAGTAAAGCCGGTTCCCTGATTACCGCTAAATCGCCATCACCTGCTTTCAAATAGACAGAGCCGTAGTTCACGGACAAGCCACGCAAAATCGCGTTCAGTATCGAAGATGAATCGACTTCGATAATGAACCCGATTTTGCGTGGCTTGTCCGTGAACTACGGCTCTGTCTATTAAAAGGCGCTCCATTTGAAAGCAGGTGATGGCGATTTAGCGGTAATCAGGGAACCGGCTTTACTGACGAAATGCGCGTGAGAATCGCATGCGATATATCGCCCAGCCCTAATTCGAACAATAAAAAACATTTTGTGGCTCTTTAATGTGTCGTGACAGAATGCTGAAATGCCTCAGCTCAAGCGGCTCGTGAACCGATCATCTCTTCCTACTAGTTCATTTATAGCATCAAATAAACATGAATGAACATCAGAAGGAATGTTGTTTCAAACGCGGAAAGACGACAGTACACACCATTTTTCAAGTTCAAGTCCACCAAGGTTAATCTTCTAACTCCTGGCTGCTTTGTCAGAAAAAACGGAGGATTCTGCATTATGATTGGTTAGATCGCTTGTCAATCAAACTCCCGGCGAAGGGTCAATTGTTTTTAATGAGAGCGCCACGTTTTTTTTTTAAACGCCAGGAGCGTAACGAGGTGCTGAGCGTCTTTTTCACGCTCAAGCGCTGAGTGATCAGCATTTTTTACCGGTCACCTCGAGTTGAAAAATGTTCAAGTTTGTGTAAAAAGCTGCGCTCATCACTGTCACTTTGTACTCAGCCAACCAATCACAGTGGAGGAGGGGCGGGACAAATACAACACTGACCACCCACCACTTTCTGCTTGTCAACAGATGAAAACAACAAGCATAATAATTTAAAACAAGCCAGAGCAAATATGTTACACTGTATTGACAATTTTATAAAGAAACAATACAGGAAACAAACTATCTGTGAAATGAGATACTAGTAACACTATTATTAAAAAAAATAAATAAATAAATCAAACGTTTGAATATGTTTTAGGCTTTTATCTTATAATATGAGAATATGTAGCTCTAGGAGGAAAAACACACCTCAATTTAATTCAGAGACCCAAACTAAGCAAAAATTTGTAACTTGATGCAGTTGCTGATATTTATATGACCAAAAAGTAAGATGAAATTATGATCGCTTGTAATATAAATCAATGAGAAGTTTGTAACAGTATAGCAGACTATTTACATAAAATGCATATAAATATCAATTGTCACTCTATATCTGCCAAAAATATATCTTAGTAAGATGAGTAGTTTTATTATCAAAGCGCTGCTGTTTTAATTGTTTAAAGGTTAAATCATATAATGCAAAGCAACACAATGATGACTGAGAAATGAACAAATAAACGTTCCTAAAAAGCCTGATGTATATTATTTGATACTTACATTTCAACATGATTTATTATGAAAATGACAGAAGGCATTGTGTACAACAGGTTTTTCAGATCAAGTTCTGATCATGATCATAATTCAGAGGTTATTGAAATTTGCCTATCAAATATAACGCATTAGGCTTTACAGGGTTAAAGGGTTAGTTCACCCAAAGTTGTTATTTTTGTTTTGTCTTTGTGCACAAAAAGTATTCTCGTCACTTCGTAACATTAAGGTTAATCCCTTGTAGTCACGGTGACTATTTTTACGATATCTTTACTACTTTTCTAGACCTTGAATGTGGTAATTACCTTGTTTTCTATGGGGGATAAAAATAATAATAATAATAATAATAATAATAATAATAAACTCTCGGATTTCATCAAAAATATCTTAATTTGTGTTCCGAAGATGAACGAAGGTCTAACGGATGTGGAACGACATGAGGGTGAGTACTTAATGACAGAAATTTTTTTTTTTTGGTCAACCCTTTAATATTATTCAGCCTACAGTTGGGCTAATGGTCTTTATCGGCTGTTTATCTCAACTTGGCGTATGAATATACAATATGCGGTCAATATTTAGAGGCAGAACTATCCGTCTTATAATATGTATCGACCCATAAACAAGCCTGAACACCCCTACCTCTGCTATCCACCTACCTGCATGGCCAATTAGCCAGAGTAAATGCTTTACACGTATCCTGCTGGTAACCGGGCAGCACACAGCACTAATCAGTTTGTCCATGCTTGCGCCGGTGCGTCCCGCGGGCTCAGGAATGACGGTTGGTGTTGAGCAGCCTGTGAACAACCTGGCACAGGTGTGTGTGGTCGGAAAAGGCAGATGGGGAAAAAGGGCAGCACCTGCACCAACCGCCGGGATGCCACTCTGCCCAGCTGTGCTCCTGTGGGCCACATACTGTACTTCAGAGGAGACACGCACCCCTCACACGACAGCAGTGCCCCGATGACACTCCAGCTGAGTCAGTCCTGTTTTCATTTGCTCCACTGATCTGTGTTGTTGGAATACGGCCGTGCCAGCGCAGACTAAATTAGTGTTACTTGAGTGTAATAGGACACAGAACACATGTAGGCCTATGTAGAATAGCTCAAATGCATGACTGGCACAAGATCCGGTTTCTCTTTCTCTCTCTACTCCTCCTCTATCTTTATCTCTCCCGCTTGTGCTCCCTGCGGGTTCTGAATCGCTGATGTGTGCTGCTTAGCTTCTGCGCTCGCCACTGTCCGGTCTTGGTAAAAGCACAACAATTAGGTCTCTTTTCCTTTTTTTAGCATCCCTGGAGATCTGTAAAGCTGTTTTTGTTGTATACTGTTGTTCTTTTCAGTGCATCACATGGGCAGTGCAAAATTAGATCTGGCATGAGAGGCATATGAGGGACATCTACTGCATCTAATAGTAATATTTTCAATTTAAATACGCTAAAAAAAATGAAATGAAGAAAATGCTATCATCATTTACTCACCCTCATGTCGTTCCAAACCAGAAAGGAAGATATTTTAATCTAAGAGCTTTCTGTCCCTCCATTAACAGTCTACACAACTACCGCTTTGATGCTTCAGAAAGTTCATAAAGATATTGTAAAACGTATCCATATGAATAGAGCCGTTTAGTCGAACATTTCTGAAAAGACACGTTCGCTTTATATGATAAACAAATCTATTTAAGCTTTTATTCACATATAAACATTCATCAACTCAAACATCAGTTGTGGTAAACAGAAGCTCAGCCATGTTCACTTGACATGTGAGAACCAATGAGGTTCATTCTCGTGTGTTACGCAGCACATTTGAGCTTCCAACAACCAATGAGGTTCATTCTCGTGTGTTACGCGGCACGTTTGAGCTTCTGCAAGAACCAGTGAGGTTTGTTCTCTCGCGTCAAGGGCCTACGGTTGAGCTTCTTTTTATGTTCACTGATCAATGTTTCTATGTGAATAAAAGCCTAAATTCAATCTGTTCATCATATAAAGCGGCCATGTCTCTTCGGAAAATTTGCACTAAACCGTTCAATTGATATGAACTTTTATGAACTTTTTGAAATGACAAAGTGGTAGTTGCATAGCTGTCTATGGAGGCACAGAAATTTCTCACATTGTATTAAAATATCTTCATTTGTATTTTGAAGATGAACAAAAGTCTTACGGGTTTGCAACAACATGAGAGTGAGTAATTGATGAAAGTATTTTTATCACTATCACTATCTTAGAATAGAATTTATAGCTGCAGAGTTATACAAGTCACAGAAATCCAAAACTTCTCTTGTCAGTTTGAATTACTCTGGTTTTGTAGAATTGTTTTAAGGACTGATTTTGTCTCCAAGTTGTAAACAATCCCTGTTTGCCCAAATCCGCGTGCTGTTATCATGCAAAATAATGGCCACAAGGTTTTCTGCTTTTAGTTGAAAATGGTGTTGTGTAAATGAGCCCTTAAAATAGAAAGAAAAAAATGTATTATGGTATTGGTTGCATAATCTGTGTTTTTGTTATTAATATCCCATTTTAAATGCCTTTACACTGTGTTTTTGTGTTGTTTTAATTGTGATGGAATGCTTTGTGATTAAACCATTGTTCTAATTAGTCCTTATTTGCGAAGATTAGAAGGTATACCTCTCATTAGTCGACACACAGGGCTTGTTTAGTCAGTGCTTTGTTCCTTGATTTCCACATCTTTTGATGATGCAGAGTTAATACACTCACAATTATTTCCAACACTCATACCTGATCAATTCCTCAGATAATAGCTGAAGCAAATCTTCGCCTACTGGTTAAAATTACTGAATGTTTGTGCTGAAAAAGTAATGTTTTCTTATTAGTTTCTTTTGTCTTCATACAGACTTGCCATTGGTGAATCTCTCTGTGGAGCCTCAACCAGTCCTGGAGGGAAACCTGGTGAAGTTTCATTGCTCAGCCAAAGCTAATCCACCAGTCACCCAATACAAGTAAGACACCAAACACAATAGAGAGAGAGAAAAAAAAAAAAGCCAGATCATTCAGTACCGTAGGTCCTTCATAATAACACATCCCGTGATGATGATGATCAAATAGAATTCTAATTCACGTTAATCTTCTGACTGGCACATCACTGTGTTGCAGAAATGCTCTGGCATTTAGTTGCAAATATTTTTAGAGCCGTCTCAGAGCTGAAATCCACTATCCTGGCTGGCATCGGTTTGCTATGTCTAAGCCAAGACGAAGATCGGGGTGCCACATCGGGCATTCGAATCAAAGCAGGGATGCGTCTATCTGACACACTGATCCAATATCCAAGAATAATGTTTCCTGTCCTCTCCAAACAGATAAGAATGAGGTTGAAATACAAGTTATTTATTTCCGTGAGATGTAGCCTCGGCCTTGCGGAGGGCCAATAGCGAGACGATTTGTTAGAACATGCTTTTCTGTGTGGGTTTTAAAACTAGGTGAAAAATAAGAGCAGTAAAATCAATAGTGAAGGGAATTGCACAGCGGTGAATCTAGATGTACTGAGGAATGGGACGGATGTATGATACAGTTGTAGGTGGGCAAATCGAGTTGTTTCTAGCTTCTTTTTTTTTTTAAATGAAAGATGCTGGAATCAGACATGCCTGTGTTTGATTACCCATCAAGCCGGAGGAGAGCCTTGGCAGAATGAAGACACATTGGCCGTTTTGTTTCTCACACCTGAGAATCAGTGAGATGACTAGCTTCTGCTCAGAATAGCGATGACATAACTTACCGATTTACACAGAAATAATGTCATAATAGTATGGCAGAGTATAACAATTCGGGCCAGAAATATTTACAGACTGTATTAACTTCAGCATATCAAGTAACCTTGTTTTTTCCACCTACACTGCATGTTATTTCTCTTCATGGGTACGCATTAGCACTAGTCTTATGAGTCTTAATTATAAAGGACAGGACCAATAACATGAGCTTAAGCTGTAGTGTATTTCATTTAGTATAAGCTTTATTGTTCTACGTGTTTCAAATAATGTAAATGTTTTTTTTTCAAAACCTATAAATTGTAGCTTTTGTAGTCAGTGTGTTACTATTTCTAGTTATGCCATTGTCCATGGACATGTTGTATTTTTTTCCTTATCTGTTAGATGTCTTTGTTCCTTTATTCCTGTGAGGTCTGTGGCACTGGATGTTGTCGTACAATATCTGTAGGAGTAATATTCATCCTGAATTCAGCTTGAGGAAACAAAAGATAGCTAGCAGACGAGGGACAGAGCGAAGGAGACGGACTGCGGGGCTGTAAAAACCCCACCAGGCGCAGCACTTTATTTTATTTAGCCATTTTATTTATTTATTTTCTTCAGTAGGTTGTGATAGTGTGATTTTTTTTTTTCTTGTTCTATGCAGTAAATACAGATTTTCACAATGTTAACTTTCAGTAAACATTGTTAGGATGTTCCATTGGTAAACAGCCAATCTGATACACTGAAAAAAAATTGATGTTAACACATTGATAGTCCACTTTAGACATTCTACTTTGCAACTACATGTCAACTAACTCTCATTAGAGTATTAGTAGCTTAATATCTACTAACATTTTATTTTGATGCTCCTCAACAGACATTCTACTGACTATAAGTAACTTTGTAAGTACATGTCAACTTATTCTACTAACCCGAACTCTAACCTAACACTCTAATGAGAGTTAGTTGACAAGTTACTTATAGTAGAATGTCAAAAGTGGTGCATTCAAATAAAGTGTAACCAAATTGATTTACTTTTAAACTCATACAATTTTCATTCTGAAATTTCTAGTAAATTTTACAAATAATTACAAGGAACAGCAAGTAACACATTGAATTAAAAGTGAAATTCATAGGTAGAAACACTGAAATATTATTTTAATGTAAAACACATTCCATAGATGGAAAAGACCATTTACAGCAAATACAGGCAATTAACCTTAGAAAATATGTCATTTTAAAGCTTTTTAACAGTTATCGAGGTTGAGCTAGGACTAGTTCGCCAAAGTTGTTTTTGAAATAATATTTAACGAACGATTCGATGGACAGTCGCGGTCCTAGAGGCAAAGTTGCTCTTAATGAGGAGTCCTACCATGTGGGGCAAATGTTGTGGGCGTGTGTGCGAAAAATCACATGATACACGATCCTTTACACACATGAAAAACACGAAGGCACCCCCCCGGTGGCTGATTTATTTCAAATTTCTCACAGGCCTCTAGGGCTGTGAGTCAAACAGGCCCAGTGAGTTTCATTCCGATTGGCCTCCGTTAACCTTGTCTGATGGCGGCCATGTTTTTTGAGATGCATCAATGTCCTCATAGACTGTCATGGCACCTCGGACGAAGACACTACATGCCAATTTTCAAGTTGATTGGACTAATGGTAAAGTAGTTATAGCCATTTTCACATTTTTTTTTTTTTTTTCATGTTATAGTGCCTCCAAGTGGCCAGTCGCCACATCCACAGAATGAGCTCTTACATAGGTGTGCTGAATTTGGTGAAAATATCTCATTCCATTCATGAGTTATAGCCATTTTTTGTAAAAGTGGCTATGGCCACTTCAAACATTTCATCCGCCCATAGGGACCGCAGAAAGACTGAACAAGTATTTTATGTAAAACATACTATAATCTTTGTTTTATTTACAACTTCACAAAATGTATATGGTGTAATAAAACATTATATCAAAAGATTTGATGACAGAATAGGAGCTTTTTCAGTTCTTGTGTGGATAAACAAAAAGCGTGGGCACGAATTATGAATTTGTGTTTACAAATATGAGGGCACAGATTGGAAATTTGTGGGTATGGTTTATTAATCCATGGGTATGATTTTTTTTGTTTATTTATTTTTTTTTTTTGTGAGTATGGTTTATAAACTGAGGGGACAAATTGCAAAACTGTGGCCATGGATTTTTTTTTTTTTCCTACGGGTTTCTTCCCATGCTCCATACTATAATACAAGTACATTGAAAATTGGTATAGAAACATTTTTTACCAACAAATTGCTAGTAATAATAGCGAGTAACACATTGAAATTTTGAAGTAGAAAAGCTGAAATAGTATTTTCTTATGAAATGTTCTTCAATAATCTTCTTTACAACTTTGAATTTTTTAAAGCATAAGGTCATCGTATAATGGTGAAGACTAAATATACAAATACATATGCAGATGTTGAGTCAAGCACTGTTTCAGCATTGTAAAGATCAATTGTACGTGTCTGGATCACAGTCGTGGAGTAACGCTGTACAGTCTCAGTAAACTCTGGCATTTTGCGTTAGTCTTCTGCCTCTTCCATTGCCTAGCATTCAGATCTGGCCTGCAAGCTTTAGGAAGCTGCACTGTGCAAATTGCATTTATCATGTTATTTTTACAGATAAATAGATTTTGCAGAATTTGCACAATTAATTAAGTGAATCGGGTGCTGAAACAGTGCATGAAAATATTCCTCATTATTACAATATTTGCAAATATTTAGAGAATGTAAGCTGTGCGGAGCGAGGAATGGAGTTACGTGATTTTGCCTGAAGGAAGCAGTCAGTGTTTTCTTTCACTCCAGGGTTTGTTCTGATAGCACTCCATCACGAGCATAACACGTTAACGGCCCATGAATTCACCGCATTAGACTATTAGCGATCAGAATTTGTGAAATATTCTTTCTAATAATATGAATTCCTAAATGCTATCCGTCTCAGGACAGTGCACTGAGTTCCTCTTTCTCACTTCCGTGTCTACGGGCCCCGTAGCAAGTTCTGACAGACATTGATCTGAAGGAATTTAGTGGCATCTCACTTGTGAATTTAATGAATGTCTTGATTGACGCTCGCTTTGATGACTTTCGCTGTGGGAGAGCAATAAAAATATCAGAGCCAGAGAGTGTTAGAATTAATGATAGCCTTCCAACTAGGATTCATGCACCATGCTGCATTGAAATGTCCCTGACATTAACGTGGGGTAATTTTGTTGGCCATTGATTGAGGGACTAAAGAAGTAGAAATGCTATTATTGTGGTGTCGACATAATGTGGTGTGGTGAGGAGTGGTAAGTACCCAGAGTCATGTGCAATGAGATGGATCATTACCACTCTGGTTCATTTTATGATATGGGAGTCAGGAAAGATGTGGACTTCATTTGGCCCCAAAATAGTGTCTTAAGAGAGAACATGAATTTTCTTGACGGTGACTCTTTTATATCTGTGTAAAGAAAGTGATCTGCTACTTGAACATGCTGCTTTATATTGTGATATATTATGGAACTAATATGTTTTAGTTATTTATCTATTATATTTGTTGTATTAATGTTTTATTGTTTTTTAATATTTATTTTTAATATTTAATAATATTATCTATCTATCTATCTATCTATCTATCTATCTATCTATCATTTTAGATTTTCATTTGCCATTCTTTTACTATCTATGGAAGCTTGTTTCCACCATGAAATAAAAAAAATAAAAAAAGGTAACTATGACTTTTTATCTCACAATTCTGACCTTTTTTTCCCCGCAGAATTGCAAGATATAAACTCACAATTTATAAAGTCAGAATTGTGAGTTATAAAGACATAATTGTGAGATATAAAGTCCAAATTGTGATTTAAAGATAGAATTATGTGATATAAAGTCAGAACTGTGAGATATAAATTGTGTTACATCACAATTCCATTCTAATGTCCAATTGTGATAAAAAAAGACTGATGTTTTTTTCTCAGAATTGCGAGTTTATATCTCACAATTCTGACTTTATAACTTGCAATTGCATGTAAATTGCATGTTACTCGCAATTGTGTTTATATCCCGCAATTCTGAGGAAAAAAGTAAGAATTGTGAGATAAAAAGGTGCAATTACCTTTTTTATTTTTTTATTTTGTGTCGGAAACAAGCTTCCACAACTATCCCTGGCAATATGTTTGACAAATTAAAAAAAAAGAGAGAGAGAGAGAGAGAGAGAGAGAGAAAAGAGTAAGCATGTCCTTTGATTCATCTAACAAACAAACAGATTTACTCCCCAATTATCACAATAGCAGTTATGTTTCATGCGTTGTGCTTGTTAGTTGTCTGTTTTGGGGATAGTTAAGCCATGTTGTGTGTCTCTGCCGTGATGTCTTTGACATAGCTGATGAAGAGGTTTTCATGGTGGGCTGCTTGCTTTGCTTATCAAGCGTTTGATGTGCACACACAGATACGGGCGGTTCCGTTGTTTGTTTTCCACGGCCGCGCTCCCCAGCGATTCTCAGAAGCAGCCAGACATGATTCATCAACCAGGGAACAGCACATGGAAAACTAACCAACAGCAACAGATGCAGCCGATATCTCAAAACAGAAAATTAAACTCCGGGCATCTGTCCTGCTGGCTGCTAGATTGGCCAATATGAGTCCATGTCGTGATGGTATCATAATGGAGTGAACAGCAGCTTTATTGTAACCTAGAAAGTGTGTGTGGCATCTTCCCAGACTGGGAGAGGAGGATGGAGAAGACAACCTCATCATCTCCAGCACCTGTCCCACAGCATACAGATGAATATTGAAACATCATCTGCCCCAGTACAAAAACTGAAGCATTAGATCTATCAAATCCAATCTGTGCTGCTGTTTACTACACACAATTGTTCTAATTGTTCTATACATACATACAGTCAAACCATAATTTATTCAGACACCTTGAACATTTCATTCATTGATACAGTTTATTCAGTAGTTTAAAAAAATGGTAATAAAATATGACAAGATCTCAGAGTTAAACTGTGTCAGAAAACATTAATCTTGATTATGTCAGATAACACTTAAGCAAAACATGGTCAGGTCAAAGTGTATAATTTATATATATTTTTACAATAATTTTTGGTTCCAATTTTTATCAATTTTACTGGTAGTCCATTGTATGAAGAATTTTTATAATATAAAACATATAATATGTCACATTTTACTTTATTTTGCTATCCTCACTTACATAAATGAACTATAGTGTCCTGCACCCACTAGTAGAAATATATCAAAAATGTCTGAATAATTTTTGGATTGGCTATATATATATATATATATATATATATAAAATACATGACATACAACTGTCAATAGAAATGACATTAAAGTATATGTTAGTTTACCATAAATCCTCAATAGAAGTAATTATGAAATTACATATAGCTAATTGCATTTAATATAAATTTAAACTATAATACGTTTTCATTGAATTGTAAATAAATGATTTAAGTGCCCAAAATAAAATTAAGTGTCCGAAAACATTACATTCAGTGCACACTTATGTATATTCTTTTAGAGTATATTATTTCCATAATAAGTACTCTTCTTTTTAAAGTGTACTTCTTTTTCTCAAGGGTACGCCTCTCCAAACAATCAAAAAAGATCTGGTTGCACTTTATTGTACAGTATGTGCATGTTCAATGTACTTACAGTGTACTTACCAAGAAAGTACTGAATAATATAAGGTAGCTACATGGGTTAAGATTAGGTTTAGTTCAGGGCTAGTACTTAGTTATTACCAAGTTATTGTAATTACTACAAAAATTATATGTGAAACAGGACTGTAAAATAAAGTATTACCAAAGATCCTTCAAACACAAGCATTGTTTTGCTACTGCTGTTATTTTTTATTAAAAAAAAAAAAAAAAAAAAAAAAATTGTGAGCAAAAAACTATGTTTGGACCCAAAGCTTCATCTGAGCATTACCTTATAAGAATGCCAAACATTCAATTCCTCCTGATACTGTACCTTTCTACTCCAGAATAATAAAGGAGTCTTAGAGTTTACAAAAGTTCACACAGACACTCTGTTGGGTTTCCACTGGGGGGTCATGTTTGTTCTGTTAGAAGACCCTGGCTGAAGCCCAGCGGAGCCACTGTGCTCACGGATGTTTTGGCTCTTTCAACGTGCAGCGCTGAATCCTTCAGCTCTGGCAAAGCTAACCCGCCATTTGGGTCTTTCCTGCCGGCCAAACCTCCCAGTCTGCCACCCCACAGGCTTAAAACCAACATGCAGTCCTGCTTTACTCTGTATTGCCATAGTTTTGTGCTGTCAGTATACTAGTTTGAATTATTGGTAGAGCTATCAATTGATAAAAATGATTTAAATAAATATGCGATTAGTCGCTGAGTAAATCTAATTGATAATTAATTGCACATATTAGTTTTTCTTTTCCGTAAACAGGTCCCAAGTGATTCAAAGACAATGCATTATTGTGAAAGTTCTCCATCTTCCACAATAATGCAATGTCTTTGAATCACTGTCATTGAATAGACATTACAAAAAGTGAATAGATATTTTTACAAAACATATTTTGAGTGAACAGCCCCTTACTCCCCTTGTGAAAAAGAAGCACACTTTAGCACACTTATAGCTTGAAACTGGTAGCATTACAGCGGCTACGTTCTGGTAAAGCCTGAGGAAGATTTAAGAGGCTTGTATGGGCGGCACTCCATAAATATTGTCTGTCATAATAGTTGCTTTCCCCTATATTGACTCAAGGAAATGGGATTTAAATTAATAGGAAAAATGTGTTGCTTGTCATAAGGGACCACAGTCGTGATTGATCATAACAGAAAAAGAACTGTATGAATACAAGTTTATAATGAAAGACGCACTTGGCCAATGCACAAATATAAGCTAGTTACTTAAAAGAACATGATAATCATCCTCCTAGGCTTTTGTAATAAACAGGCTATTTAAAGCTGAATGAAATTATGGCATAGTCAATCTTCTCATCTAATTACAAAGCAGCTGCTTCAAAAGCTCCTTGTGTAATTTATATGTTACTGCTGGAAAGAAAAACTCTTTTAGACATATAGCAGGTGACTGCTTCTGTAATTGCCCATAAATATAAAGTTTCACAGTGGCGCATATTCACTTCGCCTAGTACAATTTTGTCGAGGATGGAGGCGACGTGCACAGCCGTCTGCCCTGATTTGAATATTTTTGGAAGCACAGGTGTGCCTGTGCAGATTTAACAGACTGTGTTCTAAGCTGCTTATGTTAACAACATGAAACAGTGCTTCTCATGCACACTAGCTAGGCCAATTACAACTGCTCTCCCTCCTTATTTTAATTTAGTCAAGAGGGAGACTGTTATCATTTAAATGACACTCTATCGGGACCCACAGATGGTATGAGTTAGTTGCAGAGGTAATGAATTGCGCGCTCATTCCCACAGAGCAGGTAAATAGTGAAGTTTTGGCACCGTTCTAACAGTGCCGGCTGCTTTGAATGTACTGAGATGTAAAACTGGCTTGGTAAAGCAATGCTTCTCGACAGTGAGGAGTTAACTGGCATTGAATATACTGGTTTATTGAAATATTTACCCTAATATCAGGCTATGACACCCATTCTCCATTGGCTTTGACTTGTACAAATGTGTCCCATCATAGTTGCCAACAAGGAATCACAAACTAGACCAAGCAAGAGACATAGAGATGCATTACATTGTCAGTTTGGGAGAAACTAAGTCCTGCCAGAAGATGCATTCATCTTACATAAACATATAGTTCCTCATGGAGAGTGCTGACATTTTATTAACATCTGGTGTCACTGGTACAGTATATGGGGTTTGTGTCCTGTAGAAAGAGTCTGGTGTCTGTTAGTCAATTCAGGATTTGTTTTTGCCAGTCTGGTTCTATTCAGTGTTGTTAACTTGATATCCAGGCAAAAAAACATGCTGAGGCAAGAGAAATCTCACTTCAATGATTTGTCATATAACAGTGTTGTAATTTCCTCAAACAAAACAGCCTTGGAGACATCGGCTCTCACAGAAGGTGGTTGTCTTTCTTTCTGCCGGTCTCTAACCACCTACTGACATACAGCTATCATGTCTCATTGATGACGATAATAGAAGCAACTGGATTAGACACCAGGTCTTCCTGTTATTGCCATGGTAACCTCTAAATTGGGTTCCACTTTTTTTGTGATAGCGTACACCTGGAAGGGACTAATGATGGCTTTCTGTTCTATTAAAGTAAAAAAGTTAGGCTTAAAAAGGGTTAACGTGTTCTCGACTTGTGGATCTGATTCCACTTTTACAAATGAGCTTAAGGATACGTATCAAATTATCTTAGAGAGTACCACTGTTGCCCGCTCGAGGTGAAAACTAGATCTCAGACCGATAGCAAGGCTTTAAATTTATAAATGAACTGTAGGGGAATTTAAGAGCGAAGTTTGATGTAATATCTTAAATCAGTGAAAGTGTTTTTTTTTAGGACATATTCAAAGATAGGCATCTTTGGCTGGACCTGGTACAACATTCAGATAAAATATAGCCCAAACCTGGTTCATAACCCTTAACTACCTATAAAATTAAAACAGAAATGATAGATTGATAAGAATGTTGCACCAATACCAGCTCTAACCCTCCAACCCTTAAATCTGACTAGTTGACAGAAGGTTTGTTTCAGGACCAACTAGGAGAGGTGTGTTCAATCCTGCTTCTAGATGGCCACTTTCCTGTAGAGTTTAGGTACAACCTGCCCCAACATTCGAAGTTTCCATTAATCCTGAAGACCTTAATTTGCTGTTTCATGTGTGTTTAAGGAGTGGAGCTAAACTCTAAACAGGAGCAGGATTGGACACCCATAAATAAGGATGTTGTTCAAGGAAGTAACTGGTAAGTGTTCCTTGAACAACATCCTTATTTAGGGGTGTCCAATCCTGCTCCTGTTTAGAGTTTAGCTCCACTACACTCATTCACTAAGCTGAGCAGCCACACTCACAGACGGCCCGACACCAATTCAACATGCTGATTCGGCCTAAAAAACCCTGACGGCCGTCAGTGAGAGTGGCTGTTCAGCTTAGCGAATGAGTCGGTGCACGAGAATAAAAGCGAAAGGAGGTATAGACAGAAGGCTGTTATAAATTTAGGTCATCTTACCCGACTGGAATTAAGTAATTGATCAGCGTGATTGATATTCAAAATGATAAGCAAGAGCTGCTTTGTTTACTGTTTGTATATCTGCAGTCCTAGTTTCGGTTAACTTTTTGACTATTGATACCTGCTGATATAGACAGATATTTACTTACACACATGCTAGTTGACAATCGCCTTTAGTCCTTTTGGTGTGTTCAAACGCAGCTTTTTGTCCGAGACGCTGCCGACGAGAGGCGACAACACAGTCAGCTTTCGTCACTGCTAGTTCTTTGACATCCTAGGCTTTAGAGGTACAACAGCTTGTCACTGGGGCAGTACCCTTAGAAGGAAAACTTTGTACATTGTCTATCTCTAAAAGGTGCATATTAGTACATTAGAGTAGCAATGTGTAACCTTAAGGTACTAATATATTTTTTGCACATTTTTTTTTTTTTTAGAGTGTACAGAACAATGACATCCTGCAACATGTTTTGTTTTTCAATGCTAAATGAAATATATAAAACCATCAAGTTCACTGGCTTCTGTTTGGTTCACCACTAACGTTTGTTTAGTACTAATGCTTGTTTGGGACTTCATCTTCTTTAACTGCTTAGAGTGGGCTTCAAAACACATCTCTTTCTACTGTTTGTAGGTGGGCAAAAGGAGGAAGCGTGATAAAGGAAGTGTCTGGAGACACTTATGAGGTTGTAGTGGACCACTCGTTCTTCACAGAGCCAGTTTCCTGTGAGGTCACCAACCCACTTGGGAGCACCAACATCAGTCGGAACGTGGATGTCTACTGTGAGTTCTTTCTGTTTGTTCATAACAGAGGTGTCCAAACCATCCTGGAGCACCATGTCAAGTCAAGTCAAGTCAAATTTATTTATATAGCGCTTTTTACAATTTGTAATTGTTTCAAAGCAGCTTTACATATTAGGAGCACAGAAAAAAGAGAAATGGTTAAAAATAAGCTGTACAAGCAAGCGTGGTAATATGTAACATATACAAGATGGTGCTACATTAAGCCAATGTCGGCTGACTCCCAGGGGTGGAAAAAACCCCCTAGGAGAAAAACCCAGCGTGCTAGCACTGGGAAAAAAGTCCTAGGAGGGAAAAAACCCCTTGGAAGATATATATAATATATGTAAATGGATATGGAGATCAAAATCTGAATTATACATTTTTATTATAGAGATTAAAAATAGATTATATATAAATATATGTAAGCGGATACGGAGATTTAAAAATCTGAATTATAGATGCAGCCAGAACTGGATCTGTAGGCCCATTGTCTCCTGGGCTACGTTGTAGTCAGGTCCAGACACAGGTTCTCCATCTGATCTGGATACGGCCTGGATCCAGCACCCGGAAAACCTCAGGATAAGCAGAGAGACAGATATTAGCGTAGATGCCACTCTTATTCTGATGTACAGGTATATCTAGTGTTATAGGAAATGTTCTCGGTTCCGGCCGACCATGTCCCCATAGAGCTACTACTGCACACTTCTGGTAATCCTAAACACCTTGATTAGCTGGTTCAGGTGTGTTAAATTAAAGTTGGATCAGGAATATGACCCACCTTGAGAAGGATTGGACACCTCTGGTTCATAATTTTTTGAAGGTATCTCCACAAATATCAGGAGAATTATTATGAGAGACTAATTCTCAGCTTCCTAAAACAAGCTTACAAATGTGACATTTCTGAGTAGATCTTATAACCTGTTCTATTTTTCTCCAGTTGGACCTCGGATGGCAGCAGAGCCCCAGTCTTTACAGGTCGACCTAGGATCAGATGCTGTGTTTAACTGTGCCTGGACAGGAAACCCATCTTTAACTATTGTATGGATGAAAAGGGGCTCTGGAGTGGTACGTTTCTAGGCATTGCCCTTAAACCCAAGTTAACTCGAAGTTTAATCTTTGAAGTAAACACACGGTTCTCTTACACCAACCATCCCATTGTTCATTCAAGCTACATTAATAGTAGATTGATTTTCAGACAACATTCCATCTTTGTAAAGAAGAAGAGATCAATCAGAAATGAAAAATCACCAATTTTTTGGCTTTTCATCCATTCATTTTAAACTTCAATATGATGTTCTTTGTATAAAACCTTTGATCTACTAATGCATTGCCTTTTATTCCTGAACAGCTCAGGAACAGAATCTAAAAACTCATTGTATTTTTTTTCATTAAAAAGACATTCTTGTTTCAAGGACATGATGGTACATAGTGTTTACACTCAGAGCTGTACCGTGATGGCAAACATCAGGGTTTTTAAGATTCCCTGCAATCCTATTACTCGCAGATGGATAGTGCCTCAGTTTGGGGTACGTCCGTATGCTGGCACAGACATTGGGGAAATTCTGCCCCACTGAAACCGACTGGTTTTATTTCTCTCTCGGTTGACTGTCACCTATCATCTCCAGTGTTCACACGGTCCTCCTCATCTGACCCAAATTGGATTTTAATAATTGAGAAGAAGGCCCTTCTCCAAGCTTAGCTGCCCATCCGTCCTGATACGTTTTGACTCTGGCCAGCTCCCATTGTGCTTATTTCTAATGTTTGGATCTTTGACCTTTGATTACAGGTGCTAAGCAACGAGAACATCCTGACACTAAAATCCGTCAGGCAAGAGGATGCCGGGAAGTATGTGTGCCGTGCGGTGGTGCCTCGCGTCGGAGCAGCTGAGAAGGAAGTCTCTCTCACCGTAAATGGTACGATTAACGCTCTTCTAAAAGGTGCACGGCTAATCAGAGTTTGACTAGTGGGTATAAGGGCTGCCACTTTATGTTTGACAGTTGCAAACGTACCCGTTTGGAACATATGTAAATAAAAAAGGTGCTAGCAATTGGAAATCCAGGTGACAGCTATATGAATTAGACCTATTTTGGCATTCATGTTGACCTTTCAGACAGAAGTTTGATGTTTACTCTTCGGTCTGCTGTTTCTCTGGGCTAATGCTGATTATATTCAGTAAGAATTGCATGAGGAGCTGTTTCTTAGGCTGTGACAGGCTAATGAACACAGGAGAATAGCGGGAGACTGGCTACTCTCAGATAAATGACTTCATTACGGCCGCTTGATATTCAGGCGGCATGCATTAGCCGCACAACAGCTTTCATTCGCAAAATCCAACACGTCTTTTAAAAGCTCCTTTCTCTCCGAAGCTATTTGCCATGGGCTACGGCTTTGACGTGAGTGGAAAATAAGAGAAGTTCAGCCAAAGTGACAATTGTGTTTGCATTGAAGGATTCCTCTGCAAGTTTAGATTCACTAATGCAGTTTGGTGCTGTGAAATGAAAGAAAATCAATAAAGAACTGTTATGACTGATAGTATTAATATGCAAAGTCAGACATTCATTCTAGGCCTACGGAGAACGCAGGAATTACAGAAATTACAGATGACATCCACTTTCATCAAGTGCATTCTGTTCTTTATAGGGACAGTAAAGGGCACCACTGCTTTGCATTCATTCTTGACTCCTAGAGAGTTCAGGATTGCCTGTAATCCTGAATAAATGCAGTCATGTTGTTTGTTTTTCTGGTACTAGAAAGATTTCAGGAGGTTTATGAAAAGATCCAACACTGCATCATCAATGTTTTTCAGCAGTGAAACCTTTAAGCCCACAGGCAACTATAGTTGCCGTAGGCTCTGCCACTCCTTTACCATCTGTAATGTTTTTTTTGGGGGGTGACTATATTGTCTAAAAACAAGAGGTATATAACTAGAAAACCTTAGCAAGAGCTTGTGACAATATACTGGATAATGAGTCTCATTTTTTTTTTCGGTGTTTAACCTTTAAATGTATGACCTGAAGATTTACACCCCTAGTCTGGCGTTATTTTAGTATGTAATGTTACTTTTTATAATCTGATCAGTTCTCAGGGGACAATATCAAGCTGTGCTATACTTTAAAAAACCTTAACTTGTGTACTTTGGGATGCATTATCCCAAACATTTACAACAGTGTTTAAATCCAGAGAAATCAGCAATTATAACCAATACACAGAGCATGTCATTGCATCGCCCGTCATATCCGTGCTAACTCCGAGTTCCTGTTTTACTAATATCGATCTACATTACTGCAAAGTGCAACAAGTCTCTTATACCAGCCACTGAGCAAACGCAATGTTATAACATAACTTTAAGCACACTCAAATATATTTAGTTTGATTGTTTTAACCGTGTAAAACAGCACTGCGTTACCCTACATACGCATCCCACAAAGAGCGGAAGCGACCGACTGCAGCATAAGCATAATAAAAGCTCCACTGGACTCGAGACCAGTGTACATCGCAGGTGTCTATTATTAGCATTCGTTTCAGCTGCCTCGTCCTGCTCCCATGGCTCTTGACCCCTCCTGATTCATATCACCATAACGTTAGTAAAACTTTAATATATTAGCTCATCCATGAACATGATTTCTGCCCGAGTCCATCGAATTCCTTTCCATCAGCCGTGGATATGACGATGACAATGCCCATGATTCCACGCTCATTCGCGGCATCACCAAGCTACTTCTTTGTTTTGAATAAGTGACCTCTAGTGGCGAAAATTACATATTGTGCCTTTGATACAGTGCATATGGAATATCTAAGATTTATTCCTCTGAATTGCTATTTTATTAATTACCCATTTACCTTATTTATTACTATATTGTATCATTTTACACCTCTTGACCTGAATCTGTCTTTTAGGTATCAAAGAGCAAGACTCTTTTGATTCGTTTCAATAAGTGAGCCCTTTCGCTCTAAAAGCCACAAGAGGACTGCAAGCTGTGTTCTAACTCATTTCTGGAAGTGAACACAAGAGTGCTGCATGTTAGATTCGAGCACCTAGCGTAGCCTTTGATGTGGCAACATGTGGCGCAGGCTCTCTTGTAGCACAGAGCTGATTGTTTCAAGTTACGGTGCATTTGGGAGATGAAGCCGATCATTTCACTTCTTCCTCATCAACGTGTGCTCCTGACGAGTGACTGAAATTCAAAAGCATTGACGTGAAGAATGACTGATGACCAGAGCTTTTTGTTTCAAAGGCTCGATCAGTAAGGGGGAGAAAATGAAAGAGAGAAAGCAAGTGAGAAGAATGAAGAAGGGTACTTCGGCTCAAAAAAAGAAATAATTCACCTATGTTAGCTTGATCCTCACTGAGTCAGATAAAAACTAATTTATGCTAACAATTAAATGCATGTTTAGAATTTGTCAATATCGGTTTCCTCCCAGTTGCCTGTCACTGGAACCCAGAGCTCCTACTGAGACTCAGAATATAGACAAGAGAGTTCCAGCATTCTCTCAGGGCCGATGTAATTTAATTATAATCAAATAGCTAGCAGGGGACACCGTTTGCCGAAAACACGCTAATGGATACACATTGCTTTCTGCTTTTTGTTCCCTAGATCCTCAGATAGGGATCTGAGTTCTCCATGTGTATTTTGAGCCTTAATGGGATTTAATATCTGAATGTGTCCTTCTGTTCGTTTATTTGTGATGTTGCTTTTGGATATGGCTTGGCTTGCGGATTCAATTTGTTTGTTTTGTTGTATGTACACAACCATTCAGATAAAAGATTTTATTATTATTTGTTTTATTTATTTATTTATTTATTTTTTGATGCTCACCAAGGCTGCATTTATCAAATAAAACATGCAGTAAAATGGTAATATTGTGAAATCTTATTGCAGTTGAAAATAACCTTTTTTCTATAATATTATATTTTAAAATGTAATTTATTCCTGTGATCAAAGCTGAATTTTCAGCATAATTACTCCAGTCTTCAGTGTCACATGATCCTTCAGAAATCATTCTAATATGCTGATTTGCTGAAGGTTTTTTTTTTTTTTTAGAAATTAATACTTTTTAATTAATAGCAAGGAGACATAAAAATTGATCAAAAGTGACAATTAAAAAAAAAAAAACATTTATAATATGTATGTACTTTTAAACTTTCTGTTCATCAAAGACACACACATATATATATATATATATATATATATATATATATATATATATATATATATATAAACCTTTATACTTATTTATATTATTTATATTAAGCAGCAAAAACTCTTTTCAACATTGATAAATTATTCTTAAGCACCAAATCAGTTTACTGGAAGGATTTCTTTAGGATCATGTGACACTGAAGAGTGCAGTAATGATGCTGAAAATTCAGCTTTGCATCACAGGAATAAATTATTACATTTTTAAATATATTAAAATATAATTCTTTTAAATTGTAATACCATTGCAGAATATTACTATTTTTACTACATTTTTTTATTAAATAAATGCAGCCTTGGTGAGCAGAAGAGACTCCTTAAAGAATCCTAAAGATTCCAAACGTATGAACAGTAGTGTAGGGCAAGTAGGAATAAGACATTGTTATATTTTGACAAGCATCTGTTTTCTTGCTACTAAAAGTTAACATCATGCAGGGGAAATGTTTATAAACTGCAGCAGTATCAGTGCGACAATCAATAAACTCAAAGAAATTAAGCTTTTTGAGGAAAATATTCAAGGATAGAAGGTCCAAATGTCAGTTTCAGTGCAGCTTCAAAGAGCTCTACATGATCCCAGACGAGGAATAAGGGTCTTATCTAGCTAAACAATCGGTCATTTTCAAAAAAAAAAAAATAAATAATAATAATAATTTGAAAATTTAAAATGTAATTGATTATACTTTTTAACCACAAATGCTCATCTTGCACTAGCTCTGTGATCCGCACGCATGACGTAATCACATTGGAAAGGTCATGTGTGACGTAGGCGGAAGTACTGATCCAGTGTCTACAAAGCGAATGTGCAAAGTCAAACGGCCTTTACAAAAAAAGTTAAAACAACGATGTCAGATGATTTTGAAGTTGGAGGAGAAAATGAGATGTTTTTCGCAAAATGAGAGTTTTTCACCCTACCGAGGTACTTCTGCCTACAGTACATCACGCGTGACCTTTCAACATAATGCATGGCGCATTGCAGAGCAGTCCAAGACGAGCATTTGTTGTTTAAAATGTATGTGTATATATATATATATATATATATATATATATATATATATATATTATTTTTATTTTATTTATTTTTTTTAAATGACCGATTGTTTCACTAGACAAGACCCTTATTCCTCGGCTGGGATCGTGTAGAGAACTTTGAAGCTGCACTGAAACTTACATTTGGACCTTCAACCGTTGGTAACTGTTGAAGTTCACTATATGAAGAAAAATCCTGGAAGGTTTTCCTCAAAAACCTTAATTTCTTTTTGACTGAAGAAAGAAAGCCATAAACATCTTGGATGACATGAGAGTGAGTAAATTATCAGGAAAATTTCATTCAGAAGTGAACTAATCCTTTATCTTTCCTCCGTCTTGACCACACTCCAGTGACAGATCACGTGAGCTCCACTGATTGGCTCATATCATGTCACCAATTGTGAAAACTCTCTAATAGATGGATGGATGAAAAATAGTGCTTTGCCATGGGGATGAAGGAAGGCACAATGGAGTGGAGGTGAAGTGCCTTGGGGAACATTTTACGCTATAACAAAAATGGGGTTGAAAGGAATAAGGGGGAAGTAGTTTCTAGGCACTTCTGAGAGTTCAGGGAAGACATTTAAAAATAGGGCGTAGTGCGCCCAAGGTAAGTGTGCAGGTAAAAAGAGTCCAAGTCCTGCATTTAATTGCTGGATCTGCTGGCAAGAAGACACACGGAGCATGCGCTATACATGGAACTGGGTTCGGTCCTCTTGGAGTGCTGTAATGGAAATATATGGCTGCGGAAATGAGGCGAAACAAACCAGGCTCAACCTTTCGCACACTACAATCTGCGAATCACCTCTTACTGCAAACTGGTTCATGCACTCTTTCAGCAAGCACTTGCGGTTAGCTGCAATCTGAAAGTACAATAATTGCTGGGATTATGTTTTTCAGTCACATTGTTTACATGTGTCATTTGCGATGGCATGTGAACTCATTATTGGGTTAATGGAACATATTTGTGCATGAAAGCGTTCATGTATGTATGTCAGGGAGAGTACATTATGTCTCCGGGAAAAAAGTACATTAACGCGGCTTAGAAATGGGACATATGCGTCTCTGTGGAAGGTTGCTGCTTTTGGTTTGTGTGCATGAGTGCACTGGTGCACATTTGAAGACCATATTTGTCGACCAACACAGGGAAAAATATGCTTGTCTAAGTGTGTGTGTGAGTGTGCACAAGTGTGTTTACACACTTAAAAGAAAAAAGACAACTTAAAGAAAATGAAAGCCGAAATAGGCCCAATTTTAGTGTCCCTCTTTTTGTATGTACATTTTTTCATCTTCCTTTTTCCTCCAGATATTCATACTTGCAGATATAGAGGAGAAGAGAGAAATCACCACAGATTAATGATTTTGCAAATGCAAGCTAGTGAAATAAATGGTGACAGTGGTGCAGAGCGAAATTTGTTGTGCTTAGCGCAAGGTTAATAATGTAAGTATGCTAAAACCATATTTTCAGAGTGAAGCTTAATTGCACTATGGATTGGTGTAAACTTTTGTTAACACTTTAGATTAGGGAATGCATATTCACTATTAACTATGACTTTTCCCTCAATAAACTCCTAATTACTGCTTATTGATAGTTTGTAAGGTAGTTGTTGTAGTGGTTATGTTTAGGTATGGGGTAGGGTTAAGGGATGTAGAATATGGTCATGCAGAATAAGGCATTAATATGTGCTTTATAAATACCAATAAAAGGCTAATATACTAGTACTATGCATGCTAATAAACAACTACTTAATAGTTAATATGTGTTCCCTAATCTAAAGTGTTACCCAACTTTTGAGCTGAATTTCCTTCATGACTTGTAAATGATTAAATGGTTAAAGTCCCCCTGTAGTCAATAATTTGATCCCTTAAAACTCATATTTGATCACAAAATCACATATTTTTTCCTGTGGGAAAAAAAAAAAAAAAAAGTCTTCATGCCTTAAAATAATTTGAACGTAACTCTAAACCCTTGCTTCATTTAGTATACACGGATTCATGAATATGCTAATTAGCCCCGCCTCCACTCACTCGCATGAGCTCAGAGATCCTCTTGGTCCACTTTAATGAGGTAAACGCTGCACAGTGGCTTCGTTTTTACAACGTCTGACACATAACTGTAATTACAGTAATATGATTAGCATTTTGCTTGACTATTTTGTCAAACAGCTAATAATGCATTGCTAATGTTACACAAACTATGTTCACGTTCGCCATCTCAGAGTCAGACAGCTGCCTTCTAAAAATCAGTATCATTAGAAATCTTTGAACTCAGAACGTCAGTGGAGAAAGGCATATAGTTCATCATAACATCGTAATATACATCATACAACCGCTATATTACTAAATCTACCTGATTTGTCATATCAACAGAAAAATATATGGGGATAACCTGGTTTCTCTTGAGACTCACCTGCTTCAGATCGGTCATATAGTTAATGATATGCTAAAGCCCATCGGCACGTTGGCGTGATTGGTTACAAGGTAGTTTGTATTGTCAGAAACACCAGCGATTTCAAACCGCATTTGTGAAACTGTCTTTAGAGCACTGCAAGAGAAAATACTCAGCAATGGTGTTGTTGACTAATGAATTTGCACATGGTTGGTCTTAAAGCATATTAAAAACACCACATAGACATGTAAACAACATTAAAAACTTGATTTTCAACACAGGGGTCTTTAGTAAAGAAATATGCATCAGATTAAGTTGCTCACAACTTCTGAATATGGAGCAGAGAGACCAGATGAATAGGACAATGCACAGTATGTCAGCTGTAGGAACGGAAGCCCCGCCTTTCAGTTAAAACAGCCAATCAACTTATTGCTATAGGCAATGCATCGTCTTATTCATAGTTTTCATTCATGTGACTGACACAGAGACCTGGAGGGCAAAACATTCACAGAACTGCAGCACAGGCCTGTCAATTTTCCATCTGTTTCAAGCCACGAATATTTAGGTCACCTCTCAAAAGAAGAAAAACAAAGATATGTGAACAATCTTTTGTGCAGTTGTGATTCATATACTGCACCTGCTGCAGTATTTCAATCACTAAAAATATCAGGACATTATAAAAAGTTTAACATGACTTAATGTACTAAAACAGAGATATTAAAAGATCAAATTCAGTTTACACCTTACTGAGGATGCGTACTATATACAGGCAAACAGATGAGCCCAGAGTACGAGCGCAATGCACTGAATTGTACGTTAAGCATTTTCTTTATAATGGTTCAATAAGAAACTATTTCAACTAACTTGAAACTGGGCATTGTGTTCATATTCTGGGTTCATCTGCTTGCATCGATAAAGTTTATATTGAATAAGGTATTTTAATATCACTGTCTTAGTACATTAGTACAAACTTGGTAAAAATTATTGGCGGGCCTTTAAAAAAGAATGTGTTGGCTCAACAGTTTACATCTTTTTTTTTTTTTTTTTTTGATATATGAAAACTTTGAGGGAATTTATGTTCAACCAACAAGCTACATTGAGTTAGAGGAACTTAATTTTTTTTTGAGTAATCAACTTAAAAATTTGTGTTTATGCTTCAAATTATTAAGTTGCTCCAACTACCTAAGTTGTAGCCCTGGAACCAATTAAACGTATCTATTTCAGTTTAAATCAACAGCTATGCTAACATAACTTATTTAGCATGTATATTTAATGAGCAAGTAAGATATTACTTGTCACTGGCATTAGCTTATAGAGTCAATGTAGTGTTTACCTTCATGTATCGACTCTTCAGCACAATGATAACCACAGAAACTTCAACGTTACAGAAAGTCTTTTAAATGTCAAACATTACAGCATTAAACACTAAGAGGTCTTTCCCTTCACTAAAAACAAATAAATTAACAGTTAATGTCAACATTTATTCTCCTTATCCAGTCCTACAGCATGCTGGGAACTAGAAATCCACTGCCTAAATTTCCAAAGTAATCAAGATAATTTCATTAAGTTACTACAACCTATCAACCTATTTCTTTCTTTCTTTTTTTTTTTTTTCTTCTTTTGTTTTTATTAAAAAAAGCCAATTAACGCAGAAAGTTGAGTTTAAATTAGACAGTATTAAGTTGATGTAATGATCAACATTATTATGTCAACAGAACTCTATCATGTTTGCAACTTTATGTTTTCAAAGGTTTAATGAAAACAATAAATTAGAATTAATTTTAGTTGTGGTTACAGGTCCCCTTAATTAATTTTTAGAGTGTGGGCGTTCCTATATAGGCATGGCATCACGTGAAAACAAATATTTACTCTGGAACTTGCTAGCTTGGTTAGTCTGAAAAAAGTTTTTTTTTTTTTTTTAGGTTTTTTTTTTTAGGGTTTTTATTTATTTATTTATTTATTTATTTATTTATGTATTTATGTATTTATGTATTTATTTATTTTGCTAAAGAAATAAAAACTGTCACAATACCCTACGCATTAGCTTGAATATGTATGTATGTATGACAATGTATGTATGTGGATATTTACAATATAGTATTGTAACACAAGAAATGCCAACTATGCTAATGGTATGTTAGTAGGCTAAACTGCAGGCTGTCTGGAAACACCTACCCATAAAAAGCTGTTTTCCCCGAGGGAAATCATTTTGGGAAAGGATTATGGGGTGACGCCAGTTTACACGACACCACCCCGCTACGATCTGTTCATTATGACTCTTGTACGCCTCCTACCGTCGCAAACCTTTCCCCTGCAATCCAGTGCATTCTATCTGTATCACTTTCTCTCTCTCTCACCCAGCCTCGAGCCTTCCCACTCCCCACAGAGTTCCTTAAACCCAGCATTCTGAGGATAAGTGATAAGCTATCTAATTATATTCCTCATTTACAGCCTGATCCATGGGCTGATTCTTCTGAGCCACCAAGCGCTGGCCTTACCTCTGCCAGCAGGGAATGATCTGAATGTATTTACCTTACGCCTGCAACTACACATACACTCCAGCCTTTATCACATCCTATCGTGTGGATTATGATTTTGTAGTCGAAGGGTAGCGTGCACATAGCACGCGTGCATTACAAGCGGCGAGGTATCGCTGCAGCTCTGGTTTCTAATGAAGGGGTGTGAAGTGTAACATTCCTCTCCACCAGCCTGATATTCCCCTCACTACAGCACTCCATCTGCCTCATGCTCATCTAGATGCTAATTTATTCTAATAAGAGCCAGTTAATAAACTGCAATTACGAATCAGTCGAGAGACACCGCCGCAGATGATTGGCAGATGCATGATTGGTGGATTGGTCTGAATTTGTGTGCGTGTGTATGTAAGTGCAGTTTTTGGCAGGGTTGGGGTTGGTAATCCATTAAACAGGGAAGTTATTCCGAGTCTATCCTAGAGAAACATTGTTACCCTTTACATCGCTGCCTTGCTTGTTTTTTGCAATTTTGGAGAAAGAGGTTAAGCTGTAGCATAAGCCAGAGTTCAAAGTTCAAGGCCCCACGGTTAAAACTGAACATGAAGAGACACTCTGGGGCCCTTATCTCTTCAAAATAACATTTTTCCGCCATTGGCACACTTCCGATTGCAGCCTATAGAAATAGACTTGCAGTTGGCACGCTGAGTCTTATCTCCTCGGGAGACATGAGGCCTGCCATAAATCAGTTCTTTTCAAGATTGAAAATGAAGACCAGACCCCCACTGCCTCACCCTTAACACAACTCTTAAATAGACTAGCCCACAGGAGACTCCTTTAAGAGTCTACCCATTCAAACCGAATACAATACTGCTCTTTCCTTTTAATACCAAATTTATAACATGCCACTGCAAGGCCTCAGTATTGCACACTTGATTGGCAGATCCTACGGATGAGGTCTTTAGCCTCCTCGGTTAAAGTTTTACACCTCTCTTGAAGCGTGGGCCAGCGGAATTTGTCGATCTTGGAACTGGTAATGTGTATGTCAGCCTTGGTATGTGCTTCTGTAACTCTCCAGGGCAAATTCAACCGTTGCACAAAAACACTGCGTCTTATTCACATACCAGCTGCGGTCCAGCTGTACAAATGAGGGTCATTATACAATGCAACAGATTCACAAATGTCAAGACTGCTTGACCGACGCAACGGATGGTGTGTTGTTACTGCACATGGAAAGTGGGTGGTAAACAGAAATCAATTTAAAAGTGATGTTTGTGTACATTTTCTAGTGAATGAAGAATGTTATAACTTGGCAAACATCCAGACTCAGAGTCATTTTAAATGCACTTTTAGCATTTTAAAGAGCCAGTTCAAGTGTCTGGAGTGATGCTTGACAGTCGCAGTAAAACATGCCAAATTGATGTAGTCTGTTGCATCTTCCACAACCAAGTATCCTACAATATTTGGGAATTGCCCCAGGTATTTTTAATATCTCTGACTCTTTTGTACTTTAGTCTTGTACTTTAAGAACAGGTTATACAGAAAATATCAGTATTTTTTTTTATTTTTTTTTTATCAAATGTAAATGTATGTCCCTGTTATACTTAATTTTCATGGTTAAATAAACATTAAATGGAAAAGAAAAGAAAAAAAAAAACAGACCAAATACAATTCTGTTTTGTATTTTTACACTATGTAATGTTCTATTTATTAAGACCAAGTATAAATTTAATCAAGTTAGTGTTTTATGCATTTTTACATTATTCCAAAATAAATAACTAAAGCCAGTAACAATTTAAACAATATATATTATTTGTGAACTAATATTCAGCTTTTCTTTTTAATAGAAAACTTATTTTCAAGCTTGTACACACTGGTCATGGACACAGACACAAAAATTTATCTGATTGCACACTAAAAACCCCATAAATCACGTTTTTTTAGGCCATTTCAAGTTTGATTTTGATGTGACAAAGTGGTGATATCTAAGTGGCTGAGTTGCTTACTTACTTTCTAACCAGTCTTCCCATTAACAGCATCATTGTCTTCATTTAGGCCGATTCGAGAGCATGAATGAAAATGAGAGGCGGGATTTATCGCTCAAACCAATCATAACCGATCATATCCAATCATAGCACAAGGGAGGCATTGCCTCCTCTCACTTGACTTTCCCCAATTCATTCTCAATTACCCACCATCGAACTCACCACATGCTTTAGGGGGTCTGTTATTAAATCAATGGGATCAGGGGAGGCAAGAGATGCGGTGTCCTGCTGTAACTTTACCTGCTGGTGTCGCTGTTGGACATTGTTACTTTATAAACACAAGTGACTTTTTGATATCATATTTTGTAATATTTGCATTGTTTTATTTTTGTAATATTGATTATTTTCTCATCCAGTTTTTTTTTTTTTTTTTTTTGAGGAGACGCTGCCTCCCTTGCCTCCTCGGAGGAAAGGTCTCTTGAAAATATATGTAATATAAATCATTAGATGAAATAGAATGTTGCCATAAAATATTAGCAAACGTTGTTTAAACTGATTTAACCTAAAACATGGGCTAATGCATCCATTTTCACAGAGACACACTTGGGGCCCTATTTTAACGATCTAATCACATGGTCTGAAGCGCATGGCGCAGGTGCACTTAGGGCATGTCCGAATCCACTTATGCTAGCTTAACGACAGAAAAAATGCTCAGTGCGCCAGGAGCATGCTCCAAAATGTTGTACGTAGTCTCTAAATGAGCGTCTCTTGCCGTAACGTGCAATAAACCAATCAGAGTCTCATCTCCCATTCCCTTAAAAAACCATGAGCGCTTGGACCATGGCAGATTGCTATTTACGTGGCGGAATATAGACACCCTCAACCTGACAAGTCAGTTTAAATACATATGCGTCCTGCCACGATTGGTCAAATAATTAGCTAATTTTATTTGTCATTACTGCAAATAGGTAATTCCGATACATGTAATGACTATCCATTATGGCATTTTTATCTTTATGTACACAATAATAATCTTTAACATTGTAATCATTAAAATATCTGGCATGTTTGTGTGCTGCTGCGCGTCCCTGTCTGTGTAACAAGCAGAGTGTATGCACGTTGTGCACCCGCATATAGGCGCATATTTCTAACACGCCCCTTTAAATAACAAAAAAATGACTTTAGACCAGGTTTTGTTGGCCAATTGCACAGTCTATTTCAGTTGTCTCAAAATAGCAACACGCCAGCAATGCGCCTGAACACACCTCGTTTTCAGACCAGCATGCCCATGATTGCACAGATGGGTGCATTTGTTATTTAAACAATGTGGCGCTGGACGTGAAAATGATAACTGCATCAGGCTGAAACGAGCAAAAAACACTTGTGTCGCACCTGCCATCACATTGCGCTGGGTGTATGATAGGGCCCTTGGTCTTTTCATGTTTATTCCTGACAGAGACCTGGCTAAATGCTGGGGATGCTGCTCCATTAGGAGAACTGACTCCAGCAGACTGTATGTTTTATAACACTCCAAGATCTGTTGGCCGTGGAGGTGGTCTAGCTACCGTATTTAGAAAGCATCACCACTGTAAACCTCTGCCTGTTGATGTCTTTACTTCTTTTGAAGTGCAGTTAATGAAGATCGGTCAATCCTGTCCCACACTCTGTGCACTTATCTATAGACCACCTAAATATAATAAGGATTTTATTGCTGAATTCTCAGAGTTCTTATCAACATTGGTACCGCGTTGTGACAGACTGTTAATTCTGGGAGATTTTAATATCCACATTTGCTGTAAAACTCAACCTTTAGTCAAGGAATTTCTGTGCATGGTGGATGCATTTAACTTGACACAGTTAGTTGCATGTCCTACTCACATAAAAGGTCATACACTTGATTTAGTATTAACCTCCGGCTTTCATGTGACCAATCTTAAGGTGATAGAATCTGGAATCTCTGATCATAGTTTTGTTTTATTTGAATCTCTACAGCAACACCTCTTTCCTCCCCCTCTAGAGAGCCGCCACTTAACTCGTGTTATTAATTCTTCTACAGTTACGAGTTTTGAAGAGATTTACACATCCAATTATCTCTCTCAAATAGAAGATGTGTTAAATAGTACAGGGGACACTGCACAATTGACGGAAATATTTAACACCACCTGCACTGACATTCTGGACCAGGTAGCTCCTCTAAAATCGCTGAGATCTAGAAATAAGAAAGATACCCATCCCTGGCTTAATGATCATACCCGCTCCATCAGGCGGCAATGTAGTATAGCGGAGCGCAAGTAGAAGAAAGACAAACTTAGGGTCTCATATGAAATGCTCTATGACTCTTTAAAGCAGTATCAAATTGCTGTTAAGACTGCTAAATCAAATTATTTTTCTGAAATAATTGCTAAAAATGGCCATAGGCCTAAAGTGATTTTTAAAACAATTGATTCAGTCTTGAACCCTACTACAGCAGGCTACCCTACTGCTACACCTGAGATCTGTGAAAAATTCCTTGACTTTTTTGTGGACAAAATCCGGGACATCAGAGCGCAAATATTGCCATCAGTTGTTTCACGCTTTGAACCTCCGACGCCCTCCAGTTCTTTCTGGCACTTTGTCTCGCTCAATCAGTTGTCAGATATAGTTTCTTCACTGAAACCGACTTCTTCACCTATGGATGTGATGCCGTCACGTTTTCTTAAAGACATTTTTAATTCTGTAGCTCCCATCATACTGGCCATAATAAACAGTTCTCTGACTAGTGGAGTGGTTCCCACAAGCTTTAAACATGCTGTGGTCCAGCCTCTCTTGAAAAAACCAAACCTGGACCCTGACATTTTAAATAATCATAGGCCGATCTCGAAGCTGTCGTTTCTCTCCAAAATTCTAGAAAAGGTAATCTACTAATAGCTTTCAGCTTATCTCGCTGATTGTAACATGCTCGATAAATTTCAATCAGGTTTTAGGGCATTTCACAGTACTGAGACAGCTTTGCTAAAAGTGACAAATGACATCTTATGTTCCCTGGATTCTGGGGACGGAGTCATCTTAATTCTTTTAGATCTCAGCGCAGCATTTGACACAATAGATCATAATATGCTATTACATCGTCTGGAGAGAGTGGTTGGCATTCAGGGAGTTGCATTAAGTTGGTTCTCCTCATATCTCAAAGGTCGCACTTTTTCAGTTAATATTGGCAAACATAACTCCTCTTCAACACTGATCACATGTGGTGTTCCGCAAGGCTCCATTCTGAGTCCTCTGCTCTTCTCTTTATACATGCTTCCTCTTGGTTCTATCTTTCAGAAATACGAGGTTTCTTATCACTGTTATGCTGACGACACTCAATTTTATCTTCCTGTCAAGTCCACAGATGGAAATTCCATTTTAAATTTCATCTCCTGTCTGGAAGAAGTTAAAATGTGGCTATCTGAAACCTTCCTAAAGTTAAATGGGGATAAAACTGAGGCCATTGCTTTTGGTTCACCTTTGTGTGTCACTAATATGGAAAACCAGTTGAGTTCCCTGTCTTTAACATTGCAAAACAGAGTTAAGAACCTTGGCGTTATCTTTGATTCTGACTTATTATTCGATAAGCAGATAAATTCTGTTGTCAAAGGAAGCTTTTTTCATCTCCGGTCCATTGCCAAATTAAAACAGTTTCTCGCAAAGAAAGACCTTGAAGTAGTGATTCATGCACTTGTTACATCCCGGCTTGACTACTGTAATTCTCTATACATAGGTCTACCTCAATCCTCCATACACCGTTTGCAGTTGGTTCAGAATGCAGCAGCTAGACTTCTGACGAGAACTAGGAAGAGAGAATACATCACTCCCGTTCTCTCCACCTTACATTGGTTACCAGTCAGATACAGAGTTGACTTCAAGGTTCTGCTATATGTGTATAAAGCTTTACATGGGTTAGCTCCACAGTACATTTCCGATCTTCTTCGTCCGTACTCTGCTCTAAGATCTCTCCGCTCATGCAATAAATTCCTTCTCTCGGTTCCTCGGTCTCGCTTAAAGACCAAGGGTGACCGAGCTTTTGCAGTTGCGGCTCCTAAGTTGTGGAATGCGCTTCCAGTGAACGTGAAGTCTTCACCCACTTTGGACACTTTTAAATCTAGCTTAAAGACTCATTTATTTTCTTTAGCTTATGGCGTCGCCTGAATTATATAAGGCATTTGAGTGGTTTATGGTCTACCCTGCATGTTTTTTTATATGTTATCTTATGTATTAGTTTTATTATCTTATATATCATGTGTAATATTGTACAGCACTTTGGTACAACACACGTTGTTTTTAAATGTGCTCTATAAATAAACTTGAACTATAGTGTCCACCAGTTTTGAAGAGATTCTTAGGACTCTCTCGCAGTCAGGGAAATGTTTAGCTCACGGTTCTGAGCATGTGACGAATGACTATGTTTTCTCTCCACAGGACCTCCGACCATCTCCAGCACACAGACACATCAGGCTCCACATGGGGAAAAGGGACAGATCAAATGTTTCATCCGCAGCACGCCACCCCCAGACCGCATTGTGAGTTACTCAACTCTCCTTCCAGTGACTCAGCTCAGACAGGATTGCAGCTGTTGAGTGGGCGGTTGCTGTTGTCACATGGCTTGTGTGACTCCATTAGACTCAGTAAACACAGTCCAATAATGCATAACGCACTCATGAGTTACGATCTGTTTAATAAATGAAATTGCATCTCGAATCATTTGTTTCCTCTATATGAGTGAACGGGTATTAGACATGGCAGGCTTACAGCCCTAATTTCTCATTTAATGCATGCTTATGCCCTGTTACCACCGATCCAATTAGGATTTACCACTCTTAGATGAACTGTCTCCTCTCCGGGCCAATTTTTGATTCATTACTCACACTGTGCATGTGTGTGTGTGTTTGTGGCCGTGTGCATGGAAGTGCATAGGTAATCTCTGTACGATGTTTACTCGTGTGGCTTTGCTTTTATTGCCATGCTATTTCTAAATGTCAGTTGAATGGGAAAGACTGCTCCTGTGGTCTGGAACAACCAGTAATAACTTTAGAAGTGTAATAACGGCCATAAAGCAGGTGAAGGCAAACGCCAGTCTCTATTTGCAAGCTAAAAAGACCAACTTGCACCAGTGGACTGATTCAGGCTGGTTAATGCTAGTCTAGCTGGTAGAGTCATACTATTTACCTGCAAATAAAATACTGGTTGTGAAGCTAAAAAGGAGTCCTGCATCTTTAAAATGGTAACATTGTTTAGCATAGCATTGTTTAGTGTAACATAGTTTCATTGCCCCCAGAATATATTGTTGTATGAATATCTGAATATATAATATCTATATTCTAGCTTCATGCATTCTTTTTTATCAGCACTCGAATGTGGGTAAGTTTCATTTAAAAAAGCAACATTTTGAACAAAATGCTGAGAAAATCACATTTTTGTCAAAGACTACGTCTGGATCGGATTCAGAATGATGATAAAAAACATAGATGGAGTAGATCGATTGCATCAACACCCAGTCAGTAATGTAAGGCAGTTATGATTTATATGCTGTTTAATGTTTGATGATTGTGTTAGCTTACATGTGCATTAGCAATGCTTCTATCGCTTGTTTCTGCTTCTTCTTCGATTGTTTGGGGAAAGAGTTAATCATAAACCTCAAATGTGTTAGATGTATGACTAAATAAGACAAAGAAAAAAAAAACAACATACTGCATGCTGGTCTTTTCAATATGATTGCTTCTGTTCTTCATCAGGCCTGGTCCTGGAAGGAGACTGTCCTGGAGTCTGGAACGTCAGGACGCTACACGGTGGAGACCGTAAGCACGGAGGACGGAGTGCTTTCCACACTCACCATGAGTAACATCGTACCCGCCGACTTCCAGACCATCTACAACTGCACTGCCTGGAACAGCTTTGGCTCCGACACAGAGATCATTCGCCTCAAGGAACAAGGTGGGAGCCAAGGTTCGCCAGGTTCCACCTTATTTTCTTTAAAACATGTCCACGGTAGAATAGTGATGCAGTGTTTCATAACCGTTTTTTGAAAACTCTGCAATAGACCAAATACATTCAATATTTTCTCCATTACTTTCCATTTATCACTTCTACATTATGAACCATCTAAATCATATAAATATATTTTATTGTATTTACCAATTTTAGATTACAGATTTCATTCACCAGTAGACAAATGATTATTTCAGGGCAACAGCAAAAAGTAGTTGCACATTTTACTGCAACTTTAATAAATCATTTAAATCCATTAACAACACTTAGCACTATTTAATTTGCAGTCTTGTTACAGTGATTAATTTCTCTCTTGTGCATTTCTTACAATGTATCTCCCCAGTGCTTTCATGGTTTGGATTTATTTATATGCAATACATTTTATTCCTGTTTTGTCTAATGTGATCCTTTAAAGTGCACCTTTTATGCTTTTTTGCCTATTACCTGGTTGCTCTTTTCCATGCATTACAATGAATGGGTACAAAAAACACATAAAGTATCATTATACAACTCTTCCAAAGTCTTCTAAAGCTCTGTGTGACACAAACATTTTTTGGGTAAACTATTCCTTTAATGAAAAAAAAAAATGTTTCTGGGTTTATAATGATTGCATACGGTAATGTAGAGATTAAATTGTCAAATCTGTGCGTACACATGGGTCATAATGCTCAGTTTGTACTGGGATCCAATAATTAACTTTGTTTAGGTTCAGTTTATTGTCTGACTCTCATTATCATTTGGCTGTAAAATCTGGTTATTATTCGGTTTAAATATACCAACAAGAGCACAAATAACACAGTTGAGTTGGCTCTAATTAGCCTAAGCCACAGCTTCTCAAAGTTCACATTACACCCACATCCTATCAGAGTACGTAAATGATCCAAGGTGAATGATAAAAACGATGCAGGGCTCACATTCAAGACATGTTATCTGCTTGTCATGTGCTAAACGTATGTGATAATTGACGTATCTGCAAATTGTTATGCCTGGTCTTCATGTAAAGTGAAGATACCTGTGTTTCCTCCAGAAGGTGATTGTGGTGTTAATTGCCTGTGCTAGTTCCTTTGAATAGACGCCTTGAAGGTGCAAATGTCTCTTTGACACAACATTTGGTTTTCTCATTTGTTCCGTGCTAGTGTGGTTCTTGAAATATGTTCAGGAGTGAGAGGTGGTGTCTGTGTTGAGCGGTTATTTGCTGAATCCACCAGTCCTGCCCATGCTGTGTTATTGTAGAAGGCTCTGTTTTGTTTTCCAACAGAATCCCTCCCTGTTGCAGTGATCATCGGCGTGGCAGTTGGCGCTTTCGTTGCGTTCATCGTCCTCATGGGAACCATCGGAGCATTCTGCTGTACACGCTCTCAGAGAAGTATGTACCTCTCAGCCAATTGCCTTCCTGCATGTCCATCACCAGAACACGCTAAGTGCTCCTCAGTCAGACAAAGAGCAGGTTGTTAGGGTGTTCATGTCACTTCACAGAAACCGAGCCTTTATTTCTATATCTTCCTTTTTGTTGAGTGTTTGTGTAGGGTTGGGCGGTATGACTCTATAGACCAGAAATGCATCAGCTGGGAAAAAAAAAGTAGAAAACTGTAGTATTATTCCAATGTTGACAATGTCTTTGATTATAATGGGGGTTTATTTTGCTTTGGTGCGCCATGTGGTTTTGGTGTACAGTGGTGAAGTTACGGTTAGGGCTGCATGATTAAGCATTATTAAACTGAAATCGCAATTTGGCAAAGGCTGCGATTTTTTTATTTTATTTTTTTCATGCGCAGCTTGTCAGTGAAGCACGGCTCTGTGAACAGTAGCAAATGCTGCTCCATCTGAAAGCCAGAGGGCGCTCTCGCACAGAAACTCCAAATATGCCCCGCAGAACAGCGCACGCCATTCCAGGAAATCCCAATGGGCATCATACTTTCGCTGTAGCTAAATAAACAGAAGATTGAAATGCTTTGATTGATTAAAGATAATAAACACACAATTACAGGGTTCATTTCAGTTCTTCAAGCCTTCTCAGGTATTTTCATGATAATAAAGTATATTTATGCTGCCTTCACGTGCTATCGGAAATTTGATAATTCCCACTTCTAAAGTCGTGATTACGAGCTCATCGCATTCAAGTTTCGAACTGGAAGGGCGTTCATGTGCAGTTTTACCTAGGAAACTCGTATTTTACGATAATTCCGAGAGCACATGAAGCATTATAATGCAATGCTAATCGACATAGACTTAAATCACTGTATAGAGTACTATGAAATAATATGTTGTGTGCCTTATTCTGTGTAAGAAGCCATATCATCTCACAGAAGGATGTTATTTCAAACCCTCCACTGATGTTATATAGTGAGTTTGGAGTAAAATCGTTTTATTAAATCTTGACAACAGGTTCATAAATGCTTCTCGTGTTTGGAATGTTTGATGCGTGTTGCTTTTTCAAATGCACGTTATAGGTAACTCAATCCCGCAGATGGAGCAGCATTTACTACTGATTACAAACACGTGCTTCACTGACAAGCTGGGCATAAAAAAGTTTCAGCCTTTGCGCCAATTTCGATTAATCGCGCAGCCCTACTTATGGTGATCTTGAAACATTGCAACTTGATGTATTAACTGAAATATTTAACTGAAGTGCAGTTATACCAACATAGGTGTGCATGTGTACAAAAATCGGCTATTTTACAATCAGTTGCAGTCACACTTATTTTTTATTACTGTTCACAGTTTGTTGTTATTTATGGATGCATTTTAGTGCATTAAGGTTTTTAGATTAAATGTGTAATATGTCATGAACAAAATAGAAAAATGTTATTGGTAATGCTATAACTTGTAATAAAATGTCACTATGTAAATGTCATCATTTTAAATCATGATTCTCGAAACATTGACTTTATTCTCAAAATGTTTTTTTAATCAATATTATTCTCAAAATCGTATTTTTTAAATGTGGCAGTAAAAGACTTAATTGTTGCTTGAGGTTTTAAAAAACAAAACAAATCTTATCTACTCATGTGGCTTTTGTCATCCCGCCCACCCTTATCTCTGTGTTTCTTATTTGTTTTCCTTTTACCGCGTCCATCCTCTCACATGATCAAAAGAGAAAACAGCGCATCCATGTACAGGTTAGCGTCAGACAGTGAAAAATGAGCTTGCAGTTTACGATTGTTGGTGGCATTCCTAGCGTTGAGCATGTTGTTGTTGTATGCCACAGAAGACGCTCACCTGGTTATGCCTACACTGCCCACCTCCATCTGTGCTCAGCAGAGAGAACTTGCAAGCAAAATTAAGACAGAAAGTAAGACCTGCTACCTGACCGTCACCAATTATCTATAAACATTGTTCTTCAATGCGTCAAGATGAGCTGTGTGATTTAATGTGAAGTATTTAATGGTTCCTCTAGGGTTCCTCTTATCTTAGTTCTGTGGTGTTATGCTGCCTTCAAGTCCTCCTACTCGAGATTTCGGATGTTGTAAACACAATGGAATGTTATTTTATTTGGAATAAAATTGCCAATTTATTTAACATTGGTTAACTGCATTAGGTAACACGAACTAACAATGAAAAATTATAGTGTATTTATTAATTTTAGTTCGTTAATTTCAACATTTACTAATACATTATTAAATTAAAAGTTGTATCTCTTCATATTATTTAATGGACCTAAGATAACATGACATAACAATGAACAGTTTTTATTAACTGACAATCCTCATTTTGGTTGCGTGAGATTCTCCAGCTTTGTTGTTGTTGAAGCGTGAGCTGTTAAAGCTCCACCCTCTTCTGGAAAGTGGGCCGGGAGCAGCAGCTCATTTGCATTTAAATGGACACACCCCAATACGGGCAAATTTAACAAGCTATAATAAATGATCTGTGGGGTATTTTGAGCTGAAACTTCACAGACACATTCTGGAGACATCAGAGACTTTTATTACATCTTGTAAAAGGGGCATTATAAATGTACAAATGTATTGCACATTGTTAGTTTATGTTACTTAATTCATTAACTAATGTTAACTTATGGGACTTATTGAAAAGTATTACCAACTTTTCTCTCTATTTAATTCAATTTCTGACAAAATCAGGAAACTATTTCTGCTCTAGCGCATCAAAACGAAGAACATATGACACTTGGTCTGTAATGGATGCTTTAGCTAAGCATTTTAATATTAAATTACATAAAACTTATATTATAACATAAGCTAATTCTTAAAATTCTTAAAACTATGAATGTATAAATCGTATATTGTTACTGACATGCCCCAATGTCAGAAAGTTGGGGTTCATCTCGTGCATGTGTACTGAGTTTGTAAATATGACTTGAAGGCAGCATTCGTTTTTAGGGACTCTTATTAAGGCAATGTGAAGTGGCATGGAATAGATTACATTTTTAATATTTCACATCAGTACATTACACTTAATGGCATCAATGAAGTGACATATGTAACTTTCCTCTCAGACCTCAAAGGTGTGGTATCAGCCAAGAACGACATTCGAGTGGAAATTGTGCACAAAGATCACAACGCAGCCCGAGAAAGCGAGGAACACTCCTCTATGAAGCAGCTCATGGTGAGTCACATTCTGAACAGTAAACATCCCGCTTGCCATTACCCCATCAGCAGCCCCAAATCAACAAGCTAGCTCATTATGCTAGTCCCTGTCACATCCTTAGCTAATGAATGCTAATCATCCCCACCCCAACACTAATAGCGCCTATCTCCCTTGCCACTGCTAACGTCAAACCCATGAATAATGCAGAATAAGTGTGAGAACCCTGCTGGCCTGGATGCCTATATTTAGCCCCAAGCCTGTATTTCCTGGGAGGACATGGGCATAGATGTAACCATAGAGATGCCAGTGATCAAGTGATCCTTTTCTCCGGGAGTCCTTGGTGAACTAAAGTCAAAACACATGCTGCCCCCTCCTTTGGAAATTTCACAAGCCTCCAGGGCCTAGAATCAGAGCTATGTTTGAGCTAAGGATGTAAAACTTAGAAAAAAGCAAGACGAAGAATTTGGACAAAAAGCGAGGACACCTTACAAAGATGGTGTTGCATTGCAAATTTTGGCTAATGACATGAAGAATATTCACAGGAAATTGCCCCAGTTGAAGTAGCTTTCCTTTTGGAATTTGGAAGAGTTTTGAGTACCAAAGCTGCACAGTGATTTGAGGGAAATGGAGAGAGTAACCCAAATATTAACGTGTGGATGGGTGTGTTGTTTGCTACAGATTGAACGGGGAGAGTTTCAGCAGGAGTCCGTTCTGAAGCAACTTGAGGTACTTCAGGAGGAGGAGAAAGAGTATCAGCACATCAAGGTATGTCTTCATGGGATTTGAAGGAAGTGATATAAGAAAGAATGGAGGTGTTTGATATATGCCACCGGAGTAAAATATCCCCAATGCATATTTTGTAGGGCTCTCAATCAGTTCAAATATTTAATAGTGATTCATGTAGTATTTTTTTTTTTTTTTTTTTTTTTCTGTTGTTAAAGGGATAGTTCACCTAAAAATAAGAATTATTCCATGATGTACTCACCCTCAAGCCATCCTAGGTATATATGACTATCGTCTTACAGACAAACACAATTAGATATTAAAAAATATCTTCCATGCTTTATAATGGTAGTGAATAGCAATTTTGAAACCCAAAAAAGTACATCCATCCATCATAAAAGTAATCCATACCGCTCTAGGGGGTTAATAAGGGCCTTCCAAAGCAAAGCGATGTGTTTTTGTAAGACAAACATCAATATTTAAAACTTTACAAACTATATAACCAGCTTCCGGCAAACAACCTCTGACACAACATAGGACATAGAAGTAGGTGAGAGTATGGCCATGTTTCCACCCTGTATTAAGATGCATTTTGGTTGATTGGATCACAAGTGGACGACGCTAAATACAGGTGTAAACGGGGGATATAAAACATGTAAACTCTCATGTGGTCGAATGTGTTCAAACAGCCAAAAAAGACTGTCTACTGTCTACATATGAGTGTAATGAGTTCAGCATTTACAATTTAAAAAAAAAAAAAAAAAAAAAAATATATATATATATATATATATATATATATATATATATATATATATATATATATATATATTTTTTTTTTTTTTTTTTTTTTTTTTTTTTGTATATATACACACACACACACACACACACACACACACACACATATATAGGCATCTATTGTTCCAATAAGAACCTTTAACATCCATGGAGCTTTTTGTTTGCACAGAAGGTTCTTTATAGTGAAAAAAGGTTCTTGTGATTTGTAAAAGAACTGTTCTTCTTTTAAGTACTTCACTTAAATATAAATGTTCTAAAAGAGAATGCAGTAATGCCATAGAAGAATGTTTGGTTCCCCAAAGAACATTTCTGTAAAGCGTTCTTAAAAGAACCAGATTTTTCTTAGTGTGAAGAACATTTTAAAAATCTAAAGAACTTTTTTCCACTATAAAGAATCTTTTGTGGAGCAGAAAAGGTTCCATGGATGTTAATGGTTCTTTGTGGAACCATACTGTAGATGCCAATAAAGAACCATTATTTTTAAGAGTTTATTCACTGAAAGGTTCTTTAGGGAACAAAAAATGGTTCTTATATGGCATCACCGTAAAAACTCCCTTTTGGAACCTTTATTTTTACGAGTGTATGTGCATAAAAAGATCGAATAAATAAATAAGATGCTCTCGTTCATGTTCGTTTCGTTTATTTTTGTTTTGTTTATTATATTTATTAAGCACTTTTAAACAACTGACCATTAACCAAAGTACTTTTCAAATAATGGTCTTCTAATATTTCATACTTGAGCTGCAATGAGAATTAAATTTCTCTACACAATTGCTGCTAATTATTTTACTTTTGTTAAACACCCAAACTATATTTGATTTATAAATAAATAAGCCATTAAGACCTTTCTCCATCATTTACTCAAACAAGTGCTCTGCTAGAGGTCTGTTGTGTGTGTGCATTGCTGCACTGGTAACACTTTAGAAGTCACACGGAACAAAATAAAACAGTGTTGATGTAAACTGGAAGAATGGGATAACTGCATTAAAAATAAGATGCTAAGGTTTTATAATGAGTATTTGTCGTTTATGCAAGGAAATTGCTTAGAAGATTGATATTTACATTTTTGTTCAGCCAAAACCAATATTTAAAAAAAAAAAAAAAATAATAATAATAATATTTTTTTAAGAATTAAAGTATTATTAGCAATTATAATTACCCTTTATGCATTTGCACTGATCATTGAGTATGTTAAGTGTTCAGATACTAATTTAGCTAAATTTACTGTGACCACAAAGAATAATGGTCATTATAGTTCGATTAACGTATGATCCCACAGTTAAGCAGACAGCTTTAGAGATCTTGATAGAAGATAGAAATAGCATAGCTTTTGTCCTCTCGTTTGTATTTATCTCCATGTGCAAATGCAGTGTTCCTAAACTCTGTTTTACGGCCTCCTCTACCTGCTCCCAGCGGGATAGATTCCCTCCCTACATGTAGATGAGTGTGTAAAATGAACAGGGACAGCTCCACACAGATATGGAGTGCACACAATCCCTGTCGCCTGATAAAACCACGCCTGACAACGCCTTTCACGCGTTGTCATAGAGAAGTCACCTAACGGTGATTATCGTCTCTCCCCCGCGGGATCTGGCCTGCACACCCGCTCAAAATGGCATCCACGTCCACATTTGCCGCCTGTTTTGCTTCTTAGCAACTGTGCTGATATAGCACCGCGACAACGACAGCAGCCATGGTATCAAGTTCCCTCGCTTTATTTCTTTCCATGACAGATTTAAAAAAACATGATTCTGAAGTCTAATTAAAGCTGAAAAGTACAGACAAAAACCAGTTTGTGTATCAAGGTTTTGTCTAATTAGCCTGTAATGATATTTTGAGGTTACTGCTAAAGGTGGTTGCTTTACTCCGGTGACTGATACAAACATCTTTTTCTTACCTCTGTTTAAGTATGCATGTTGCCTTTTTTAAAGCTCTGAAACAGCAGTGATGGCACTGCAGAAAGATAATAGATGCATCACACAAGCAGTTCTCAAGTAATGTAGTTCATTTACAGTGTTAGATGAAGGTCAACATAAATGAGAAGCTTTCAGAAAAAAATAATACACCGCAGTTAAAGATATTCCTATTTGAACAGGGTTAAATTTCTCAGAGGACAACAGAGAGTTTTTCAAAAAACAATAGATAATACACTCCAATACTTTACTCCCAACCCCCCCCCCCCACCCCCCCCCCCCCCCCCCACTTTAGACATTCTGCTAACTATAAGTAACTTTGCAACTGTCAACTAGAAGTCATTAGAGTATTAGTAGACTGTCTGCTTAAAGGGTTAGTTCACTAAAAAATGAAATTTCCATCATTAATTACTCATCCTTATGTTGTACCAGACCCGTAAGACATTCGTTCATCTACACAAATTAAGATATTTTGACAAAATCCAAGATTTTTTTTTTTTTTAGAAAGCAACTAACCCTTTGGGTTAACTAACCCTTTAAGCAGACAGTCTAATACTCCAATGACTGATAGTTGCCATGTAGTTGCAAAGTTACTTATAGTTAGCAGATTGTCTAAAGTGTACTGTCGAAATTAAGTGTTACTGTATTTTGTGAATTTATCCCGTTTGAATTGAACACAACTGTGTTTTTTTTTTTTTTTTTCTATTGCAACCTTGGCAAAAAACATTGGAGAATGTTTATTTATTTTTTTTTTTTAACTAACTCTCTGTTGTCCTTTGAGAAATGTAACCCTGTCCAAATAGGAATGACTTTGATTGTGATAATGACAGAAATTACATTTTTGGGTGAACTAACCCTTTAATATCTGCTAACGCTTTATTTTGATGCTCCTCAACAGATAGTCTACTACTATTAGTGACTTTGCAAATACAATGTTGACTTGTAGTTGCAAAGTTACTTGTGGTTAGTCATTTGTCTAAAGTGGACTATATGGAAATAAAACGTAACCCAAAATTAATCTTTGAAACACAAAATAAGTTAACTTTCACATGGTCCACTGAATAGGGCTACAGTACAGGGAATAATAGTTTTAAGACTTTTAGAAAGTTTGACAGCAATACAAGTATCATTGAGCATTCCCAAAAGCTAACATAATGTGGGGTCTACAAAAGTTTCAGATTTTGTAGAAATGTAAGATCATTTATTGCTTCTAAAAGTTTCGTAATATACTTAAAGGGTTAGCTATGTCAATGCCCTCATGTCGATCCACACCTGTAAGACCTTCGTTCGTCTTCGGAACACAAATTAAGATATTTTTGATGAAATCCGAGAGCTGTCAGACTCCTCCATAGACAGCGATTTAACCACCACTTTCAATGTCCAGAAAGATACTAAACACATCGTTGAAATAGTCCACGTGACTGCAGTGGTTCAAACGTAATTTTATAAAGCGAGGAGAATACTTGTTGTGCACAAAAACAAAACAAAAATAACTTTATTTAACAATATCTTCTCTTCTGTGTTAATACTGAGCCGGCCGAAGAGAAGATATTGTTAAATAAAGTTATTTTTGTTTTGTATTTACGCACAAAAGTATTCTCGTTGCTTCATAAAATTAAGGTTGAACTACTGCAGTCACGTTGACTATTTTATCTATGTCTTTCGTACCTTTCTGGACCTTAAAAGTGGTGGTTAAATGGAGGAGTCAGACAGCTCTCGGATTTCATCAAAAATATCTTAATTTGTGTTCTGAAGATGAATTGAATTGCTGGAGGTTATCAACTCTAAGTGCATTTGGTTTCTAGTAGTCATTCCTACTTAACTGTATGCAGCTGTGCAAGACAGCATTGCTTTGATGCTTATTTGCATAATGTTGAGCTCAGTGTCAATTGTTCAGATAATGGCAACTCTCGAAAATGAATTGCTTCGCTGTCAGTGTAAAAGCTCTTTTACGACCATTTATTTGCTGTTGCCTTGTCATGACGTTAGAGTCATTCCGTTGAACTCCTTATGTTTAATGACGTGTTTGTTAATGCATTGTTCCTCTAAGGATCCCACTAACGGATACTACAGTGTGAACACCTTCAAGGAACATCACGGCACCCCAACCACGCTGGCAGGAAACCAGACCACAGAGCTCCGGCGAGACCCTGCCACAGCCACCACCGGCAAACAGAGGGTTCCCACAGGAATGTCTTTCACCAACATCTACTCTACCTTGGGTGCTGGACCCAACCGCCTGTACGACTACAGCCAGCGGTTTGTGCTGGGCATGGGCAGCAGTTCCATCGAGCTTTGCGAACGAGAATTCCAGCGAGGATCGATGAGTGACTCCAGCTCTTTTCTGGACACACAGTGCGACAGCAGCGTCAGCAGTTACAGCAAGCAGGACGGCTACGTGCAGTTCGACAAGGACAGCAAGGCCTCGGCCTCCTCCTCGTCCCATTACTCTCAATCGTCGTCCCAGAACTCAGACCTCACGCGGCCACTGCAGAAACGCATGCAGACCCATGTCTGATTGCAGGAGATGGACAGAAGTCACAGGAATCCAGCGATGGGTTTGGCCAAAGGGGATTGAATCCCCCCCAGACGAGAATCAGGAACCAGTTCAAGCACATCCAGCACCAGTTTCATTTTATCCCTCTCTTGTTTTGCTTTAAAAATTCTTTGGTATATGTGGATTTTCCTCATTTGTCCAAATCTTATTTACAGCTCTGAAAAGCCTTACCGTTTTCAGATCCTTGTCATGGGCTCATGGACTACCCTTCAGAATGCCCTAAATGTCTGGGCAAGAAACTTTCTCCAAACAACAGTGTGCCACAGTGACATCACTTGCCAATGTAGAGACACAAAAGAAACAGAAACGGTGTCCTTGCTGTAGTTCCAGTAACTTCGATCTGAAGGAATGATATCCTCGGAGAATGCATTGCAACATTGTTGAGATCTTTGAAGAGAGTTGATGAAGGCGGCTACATTCCTTACCTCTAGTCCAGACACTCCTCCGCACCATTAGAGGACATTGCTCCTGTACATTCAAGCACAACTGTCAAAGTTGTATGTAAGATTTCTCAATGCCTCTACCACAGCTAGCTAAACAAAAGAAAACACATAAAAGGACAAAAAAAAAAAAAAAAGTACTGTATGAACTGAATTAACAACTAATATCAGTCAGAATCTTTGGATTCTGGCCTTTCTGACAAACGTTTGTCTGGCATACAAATGTAAGAATCTAAGACGGACAATGGCCCTGAGCTGTCGGTTTACCATTCTGAGAAAATATATATTTGTGTACCTTCTTGTTCTTTCTTTCTGAACATTCCTTATTTTCAGTGTTTTAACAACTCGGTTTAAAAATTCATTGGACTTGCACTGGGAACTGAGAGGATGATGTAATCTTGTCTACTTGAGAGCCTTGACTATTTAAGGTGTGTGGACATTTGAGGCTGAGAGTGTTTTTGTTTGTTCACTTTTTTAAAATACTATTCTTTCTGAAAAGCGTTGATCTGGTTTGGTGTGAATAATGTGTCGATGATGGGAACAAATGATGTTTGGACTATATGTCCTGCGTCCTGTTGTGTGAAGTCAAATTATAACGCTTAAAAAAAACTTTGTTTCGATTCATAAACAATCATCTGAGCTTTTTACACATTTTCAAATTGCTTATTTCCTTGCAAACTAAATTTGTGTTTTGCAAGAAACAGAGTAATTTGAGATCCGAGTACTTCACATTTTGCTCCAGATTGAATCTTCTGTCTGCTCTTCATGTGGATGCCATTGGACTGTACAGCATTGAGTACTCTCACTGTTATAAGTGAGCAATTTGTCTACATGTTTTTGAATGGAGTGTGTGCTTTCATACTTAATGTAATTGTGTAACGTTTTTTTTTTTTCCTCAATGTTTTAGTCTACAGAACTGAAATTGCAACCTATGGCACTACTGATAACTCAAGCACTTCACTCAAACACTTGTAAGGTAAAATCACTCTTAGTCCCGAATCAATGTACTGAAATCAAGCGAACAGCAATTGAGCTAGAATCGCTTGCTTCGTAGGATGTGCAGAGAGAGACAAAAAGAAGCCAACGCTGTGGTGTATGGCAAGCTGGAAACCAGAGACCTTTGTCTAATTATAGTGAATAAACCTCAGCAAGAAGCTTCAGAAAGGCAAGTACAAGGAAGTACAAATCTTACAGTACTCTTCACAAAAGACTTCAGCCACATTTCCAATGATGTTGCATTGCCAAAACATTCGTCAGAAATAGAATTACTTGGGTTATCTGCTCTATTGCTTAACTCATTTGGCATTTTGGTTATTGCTACACTGGGGAGAAATATTCAGACTACCAAAAAAAAACAAAAGACATCAAAATTATGGCAGCATGTTTCAAGTACTAGACGAGAGCACAGCCATTATCTATGTGGTGTTACATTAAGTGGCATAATTGTATGAAATTGCCACTGACCTCTTATAACAAGGTTGAGGCTCATCCCTGTATGAGCACCAACTGTGCTTACATCCGCTGATACCGACAGCTCTCTCCCTGCCAAAGTTTTCCTGGGTTATGGCACTCTGAATCCACATTTAGTTGAATAACCTTTCCAGTGCTGCCCTGTGACTGCAAAACAGATTGGGCGTGAAAGCTATCAGTGTGTTTTGCTTATCAAAGCTTCCGACACTCCAGTCTTTTATCTCCTCGTCAAGTTATCTCCCATTCCTCCTCGCTCATGAAGATGAACATGACCAGAGGCGATCCCTCATATAAACAAGGAGGGGGAACTGTGGCGTCTCTCGCTTGAAACGCAAAGATCTTGATTTTGACCCAGAGGAAGAGTTTTGATTTGTACCGACCTGACAATTCCTCCCTTCAACCCGAATACAAGAAACACTGCAAGGCGTGACGCCGCTGAGTCAGTCGGTGCCGTAAGCACTTTACGTATGATTATGTTTGTGGCATTTCAATGGGTTTCATACATGAGTGCTGTTGGATGAGTCTAATTTTACAAATGGATTGGTGCCCATTGTGGGGCTTAAACAGGAAAAGGCCTGTTTCAGTGCTGATAATACAGCTCAGTCTTCACTACACTGTATATAAATCCCTCATGCTCTCTGTGTGTAAATTTGCAGTTATTTTGCTTTGTTCTTTAGTCAATTTGACTCATAAAGGGCAGAAAGCAAATCACACCATTGATACTGTACAAACGATCAATCTTTAATTTTGATTTTTTCCTCTCAGTTGATGGCAATGCCAGTGCTATAGCCACAGGCAAAGGAGTGTTTAAAATGAAATATCTGTGTGTTACTTACCTTGGCCTATCTTTCTTTATTGATATCTGGGTATGAAATGTTTCCCGCAAGGTGAAATGAAAATATACAGACCTATGGAAATATTCCAACTTGAAACGTGCATTGAATTTAGATCAAGGGTTTCTACACCTTTTGACCATTTCAGAGAAATCATTTCATTGATATTGGCCAGAAACTGAAATACTTTAAAGCTGAGCAAAAATTTGGTTCAGCATATAATATATTTGTGGGAAATATGAAAAATGCCAAAACCTACTGTAATTCTCAATTCATACTATTATAAGATTAGAATAAAGGAACCGAAGAGTGTAATTTCTCCATGTAAAAATACTTTCTCCAACATCACAGCTTGTTTGAGAAAGTCACACATAGCTGGCTCAACCAATGGCATTAGTTGGGGGCGTGGCTACCCGTTAGTTTGTCTAATAACAGACGAGGGAAAGGTCATAATTTTTGCAGTTCTGTTTGGTGATGCTGGGTGCAAATAAACTACACACTACAACTTTAAATAAATAAATGCATTTGATTTTAATAATTTTAAATGAATTAATGCTGAACAATGATGACAAATAGTTACCCCTTATCCGAGACATACTTCAAATCAAGGGCAGCTACTGTACCATCCCTTCTGCCACAGCATTAACTTCCATTTTACAATGCTAATAGAGCCATATGGGTATTGATTATTTGACATGAACATATATTTATACCATATGGATACAGTCTTAAAACATGGCAAAACGCCACAAAATCCCCCAAAACAGCTCACCATTCATGTAAAGAGCTAGCATGTGGTAGAATGAACATGGCGCCTGTAAGCAAATATTGAATTAGGGCTGTTGTTCTGTTTGAGTAGCTCTCTGTACTCTTTTGTAGCCTGTGTACGTTTCTTATCGCCCAGCCCTGGTGAGATTCAATCCCTTCTCCCACTGGACCGCAAGTCTTGCCTGATTCAGGCACCGGATGGTCATGCACTTACAACCAAACCAAACAGATGAACAAATACCACTCTGAATGATAGGACAGTGTCATTGCCAGTCGCAGACAGCAGACCACATTTATGGGTTTTACAATTCTCTCCTGACATTTCAGCACAGTCAGGCGGGCAACTGGCTGATGAAACGTTATGAATTCCCCTCTCCCGACGATACTGTTTTATATAGGCCTCTCCATTATGATGATCCCAGAGCAAGTTTTGTTTGAGGATGGTCACAGTCTAGGCTGCATAGGCACATTATTGTGTAATCATTTCTGTTCGCTGCGGAGGCATTGCATTGATGGTTTGTGCTCTCTAAAATGTACAGTACGTAAGAGAGCGGATTATACAGTGTACAATGATGGGCAGCTCTCTCTGAATGGTTTGTGTTTTTTCTACACGTCCCAAGCACTTTCTACATCAGATTTTTATTTATTATTTGTTTCCACGAGACAATATCTCGTTAGTCATTACGTGACATGCTACTGCCGTAACAAAGATAGTGTGTACACAGAGGTCGAGAAAATCAATCCAGCAGTTCTGAAGTTATTATACTGTAATGTACTGGGGTTATGAAAGAAGGTTAACCACTATTTTCTTGCAGTGACTCTCTCTATTAAAAGCATTAAAAAGATGTACTTTACCTGTAATGGTCCGTGATCTTATGATGCTTTGGCTCTGTATATTTCTGAAAGAAAATTGAAAATCATTTCAAAAAAAGAGTTGCGTTTGATGTCTTTATTTAAACCTTTTTGTGTGTTTGCTTGTGTGTGTGGGGGGGGGGGGGGGGGGGGGGACTATATAAATCAAAAGGCAAATGTATCATATCAAATCTATATTTAACAAGGAAAACTTTTCACAATGAAAATGCATTTTAATGCTGAAAATAATGTCACAAAGTTGTTTTGTTTAGATATTAAGCCTAATATATTTTCTATCTTCCCTAAATGGATCTTGCATTTTATTATTTGCATGTAGCAATGCTTTTCCTTTTTTTCCCCCCTCATTTAGAAGGGTTTCGTCTGAACTGGGTTCTTGTGCTTTCTCAATCTCTCTGAGTCACTATCAATATTAACATTCAGATTTTGGCGATTCAGTTGTGTAGCATTGTTAGTATTTGGACAGATGGACAAATTAATCTGCTGTACTCTTTGTGGATCTTGTTGACCGGGTGATGGATATTACAGACTTGGGTAGTGAACCCAGCGGTTATGAATTTTAAATGCTTTCAGGAGAAGGTTCATTAGCATAATACAAACAAGAAAAAGTACTTAATAATTTGATATGAAAGGGTTTTGATTTAGAGTTGAACAAAATCACAGTTCCTGTGTTTCAGTTATTAATTTCTTTTAAGAAAATAATTATTTGACCTGATAAGACCTCTGGGATGGAGATTTCATGCATAAGTTGTATGCAATGAATGATTACGAATGATCTGAAATTCATGTAATCAGATTATACAGTTACTGACTTAATCTGACTTTTACATAACTCATATGATTTGCAAGAACTCAAAATAAAAAATGTAATTAACTAAATATTTTTATTTTAATTGCTATCAAAATGTAAGAGTTAGCTAACTCAGTACTTCAAGTTAGGAGCAATTAACATGCATAAGTACTACAAACTCAAAACTTAATAGTTCTGCTTACTTAAACCTGGGAACATCATTATTCAAAAAATTTGATGTAACTGATTACCTCAATTTTTTTGAGTTAGCCCAACTTATTCTGGTCAAGCACTAAAGCACTAAATAAGTAATTTTTGGAAACCCCAGGAGACTTAATCTCAGGTAAGATACTGGTTTCATAGTACAAATGTAGCCCACACATCACTGTTTTCAGAGATGTATTCAATTTATTTTTTGCCCTTGTGTTTGGAAAAAAAACAATACCTAAACTCGTAGGATCTCTTTACATTTGATCACAATCAGATAGCACTTGACAACACTGAAATACAAAATGCACTCAAGATGCATTGTGATCAAATCACTGAAAACACATTCAGAAGTTGACACAGCATAAAAAATTTAAATTTAGGAAATTATAAAACGTACAATGCACTAATTGGCAGTAATTGGCAGAAACACTAAACACTGGATCTGAAAATGGCTTCAAAAGGAGTCTAACAGACTTTCAATGTTAATTTTTTAATTTAATATAAATAAATACATACATTTATACATACATACATACATACATACTGAATCCAGATGTGAAACCTATAAATCGCAAATGATCTTGAAATTGTGCACAGCTGAATGGTTTCAGATCCCTGCATAATTAATGTCATTAGCATATAAAAGATCACCAGCCATCGTCCAAATCTTTTACTTGAGAACGGTGTGTGGCGAGAATTGCTTAGATTTCCAAATACCTGCAGTAATCCGACTCTCTGCCACAAGAAAAGTGCGTACTTCTGTTCAGACCCTGACGTGGCTCTAAACTTTTCCACATAAGACTGTTTCAGCCAAAGGGGTTTAATAAAACCTGGACATAACCTGGCCTGATATTCCATAGGTAATGAAAAATCTGTATTTAAAGGTTCGTGAAACCCTAAACTAAATTTTCTGAGATTTTTACAGAATTGAACATCATAAAAGACAATGTTTCGATCCATTAGTTTTGATAGAAACTGAAAACTAGTTCATTTTATTCCTTGGGTTAATGTCAATGTTTTATCGTACTATGGTACATCAATGACTCATCAGTGTCTCATAATTATTCATGAGACTGCGTGTCCTTATCCTATGAGAAGACACCTTGCTTAATTATTCACAACAGCACGCGCTGATTTGACAGGTGCTTCAAACAGTGAGATCGCATAAAGTAAGTGAGAGATGGGTCAAAATGAGTGTTTGTTTTTGCTTTGTAAGAGTTTCTGCTTCGCATAAGTTCTCTTCAATAGATCCTGAGTCTTCGACACAAACGTGATTCATCCACACTGTGAGTGTAACCGGTCTTTACACCACTTAGCCAATCAAACGGCTTATTAAAACACAAAAGTTATTAAAGATGCAACAGTACGTTCATATATATTTTTCATGCACAGGACAAACGTGAATGGCTGTGCATTTATTTGTGCACTAAATAATAGCTGTCACGGGATATGTATGTATTAGTGTAATTTACAGTGAGCTTACAAAACCATGTATATATTGTGTAAAGGTAAATTGCAGCTTGCATTTGTGGGAAGCTTTGATGCTTTTAACTCAATGAGAACGAAATAAAACTCTGAATCATTAGCTGTTGTTGTGTTGTCAGTCTCTCCAGTCTTCCCTCTCCGCTCCGCAGCTTCACGGCACTGTGTGGGCTGCAATAAGCGCATGACGATAGAGAATACAAAGAATAATCTTTAATCACAAATACTCAGGAAACTACCGGGCAAACGTAGGAGAAATAGTAAAACCACTACACATAAATGTGAACTGAAGGCTTAAATACACAGACTGAGTAATCAAATGAAAACAGAACAGGTGCGTAAATTAGGAACTATGGAAACTAATAAGCACAGGGAACTTGGGCAAACCAGAACCAAAACACAATGAAACTAAACCGACTTAGAACTACACGTTGCACACACACTTTTGTGGCATCTTGAAACAGGGGGTTTCATGACCCTTAACAGTTAAGTGTGTGTCTGTGTGTTTCAGCGCACTAGCGCAACAAATGTAAATGCAAAAGTATTGACTGCTTTCAAACAGGTCTCCAAAACAAATGTTACGTAATGTTTTAATAGCACTACGGAGCGTTTACAAGTGATGGGAGAAACTAAGCCTTAGTTTAGTTTTAGCTTTTTTGAATCAATTGAACCAACTGATCCTTCGCCGGGAGTTTGATTGACAGGCGATCTAACCAATCATAACGCTGAATCCACTGTTTTGTCCAACAACAAAGCAGTCAGGAGAGTTACGCTACCTTCATGTGCTTTCGGAATTATCGTAAATACAAGTTTCCTAGATAAAAATTTCACATGAACACCCTCCCATTTTGAAACTTGAATGCAATGAGCTCATAATCATGACTTCAAAAGTGGGAATTATCAAATTTCTGATAGCACGTGAAGGCAGCATTAGTAGATTAACATTGGTGGACTTGAACTTGAAAAATGGTGTGTATTGATGTCTTTCTGAGGTTGAAACAACATTCCTTCTGATGTTCATTCATGTTTATTTGATGCTATAAATGAACTAGTAGTTCACGAGCTGCTTGAACTGCTACAGCGATCTGTTACAACACACTAAAGAGCCACAAAATGGTATTTATTGTTAAAATTTCTTTAAAAATGACACAATTTGAAATTTGAGACTTGTTTCATACCAAAAGTAACCTGCTCTGTCGACGCATTGTCAGTGTCCTCTTTGCTCTGCAGTGTATTTTTCACTGTGTGAGAGCATGATGTGTGGCGTGAGAGCGGCATGACTTGTCGGACATAGCAACAGTAACTAAAGGGGGTGGGTCAATGCAATTGGACAGTTTTGCTCTGCTGGTCAAACGCAACAAAAACTCAGGCCAAACATGCATAAAAACAGCTTTTACAAACCCATTGCAAATGTTTTATTGAAAGTGTAATCTATCAACTGCAATTAACTAATCTACCATTAAATATCAAGTGTCAGTATAATTTGTGTTCTTTTATCAATCAATTGGACGGCTCAGCTAAACAGGCCAATAAGAGACTATTAACTACAAACATTCCTTTTAATTATACAAAGGTCTCATTAAAATGTCTACAAATGTATAAAACTTGTCCGAGATAAGGTAAAAACCATAGACTCTTGTTCAATGGAATCTCGGTGAATCCGCATTATTCATGGCTTCACAGAGATCATCCTCCAGTGGTGAAGTACTGGAATTCAAAACATTTTGAATCAGTTATGATGTAACAAAGCCTTGTTTAATGAAATCACGTGATTTTGGCAGTTTGATACACACTGCTAACCGGTGATTCAAAACAAAAGATTCGTAAAGCTTCACAAAGCAGTGTTTCAAAAGTTCCCATCACTAGCGTTTCAAAATCTATGAAAGAATCTATGAAAGATTCAGTTGTCTGTTCACATTAAGCTGAAAGAGGGGAAAGAAAACAAGTCGGGTATCATCTTTAACAATATCTCACTAAGAGCGTGTTACTGAAGCAAACAGCCATAAAACCCTCTCATTCGTTGTCATTTATTCAAACACAGCTGTTTCAGCAAAAGCTTGAAGATGCTAAACATCTGTCTTGGTAATATATGAATTTTAGATTAGGGCTCCACCCGGAAAAACTGCACACAAAAGAGGTAATTTAGTGCCTCCATTGTCAACTGCTAGCAAAAGGATCAGCAGTTTTTCCCCCATTTAGAAATGCAACTTGTTTTTCATCTTAACTCCATCTAGTTCAACAGCGAAATACACGGTATGAAACCGAACGTGATTTCTAAATCGCTTTTTCTTACAATGGGTCTTGGGTTTTAAAGGGGGCAGTGAAAATCGAATGTCTTAGTCACTAGCGTCCTCAAGACTGAGGATTAAATGTTGGGCACAGATAAATCCCTCCCTCTTGATTGCTGGCGGTTGGCCGTCGGAATCCAACAGAGCATCTTAAATGGATTATTGATCTGATGACCTTTCTTTAGTTTAAGGTTTTCTCTTCTTTGCTTCGGTAATGTTGATTTAACTCACACTACAGACAGTGTGATTGATCAAACATTAGCTTCCAATATTAGACTGTTAATAACCTGCTTGTGTTTGTCTAATTTAGACAGGTGACACAGGAAAGGAGGGATGCAAACTCTCATGAACCTTAATAATCCTCCACTGCCCTGGAACCACAGACAAGCATCACGATGTTATGAAATCATGATCGTAATTGTTCTGTTGGGTTTGGAGGGGGACCGTATTGAACTGATCCCATTCTTTTGGTGGTTCACTGCCAAATTGATTCATGAGACATTTTCAAGAACATAATAAAACATTGTCCTTGACATCTGAAATTACAAAACTAAATTAAGTTTGTTGTTTTTTTAGACCAGAAAAAAAAAAAAAATAGAAATTTGACTTAATTACATTTTCAATCATGTGTAGCTTGACAAGCAAACTTTTCAACAAAAGTTTGTTTTTCCAAGCTGTAACTCAGTGTGTCAACACTGTCAGATGTGCACTTATACATAAAATATTTAAAAATAATTCAATTACTTTATTTATTAAGGCCAAGTAAGATTAAGAATGTACTGAAAGAACAATTTGTTTTTAATTGATTTTCAGCTCCATCTATTGAATCGCAACTATTAAGAGATAACAAATCTTATACTGTTAACCAATTAAGGTATTGTCAAAAAAAAGCCACTTTGTTTTGTTGCTAACTTACAAAATGTAATATTATCTAAAATATTTTTCTATTGTCTAAAATAGTAAGCTAGATCATACAGAACAACCAAAAAATAAAGAGAGAAAAAGAAAAAAGTATGGCCACATCTGTGAAACCCTGTAAAAGAGGTGCTTTTAACATGAATTACTTTCTGCAGTCTCACGGAAGCAGAAATATTGCCCGGTTAATGAACTGCAACTATTGACGTAACGAGCAGCTCTTCAACTGGATTTGCTTGTAATTTGGCGTTTGTGAATGTATTGACATTTCCTAAATGTCGGTGGCGAGCGGGTTGGGGAGGACGTTCGCAATTTCCATGAGGAAGAGTTCCAGCGGCGAGCCTCAGATTGCAAAGTAAAGTGTGCTGCATACAATTATCATTTGCTAATTAAGGTTGCGTTTGCACTTCAACCAAGAAAGCTTCTTTCAAAATGTTGGCTTCTCTAAATTGCTTTTTCACTTGAAGAGTGGAATGAAATTTCAGAGGAAGAGAAGACCCTTTCATGAACGCCGTGATTTGAGCGAGTCAGGAAGCGATGCGCTTCAGGAACGCTTTGGCTCAATGACTGCGACAAAGAGAATGGTGATGATAGGATCAGCAGGATGGAATTGTCACATCAGAGGTGATCAAAACAGGCCTTTAGATTCTCTCAACTTCATCACTGAAGTGTGATTCAACAAGTTCTGAGCGAAATAAATAACAACATAGTTTTGGATCTGATCTACAAGGTCTTGTGAAGTTTTCTGAACACATCACATCTGAGACAAAGGCTAAATTACTCTTAAATTACCCTTTCTTTTAGCACCTTTGTGATGTGGAAGAAATCTTACCTCCCTTTCTCATAATCACCTTCTCTGAACACCACTATGATTGAAAGTCTCTTGTCTGAGATGCTGTAAGAAAACAAATAAAAAGTTATTGTAGCGTAGATGTGTTTATCACAGCGTGACATTCACACAACAGCTCCATGGCGCCTTGATTGAAGTTTATATTGGTTACTGGAAGAGTTTTTGTGTGAGTGTATGAGTAAATAAGTAAGAATGTGTGCAGATACTGAGAAAACAGTGCCATGCTTTTTTTTTCTTAGTCCAATGTAATCTCATATAACAGTTTCATTTGATGTTTGCATGGTTTCCAGGTCATGTGGAACACAAATTACACTGAGTTGGGACTATAATCGATCTATAAAAATGGATCATTCATAGAATTGTTCTTCATTTCTATTCAGACATGACCAAAACTGTGAGAATTCAATGAGCTCAAAGGAGGTGAAAACACTACCTCACTCTGAAATTTGTGTTTGATTCAGTGTTACTTGAATGTTTTGTTGTTTTGTTTTTTGATTGAGAAAAAACTCTGTTTTGCCTTTTGTTATTTCCATCAAGATTTTTGGTATTGACAATGTAAGAGGTGAGCACTCTGTAAAGTGTCCTCCTTAATGATTGTTTAAAGGGGATCTATAATGCATCTTTTTCCACAAGATTTAATATCAGTCTCTGGAATGTGTGTGTGAAGTTTCAGCTCAAAATACCCCACAGATAATTTATTATAGCTTGTCAAATTTGCCCCTATTTGGGTACACACCGTTTTTGTGTGTGTCCCTTTAAATGCAAATGAGCTGCTGCTCCCAGCCCCCTTTCCAGAAGAGGGCGGAGCTTTAACAGCTCAACAACAACAAAGCTGGAGAATCTCACGGAGCCAAATTGAGGATTGTCAGTAACGGCGTTCAGCCTTACATTGTTCAAACCGGAGTCGACACTGATGGAGAGACTCAGGAAGAAGTTACAACTTTTAGAATGAAACTGGACGTTTCTGAATGGTTAGTGGATAAATTGATGTAGTTGCTGTGGAGTTGATTCAACTCATCCACTAGCATGTGCCGTCATGTTCATCTTTTGTGTTGAATTGACCCTCGTTTGTGAAGCAGTCCGGCGTAAAATGACGGCATGGTAACAACACTCTACTACAGCAATTCTTCAGGTCCTTCAAGTACGAAATTTTTTGTATGCGTTTTTTCATATTCGCCATCCTAAAAATTTGTCAGACACAGAAACCTTGCACACTGAATCTGATGCGTATTAATTAATCTGTTGCAAAAAAATTCACAAAATGGAGTCTTCAAGCAGTGGGGATGATTTTGTTGTCCTTTCTCTTTTTAAAAAGAGAAAAAGTAAGAGGAAATATTGGGACCATCCAATACTGTATAATCTTTCATACACCCTTTGTTTTGAAATCAGTATCTACCATTCTGTTTTCCAAGCTGTTCTGCAATCATCTGCCACGATCTGTCTTTATATTCCATCTTTTTGTATTTCACACTTTGTCGTACAGTGCTTTGTGCTGCGAGACGAAGTGGATCAACTTGTCAGAAGCAATTTTGGATTTTGGCGTTTGCTTGTACAATGGCTCTGAATTGTCAAAACACATCTCAAAATGCTTGCTACGGATGCGAAAAATGCAGAAAATTGAACCAAAGTTTCAGAGGCAGTGTGTAAATGTGATTGACACAACGTGAGGTCGTATTTATTTTTTAAGGTGAACATTTCAGACCAGAATATCGGACTCAGTGTGCAAAGACCTTTCATCTTCTCTAAAGCAGCCCAACATGGCCTCACCCGCATTGTTGCGTGTTCTCGTGGCAGAGTTTATGTAAATATTAGGGTTAGTGATGTCACCAACCCAGGATGAAGCTCACTGTAGTCCCTACCAGCCATTTGTTGTAGTCCTTAAGAAGTGATTTAAAAGAAAAAGAAAATATCTCCCTTTGCATTGAACTTTGAGCGTCGTCACTTTGCAGATGTTGTTTATGCTCAAACAGCAACATTACACACTAACTAAAGTCAAAAAAAAGAAATCATAATCAAGGACCCCTTTAAGAAATGAAAAGCTACACTCCATCAATTAGGGTTAGAAGAACTGTTGCCAAACATAGAGAGGTCAACTTCAGTCCAAACAAGGCAGCTTATGACATCACACATCTCCTCGCGCAGAAGCAAGTGCAGTGATATTTAAGATCATTAAAATCATCGTAACCAATAATAATATGAACTCAGGCATGAACCCAAAGCTGTTGGATTGGCTGAGTGCTCTTTATAGATACTCTCAAGGGTTTCTGCACATACACACTTTGCCACGCTTTCACCCCTCAGTGGTGGCAGATGAGGTCTGCCTGCCCACATGACTACTCTACTACAGCTGTCAGATCCTCACTCACTTACCCTGGCACTTCTACACCCGACGGGCACAGCCTGACGAGAGGAGACATGCAGGGTTACAGAAGGTCACAGATGCGCGGAGCACAGTCAAGGTTTCACAGACAAACTGGGGATTTCACTGAAAATGGAGGGAGGGAAGACCGCTGTGAGGCCGCGGGGTGAGTCTGGAGTTCAGAAGGGGCAGATGAACAGTTTAATAATGTCTTAATTGCGCCACGGCCTGATGTTATCGACTTATCGACGCTGAGGCTGGAGAGGTGTGGCTGAGTCAGTGGACAGGACAGCATGAGTCCGGAATTCATGAGTCAAAGCTGACAAACAGAATAACCTTTAACGGCAAACCTGCTCACCATCAGCATGTGTAGACGCTCAAACAAAGATATCAACACCACAGCATCAAATGCTAATGCTGTGGGACATGAACAGCTGCTCCCCGAGGGACTGGGATGTTGAGCTCAGGGGATTTTATACATTTTGTTGGTTTTGTGTGCTTAGTGGAGAAGCCGGAGACAAATTTACTTTCATATGTGGCTGGTTGTCACATGTTAGTGCTTAAAGTGGTACGCACAAAAAACAAGAGGCGGGATCTATCGCACAAACCAATCATATCCAATCATAGCTGATCATTTCTTATCATAATGCAATGGAGGCTTTCCCCCATTTATTCTCAATTACCCCCCCATCAAACTCTCTGCATGCTTTAGGGGGTCTGTTTGAAGTCAATGGGATCAGGGGAGGCATGAGAGATGGGGTGTCCCGCTGTAACCTTAACTGCAGGCATCACTGTTGGACGCTGTTGGACTTTTACACTTTTTAATGTCACATTTTGTAATAATTGCATTGTTTTATTTTTGTAATATTGATTATTTCCTCCCTAAATAAATAAATAAAAATCATAAAAATTATTTTCAGTGAATACTGATTTTGAGATTTGTTAAAGATTACATTTAACAGTGTTATCAAACAATAATTACTGTTTTTAAAGATTAAGTGAGCTTTATGTGACAGCAAATGTAATCTAAATGTACTGTAAAAAAAAAAAAAAAAAAGTACTGTGCAAATGAGAAAGTACACTGGAACACTTCTGAGTTTTGCTGTTGCATGATTCATGTTGTGCCTCATAAAGTTGCTAGGGTTACATGTTGAATTGAAAAATCAAACGAAAATTGCAATATGGCTTAGTGCAAATTGAAAAGGCTATCATAAATATTACAGTTGTACTGTAAAATAACATTTATTTTTATTACTACCACTGTTACTTTTATCATATTTTTCTTACTCAATTTATACAGTGAAATATTATTTTTATTTTTAATTAATCATATGTATATACTATTTAGTTTAATATGTTATTTAATATGTTATTTTTATTTGTTTATTTATTGTAGTCATTTTGACATAATCTAGTCCGTTCATTTGTTCTCAAAATAATGCAGCCCTAAAGGCTGTCATATTTAAATTTCACTGAAAAGCTTCACAATCTGACAGTTTCCCCATAGCAGTGTTGAATTCGAGACCAGACCCGACCTCAAGTCTGTCTCAAAATTTCTATATTTTCATGGTCTTGGTCTTGTCATGAACTCAGCAATGATAAAACCCAAATTATATATTCATGTCCAGGCTGAGACTTGAGTAAGCCGAGTCAAAATTCAGTACAATACCCAAAGAGTGTGACAACATGGCCCACAATTTAGATTATAATTCTGGTTTTATCATTGATTGCTTAGTCTAAATAAAGTGTGAAATAAAGAATTTGAATGTTTTTTTTGTCAACAACTCCTGTGTTCAGCAGGCTACAACAGCTGAAGCTGATGCTACTGGTGCACAGTTGAGTATTGTCATTACTTAACAGTGGAAGCTGCTTACCTTGTGGCTCTTCAGATATCAGTGTCTCTCTCTCTCTGCAGTGTGTTTTAGTCCTGCTGCTTTCAAGGTTCAGCGACTGTAGGGGCCTTAAATTTGACTGATGTGTGGAGGAGCCTTTCACAGCAGTGCTAAAACTCTTGTTTGAGAGGCCAGTGACGCACAGAGACAGACACTCTTAATACCGCATGTGATCACACAATCGCATAAAAACCACACATTCTTCCAGCCGGTTGTTCTCGGCCTTGAGGTAAAAGCCTAGTATGAGTCATCATTGCCCTCCTGTGGCCAGAACTGTTATGATATCAACTAATTTATGCAAAGAGGTGATGCCATTTTTATTGTTTACATTTCCAGTCAATAGCTTAAAGGCACAGTTCACCCAAAAAAAGAAAAGAAAATTCAATCAATATTTACTTATCCTCATGTCTTTCCAAACGTATATGCTAGGATAATAATCTCCATGCATTTGACACTTCAGAGTGAGCGCGTAGTGAGGAAAAAAAGCACACCAAAAAGCACTTTTTGAAATTTTAATCATTATTCACTGATGATCATTTTCTACTTCATTGAACCGTTTGACTCAAGAACCCCTGCCAGCTCACAAAGTTAGTGAGTTGAACTCAAGAACTGGATTAGTAAAAAAAAAAGTTCTTTTGAGATGATCTTTTCAATGGACCGGTTGATCCGTTTCACAAATCTGACAGCTTGTCCCAACAACATTCTGTTAAAGGGGATCTATTATGCCCATTTTTATAAGATGTAATTTAAGTCTCTGGTGTCCCCATAAGTTTCAGCTTAAAATGCCTCACTGATCATTTATAAATCCATGTTGTAAATACCCATTTCTGACTACAGTCAAGAACAGGCTGTTTTCGTGCATGCGCCTTTAAATGCAAATGAGCTGCTGTGCCCCACACCCCCTACACGATCACAGCTTTTGCCTCAGTCGGATTCTCTGTCAAATATTAACAAGACATCTGCTTGGTTTTGATTATCATCTATATCGCGATCACTTCTCGTTGTCACTTGCGAAAACGTGCTTCCTACGTCACTAGGGGAGCAAAATCTGAGAGGCTTGTTTATTTTTTATTTTTTTCCACATGCTTGCAGAGAAAGGCTTACCAAAACAAAGTTGCTGGGTTGTCCTTTTTCACATTTTCTGTGTTGGTAGATGCACCAGGGACCCGACTGTAGCACTTAAACGAGGAAAAAGTCAGATTTTCATGATAGGTCCCCTTTAAGCATTCAAAAATAGTTATATTAAATTCATAAATGAAGGAAAATAAAATGAAAACAAAATGTTTGGATATCCCACTGCACAATATTGGTTCAATTACAAGGAAGTGGGCGCTACATCAAACCACCCAGATTGACTAGCAAAGGTCATCCCTCAAAACTCTGTGCGCACAAAGGAAGGAGACTTGTGAGAGAAACCACATGGAAGGGTGACACAAATGAGGCCATTACTCAGAAAGAACTATGAAAACACGTCTGTAGCTTCCGAAAATGCTTGGAAGTCAGTTGTGGGAGAAGATTTTTGTGGTCATTTGAGACCGGAACGGAGCTTTTGCGCTAAATTTCAAAGTGATATGTGAGCAACAAATCTAAAAAATCATACCTATAATGAAGTATTGCTGCAGGGAAGTATGGGACGGCGTTGAAGCACCATGCTGAGGAGCTGCTTTTCATCAGCAGGGACCGGCAGTATTCTTAAAATAAAAGGAAGCCTGGAAGAATGCAAAATACAGGGAAATTGCCTGCTGCAAGACAACCTTTTTTTTTTTTTTAGTCTGCCAAAAACTGAAGCTTGAGAGAATTTTATCAGTATACGCACCATTGCACGTGGCAGAACTGGCAAAGTAATGAAAGGTTGGGCGCTGGGTGTAAAAAACCCAATATCTCATTCCCTTTGATTAAAGAAAAGGACAGCTTCTTATTGCTGTCCACAAAATGTTCCTATCAGTCTTTTGCAATATTCACACAGTCGGTTGTTGGGATGGACAACTGTATTTATATCAACAAATGTGACTCAGATTGTTCTGTTCATCTGTACTCTAGCATGCAAATTTTGTCAGTTTGGTTGTAAAATGCGTTTTTCACGAACGTGCACACATTTATCACTCTAAAACAGTATTCTGCTGCTGTGAGCGCAGCCATTGTTTCAAACATCTCACATCTTCATTTACACTTTCTAAAAGAATTTCATTTTGCTGCATTGAGGCAGTAACCAACCAGCACAAGGTCTGCCTTCGTCAAGTTTGATGTGTGGGAATAAAAGTCCGCCTTCCATCTGTGTTGCCCATGTCTGAACTATATTTGCCATTTTGACCTTTGGTGAAATGGATTTGTCAGCCTGACCTGAAATCTCATCAATAGCGCTGCACCGACTAAAGCGGGGGCTGCTCACATTCTATTTGAGCGTCCATTTTTTTCCGTTTACAGAGCACAAAGGTAAAACTGGTGAAATTTATACTGGAGTTCAGTCAATACACAGTAATATCCATCTCTAGTTTTTCCTCAGCCTGTAAACTGAATTGTATCAGATCAAAATAGTTGTGAGGTAAAAAGTTTACAAACAAGTAAACAAATGTCTGCACTGAATGTGGATTTAAATTTAAAATCTCAGGAACCCATCATGAAATGAATCATGGCAGACTGCAGATGACTGCAAATTTGTTATACCGTCATGTTCACATTATTACACTGTACAATTTGTAAATTGTAAGCTGTAAATAATTGTTGTAAAGATTTTTGGAGTATGTTTTGCAGTCTATTTCAGAATTTTACATTTAATCAAATCTGTTATTTATTGTTTGTTTAAATATTTTCGGGAGTGAAAATCGTTTCTTGGGTAAATCCTACACCATTTTTTTTTCCCAGCGTAAGAAAATGGCTGCCGTATCAGCTAGTACAACCTAAGCAAAAAGTTACTGAGTACACCTTTAAAAAGAACTTATACCATTCAGCTTTCTAGTCTCAAATAACAAACTCACACAAAATCTAAAGTTGTTCAGGTTTTATTGTACTTTTGTACAATGACAAAATGTAGTTTTCTTGGGAGAAAATCCAATATCTCACAAGAGACTCTATCAAAGTCTAACCTGGTGGCTCATTCAGTCCAGAATGAACTGAGGCCAATACTGAAAGGTGAGGAGAGAGCTCCAAAAAATTCAATACAGCAAAAGGACTCTCTGATCTCCTGAGAGAAAGTGAATGAGAAGAAAGCAAACGAGATCGGGTAAAAGAGTTAAAGGTTCGGAGAAAGGGTTCCTGGTCTATGTGTGTGCCTGTATTCACAGACTTTGTCGAGGCTGACATGGGCATTATGCAACAACTGCTGTGTGATGCAACACAATCACAGCTAATCCGAACATATTTGATGTTTAAGGTGGAGCAGTATTTCATGGTGGGCGGAGCTACCAGCACAATGTCATCGAAAAAGTATGCAAATTATCAACAAAATGTCATGTCATAGTCTGGTTTTTAGACATTTGACCTACAGTACCAAGAATTCCCACTTAGACAGGAAGAGCCCATTGACTGACAAAGAAAGTGACCAACGAGTTTTGTTTTTGCATACCGCAATAATAGGTGAACGTTGTAAAAATGTAACCTAAATAATGGTGCATGGATAGATCATGGATAAGTGCAACAATTTGGTTCCAGAAGTAAAAACTCCATTCATTTTCTCCACAGGAAACCTTTAAAGACAGACTTGTTGTGAGCTTTGGGGTGGTTAATTGATGGTATATGCTTTTGTTGAAGCCAACTGTTCACATTATTTGAACTTTTTTTTTTTTTTTTTTTTAAATAATCATATTTAACGACCTAATTTGGGATGAGAAACTACAATACCCATGATGTTGTGTATAAAATTCTATCAAAAAGAGAGTAGCGGCTTGCAAATCGTACCAAAACGCCAACAATCGAATCAGTCTCCCTACGCTCTCAAAATACTTGTTAAAGATATTTGTATATATACTGTATATTTCGGAAGAGGATTAGGGCCAAGCAATAATAAAAAAATTAAAACCATCTCGAGATTAAAGTTATTAAATTTCTAGAAAAAACTCGTTAAATTTCAAGGAAAAAGTCGAGATAAAATGTTGAGAATAAACTCGTTAAATTACGAGAAAAAACTTGTTAAATTACAAGAACAAATTCGTTAAATTATGAGAAAAATGTCATTAAATTTCGAGAAAGTCGAGATAAAATGTTGAGAATAAAGTCATTAAATTATGAGAAAAAATTTGTTAAATTACAAATTTGTTCTCATAATTTAATGACTTTTTTCTTGTAATTTAATGACTTTATTCTCATAATTTAATGACTTTATTCTCAACATTTTATCTCGACTTTTTTCTCGAAATTTAACGAGTTTTTTCTCGAAATTTAACAACTTTAATCTCGAGATGGTTTTATTTTTTTTATTATTGCTTGGCCCTAATCCTCATCCGTAGTATATACATATTTTGCAATAAACTTAAAATGTTTCTATAGATATAACCAACAACTTTGAATGAATAGTTTTATATTTCACCATTGTTTTTGATTGACATCCAGTGCTTAGTTCTTTCCTTCACTAAAGCCGTTAAGTACAAAGTCTTGTACTTTGTCTTTATGTCCAATTTTCAAATATTTCTATTTGCTTCTAATCAAAGTTTGTAATGGTGTGATTCACCTCATAACTGGTTGGCTTGGTTCATGGCTTATGATGCTTTAACAAAAACTTGTTTTAAAATCCCAGTGGCAAAAATGAATGGAAAAAATACTTTCAGGACCAACATCTCTGAACAAATGGGCAGACAGGCATTCTCTTAAATGACACAAACAAACCGCTGCTTATCGTATTCTCATGAACTGCATAAAACCAGCCAGCCAAACTGGAAATGCTGATTTTTGTCAGCAATATGCATCAGCCGGTCAGTAAATGGACTGTGGGTAAGTGTGCCGTCTCAAACTGAGAGATAAAGAAAATGAAATCAGATTGGCCGTGTTTGGCTTTTTTACAGAACATGAGATAAATGTATACATTCTATCATGCATGAGTCATGTCATTTGCCTGCAGAAAAGTAATTTTTCAGACCTTTATGTTTTGCATCGACACATTGTATTCCTTCTGGGATACTGTTGGATCCATGGCTTAGTGTTTAGAGTTGAGTCTGGCTAGTGTCGTTTCCTGATCCTTCTCCCTATCAATTCTTGTCTTCTTTTCATCATCCCCATCAATTTTTGTCATGTCCCCACCATTTGTTTTTGGGTTTTTTTGTCAAAGCTGATTTATTCCCCACCACTTTTTGAAACCACTGAAAAAAAAAACAGCATGCAGAAGGCTTACAAGTAAAATACAAAGAAAAGGCATCTCTAATCTGTTGTTCTTCGTGACTGAATTCATACTGTACATGTAACACAAAATACATTTGTGCCAACCAGACAGGCCTGATCTATAACCTTTGCCACACACGCATATCAGAATTTATAAACAATTTATGCACTCTTTTACTATGTGATCGCAGCAGGGCCGGTGTCCTGGGGGTGTGAAGGCATTTTCATGATGAAATAGAATAGAGTAGACTATTTAGAAAAACACAATTGCCAACCAAGTGCATAGGCTTTCTACCAATAATATTAGGCTTCTATAGCATCATTTTAGTTAAGGACAGTCTCTTTCCCAAAGTCACATATGACGAACTTCCAGTGCTACAAAGAATGCAGCTCTATACTGAGTAGGCTAAAGAAGGTTTAGAAGACTAGATAATTGGTCGTAGTTAGTAGTCAGTTCAGGCTGTTCTAACTTAAACTATAAAAGGATGCATCTCTCAAACAGGTCGCAACAAGTGTGAGTTAGTGAACCGGTTGCAATTAGCATGTTTTATAATTAAAGGGGTCATATAATGGCACTTTTACAAGATGTAAAATAAGTCTCTGATGTATGTGAAGTTTTAGCTCAAAATACCCTACAGATATTTTTATATATATATATATATATATATATATATATATATATATATATATATATATATATATATATATATATATATATATATATATATATATATATATATATATATAACATGTCAAATGTCACTTTTTGAGGGTGAGCAAAAATGTTCAATTTTTATGAGTCCGTTTAAATGCAAATGAGCTGCTGCTCCCAAGAAGAGGGCGGAGTTTCAAGAGCTCATGTTAGCAGCTCTGATTACCTCACGCAGACACACTGAAAATGTCAGAAACTGTTCAGCCTTTTATGTCGGACAATGATCGAGAAACTCAAGAAGAAGTGACAGCATGTAGAATGCACAACCTGGTCTCATAGGAAAGACGTACCTTTGGGAACATTTTCGCGAGTCGCCAAAATACGTACCAATGCGTACATATCACTGCAGTTTCCAACAGAAATGAACGCTAGAGGCAGTAAAACGGCAAGCGCTTTTATTAGTTTTCATACACAGTTACGAATACAGGGTCAGATTATGGATTAATAAAGATTCGTTTTCACGTTTCCTTACACAATATTATGTTTTGACTTCAAAACGCTTTTTTACCAAAGTGCACAATTTGTAACGAATATATTTTAGACTTTGCATCGCTTAACCATCTCCATATGGTTCGCTTTTCTGACATAACAAGCTTGCTCGGTAGCTCAGCTGATACAGAGTTGTACTTAAGATGAGGAAGCCTTGGGTACGAATCCTGTGAAAGGCTCGTCACGGTGAAAGAGCTCAAACAGAGATCTAAACAAGCTAAAACGGCACGATTACGGATGCTTTTTATGTCACATTTGCTTTTGTTAACAGTATCGGGTAGGTTTAGGTGTAGTGTTGGTGGGACGTTATTTTAATGGTGCCCTAGAACCAGTTTTTACAAGATGTAATATAAGTCTAAGGTGTCCCCTGAATGTGTCTGTGAAGTTTCAGCTCAAAATACCCCATCGATTTTTTTTAATACATTTTTTTAACTGCCTATTTTGGGGCATCATTAACTATGCACCGATTCAGGCTGCGGCCCCTTTAAATCTCTTTAAATTGGTGGTGGTGGTATCACTTGTGCATATTCATGGTAAAACCACTGAAATTGTGTATCTAAGGTGTGTTTATATCTGTTTGTCTAAAACGTGCAGTACGTTTCTTTACGCAAATGGGCCATGTTTTTTTGTAGATGGATAGCCAATTTGCATTACGTCATCATCCCCTTTCATTACTTCAGACGCCAGCTCTGGACCAAAGTGATGAAGAAAACCGAAAGCTTTCCATTTACAAATTTAGATTAAATATGCCACATGAATGGAATTAGACACACAAATTATGTTAAACCATTACCCAGAAGTTATTACCCATGTATAGTACACATTCCCAATCACAATGACTGTTAAATGCGCTAGTATTAAGACTCAGGTGTCTCTGCTTTCTATATTTGCAAAAAAAAAAAAAAAAAACACACAAATGAGAATTGATGCTGAAGTCTGATAATGTCCTAATATTAGTACAAATTAAGCTACTTATGTCTTTCTTGCTTCTATCTACCTTTTCAGCGCAGCCCAGGAATAAAGCGTACAATGTGTCTGGTTGCCATGTGGACTTCATGGGCTCACTACTGCTCTTTTGTCATAAAAGCGCTTGAATATTACACATATACGGAGTTACAATAATTTTAGGTGTTATTATAAAAAGCAGACAAAAAAGCACCACAGTCCACACCACATTTTCATAAAAAAATATGCCAATGCTTTTGTGCAATTCACACAAAGGAACAGACTGAACAAAGGAAGATTTTGTTGATGTTTCTGCCTATAAGAGCATCTCAGATTTGCCTGAGTCATGGTATCATGTAATGGTATCTGGTTCTGTTTCAGGTAAGATATTGTTCATCTATCCATGTATGCAGTGTGGACCGCAAGTTAGTATGCTATGTTTTGAGACAAAGCGTGAGTCTCGCACTTAGTTTCCCTCACCTTCACCCAATGAAGAAAAATAATGTTGTCTCTCAGGAGAATTTGCAAGGCCAGTGTGCATGTCTTACTGTAGGTAAGAGGAGGGTGATCAATACCTGAGAAGAGAAGTTGAGCTGCCTCACTCTCTCACAAGGACACACAGACAGGGTAAGAAGTTATTTACTGTGGAATAAAAGTGATAAATTTAAGCAAACACACTAGGCCTACTTAAAAAGCTGTTGCTGTCTCAGAAAAACATCAAAGACAGAATGAAGTTTTTGGCAGAATATGGGAAGTTTGATTCAGAGTGGCTCAGCAGAGCTGTGTGGAGTGATGAATCAAAATGTGAAGCTCCAGAGCGGTGTCTTTGAAAATCTGGTGAGAAATATAATAATACATGCATCTCTACCACAGTGAAGCATGGAGGAAGAGGTGTCATTGTGTGGGGAGCCTTTTCAGTTACTGGTATTGGTGACCTACTTCATTGTGAAAAGTCATTTAATGCTTTGGAGCATATTGCAGATATTGAGAGAATATTGCAGATATTGGTATTGCACAAGGAGAATATTGCAGATATTGGTATTGCACAACTGAAAAGTTGTTAGCTAAAGAAGAATGATTAGATGTTATTTTTCAACAAGACAATGCTCCTGCCAACCAAGAAATGGCTTGAGAACAAGTCCATCAGGCTCATGTTTTGGCCTGTTCGGAGTCCAGATTTGTACCTTCTTTAGAGGCCAAGTCAACACCTCAAACTCGTTGGGTTAGCGTTAAGCACCAAGGAGACCCTATTTAAAGTGACACCTGTACAATCACAATTACTATCATTGAGCTCTCTTTTAAAACTCATATGCAGTGGGATATTTGTAAATGGTGCATGTTTTAAAGCATCGGATTCCTGAAGGCTACAGTAATGTGCCAGTACAAATGGCGTGACCTAAAACATTTGTTTTATCATTCTGCGATTTTTGTATTTATGTGGGATGCCTGACAGTTGCCTTGAGCTGTTACTTTGTGCAGCAACAATAATAAGAAGAGAAATGTCATGACCATGGAATTGTCTATGAATGTTTATGCATGCAAATTTTGGGAAGAGAAGCTATACTGTGGTGTGCATAATGTGTTTTTATAAATGAGTAAAATCAATACAACATGTCACATTCTGAACTCCCATTAGCAATGCAATGAAAAACTGAACAGTTGCTTAAAGTTCAAATATAATCCGATATTTATAGCTTATTTTTAAGTATTTATTATGCAGTTGTGTGCAGTGGGCTTCTGGAATGTGGAGGTAAAGCCATCTCTCTGCGTTTGTGTGTGGTTTTAAAATTATATTCCAGTTCTTTTTGGTGTTTACACCTCTTACAGGTTAAATGTGTAGGGAACAGCATGAACAGGTGAATTTGGATACTTTTTGCCATTAAGATGACTGGGAAAATATCCTGAATTAACCCTACCAAACACATATATATATATATACACACACACATACACATACACACACACACACACACACATACACACACACATACACATACACATACACACACACACACACACACACACATATATATATATATATATATATCAAATAAAATGTCTTTTAAAAATAATCAAAATTAATAGCTCTTACAAAAATATTTCTTATAGCTTATTTCATTTATTACTACTAACTGTTCCTCAGTTATTAGCAGTAGTAAAACTCTTTAGATCCTCTATAAATATTAATGGCCAGAGGCACAGAAGTTAAACAAATTTATTCATTAACAACTGCATCACAGTTGACCAAAAGTGGTGATGTGTGAGCAGGTGAGTTTTTTTTTTTTTTTAAGTTGCACACATTTTAGTGACATGGAGAGATTGATGAGATTTGCCTGTTGTGGTCAGGGAAGGAGTTAATAATGGAGCCATCAAGTTGAAAAGTGTTAAAATACAATAATATTTGTCTGATATCATTTGATTTTTACATGCACATAACACTTTTCATAGAATAGGGAATGTGCTGCTTAGAAGGAGGACAAAATAAAGAAAGTTCAACATAAGCTTATTTAGGCTAATAACCTTTGTGAAAAAAAAAAAGTGTTATCTGATGTAATTAAGATTTTTTTTTTTTTTTTTTTTTTACAGTTTAACTGTGAGATCTTGTCATATTTTATTACCATTTTTTAAACTATATTGAATAAACTGTATTAATGAATGAAATGTTCAAGGTGTCTGAATAAATTTTGGGTTGACTACACCTCACCTGATGTTTCGATCATTGTTTTCCCTTTATTTGCTCTAAGAGCTTAATGAGAAAACAAGACTTTATCTACTAGTGTGGCTATTGGACAGTTCTAGAATTTTTTTAGTTTTTTCGTCCAATATTTTCACCTTCCTTGGTGTGAAAAAAAAGCCCATGCTAGTTTCTCATTCTATTTGGGACAAAGTGAGTTTGCCCATGTCTCAACCTGAAGTTTGAACTTCCCCCTTCATAGCACAGCACATCTTTTTAGTCCTCTGTGACCTAGTTCACCTTTTCTTTTCTTTTTTTTTCTTCAATTTCAGCCAAAAATAAAGCCCCTCAAAAAAGAAAGAAAATGCTGTAGAAGACCTGAAAAGAAATGTATTGGCAACTCACTCTGTATCCTTGAAGGACATTTTTTGTGACCCTATAAAAAGTACACAGACTTCTTTAGCATTGCCCCCAAAAGTTTGGCATGAATATATGTTAGCATGACTCTACTGTAATCTACAGCTGATCAAAGCAATGCTGTTTTTGATTGATATCTTGACATAGCACTGCCTCGTTCCTTTGTATCCATGACTATAAAGTGGCACTTTGACCTGCTGTGGCAAATCAGGCTTACACCCCATCACTTTTTGCCCCAGGAGGGTGATTAGAATAATTGGTATGTTGATGAGCAGACTACCGTTAAGTACCCTCCAAATAAGATTGCACAAAAACACACTCGTACACCAGCACACACACATTAACAAAGCCCCTGTACAGCCAAAATGACATTTACATTCAGACCAACTCTACTTCCTGTAGAGTGAACTTCAATCCCAAGTGTGTCATACTGCACAAGTTAAAGCAATATAGTCGTTAAACTGAATTAGAAGTAGATTGCAATCAACATTCGACATTGACATGAGCTGGAGATGAAAAATGAACGTTGGCCAAACACTCTCCCTGGCCACCGACATGTCTTGTAAGCAGTCTGTCAAACCAAACTCGCCTGTAGCGCTTGAAGGACCCCTCACTCACTCTACATCACCCTGTGCGCTTGTCGCTGCTCTGTAAGATTTACTGACCGCATATCCCATGGTATCCAGTGACCCAAAACAGCATCACACAAGCCCATGTTAAATTCATTGAGCCCTGTCAATTCATGTGCACTTTAGAGCAGCATGTGGACTCTGAAGTCAGTCAGACACTGAAATTTCTTCTCATCTTATAATGTGTTTGGCAGGACATGACAAGGGTCTGGTGCCCCATTGTGTGAGTACATTTCTTGACATAATATGTTTACCTGAGGCCTGAGCCAGCTCTCTGTTGAAGTGAATGGGATCATGCCACTTTATTGCTGCGTCACTGGCAGTGTGAACGCAGCTTTAAATGACTGAACATCAGTGGGCGGGACCTATGATGTGTATTTATAACTATTTGTTGAGGTCTTGCTCTGTAGGTAATCATATGCAAATATATTTGCCTGTGTGATGTCACAAATCCCACAATAGCTTAATGAGCTGCTTTTCAAGCTTGATTAAATAAATGCTTTGTTAATAATGAAGAGGTCGTTTTAAGCTCTGAAACTTGCAGGATGTTTTACTGGTACAAAGACCTCCTATATGTCAAAAAATCAAGGAAAATGTATTTCTCATGTCATGACCCCTTAAATAAAATATATAATGTAATAAAAATGTATGTAGTATATAATTAAATAATGTGGGCAAAAAAACAACAGGCTAATTTAATAGACTAATTTATCCACAAAACTTGCACATATTGTGCATACCATTTGCTTTCTTACTTTAATCTTTTCTGTTTTTGCAGGTTTAACAAATTAAAATCTTTCCAAGGACCCACAGAACCTGGTTCAAAGTATAAAGTTTTTTTTTAAAGGCGAGACACTACAAGCAAAAACTTTTTGGGGCTTTTTGGTTTTTCATAAAGTGTTTTTTTTTTTTTTTTTTTCAAACTAGTGGAAAGAAAACATCCAAAATACACTTTTAAGTGGAATTGTTATAGCACTTTATCTATTTGCATCTGTAGATTTCAATTTGAGTATATATCTTTAAAGGCGTTTTCTCAAAATGATTTTTTTTTTTTCAGTCAGAAATCTTCACTTCAGAAGCAATTATATACACCAAATTTTACAGTTTTATTTCTATCTATATTCTGAAGGTTTTTAGAGGTGTTTGTTCATATATAATTGGTCTGATTTTATACAACATTTTATAATACAAAATTGTGATTTTTTTTTTTTTTTCTTTTCTTTTCTTTTTTTTCTGGCTGTTGACAGTGTTTTCTGATTTATGAAATGATAAAAAGAGATGTCTAAAAGAGAAATCCCTTCAGCAAAAACCTTTGACTCTAATATATCAAAAAGAAAAAAAGAAAGAAAGAAAGAAAGAGTGATGAACTTGAACTTGACCATCAAATGTTCATATTTTTGTTCTAGAAATGTATGCAAATTAGAGCATATTTAATTAGATAATGCCTCATTTGCATATTTAAACATAGCATTTCAGAAACCTTGTGATACAAAAAATGTTTGCACCTGCAGTGTCCTGCCTTGAATTTTTTTTTTTTTTTTAGTTAATGTTTATTCTATTTCATGTATTAATGTTTTTAGTTAATAATAATAACCCTTATTCATATTATCCTGTACTTTAGTGTGTTACATTAGAATGTTGCCTTAAAACTCTATGTCAGGATGGTAAAGAATATACAGAATGCAAGACACTGGAATTCTGTTCAGACTAGAAGTATTGAGTGTTCAGTTGTTTGTATTCAGTCATCTCAACTGAAGCAATGCAATTTGTTTTCCAGGCTAAAGCAGATGTTCAGCAGACACTTTTATCCAAAGTGACTTACATTGCATTGAAGGTAGACATTTTATCAGTACATTAATGTATTCCCTGGGAATCAAATCCATGACCTCAGCATTTCTATAACCATGCTCTAATGTTTGATCTACAGAAATGCTTTTTGGCTAATATTGTCACGATCACCAGCTGGAGTGTCCTTGATAACCACCAGAGGGCACTCCACCCCAGACTATTGTCATACCCTCACAAACTACATTTCCCATAACACACTGCCCGTTCTCATGCTTGATTGTTCTCAGCTGGTTCTCATTACCTGTCATTCATTGCGAAGTCTTGTATGTGTCGTTACTGCATTTCTGAGTGCTCCTTTGGTTATATGGTCTATGTTTTTGACCCCTGCCTGTTTTCTGGATTTCCCTGTTTGCCTGAGTTTCCTGCCTGGTGTTTGTGTTGGACTGTTTACCCTGTGCTTTGACCTATTGCCTGTTTTTTTTGGATTACTTTTTGGATTACCCTTCAATAAAACTGCATTTGGATCCTCAACCTTTGTGTCTTTGGAGCAGTGCATGATAGCCTCTTCAATGAGACACATAATATCCTTTCCAGAAAATGTATGAACTCGTATTATACTAAGTGTCATTCAGCATTATGATGCTGAATAAAACTTGCAGAAATTGTATCATTTGCTTTCTTTCCTTTAAAAATAAAAAAACATAGAACAAGTTATGTGAAACAAATGTGTTATTTTTCAGAATATAAGACAGTTCAGCAAAAAGGACTGTTGATAATCAGTTAATTTGAGTTATAAGTGTTAAATTAATCAACTGCAGCAAAAGAAAGAAAAACAAAAGAAACTTTCCATATTTAATAACCAGAAGTTTCCATTTAATACACTTTGTGTGTTTTAAGGTGATGGAGAGGGAGATACTGACCAAACACACACAAGCTAAGTTCTTGTTGAGAAAGGAATAATTAATGCATGTTCCCTTTGAAGCACACTTTAATAAGATGCTCACTGGCCCGCTGACATTTGTGTAGGAGTGTATATGTTCTTAAGATGAGTGTGGGCCATCATAAATAGAAACAGCTAGAAATCTGTGGTCACAAGTAGGGAGGACAAGAACATTGTTTGCGAGAGAGAGATAAAATGAGAGTCTTTAGACCTCTGCCTGAGGAGGTTTCTGTTTTTCACTGTTTAATATATATATATATATATATATATATATATATATATATATAAGCGATAATATAAAAATGATAAAAGACCTTATGTTTGACGTTTAGTGTGGGTGGGGAAAAAGTTTTTTTTTTTTTTTCCTTTCAGATATGGAATACTTAATAACATTTACTTATGTGGGTCTGGACATAAGGGAATGATTTATTCTTTCATTTATTGTCTGAGAGAATGTATATCCGCACATGTTGATTTATCATAAAACTCCTTGAAGTGTTTTTGTTCTAATGAAACTCTCTTATTCATGAATTAATGAATCTCTTATTTAGACACTACTTAAAAAAGAAATTGTCAATGGTGAAACTGCCACTCATGAATAATAAATGCTTAAAAAGTCCATTCGCCCAGTTCAGCGCATGAAACGCTTTAAACATTGTCAGCGATCATCTAAGTTCTGTCAGAATTAAAGGATGTTTGTTATCAGTTCAGACCAAGAGGCTACAGCATTTGATGTTAAAACATATTCCTCACTTATTTCCCGTTTTCGGCTCTGCTGGCTTCATAAATAATTCCTAACATTACACATGTGCTGTAAACAACTGTATTTCTGTTTCACTCTAATACATACTGTGAGTAAAGGCTATCATCAAAAAAGTATTTCATGCAGAATTCTCTCATTCTTAACCCTATAAAGCCTAGTGTATCATATTTTATACGCAAATTTCTAAGGCCTCTAAATTATAAGCATGATCAAGACTTACCACATGCCTTCTGCCATCTGACTGATATTTATACTTTAATATAATTGAAAAAATATCCACCATCAGCTCATTGTCTCGTGGCTTTTTGATGTGAAATCTTTACTGATTTGTATAAATTAAATATTATGTTGTTGCCAGTATTTCAGAATTACTGGACTGAACAATTTAAGTTTACTTGATTATCTATACAACATAAAATCATGTTAAAATGTGAGTATCAAATATTTCTCATTCATTGCGAAGTCTTGTATGTGTCGTTACTGCATTTCTGAGTGCTCCTTTGGTTATATGGTCTATGTTTTTGACCCCTGCCTGTTTTCTGGATTTCCCTGTTTGCCTGAGTTTCCTGCCTGGTGTTTGTGTTGGACTGTTTACCCTGTGCTTTGACCTATTGCCTGTTTTTTTTGGATTACTTTTTGGATTACCCTTCAATAAAACTGCATTTGGATCCTCAACCTTTGTGTCTTTGGAGCAGTGCATGATAGCCTCTTCAATGAGACACATAATATCCTTTCCAGAAAATGTAAGAAAATCCAACTGTATTTCTGTTTCACTCTAATACATACTGTGAGTAAAGGCTATCATCAAAAAAGTATTTCATGCAGAATTCTCTCATTCTTAACCCTATAAAGCCTAGTGTATCATATTTTATACGCAAATTTCTAAGGCCTCTAAATTATAAGCATGATCAAGACTTACTACATGCCTTCTGCCATCTGACTGATATTTATACTTTAATATAATTGAAAAAATATCCACCATCAGCTCATTGTCTTGTGGCTTTTTGATGTGAAATCTTTACTGATTTGTATAAATTAAATATTATGTTGTTGCCAGTATTTCAGAATTACTGGACTGAACAATTTAAGTTTACTTGATTATCTATACAGCATAAAATCATGTTAAAATGTGAGTATCAAATATTTCTCAATCATCATTGTATAGCTTTGCTTTAGGTTTTGCTCACACAATATAAACTACAGAGCTTTGATCATAAAACTAAGCATTTAAATATCATCTTACTAAGACATATTTTTGGGAAATACTTACATATGCATTTTATGTAAGTAGTCTGCTAAGATTTCATTGATTTACATTACAATCTACCAGAATTATATCTTATTTTTGCCATATATATAACAACAACTCAACCAAATTTCATATTTTTGCTCAGTTTGGGCTTTTGGATAAAACTGAGTTGTTTTTTCCATCTCGAGAATGAGCTGCATATTCTTACTATATCATACTATATAAGCCATAAAAGCCTGATGTATCAAACACGATACTGAACTAAAACACATATGCAAATTAAATAAAATATGCTTTTATATATTTTTAATTTTATCTAAAGTTTCAATAAACTGTTCCATTTCAAAAAAAGTTTGATTTTTCTGATTATTCTTTCATACATCAGGCTTTTCAGGGTTAAGTTATTTGGAGAAGCTGGAATTTGGAATGCTGTCTTAAAATTTGGCAAAACAATGTATCTTTGAAGGCAGTCCCTTTTGGACTAAAGTTCTTTTCTCTGTTATAAATTCAGTGTTAAATCCTCCTGGAATTTCCTTTCAAAATCCTACCTTTGCACAGAATCTGAGGGCCCAGATACAAGTAACAGATTATGAAACGTTGACGCTCGTGAACCCATCTGCCTCATGGACGACTTTTAACCTTGTCTCCTTTCAATCAGTAAAGGAAGTAATCACAAAACTTAAACCTTCCTCATGTCCCTGTGATATAATACACCTTCGCTACTTGAGGCAAATAATTGACATTGTGAGACTGGGACTTGTGTCACTGCTAAATAGGTGTTTGCAATGGTTGGGCAAAAATACATCAAAATGTATTTTAAAATAAAATACCAAATACCTTAATTTTGAATGTATCAAAATAAACTACAAAATACAGCAGCCACACCATGTACCAAAATAAAATACTGTATTTTTGTATTTTAAAATACTAAAAAATACTTTTACAAGGGAGCATTAAAATTATTTGCAAACCTTCCAACAATTGGCCTATTTGATCTATCCCTTCACCATTACACTGACTCAGTTGATTAAGTAAACAGTGTTTGATAGTACCAGCTTTTCTCTGCTTGAGTCACGCAATAAATCTAACATATGCAACCAGTTACCCTCGATTTCCGGTTTTATTTTGTAGAAACCATGGATACACCAACGACGCATTATATTCCTCATCTGTCTAATAAAACATATTATATGTTTTATTAGACAGATGAGGAACTATTTGGATTCATTCATCGACTGAAAACTAATAATGTTATATAGCTTCTTGTTTAAATCTCGTTTTCTTGATTTACTGTGAGTACCATGTTTTACCGTGACTAATATCGATCAAGCTTACAAGTGTCTCATAACAGCTACCAAGCGAAGGCACAGAGTAGCACTATAAAAACTTTCAAAACACAAATGTATCTAATATGATAAACAGCGCTGCTTTACCCCACATACGCTAGACCAAAGAAAGCAGAAGCGGTGATTGCAGCATAATAAAAGTTCCTGCTCTCGAGACATGTCGTGCTCGTCTCTCATTAGCAATCTCTCCAGCGGTCTCGTTCAGATCCAACATCACTCGCCCTGCTCTGCTTCATACTACAGTAACGTTAATAATCTCATCCATGAACATGATTTCTGACTGAGTCCCATCCTGATTCTTTTCCACTGGCTGTAGATGTGAAAACAACACATCCCATGATTCCACAAAATCAAGGATAAGTGACTGAATAAGTGACCCCTAGTGGCAAAAATTTACATATTGTGGATTTAACAGATGAAATATTCACATATCCCTATGATCTCCCAGATGTAGGTTAGTTTTAAAGTAACCAACAGTTTAATTTTTAACAGTTTGCGAATGACTTATAATTGTATCCTAATTTAGTTACTTGATGTTTGGTAACTAAAGGCCTACTTTGCATCAGCAACACTGAATCAATGACAAACAAGTCATTCATAAGAAGACAACTGATGGCTCCTGTATTCATAGAAACTAGTTTATAACTAATTAATCAATTGATTGTTAATCATAAATATAAGGGGCAGATGCTCAGTATAATAGTTTTCAAGAACATTATGTAAATTGGTAAACTATTTAGCCTAGGCTACTAAAACAAACAACAAATCTTAACATCTGTTCTGAACAAGTCTGGGCAAACCACTGAGCAGGCACCAATCAGAGGTTGCATTTTTATGATGTCATCATGTAGACTTCTTACAAAGTATTTTTCAGTATTTTAAAACTACAAAAATACAAAACACTAAAGTATTTTGATACAAAATACAAAGCCATTTTCATCAACCCTATCAAATACTATTTTGTATTTGAAATACATGTATCAAAAATACTGTCCATCCCTGTTTGCAATCAGGGTCCAACCCTGTTGGTTAAGCTGGTTCAAGTCCTTTTTAACTAATCGAAGATTTACTGTTAAAACATGTGCTCTTAATACTCTATCAGCGTGTCTGGACGACGTCAAATCATGGCTTTACAAAAATGTTCTCTTTCTGAACACAAAACGGAAGTTATTGTCTTCGGTCCCTCTGACTCCAGGACACAAAATCAACTTGATCTTGAGTCTTTAAATCCCTTTATCTCTCCCCAAATGTGGAATCTGGGTGTGGAAACTGCTTGAATTTTTTTGACAAACAAATCAGCACTGTTGTAGGTTCAAGTTTTTTCTATCTTCGATTCGATTTTAAATGTGCTTTAGAAATAAACCAATCTTGAACTTGATCATGATGATACAAAACGCACCCTACGAAGAAAGCTCAAAAGTTTTTGGACCAGAGCTTACATGTATTTTCCATCTGCATCCACAAAATGGAACTTCCTACAGCCTATCTCTTCTCTGACATCTCCATTTTCAGAAAGTACACATAAGGTGATTTATTCTGAAGCATTATGAAAAGGTTCAATGCTTTGCGCTTCAATCTCAGCACGACCTCAATGAACCGACTGACTTTTTCTCTTATAGTTCTTGAAGTGTATTTGACTGTGTGACAACCCCACACGCTGAACTCATCATCATGCTGATCACACCTCAGAAAGAACACAGGCCTCATTTCCTGTGAGTAATGAATCATGGGATATGCTGACAGAGTGACATGTGGCATCTAAAAAACTCTAGCTGTGGTTTTAAGCCTGGGTGAGAAACAACAACGCGTGATTTAAGCCCCATGACGGAGTAAGGTGCTACATATGTTAATGCAAAGGTCTGTTACAGAGAGATGAAGACTCATCTGCCAGTGAGCACGTGGATTTAAAGTCACCGGCCCACGGTGCTGATCCACACACTGCCCTTTATGAGGTGAGAGAATGAGTCAGTGTCTGGTGGGATATGAGACAGGATTTGAAAGTGTCTGGTTGGGTGTAAATACAGGCTTTGCTGTTCGTGTTCACACAATTTCATATCGGTCATACACTCAGTGAATAGCCCAGTCAAAAGCAGTTGGGTTGAGCCTGTCAGGATTGGGTTTAGGAAGAGGGAAAGAAAGAGTTGCTCTTCAAGCACAAATCCAGGCACAAAAGCCATTCACATGGGTATGGGAAGTTGAATTTGAAATTTCAAGTTTCATGAAAAAGCTACATCAAGTACGTCATTTGCGACAGATGATCAAACGTTTGAAATAATTTTTTGAAAAACTATAAATATATAGCAATATGTGCCTACTTATGACATTACTGGGACATTTAAGTGCATGTTATATGGCGCACTGTGATGTCAGGGATCTTGTGATGTACAAATCCGCTCAATCATTTTTTGAACTGGTTCGTTGAAACAAACTTTTGAAAGAAGCAGTTTACTAAATAACTTCCAACTCTGAAGCAGATCTGAAGTAGGATCCACTGAATTGGCAGCACGGATGCAGGTGTAAAGGGCAAGTCCTGTTATACCCCCTTCTGTGTGGTTAGCCAATTTAAGTAGAGAGTTTCTCTCTGGTTGCACAAGGCTGAGAGGATTGAGGGACAGATGCAACCCTCTTGAGTTCTCTGACATTCATTCTGCCACACTTCCCTGGAAAGACATATGAACCAACACAATGGAAAATTGAAAATCTAATATTTGCGAGAGATATTTTTCTTGGAATGTGGGCCATTACAAGCATGTTTGATTGGCTTACAGGTTTTAATATTTGGTATTTACTGGCAGGGTTAAGAAAAATCTTTTGCGTGTCAATGTCCTGAGGGGGGGAGTCAACCCCCTTTTTTTCTATAGCCCAGATTACAGCAGATTTCATCATGTTCTTATCAACTGGCATTTTCCATCTCTACTAACATTTTTTATCGAGTGCACAACAATAGCACCCCCTCTTCTCCCTCTACACGTCAGTAAATCAGCATCAGAACACATCTACCCCCCACCTCCCATCATTTCTGTATCATAAACTCATTTTGTGTTTTGTGCAGGGTTGATGGTCTCTGTATGGGTCACCAGTGCCCTCTCTTGGACCGCATGAATAATAGGTCTGTGAAAAGAACACAAGAGTAGTTGCAGTTGTGACTGCTGTTGCTACTAATTACCCTGCATGCCTCATTACGCTACAGCATTTGAAGATGAAGAAGAAAAGCAGGAAGTTTAAAAAAGAGTGAAAAAGGGAAGGAGGGACAGAAAAAGACAAAGTAGCCAAAATGACTTGTGTGTCTTCTGAAACCATTTATTTATTTATTTATGTTTTTATTTATTTTTTTTTTTTTTTGTGAGGAACACACGGAAAAATATAGTTGTATTTGGTCTGAAATATTCCTTTAATATTTACTTAGGTAAGGTACAATAACTTGTGGCCCTGTAGCGGTTAAAAAACAAAACAGCATGTATTTTGCGGAAGAACATTGTTTTTCGGCTCTGTGCAGATGAATATGGTCCTTTCTCATAACTAAGATCATCCTACTGCTCATGAAACATTCACTACTAGGCTTAAGAGATTTAACCAGTTTAGATGGATCTCAAGCTGACTAGCTGAAGGCCTTAACTTTAACTTTACCCATTGATAGACAAGGTACTTCCTTGGAAATAAATTCCAGCACGGCGCTAAACAACCATAATGAAATGAGCTTTCACAATAGATAATGCTTTACATTCAACTAGAGCTACATATGGCAATTTATCTGTTCAATAAAATACCTTACCCACCTGTTGAGTAATAAAAACAACATCTCCGCATCAAATCCTTCAGTTCTCTCCATCTCTGAAAAGCCAAGCCAATGTTGATTCTTGTTTTATTACATCTCTGTCGCTGTTCAGCGCTTGTTTGAATTACTTATATATATATATATATATATATATATATATATATACATATATATATATACATACACAGCACCCCCCCATATTGACAGAAAAACACAGAATTGTTGACATTTTTGCAGATTTATTAAAAAAGAAAAACTGAAATATCACATGGTCCTAAGTATTCAGACCCTTTGCTGTGACACTCATATATTTAACTCAGGTGCTGTCCATTTCTTCTGATCATCCTTGAGATGGTTCTACACCTTCATTTGATTCCAGCTGTGTTTGATTATACTCATTGGACTTGATTAGGAAAGCCACACACCTGTCTATATAAGACCTTACAGCTCACAGTGCATGTCAGAGCAAATGAGAATCATGAGGTCAAAGGAACTGCCTGAAGAGCTCAGAGACAGAATTGTAGCAAGGCGCAGATCTGGCCAAGGTTACAAAAAAATTTCTGCTGCACTTAATGTTCCTAAGAGCACAGTGGCCTCCATAATCCTTAAATGGAAGACGTTTGGGACGACCAGAACCCTTCCTAGAGCTGGCCGTCCGGCCAAACTGAGCTATCGGGGGAGAAGAGCCTTGGTGAGCGAGGTAAAGAAGAACCCAAAGATCACTGTGGCTGAGCTCCAGAGATGCAGTCGGGAGATGGGAGAAAGTTGTAGAAAGTCAACCATCACTGCAGCCCTCCACCAGTCGGAGCTTTATGGCAGAGTGGCCCGACGGAAGCCTCTCCTCAGTGCAAGACACATGAAAGCCTGCATGGAGTTTGCCAAGATGGTGAGAAATAAGATTCTCTGGTCTGATGAGACCAAGATAGAACTTTCTGGCCTTAATTCTAAGCGGCATGTGTGGAGAAAACCAGGCACTGCTCATCACCTGTCCAATACAGTCCCAACAGTGAAGCATGGTGGTGGCAGCATCATGCTGTGGGGGTGTTTTTCAGCTGCAGGGACAGGACGACTGGTTGCAATCGAGGGAAAGATGAATGCGGCCAAGTACAGGGATATCCTGGACGAAAACCTTCTCCAGATGCTCAGGACCTCAGACTGGGCAGAAGGTTTACCTTCCAACAAGACAATGACCCTAAGCACACAGCTAAAATAACGTGTGGCTTCAACTCCATGACTGTTCTTGAATGGCCCAGCCAGAGCCCTGACTTAAACCCAATTGAGCATCTCTCTCTGGAGAAACCTAAAAATGGCTGTCCACCAATGTTTACCATCCAACCTGACAGAACTGGAGAGGATCTGCAAGGAGGAATGGCAGAGGATCCCCAAATCCAGGAGTGAAAAACTTGTTGCATCTTTCCCAAAAAGACTCATTGCTGTATTAGATAAAAAGGGTGCTTCTACTAAATACTGAGCAAAGGGTCTGAATACTTAGGACCATGTGATATTTCAGTTTTTCTTTTTTAATAAATCTGCAAAAATGTCAACAATTCTGTGTTTTTCTGTCAATATGGGGTGCTGTGTTTACATTAATGAGGAAAAAAAATGAACTTAAATTATTTTAGCAAATGGCTGCAATATAACAAAGAGTGAAAAATTTAAGGGGGTCTGAATACTTTCCGTACCCACTGTATATATATATATATATATATATATATATATATATATATATATATATATATATATATATATATATATATATATATATATATTAGGGGTGTGACGAGATCTCGTTTCATGAGATCTCGCAAGACTAAAATGTGACGAGATTTCTCGTCGAGGTGAAAAGTAGTCTCGTGATGTTGCCATGACAGAGTGTTAGGATGATTAGGAAAGAATATGCCACCGCTACGTTTACATTACGCCTCCACTGTTGTTTTGCTTTGTATTTAAATAAAAAACATTTAATTCAGTTGGATGGTCGCCGCCGCTCCATATTCACAGAGTAAACGCAATCACGAAAGTAAAAGTAAACAAGCGCGCATTCAAACGCAATTTCAGTACCCCCATCTTGAAAGCGGCTCCCTGATGAATGATCAATATGAAAGCTATTTTAGGCTGGGCAGTGTAGTTGTAACCATCTCTCAGCTCTGTATCAAAGAAAAATTTGGTCTTATTTGCACTTTGAATATTGAGAGAGTGCGATTATGGTTGCACTTAATGTAAAGTGTTACCATAAAAATGAATAAGAGCACTATTTTTTCTCCTAATCTTATTAAGCACAAACCGTAAGGTTTCATTTGTTAACATTAGTTAATGCACTGTGAACTATCATGAACTAACAATGAATGACTATTTTTATTAACATAAACAAAGATAAATAAATACTGTAGCAAATATATTGCTCATTGTTAGTTGATGTTGGTTAATACATTAATGTTAATAAATGAGACCTTATTGTAAAGCGTTACCATTTTTATTTATACAGTTTTTATTTCTATGATCAGTTTGTGGAAAGGAATTTCATTTAATGTTTATTTTATTTCAAATAACACTTTTTTATGGTTTATTTTACTATAATAACCCTGCCTGAAAGATTTACTTTGACACTTTTATTGGGACTGAGTTGAGTCCCAATTATATTGTATTTTTATGTTCAGAAAACTCATTTAAAACTTGTGTCTATGATTGAATCAAGTTTAAATTCACTTCTTCCATTTAGACAAAAGCTCTTTACAATGCTGAATTTAAACTCCGCAACTCAGCATGAAATCAAAATTGATTTTTCCAATGCACATTCCTGGTCTTATTGTGAACTCTTTATTGGTGCACATTATTCCAAATAAAACATATTTCTCTTCATAATCTTTTATGAAAACGTAATAATGAGGTACTGCTTTTGAGATTACTTTCCTTTTACAAAGACATCATGACATTCCTTTTACATTTATTCACTTTCCCCTCCCCTCCCCTCCAAACAACCGCCCACTTTTCATGATCCAATTAATTCCTGATGGACAAATCAAGTCTTATCCTATATATTCTCACTAATACCCTGTTTTTTCTCACAAATTGATCAGTAAAATGGGTTTCTTATGTATCAAACTTTTCCAGCCATGTGAGAAGCCAATGTAGGCCACAGCTGACACAAACCATTCAACAAGACTTCCTCATCATCTTCAACACTTGGCCTCTATTGTGAGACCTCCACTGCCTGTTCACCCGTGTTGCCTGATCTCTCAGTTATACTACCGACACCTTCCTTTGATAGAGTGTTAAACGGTCCTTCACTCAGAGACCCTATTCCTCTGTGTCATACTGTGCTGTCTCAGGCAGGCTTCAGCCTGGCTCAAAGCAGATGGCAGATTGTCATAATTATATCTCAGAGTCCGAAGCTCAGCGGAGTGAGAGCAGTCTGGAGTCTGTCACTGAACGTCCCCTCCGAGCGGCATTAGACGTCTACAGCTGCTCCCATCCTCTTCGCCATCCCTGATTTAAAGGCTTTGGAGGCACCTTTGACTCTTGAAGGACTGTAGCAGAAATTGAAATCTATAAATGTGTGCATTTAGAGGCTCACGTACAATCCTCCATCCATATGGCTGAAATCCAGAGCGAGGGAGCCAAGGTGTGGGATGCGTACCACTTCACCAGAGAGCTTTAAATTACATTATTATGGTCTTGGAGATAGAGGACTATAAAAGGAAAAGCACCAGCAAAATATCCTCTGACGCTAAAGGCATCTTGAAGAACTGGTGCAATGCCACAGGAAATAAAGCTAAAAAGCAAGTTAAGCTATGTCAGGACCAAAAGTCATCCTAGCAATGTTTTTTAGGTTATTAGCAGCATAATTCTCATTTCCTGTGAGGAATGTCATGCCTTCTGAGCTTTATTTTTTCCTTCTGCTTTCTCCCTCTTGGTCGTTGGTAGTTTCTACCTAAAATGTCAAGCTCACAGACCGCTAAAATATTACGTACAGGAGAGCACTTTCTTTATATGGTAAGCTCCAATCTGATTGGCTGACTCAACTTCCATAATTAAAGACAGTTTTCTATCAGTCCAATTGGAAATGTCTACAATACAATGAGCACTTTGTAGGATGAAAAAAAAAAAAAAAATCACTGGATTTGCCAAAGTCTACAAGGTTTGTGCCTTCAAATCTTTTGAAAAACAAAAATAATGAATTAATAGAAACATAAATGAATAAGCAAATTAAAATATAACATTAAATTTACCAATTACTAATATTGAAAATGGACAGATGTGATTTTTAATTTGTCTGCTGCTCCAAATCCAATTTGCTTATTTATCTGCCTTTTTATGAACTAATTGTTCATGATTATCAAATTGGTATTTAATTTAATATATTTATCCACATTTCTATCCAATTTGTTGGTTGTATTGAATTAATAATTTATTCATTCATTTCTCAAATGATTATCGGAGTCCAAACAATGGAGGAAATTTACTGGAAGAGGTTAAAGCTGAAAACTCATTCCATCTAGATGAAAATAAGGCAAAGTTTTGCCATTTGTGAGGAGCTGCCATGGAGAAGAGACAGCAAGACACATGCATAATCACACACAATCTGTGGGAAATGGCAGTATGCCGTTAGTGATACTGGTAAGGAGACAGAGGGGACTTCCATCTGGGGTTTGAAATCACTTTTATTCATACAAATGCTGACCAGTCAGCTAAGCCTTGTGTGTGTTATTGAACAAAGAGAAGACCATTTATACTTCTGAGGTCCACCTGTTCCTCTGCAATCGAACAGTCTTGACCGGAGCAGCAGAATGAACACCATCTCACTGAGAACATTTTCATCAATATCAATATTACCTTGTCCAGTTACATAAGGTTACATTGTAGCAGAAACATTGACTCTACATTACCCCACTTATTTCACAGCTACCTACCAGATAAAACACATGGATGAAACAATTCAAAATGATTTCATTATCTAGTAAATTAACTTAAAGCTAATAAAAACAGTCCATTAAAATGTAGAAAACAATCGGCCTAAAAACGATGAACAAAACTGTTAAATCTATTATTATTATTTTTTATCATCATGTTTGTGATTTCTTGCATTTAAAAAAAAAATTATCTTTTAGTGTGGACCAGCCTTTAGTGGTTACTTGTCACTTTTTTTTTTTTTTGGAAATTTTCTATCAAACATTTTGTAGGTGGAACAAGTGGAAGAAGTATAAATGGGTTTTCCTCTGTACAATAGCACACTTGAGGCTTAGCTGACTGGACAATAAATATATATATTGTCATTATTGTCAATTTAGGCTATAGCAGTGGAGTACCCAAGGCACTACGCATTTAAGGGGCTGTTTACACACCACCATTTCAACTAAAAACAGGAAACTATGTGTTTTGGCCATTTATTTAAATGACAATGGCATTGTGGGGACCTGAAAATGTGAATTTTTGAAAACAGGCTTGTCTCCATGTAAACTACAAAAACACGAATTTGTGAAAACAGTGACGTCATGCACATGAGTGTTACGTGTTCAGTCTGTAGGCGCATAGTTTTTGTTTACAAAGTGACATCGCCAACTACTGGCCTGGCAGCAGAATACAGAATTTTTATAATTTTCGAGGATCCTTATGAACGGGGATCGTTTTGATGTTGTCATCTGTACGTGAAAAACGCAAAGGAAAAACGTTGTTGTGTAAACGTATACCCTTAGATGTCTCCCTAATCAAACTACCTGATTCAAATTATCAGCTTGTAAGTAAAGACTCCAAGACCTCAGATAGGTGTGTCAGATAAGAGAGACATCCAAACTGTGCAGTGTTCGGGATCCTCCAGGACCAGACAGACTACATTCATGATGTTGTCATGTGGCCTACCAGTTTCAGTTGTGTTGCTTCACTGCCATTCACAACTTCTCTCCCGTGGTCTTAACTAAAATGTTTCCAAAAAAAAAAAAAAGTTCCATGACCGATGTGTAAATGTTTTTGTGCAAATGTTTTGAGAACATTAAAGGTAGGTGTGGCAAGTTTGTCACGGTAGGTATAGGCAATTCTTAGAGAGGTGAGCTATATAGGTAGCTAGCTTTAAAATTATTAGATCCCACCAGGGGCGCAGTTGGCACGGGGGACAGGGGGATCAGGACCCCCGCAGTTTTGCAAAAGACAGAAATCGACCCCCGCACTTTTGATAAGGGCTGCTTCAATTAGTCACACTATATCATCTTTTAGCTTAGGATATTTTCTTTCAAATGAGACCATTTTCACGTTTCTGTGAGCTTCCGTTCGTAAATAATCAGCTGTTTTGTCACGGATGTGAACAGGAAATGCGCTCTCGAACGGAGAAACACACGATCTTCAAACCATCGATCAAAGCGTGCTAACGTTTTAGGACAGGTTGATGGTATATAAATCATGCCCGAACGTTAGCGTTTGTCAATCAGGCCAAACCGTCCATTCAGAAACCGAGAAATTTGACACTTTAAGGTAAGGAGGCTGATCTCTCAGGTTGACGCGCGAGCTGGCTTGACTGAAGTTTTCGTGAGGATTTATAGTTTATGGACTGTTCTGATTTCGGTAATTACATCTTGAAAGGCAAAAGCATTGATGGCATCTATAAAAGAGATATCTGAAATAGAAACGAAAGTGATATTGCCTCATCCAGTGGAGGACGCACGAGAGGAGATCTGTGCGTTTCATTGGTATGTGTATACTGTAATACTTAATTTACAATGCTTATCATTGGCGTGCACTTTGATCGTGAAAGTGCCTTTTGCGGTCGCTTCGCAGTGCTCCCGTGTTCCCGATGTGAACGTGAGCTCCAGTCCATTACAATTTAGAGCGGTTAAGGCCCGGGTATACTTCATTTGGCGCGAGCCTTTCAGAGAAACTCCTTTGCCCATGAGCGCCGAAAGACCATGGGAAAGACGCATTCGGCGCATGCATGTGCACCGCACGTTGTCATAACCCCCCCTTTTTTTTATGAAAATAAAACTGCGTTGCAGAAAAGTAGGTTCCCTTTCATGGGAACATCAACGCAGTGTCTCGTTCCCTCTTCAGGGAACCTGAGACGTTTTTGTTTGTATAAGCTGTCAATTATAGTTCTTAAAGGTGCCATAGAATTGAAAATTGAATTTACCTCGGCATAGTTAAATAATTAGAGTTCTGTACATGGAAATGATATACAGTGAGTCTCAAACGCCATTGTTTCCTCCTTCTTATGTAAATTATATTTTTGCAAAAGACCACTGAAGAACAGGCGAATCTCAACATAACACAGACTGTGATGCAAAAGTCGGGATCATTAATATGTACGCCCCCAACTTTTGCATATACCAGCTCATTTTCAAAGCATTAGACAAGCCAGTATTAACGTCTGGATCTGTGCACAGCTGGATCAACAGACTTTATGCAGGTAAGCAAGCAAGGACAATAGCGAAAAATGGCAGATGGAGCAATAATAACTGACATGATCCATGATATCTTGATATTTTTAGTGATATTTGTAAATTATCTTTCAAAATGTTTTGTTAGCATGTTGCTAATGTACTGTTATATGTGGTTAAAGTTACCATTGTTTCTTACTGTATTCACAGAGACAAGAGCCATCCTTATTTTCATTATTAAACACTTGCAGTCTGTATAATTCATAAACACAACTTCATTCTTTATAAATCTCTCCAACAGTGTGTAATGTTAGCTTTAGCCACAGAGCACTATCAAACTCATTCAGAATCAAAGGTAAACATCCAAACAAATACCATACTTACATAATCTGATAGGTAATCGGTGCTAGGGAAGTATGCATATTCAGATGAAGCCTTGTTAAAATAGATTTTGAGGCCAATATAAGCTTCACATATATTGACCAATCAGAAACAAGTATTCCAGACAGCCGTAGCTATAATATAGGCTCAATATGAAAAACACCTACACAGTATGGACCACCATATCAATCCCTTGTCCTCATTAGCGTGATGTCTGGGAGAATATTTAGCATGACATCTCTCATTCAGCCTCTGCAGGACGAATTCCTTCATCCCGTTCTCTCTGCCAACCTGACTTCGACGCGAGACGCAGCAGGCGGGCGAGAGGAGGGAGGAAGGGGCCGGTGGCGCTCGGTTCTGCCTCAGAGCAGCAAACACAGTAATTGAAAAGTGTAGAAAAGAATTCCTTTCAATCAGAATGCGAAGGCTGCAGCTCATTGTACATCCGCGGCACACGTCCAATAGGAGACGCAGGAATCACTAAACAAAACATGCCTTGTTTCGCAGCAAATAACCAAGTAACCAAATACCAAGGCCTGTCGCGTCTGACACGGCTCTATGGAGAAATGATTTCTTAAGCATTTCTTTCTTCCTCCTGTCTGTTTCCTCTCCCTTTTCGTTCTCTCCTATTCTGTCTTTTATCGTGAAAGCCTGCCATAAAAGAGGCACTTGGATTGAATAAACAATATTCTACAAACGCAGCACTTCCTTCATCCTAAAACCAAGACAAACAAATTCATCTTTGCTGCCGAAAGCAGCCGCTTTGTACGCTTATAAATCCAACAATACCAATGTACACGCAGTACTTTAGAGTCTTATGCAAATTAATCTCCGCAGTGATTTATGAGAAAGACATCATTTCATGTGAAAATGAGATATTTGTTTGTTAAGTGCTCAGCATTGATGAACCATTCAGGAGTGTGACAAGAAAAACGACGAATCTTTGAATAAATAACCTTCAAAATCCTCGCAGATGACTGATACATCTTGTTAGTTTTACATATATCTCATCCTCCGATTTCTCATTCTCTTCTACCTGATTCTCACCCGCGGTGAACCGATAAGCCACTCTGTCAGAAGACTAACTAATGCAACCCAGGCGCGCTCGTGTGCTTCTAGCGACATCTGTTGGCGACGGAAAGAACTGCGCTGCTGTCTTCCGGCACCTTTACAAAGAAATGCGACACGGTTTTTAATTACACTGCCTCGTAGGGAACAACAGCTGGGTTTCTGCATTTGATGTTCGCTATACTTTTTAATTTAAATAAATCTGCAGCAATTAATGAAATGACTAAACTAAACAAACCGGTAAATAGCGCCCATTTGTTCACTGAGACGAGTTAATAAAGCAAGCATGCTAACACCTGATAAACAATCACTCATCTCATTAATGTACTAATAGCTACGTGTAATTTGAACATGTTTCATATACTTTTTTCTTAATTTAACACTTTATCATGTCTCTCCCTCATTCATGTATAGGCCTATCCTTTCATTTAGGCTAGACTATTTTCAACAAAACCTTAATGTAGCCTAATTGCTGCCAGCATCTGTATAAGTGGTCTTGGTTTTCATCAGTTCCATTAAGATGAGTAGAGTTTTTTTTGTTTTCGGAGCACAAATGAATCAGTGTATTGAATCATGATTCAGATCGCGTGTCAAACTGCCAATGGCTGAAATCAACGTACGTGGCAGATTCGATACACTGACTCATTTGTGCTCCGATGCTTCATGAAGCAGTGATTTGAAATCAGCCATCACTAAATAAGTCGTTATTTTGTTTTTTTTGGCACACCAAAAATATTCTAGTCGCTTTATAATATTAATATTGAACCACTGTACTCACATGAACCGATTTAAAAATGTTTTTAGTACCTTTATGGATCTTGAGAGAGGAAATGTCATTGCTCCCTATGAAGGCCTCACTGAGCCATCGGATTTCAACAAAAATATCTTAATCTGTGTTCCGAAGAGGAACAAAGGTCTTACGGTTGTGGAACGGCATGAGCGGGAGTAATAAATGACAGAATTTTCATTTTTGGGAGAACTAACCCTTTAATTTTGACTTCAAGGCCTGGCTGGTTTTAAATAGCCTACATCTTCCTGGGAAATTTGTGAAGAAATCTGTAATGTGAGGGATGGTTATTACTGGCAGAGCTTGGTATTCTTCATAACCACACACACACACACAAAAACAAAAAAAAAACACACACAATAACTCCAGAGCAACACAGAAGTGGAGACAAACTCATTATCATCGAGATGTTTCAGTGAAGTCTTATTGAACCCAACAGCACCGCTACTGCTTTTGTGTCTGTGCTGAAGCGAAATCTGCCACAATTCTCCAAAAGATCACTCAGGCTGTCCCTGTTCAACACACAAAGGATGTGGATGAACTTGGTTAGCATTGCAGGGAAAATCTGTCACTGTGTCTGAAATCGAATGCTTGCTTCCCTACATAACATTCGAAAAACAGTAGACGGAAAATACCTGGATGACTTGCTACCTCCACCGAGATTCTGAAGTGCACATTTGATGGACACTTTACTATCCCATGAGGCCATGGGAGAGGATTTATGAATGGCAATGAATTGAACTGAAGCTGGTTGGTCATGTGTCAGTAACAACATGGAGGATGTAGTACATTCGAATTTCGTTCATACTACCCATATCCATACTATATAGAACATACTTTTTTAACAGTCATGAAGTTTCGAACGCACTGTGTGTAATAAACAACATGCACCGATCAGGCATAACATTATGAGCACCTTCCTAATATTGTGTTGGTCCCTCTTTTGCTGCCAAAACAACCCTGACCCGTCGAGGCACGGACTCCACTAGACCCCTGAAGGTGTGCTGTGGTATCTGACACCAAGATGTTTGCAGCAGATCCTTCAAGTCCTGAAAGTTGCAAGGTTGGGCTTCCATCTGACTTGATTGTTCAGCATATCCCACAGATGCTCGATTGGATTGAGATATGGGGAATTTGGAGGCCAAGTCAACACCTCAAACTCGTTGTTGTGCTCCTCAAACCATTGCTGAACCTGAATTTTTGCTTTGTGGCAGGGCGCATTATCCTGCTGAAAGAGGCCACAGCCACCAGGGAATACCGTTTCCATGAAAGGGTGTACATGGTCTGCAACAATGCTTAGGTAGGTGATACGTGTCAAAGTAACATCCACATGGATGGAAGAACCCAAGGTTTCCCAGCAGAATATTGCCCAAAGCATCACACTGCCTCCGCAGGCTTGCCTTCTTCCCATAGTGCATCCTGGTGCCATGTGTTCCCCAGGTAAGCAACGCACATGTTTTCGGCAGTGGACAGGGGTCAGCATTGGCACCCTGACTGGTCTGCGGCTATGCAGCTTCATACGCAACAAATTGTGATGCACTGTGTATTCTGACACCTTTCTATCAGAACCAGCATTAACTTCTTGAGCAATTTGAGCTACAGTAGCTCGTCTGTTGGATTGGACCACACGGGCCAGCCTTCGCTCCCCACGTGCATCAATGAGCCTTGGCCGCCCATGACCCTGTCGCCGGTTCACCACTGTTCCTTCCTTGGACCACTTTTGATAGATACGACCACTGCAGACCAGGAACACCCTACAAGAGCTGCAGTTTTGGAGATGCTCTGACCCCGTTGTCAAGCCATCACAATTTGGCCCTTGTCAAACTCGCTCAAACTCGCTCACCCATTTTTCCTGCTTCTAATACATCAACTCTGAGGACAAAATGTTCACTTGTTGCCTAATGTATCCCACCCACTAACAGGTGCCGTGATGAAGAGATAATCAGTGATATTCACTTCACCTGTCAGTGGTCAGAATGTTATGCCTGATCGGTGTATAGCCACATTTCTCAAGTAGAAATCTCTGCAACTTTTGCCAATTTTGTCTTATTTTACCAGGAAGATTTTTAGATGTTAAGTTGGACCAAGAAGTTACTCTTATACATCATAAATCACAATCAGATTTTACAGGAGTTTCCAGTATCTTTTAGTTATTGTAAAGGAGACATGGTGGGGGAAAACCAATTTTGGTGGTGACAACATAAATAATAATGGTACACTCTTAGAAAAAAAGGTTCTTTATGGAACCATAAAGGGTTATGTCAGGTGCTTACCATCGTGGGATCATTTGACAACGTCAAGAATCATAGGGTTCTAGAACTCATTGAACCATTTTTAAAGGGATAGTTCACCCAAAAACTGAAAATTCTGTCATCATTTACTCACCCTTATGTTGAACCAAGCCTAAATAGGTTTCTTTGTTCTGCTGAACTAAAAATAGGATATTGTGAAGAATGTTCTTAATTAAAGAGTTGACGGTAGCCATTGACTTCCATAGTATTTTTTTTTTTTTTTTTTAGCTACTATGAAAGTTGGTGGCTACTGTCAACTGTTTGATTACCAACATTCTTCACAATATCTTCTTTTTAGTTCAGCAGAACAAAGAAACTCATACAGGTTTGGAACAACATAAGGGTGAGTAAATGATTTCAGAATTTTCATTTTTGGGTGAACTATCTCTTTAAGAGTGAGGTTTATCTAAGAAGTGTCTCTGTTCTCATAACACGTGCAGAAAAGTTAACATTTTGTTTACAGAGTTCCTACAATACCTTAATTGCATTTATACTCTAGGGTTTAAATGTATGCACTGAAGCAAGGAAATATAAATATATTAGACTATAAAAGTGTATTTGCCAGTGCAGGCAGTGTACATTTCTAATTAAGCTACTCAGGTGCAAATGCAGCACATCTGTTGATAGTAATTATATGTGTTCACTGAACAATGCGCAAATGAGATTACTGCCGTATTATGTGATACACTAATGATTGCATCTTCATGACCAAATTCATTTGCTCCTCACTTGTGTACAAGCTTTATTCCTCAAAGAAACCTTGTTTATGCTTTTCGGTGGATGCTCTTCTCTCGAAATAATTCACAGTGGTTGAAGCAAGAAAATCAAATAGTATACGTCCTTAAAAAGATTCAAAGTCATGTCTTATTTTTCACTCATATTTTTTAATAATGTAGTTTTGTTTGTCTACATGACGTTTTTTCTGCTTGATTATGCAGACATTTCTTTGAGTGATGTGTATTTTTTTTCTGTTAAAATACTGTCATTGACTCCATTGTAAAGCAGAGACAACAATGCCATGCATAGAATAAGTTTTCAAAGATTGTAAATACTTTGTCAGGCAGTGGTGTAAGGATAGATAAGACTGTTTGTCCAAACCATGGAGGACAGGAGGTGGGATGGCAGGGGTGGTTTTAGTGTTTAAAACAGCTTTTCGCAATTATTTCTATAATTGCTAATGTCATAGAAATTATAAATTCATTTTGCAATGCAAATCAGTAATACTGATACTACACAGTGTCTATCTATATATCTATCTATCTTTATATATATATATATATATATATATATATATATATATATATATATATATATATATACACATATTTACATATATATACATATGGAAGTTTGGAATAATTATTTTATGCTTTTGAAAGAAGTCTCTTCTGCTCACCAATGCTGCATTTATTTGATTAAAAATACAGTAAAAACAGTAATATTGTGAAATATTATTACATTTTCAATGAATGGTTTTCTATTTGAATATATTTTAAAATGTAATTTATTCCTGTGATCAAAGCTGAATTTTCAGCATCATTACTCCAGTCTTCAGTGTCACATGATCCTTCAGAAATCATTCGAATATGCCGATTTGCTGCTCAAAAAACATTTCTGATTATCATCAATGTTGAAAACAGTTTCATATTTTTGTGGAAACTGTAATAAACTACCATTCAAACGTTTGGGGTAACATTTAAAAAAAAAGAAATAAATTAATACTTTTATTCAAGAATTATGCATTAAAATGGTCAAAAAGTATCAGTAAAGACATTTATAATGATACAAATGATTTATATTTCAAATAAATCCTTTTCTTTTGAACATTCATCAAAGAATCCTGAATAAATGATTATGCTTTTCACAGAAATATTAAGCAACAAAAATTATTGATAATAACAAGAACCATTATTAATAAGTGAGCAGCAAATCAGCATATTAGAATGATTTCTGAAGGATCATGTGACACTGAAGACTGGAGTAATGATGCTGAAAATTCAGCTTTGATCACAAGAATAAATTATCAAATTATCAAAATAGAAAACAGTCATTTGTAATATTTCACAGTATTACTCTTTTTTTTATTTTATTTTAGATCAAATAAGTGCAGCCTTGATGAGAATAAAAGATGTCTTAAAAAAAAAAAAAAAAAAATATTTTTTCCAAAATTTTAACCAGTAGTGTATATAGACCTAACTGTCGTGTAGCCTATATGTCACAACTCAGCTGTATAAACATACAAGGATGAAGGAATCAGGTTCAAAAGTCTTTAATAAGCCACACTGAAGATAACCCAAATCAGGCAGGCAAATGAAACACAACCGTAATATAGACGAGACCGGACAGAAACACAGGAACTTAAAGAGTCAAACAACAAGGTAATTAATCACACACAGCTGAACAGAATGACGAATCAAATTAACATCCATGACAACAAACTAACAAAGGGAAGACTGTGCAAACTGAAAACAAAGTCCATGTGATGAGTGTGTGTGACAGTATGTATGTATTGTGTTCAGAGAATAGACAGATACAACTACAAGACACCATCCCCAGTGGTGAATCAACAACTGGCAGACGATCTGAACGAGTTTTATTGCAGGTTTGAAAAATCACCATTAACACCTCCACTTCAGTTCAGTGAAGATGGCGTGCGCCAGGTCTTCAGAAAGAACAAGAGAAGAAAGGCACCAGGCCCAGACAGCGTTTCACCAGCCTGTCTGAAAACCTGCGCTGACCAGCTGGCCCCCATCTTCACAAAGATCTTCAACAGATCACTGGAGCTGTGCAAAGTCCCCTCCTGCCTCAAATGCTCCACCATCATCCCCATCCCAAAGAAACCCAAAATCACCGGACGTAATGACTACAGACCTGTGGCTCTAACATCTGTGGCCATGAAATCATTTGAAAGACTGATTTTGGCTTATCTGAAGGACATCACTGGACCCTTACTGGACCCCCTGCAGTTTGCTTATCGAGCAAACAGGTCTGTGAATGATGTAGTCAATATGGGACTGCATTATGTTCTGCAGCATCTGGACAGACCAGGGACTTTTAACATCATCATCCCATCACTCCTCCAGCCCAAACTAACTCAGCTCTCCGTGCCCACCTCTGTCTGTCAGTGGATCACCAGCTTCCTGACAGACAGGCAGCAGCTAGTGAGGCTGGGAAAATTCTCATCCAGCACCCTCACCATCAGCACCGGCGCCCCTCAGGGCTGTGTTCTCATCCCACTGCTCTTCTCCCTCTACACCAACGACTGCACCTCTAAAGACCCCTCTGTCAAGCTCCTGAAGTTTGCAGATGACACCACACTGATTGGCCTCATCCAGGACGGTGACGAGTCTGCATACAGACTGGAGGTTGAACAGCTGGCTGTCTGGTGAAGTCTTAACAAACTGGAGCTCAACACGCTCAAGAGATGGAGATGACCGAGATGATGACGAGATTCAGTGGAGATGACCGTGGACTTCAGGAGAAACCCCCCTGCTCTCCCCCCACTCACCATCATGAACAGCACTGTGGCAGCAGTGGAGTCATTCAGGTTCCTGGGAACAACCATCTCACAGGACCTGAAGTGGGACAACCACATTGAGTCCATTGTGAAAAAGGCCCAGCAGAGGATCTACTTCCTTCACCAGCTGAGGAAGTTCAAGCTACCACGGGAGATGCTGAAACAGTTTTAATCTGCCATCATCGAATTCATCCTTTGCACTTCAATTACCGTCTGGTTCAGCTCAGCTACAAAATCTGACCTCAGAAGACTACAGAGGGTAGTCCGGTCTGCTGAGCGAATCATTGGTACAACCCTTCCCACTCTCCAAGAACTGTACTTAGCCAGAGTGAGAAAAAGTGCAAAGAAAATCACTCTGGACCCCTCACATCCAGCACACCTCCTCTTTGAACTGTTGCCATCCGGTCGACGCTACAGAGCTTTGAGCACCAGAACGACCAGACACAAGAACAGTTTCTTCCCTCAAGCAATCCATCTCATGAACAATTGACAAACATGGAACACACAACACTATTATACATTTACTTAACAACACATACTTATTTATATTTCAAGTTTGCACACATCATAACTGTACATACAAATTGTCTATATTATATAGCCTATTGTTTTTTGCACTTTGTCTATCTTGTATTTGTATATTATTCTTCATATTATCTGTGTCTTGTCTTGTCACTGTTACTCTGTTGCACTGTGGAGCTTCTGTCACTAAAACAAATTCCTAGTTCACGAGTTCACACTTACAAATAATCAGATAGAAAATAGTATGCGTAGTAGTATGCGTATTTGGCGTGCTGTCCGAGGAGAGGGCTCCGAGCTCGGTATTTTGGCCCGAACCCAGATTACTCCCCCCATTCTGGTTAGTATTCTGGAAAGTAACCAGTGCAGGTGTGAGGAGACGGGGTGGTGGGATGCTGTCAAACTGTCGAGGAATATGGGTGAGTCGACCGTGTCTAATATATATGCTTTCACTCATGCTGATTGGGTAGATATGTTGATTACTGATTGCTGACAGCTGGCCGAGATGACGTGATGATTAGTCAGATTATTTGAACGTTGCTCCTCCCGAATTTTGTTAATAAAACATCATTTCACGAGTTCACACTTAAAAATAATCAGATAGAAAATAGTATGCGTAGTAGTATGCGTATTTGGCGTGCTGTCCGAGGAGAGGGCTCCGAGCTCGGTATTTTGGCCCGAACCCAGATTACTCCCCCCAAAAATTGCAAACCAATGCAGGACAGCAGCCGGAACATTACTGATGACCCCCAAAATTGCCTTGCTTAGGCTGAATGTGCTGCTAGGAGGGTTAGTAAAGGACCGGTAGAGTTATCGTCATATGGATGAAGACATTGGACAGCGTTGAGCTCCTGCGGGAGCCGAGGCGACATTACTGCTGCGGCAGTGGAGGAATTAGCCAGAACTGAGCTCCTGCGGGAGCCGAGGCGACATCACTGCTGCGGCAGTGGAGGAATTAGCCAGAACTGAGCTCCTGCGGGAGCCGAGGCGACATCACTGCTGCGGCAGTGGAGAAATTGGCCTGAAGAACTGAGCTCCTGTGGGAGCCGAGGTGACATCACTGCTGCGGCAGTGGAGGAATTAGCCAGAACTGAGCTCCTGCGGGAGCCGAGGCGACATCACTGCTGCGGCAGTGGAGGAATTAGCCAGAACTGAGCTCCTGCGGGAGCCGAGGCGACATCACTGCTGCGGCAGTGGAGAAGTTGGCCTGAAGAACTGAGCTCCTGCGGGAGCCGAGGTGACAACACTGCTGCGGCAGTGGAGGAATTAGCCAGAACTGAGCTCCTGCGGGAGTTGAGGCGACATCACTGCTGCGGCAGTGGAGGAAATAGCCAGAAGAACTGAGCTCCTGCGGGAGCCGAGGCGACATCACTGCTGCGGCAGTGGAGAAATAGCCAGAAGACCTGAGCTCCTGCGGGAGCCGAGGCGACATCACTGCTGCGGCAGTGGAGAAATTGGCCTGAAGAACTGAGCTCCTGTGGGAGCCGAGGTGACATCACTGCTGCGGCAGTGGAGGAATTAGCCAGAACTGAGCTCCTGCGGGAGCCGAGGCGACATCACTGCTGCGGCAGTGGAGGAATTAGCCAGAACTGAGCTCCTGCGGGAGCCGAGGCGACATCACTGCTGCGGCAGTGGAGAAGTTGGCCTGAAGAACTGAGCTCCTGCGGGAGCCGAGGTGACAACACTGCTGCGGCAGTGGAGGAATTAGCCAGAACTGAGCTCCTGCGGGAGTTGAGGCGACATCACTGCTGCGGCAGTGGAGGAAATAGCCAGAAGAACTGAGCTCCTGCGGGAGCCGAGGCGACATCACTGCTGCGGCAGTGGAGAAATAGCCAGAAGACCTGAGCTCCTGCGGGAGCCGAGGCGACATTACTGCTGCGGCAGTGGAGGAATTGGCTTGAAGAACTGAGCTCCTGCGGGAGCCGAGGTGACATCACTGCTGCGGCAGTGGGGGAAATAGCCAGAAGAACTGAGCTCCTGCGGGAGCCGAGGCGACATCACTGTTGCGGCAGTGGAGAAATTGGCCTGAAGAACTGAGCTCCTGCGGGAGCCGAGGTGACGACACTGCTGCGGCAGTGGTGGAATTGGCCTGAAGAACTGAGCTCCTGCGGGAGCCGAGGCGACATCACTGCTGCGGCAGTGGAGAAATTGGCCTGAAGAACTGAGCTCCTGCGGGAGCCGAGGTGACGACACTGCTGCGGCAGTGGTGGAATTGGCCTGAAGAACTGAGCTCCTGCGGGAGCCGAGGCGACATCACTGCTGCGGCAGTGGAGAAATTGGCCTGAAGAACTGAGCTCCTGCGGGAGCCGAGGTGACGACACTGCTGCGGCAGTGGTGGAATTGGCCTGAAGAACTGAGCTCCTGCGGGAGCCGAGGCGACATCACTGCTGCGGCAGTGGAGAGAACAGCCAGAGGAACTGAGCTCCTGCGGGAGCTGAGGCGACATCACTGCTGCTGCAGTGGAGAGAAAAGCCAGAATAACTGAGCTCCTGCGGGAGCCAAGGTGACATCACTGCTGCGGCAATGATAGAAAATTTTCGTTATATTGGAATGATGGTATTGGTTGGGTTGGATATGGTGGCTTGCAGGTATGTGTGAGAGAACGAGCTGGTGCTGAAACTAACCGATAGGTGTTCGTTGGGCTTCTTTAATATGGAAGCGATTAGATCGGATGTAGTTCTTAAGCTTCCAGTGACCAAATGTTGGAATCTGATGCTGGGAGTGGCCTTTTTGGGTGGCTGTAGTTGCTGCTCCTATGCAGAATGGATTGTAGGGTTCTAGGGGAGGCAGCTTGAAGAATGAAGTTGAGAGAGGTGTCAAGGAGAGTTTTTGCGGGTGGTTTATGGAAATATCAGCTCAGAATAAGGTACCGGGGTTGAGAATGGGTCCACCTCTGGTGACAACAGCTTGAATTTCTAAGAGGATCTGATGTTGTTGGCAACATGGTTTGGTTCCAGGGCTGTAGCATTTGGTGGGATGGGCATAAGTGTAGTAGACAGGGTGAACTGCGTTTGCTTGTGGGACAGAGCAAGGAGGAATAAAGGCCGGGACCGAGGCCGTTAGCGGAGGCAGCCTCACGCTCGGTCGGCCCCTGGAGCCAGGGGAGGGATGAGGAGGTTAGAAAAGAGGGAAACTGAGAAAGGGAAATTGCGGCATCTGGGCCTGCACCGTTAGCGGAGGCAGCTTCACGCTCGGGTTTGCCCCTGGAGCCTGGGAAGGAACAGGGTGGTTAGAAAAGGAAGGAAGGGAAAGTAGGACGTCTAGGCCTGTGCCGATAGCGGAGGCAGCCTCACGCTCGGTCGGCCCCTGGAGCCAGGGGAGGGATGAGGAGGTTATAAAAGAGGGAAACTGAGAAAGGGAAATTGCGGCATCTGGGCCTGCACCGTTAGCGGAGGCAGCTTCACGCTCGGGTTTGCCCCTGGAGCCTGGGAAGGAACAGGGTGGTTAGAAAAGGAAGGAAGGGAAAGTAGGACGTCTAGGCCTGTGCCGATAGCGGAGGCAGCCTCACGCTAGGGTCCGTAGTTGAACTGTAGACCAAAGATAAAAGAGGTAGGGTGAAAGATGGCGGGATGAAATGGTTGAGACAGCTGAGCTTGCTTCACTAGTAGAGGCATCCTCATGTTTGGAGTGAAGGCGTTCACCAAGAGGGGCAGGCATCTTTGGATGGAGTGCGGCGCCGGTGAAAGCCGCAATGTGTGGCTAAGCAGAGGGAGGAAGTAGGGAATCTGGGGCACGGTCCAGGCTTGCTGCTGCTGCGGCCTGACGCTTGTTTCTAGCACATGAATTGAAGATACAAGAGTGAGGAGATGTAAGATGAAAGAGTGGCCTTGTGGAATTACTCACATCATGAGGTTTAAGTAGCTGATCGAAGATAGTAATTCCTGTTTAGAACAGTTTGGACTGTTTAGGAAGGTGGAAGTGAACAAATATCCTATTGATTCCTTATGCCGTGAGGCCTGGATATTAGCTGTATTCTAGTTAAGGCCCAGAAATTCAATGGACGTGGCTGGACCCATCGTTTTATCTGGGGTGATTGGAAACCTGAGCTCAGTGAAACTGTGCAGGGAAGAGAGATAAGTTATTAAATTTTGTACATATTCTTATTTTCTCGAAAAAGGCCTGAAATCCTTTAAACCTGCATATTCACCTCTGACACAATGGTTTGATACTGTAAAAGACAGTACTGTTGAACTGTCATTGTTTGATGTTGAAAGATCATCAAACAGCAAAGTACAATATGATTTAGATGATCCTTTGTTCTTTAACTGTTGCTGGTCTGTCACAAGCACATTTATTTAGTAAAGATCAAAAGGGAATCATTTGTAAAAGACAGAGCTTTGCATAATAAGAATGTGCACCTTGAATTTATTTTAATTGTGTTCAACAATCACTAAAATTTTACCATGAACACACTGCTTGTATAACATTGTTCATTTATATTTATTTATGTTGGTTTCTTTTCTATCCAGACCTGGAAATTACTCAAATTCCATACTTCCAAACTGCAACGTAATAGTTTATTCATTAGTTATCTGTCTGGTTTGTTAAGTTACTTACAAATTATGCTCGTTATAAAACAGATACAGATGAAAAGGGAACGGTAAGATTTATTTAAATGCATCAAAATAATGATTTGAAAATAATTTTTCCTACCAGTCTCTGCGTCTCCAATATTGAAGCAGTGGTTATACTTAAACAGAAATACATATTATGACTAAGTTTCTAAGCGATTTTGTTGATAAATCGCTGGACAGCGAGGACAATAAGTTCCGAGTTTCAATGATTCTGTATGCATGTAATATTAACGTCATACGTGCATCAGCTGATTGCGTGTTTAAACCACAATCGTGCCGTAATTTAGAACGGCAAACTTTACAGAAAAGTTTAAAACGTGGATTCCCTCGATCAACATTGATACAGATGGCATAACTGTGGAAATTAATTCAGTGACAGAAAACGAGAAGGATTTTAACTGTGCTTTTGCTGGGTTGAGCCGATGGGGTGGAAAGTGTTAGCTGGCTTGGACTGATATCTGCGCTGCGGCGCTGCGGCGCGGCTTTGCTGAAAGGCCTGCTGCGGCGGCCTGATGCTGGAGGAAGGCCCGTTTCTTCACGGGAAGAGGCGAAATTGCCCGAGACTCGAGCTTGGTGCTCGACTGCCTTGTTGTCCATTTCTTTATGGCAGGAAAGATAGACTGGGCAGAACTAGGAAAATACACGGAAGGAAATCACGGATGTTTCGACCGCAGTGACGAAAGTCGGCCTCGGCGTCTTGGCATGCGGGGACCGTTTTGTTTGGGCTGAAGTGCCCCCGAGATGAATCGGCGGCGGTGTAATTGCTCCTAGTAAGGCCAGAGGATTGTGGCAAAGATACCTTGTGGACGAAAGATTCTTCATCGGACACACAGAGATTAATTTCGGACACGGTGGGAACTTAGGGCGGGTCAGATGCTGTCAAACTGTCGAGGAATATGGGTGAGTCGACCGTGTCTAATATATATGCTTTCACTCATGCTGATTGGGTAGATATGTTGATTACTGATTGCTGACAGCTGGCCGAGATGACGTGATGATTAGTCAGATTATTTGAACGTTGCTCCTCCCGAATTTTGTTAATAAAACATCATTATGTGTAAACAGTGTTAATTTCGTTGACGAATAATTTTCGTCAACGACATTTTTTCACGGACGAAAACGAGACGATGACTAAATAAAAATGCGTTTTGAATGACTAAAACTATGACTGAAATCTACTCTAATGTTCGTCAACGAATAAAAACGAGACGAAAATGAAAGAGAGGGAAGATTTGGGAAGATATCCAGTCAGAACTGCGGTCCTGTGTGGAAGATGCGCACATTTGAAGTGTAATGTGCTGATCTAACCGCGGGAAAAGCGGCGCTGTTGCGCGCTCTACAGGCTCGTGCAGCAGCAGCACATCTGACTGCTGCGCAATTAACGAATAGCGCATATTTATGCCAAGCGATTGCTTATAAGCTAATGTCGATGAATTATGACAATGTTTACTACACGATGCTTATACGGTAGTATGTTTAAGACGGTTGTAAGAATGCATATTTATCACCCTCATGAACAGCCTGATACAGTGCAGACTGCAGACATTTCAGAATAAGAGTCACGGTGTATTTCGGGATGGTTTATAATTATTATTTTTTATTGGTCATTATTGTTATTTTGTTTACACAATAAACTGTATTTAATTTAATTTCTATTTAATTCATAGTAAACTACTGTATCTTCTGTCACAGGAAGGAAAGACTAAGAACATTATTTGACACATTATTCAATATATTTTACAAGTAAGGGTTATCATAGTTAACTAAACCTAAAATCAAAGAAATCTTCATTACTTGAAATAACTGAAATAAACTGAAAATAAAAACTGATATATATATATATATATATATATATATATATATATATATATATATATATATGTAAACTTCTAGTTTAGCTTAACCTGAGGTATTAAAATAACAAACAGAAATAAAAACTTATAGACATTTAAAAGCAAAAACTAAAAGACATAAACACACAAAAAATTACTAAAAATTTTAACTAAAATTACAATGAAAGCAGAAAAACTAAAAAACAAACCTAATAAAAATTTTAAACAAAAACTATACCTCAATGATAAGTGTGTCAATCCCTAAAAAAAGTACTGAATTTTGCTCTTTTGTGTCTTTTTGCACTTGAACGTCAAAAACCATCCGCTTTGGCGGTAGATTTAGTCAACTAAAATCTTATGATATTTAGTCAACTAAAACTAGACTAAATTTAAAACAATTTCCGATGACTAAAATATGACTAAAATTAGCATTTTAATCAAAAGACTATGACTAAAACTAAATCAAAATTTGCTGTCAAAATTAAAACTGGTAAACATACCTGGCAATAAAGCTCTTTCTGATTCTGATTCTGAGATACACCAAGAAAAAGAAAAAAAAAGCTGATCTTTGCTGCCCGTCTGAGGAAAGCCCAAGAGTCCTGTCTCTGAGCAGCTGAAGATGGCAAGCAGAGTGGGACTCTATACTTCCCAATGGCCACTGAATGACAGACTTACTCTGTGGGCCATAAGTAGGCCAATTAGTCTTTTTCCATAACAGAGGGCACACTCCAGTGAACAGGCCAGACGTGAATGAAAGAGAGAGGCCAAATGGCACAGCCTGTGTGTCGCGATGACAAATGGGTCCATCGGCGCGGACTTTAATCCTATTAAGAACAGCTTGAGGTATCGGTTTCTAGTGAGTAAGTTTAAGGAGGCCCTATTCTCTAAAACCACTCCAGTGTTCGTGCTGTGATGAGTGCAGTTGAATGTGTTGTGATGACATTTGTCCAGTAGATGGCACCAAGGGACCAGTTGTTTGAGATCTGTTACATGAATTACAGAATAGCAGAAGGAACATATTGTGAAGGTGTTTGTGTAATTCTTCATGTCTTTAAAAAGTAACATTTAATAGAGCAATTTGATTCTTGCTTTTTATATTTTCTGGTATATTTTCTGTCGATACTCTTTGTAAAGCCTTTTGTTTTAGGCTACTGCATGAAGTGAATGAGTCGGAGAGAGATTATGCCACAGTTCCAACAAACAGCATGACAATTCTGGAAATGAAGAGTGCTTGATGTATTGAATATGATCTTATAGTGTACTTCACATCTTAAGTATATTAACTGTGCTTGAAGATAATATACCATTAAAGGCCATTAAAGTGTACCTAAAGAGAGTAGACTTTTATGATTGTTTCTTAACACACTTAGGCTAAATACACTTTTAAAAAGTGCACTTTGTAATAATGTAAAAAACGTTTTAATTTAAAGTACATTTAAAATCATTCTTTCAAATCATGCATTAAAGAAGTACTCTTATTTTGATGTGTGACTAACATACTAAACACATGTAAAGTACTTGATAATAATTTCACCTGTAGTGTTTATATATATATATATATATATATATATATATATATATATATATATATATATATATATGTATGTATGTATGTATGTATTACATAGAGTGAATTTAGGGTGTGATTGGGACACTTTTTGCCATTGAGATGACCAGTCAACCTGAAGTCACCCCTACATAAATTACAAGTTAATATATTCACCCACATTTTCCCCCATATATTACCTATTAATTACATTTCTTGGTAAATTGCAACTTCATTATTGCAAATAACTACAAATATATTTAAATAGGCCCTACATGACATAAAAGTTTCAATAAAGATGACATTAAAGTATATTTTAGTTTACCATAAATGCTTGTCAGTGCATTCAGCAGAACACTGTAATCATATGTCAAAGATGTAATTATGAAATTACATATAAAGATGTACCAAAGTCCTACTTAAGTGGGTCAAAAAAGCACTCTTAAGTTCAACTAATTGCATTTCATATAAATTTAAACTATAATACATGTTATTTTAATTGTAAATAACATGTTAAGTGTATGAAAACATCACATTAAGTTTGCGGTTTGCACAAAGTATATTTTTAAGTATTTTATTTTCATAATTTTAAAAGTATGCTACTTCTTCACAAGGGTTCCAAGAGTGCTGAAATACAGTCCAACAGCAGGACCTTTTATTGTTTTTATCCCTCAGATTATCAGTCTGTGTATTAGTTGTGGGGATTTTTTTGTAACTCTTTCTACAAGTTACATAATTACCCCAGTAGGTGGTGACAAGTGACTGTTTTGAGTCATTGAGCATGTATAAGCAACTGAATCATTCATTCAACTCATTCAAATCACTGATTCACTAAGGAACGGAACAAGAGTGTGGCTGCATCAGAAATTACGTATTTCCATTTTATATAGTCGGCAAAAAGCAGTATGTGACAAAAGAAGTACCCGGATGACCTACTACTTCCGACGAGATTCTGAAGTGCGCATAAGATGGACACTTTACTATCCCCCATGAGTCCACGGGAGAGGATTTGTGAATGGCAGTGAAGCAACGCAACTGATGCTGGTAGGTCACATGATAACATGATGAATGTAGTATGTCTGGATTGCACTCCTGTAGTATGCTCAAATTACATTGATACTACACACATTCATACTATATACAATGTACTTTTATAGAAGTTGTGTAGTAATTACTCAAAATAAGTACCTACTCCATATGCGATTTCAGATGCAGCCACTGCCTTTTTAAGTGAGTCATTGAATTACTCACTCAACAATTTGTTCAAGTACATCAAATTCATTCAGGAACGAAACAACACTGTGTTGCTTTGAGATGCGCAACATTTAAAGGATTAGTTCACTTTGAAATGAAAATTACCTCAATCTTTACTCACCTTCAAGCCATCATAGGTATATATGACTTTCTTCTTTCTGATGAACACAATCAGAGTTAAGCCCGAACGCAGTCTGAGTTAAAGAAATAGACTTATTGCATAACAATCAGACTGATGGTATGTGAATCCACTATATGTAAATAATTATACAAATGAACACCACTCTTGCTCATAAGATTCTGCTTAATATTAACTGTATTTTTAATATAAACATAAATACAGAGGCATGTTAGTGGGATGTACATTATGGCCATTAAATTAATCTTTACAAAAGTTTGATGTGCTCATGCTTGAGCCTTGAACACTGAAAAGCTCAAATCATGTTTGACTCTAAACCATTCACAGGATAAGCGGAGAGCCATGACAACATTGTTCACGTTTGCAAGGTTCACAAGCCGAAAATGCACTTTTGAACTTTGTCTGTCCCCCCATTTGTAGGGATGGACCACTGCCAAGTAAGTGAGCAGCATTTGGTCACTTTGGTCTCCTCCCACTTTATAGCTGCTGTGCTGAGATCAGATGAGAGAAGAACCCTGCAGACGCCACACAGTCGCATTCTGGGGATAGCAGCTCGCACTGGGGGATGCTGTGATTGAGCACCTGGCCCCGGTCAAGCAGAGCCGAAGAACTGGGTTTGACCTCCCCACCACAAACCCGATTATCATCAGATCTACGTCAGGGGATGAGGGCCCCTCAGGACCATTTGCGTAGAGTCTCACCATCACTTTGCATGATCAAAATAACATCTGAAATGTCACATACGCCTTGTGCATTTGCACTTCAAAGAACATATTTTTGGCATGCGAACAATATTTTTTGTGTAGTACAGACCTATTCAATCCGCCGGCTGAATTTGAACCTGTTTGAACATTTCAGTGCCCAGGGTGTGGTTTCCAGTTAACTATAAATGTTAATCAGATAACAGACATATTAGAAATTGGTATTATATCCAAATATGGGCCAGTACCCAATACACTCTCAGACAACAAAGTACAAAAGCTGTTTCAAAATGTACATTTTTAATTTAGATACTAATATGTGCCTAATATGCACCATTTAGGCATTCAAACCCAACAGAGAACACTCTCAGATCTTTAGCTAATGTTCTGACAAGGTTCTTTCAAAGTTATGAACAAACATACTTCCAGTAACGTTAATAGAATGTTCTTTCAAAGTTATCTGGTCTTTATTAATGTTCTCAAAACGTTAGCACAAAAATGTTAGCCTATTTATACATCATAGTTGGACGTTCATCTAAGGGTTTTTTTTTTTTTTAATGCTACTACTTTTTTTCAAATGTAACATTCCCAAAATGTTTGAAGAGTGATACATTTGGAATTAATAGGAACATCCCAGGTAAAAAAAAAAAAAAAAAAAAAAAAAAAAAAAGAAGAAGAAGAAGAAGAAAGTACACTTCCATAATGTACTTAAAGTGCTCTATTTTCACGCACTAATTTTGTACTTTATATGCTAAAAATTCTTTTTAACTACTTAAGATTATCTTAAGAACATCTAAGTGTACTCAACTGTGCTATTTTGAGATAACATGATTTTTTTTTTAAAAAAGTATTTAGTTACCACTTGTAGTACACTATGGGTTTAAGTGTACTACAAGTGGTAATTAAATACATGTTCTTAAAATGATCTTAAGAAAATTTTTTTAGTATATTAAGTACAAAACTAGAGCACAAAAATAGAGCACTTTAAGTACATAATGGAAGTGTAGGATACTTTTTTTTCACCTGATTTGCAAAACATTCTTAGCTGGTTCTTATAGGCTGCATCTGAAAATTCGTTGCATTACTGCCTTATCAGGTAGTGACTTAGCAGCCCCTGGTGGCTGGCTGCAGTATAGATCATAAACCCCGCCCCCTCCATGTACTTGAATGGGATGCGAGCCAAACTAAAAAAATCCAATTGCACTAAAAAACATTTTCTAAAGATGGTTTTTGTTATTTTAGGTTGTTCTTATCACGCTGACATATGTTCAAGTGTTCGTTTTTCCAGTAAGTTTGGATTTAGTTCATTAATTTGATGCTTTAAAAACATGGTGTTATGTCATGATTGACAGCTGTGCTAGCGATTGAGTCTGCAGGAGCAGAAGCGTGGGCAGGACCTTGATACCGCGGCTGCACCTCAGGGTCAATACTGCACAGACTCGGGCTCCAAATTACACAATCGGCATAAGATGTCAACCGTTATTTGTGGGATATTCTGGCTTCATTTTTCTATAGTGGAAGGTGAACGTGATTTCACCAAGTACAGCATCTTTGTTGAACCTGGAACAACATTCCAGTCAACCAATCAGATTTGAGGGATAGGTTTATAGTTTATGTCAAGTTTAGGCTTACAACCAGGGTCAGGTGCTTCTACATCAGTGTTCTTCACCTATCATTTCCTTCTGGAATGGGTATGGGTAGGGTTAGGTTTTACTTCATAAAATCATTTATTTCGTAGACAATACTAATAAGGTAACATATTTTTTCCCCACAGAATAAATGGGTCTTTTTAAAATAACATATATAGATGGCTTTTATTTAGGACAGGGGTTCCTCACAATTTATATTTAGATATAAATTTGTACATGTGAATAGTTTTTCTGTGGTTCCTCCTGCTAGACTTTTGATGTTTGTTTTTTGTTTTTTTCAGATAGTACAAGTTGAATTGTCTATTTATGATATTTGTATAAGCGAGTGAGAGTCTAAGAGAATGACAGCTGCTTAGTTATTTGTCCCGGTGGATCGTCTCTCTGTCTGGGAGGTTGAAGAAAGGAGACGCACGGCCTTCACACCCTGGCACATGTTCCACTGACCCCACAGGCTGCTGCATCAATCCCCTCCAAAACTCACCCTCCAGAAACCATAATATTTTCACTCAGAGCAGAGAGGGCAGGGCGGTAGACCCTCACACTCCCCTGGTTCGTTCTAGAGACAGCGACTCCACCTGTCAGAGTTCAAGAGTTAATGCCAAGAGCTTAGAGGTTGTTTCCATAACGACTTGAATGTAACTTTTGCTTTCTCTGCCACACAGGGCTGTTACATGTGTTGAAAGTATCAATCAACAGCCTGGAAGCTTGATGTATTACCAGAAAGTGAGAGGATTGATGGCCAGCCAGAACAAACATCATGATACGTTTGTGTTAAGATAATACAATAAATGGCATTGATTGATGTCCCGTATGTTTTTGTTTTACTGTATTTATTTTATTATTATTTTTTTAAAAATTTTAATGGCACCTATGAGTCAATTGCATTTTTAAAGAATTGCATACTAATAGTTACTTAATTGAGATATATATATATATATATATATATATATATATATATATATGGTGTCAAACAATTAATTGCGATTCATCGCATCCAAAGTAAAAGTTTGTTTACATAATATACGAAATTATGGCATATATATATATATATATATATATATATATATATATATATATATATATATATATAAAACGATAATAATAGTTTAACTTAGATTGCCCTTTTTATGCTGGAAATTCAGTTTGAATATCAGTAATTGGTCACAAATTAGACCCAAGTTTTTAGTTTTCTTTTCTTTTAGTTTTTCATTTTCTTTGCATTAAAATTTGATTCCAATTTACAATAATTTACCTCAATAGTTTTTGATAATGACTGGACATGATTAATGATGACATTATCATTAGTGAAAATCTTTTGTTCAAAAATACAACAATTAAAAGCCTCTGTTTACTCAGGCTAAATGGTTGAAGTATGCAGGCGTGGTAGTAAATCAGATGTTTGTAATTCTCTTTGTGAAAGGCCAAGGCTCTGTTTGACCAGTCTATCCATCCCCTCTGAGGTTTCTGCTCATATCATACGCTGCACAAGCTAAATTGGCAATACCAATAAAGATTAGGTGGACCATCTCTGAAAGCTCTCTGACAGCACAAACAACTGCCGGTCGGCTCCACGCTCTTGCCGCTCGCCTGCGGTCAGAAGTCCGATGGGATGGCTCCTGAATGCCATGGACTTGTAAGGTTTTCTTTCACAGTATCGGACTCCTGTTTTAGCAGTCCCGTGCTTCCCAGACCGCACCTCAGATGCCCAATTAGCCTGAAAAACAATAGCTCCCTGATCATCGTCCCATTGTGCTCCCTGACATTGTCCACGCGGCTCCTATTACAGCCTGACGGTAAACAAGGGGCTAAATTAGACATGCAGTTGTTGCTATTGTCCTGCTCTCCTTGATACCCAAACCCCTCTGTCTTAGCGGGCCAAAGCTTGTCCGAGTAGTCCCTGGTGGAGAATAAGTGTTTGGATCAATGACAAGATGATGGGCTCACGGCTCTGACTGAAACAGCAGCGGTCAAAGTAATTAAGTCAAAGACTGAACGCAAGGCAGCGGTCTGCATATAGGCCTTAATGGTATTCAGATGGATGGCGTCTGAAGCGATTTCTTGGGGTGAGAGGGGGGCAAATTACATGACAGCTGTTGCCCAGGCTGAGGGGAAGGCTGGTTCTTAGGCTCTGCTGCTAGAGGGACTTTGATTTATGCCTTAATTAGAGGAACATTAAAGGCCCACTTTCCCAAAGACAATTGTGAAGTCCCACACGTATGCCATGCAGTTCGTTCCCACTTAGCATAAGGCAGACGGCACAAGAATATTGGAAACAGAATCTGACCGCTTCTAAATGAGCTGAAAGGTTCAAGATGATGTCTTGTAGTGTAGCAACTTCAGATGAAGATGAGATAAGTACGCTCAGAAAGAACATTAAAAGGCTCGTCTTTTCAAGTAGCTACTGAGCAAAGAAAGGGCTGATGCTGTGTAATACAGATCTCTGATTTAATTTTTAGCGCAAATTATCTAACTGTTCCCGAGGCTTAGCTTTTTAAATATTCTGCCTATACATTTTTCATTTAGAGAACATTTAGTCCAATCTTAATCCTATAGGAAGCCTATTTCTGCCACATAAGCTTTGGTAAATCTTAATTATGACATAAAAAGTCAAGATTATGGGATAAAGTAGAAATAATGACATATGAGTCATAATTAAAAAGTTAAAAATGAAATGATGACTTTTAATGTCATAATTAGGACTTTTTATATCATAATTAAGGCTTTTAAGTCATAATTTCGACTAAGTATGTAATAATTTCAACTTTCCATCTCATAGCTATGACTTTTTAAAAGTCAGAATTTTTACTTTTTGTCCTTTTTTACATCATAATTTCGACTAAGTATGTCATAATTCCACTTTTCATCTCATAAGAATTATAAGAACATGAATTAGTAAACTCTAAAAAAAATGCTGGGTTAAAAACAACCCAAGTTGGGTTAAATGTTTTCCCAACTATTGTTTACTATTTGTTACTATTTAAACTATTGTTTAAAAATTGCTATATGGCTGGCTTAAAATGAACCCAAAATGGGTTTGAAATTAAAAATCAGACACATAATTACTAGAGGCAACAATAATAATCAAAAGGTGAACATTTATTAATAAGCAATTTAATAATTGTTTATTGTTTAATTATTATTCATTAAACATATTAATAAATGTTAATTTCCAACATACTTTGGGTTCATTTTAAGACAGCCATACTGTAATTTTTAAACAGTAGATCAGTTAAATAAAACTACCCAGCACATTGGACAAACATTTAACCCAACCTCTGAGTTAAAACAACCCAATTGCTGGGTTTGTCCATTTTCAACCCAACTTGGGTTGTTTTTAACTCAACATTTTTTAGAGTGTATGTCACAATTTAGACTTTTTATGTTATAATCCATTTTTTTATGTCAAAATATTTAATGTAGTACTATGTAAGTATTATCTGGGATTCTGTAGTAATCTGACCAGCTGAGCAGTTTTTGAGTCACCAGTAGGTGGCGACAAGTCTTAATGAGTGAGTGAGTCATTGAATCCTTCATTCAAAGCTGATTCTGTCTTGCTGAGAGAGACACAATGGCTAATTCAGTTTTCATTGATGGAGCAAAAGCAGACTGTCAATATTGTGTTTAAAATGTAAGTTGCACAATGTTATCTTTTTGTTTATTGAACTGTTATATAACAGCAATATCACATACAATCGCAATCATGCTGAATATCTTGTACTCAGCCTGTGGCCCTTCCTACGGCTCAATTATAGCACAAGCTCGTGTGACACTGCTTAAGTAAATATGATTTATACAGCCAATCAATGTACTTCATTGTTTAAGCGGAAGATTTACTTTTATAGTCTCGAGCAATTTGCATTGTGTGGTTTTGGCGCGTCTCATGGATCCAGCCCATGATATTTTTGGCAGGTTCGGATTACTTGGGAAATAAAACATTAGTGTGTTGTAGCTAGCATAACTCTTCCTGTTCCAGTTTTTTTATAGTGGAAATATTTATCAGGTTCTGTCAGGCTTCAGCTCATAAAACGACGCCTGAGTTTTTATCACTTTGAATGCTTTGGTGAACAACTGTATAAGTCACATGAGCACCATCAGCTCAACAATAGTACAAGGACAACATATTGCTCGTGAACATGAAGTGGGTTTTGTATTGAGCTTCAAATGGTAAAATCTTCAGTGGTACAACTATACTCTTATTAATATTTATATCTTAATGTGCTGTTCTAAAAGTCATATGAAATTCGAGACCGGGGCAAGTTGTCACACGCAGTCACAAGGACTTTATTTTAGTAACTTTGAGAATTGACTGAAATGAAATGTGAATTAATTTCAGGAATAGGGTTTTTTTCATAAATGCCAGGTTGGGGTAAGTTGTCACATTTTTACTGGGACAGCTGTCACACAATGGTTTGATATTTTGGTGAACTTTTTTTTTTTTTGCTATTTCATGAATGTGTTATATGCCTAATAATTATTTTGTTTTTTAAGCATTTCATACATTTAAAAACTGTTTTTGTGAACCTATACAGAAACTGACTTTCAAAAATAAACCTATACACCCTGAGTAAAATCGTGACAACTAGCCCCGGTCTGCCCTTGCAATCAGGTTTGTTCAACAAATCACAGTCAGACTGTAAATTCTTGCTGGGATGAAGTGAATTATACTATTTACAGCACGACTCTGTAATGCATCTAGTAAAAGCTGTCATAAGTATTTATTTAAAATTACAGAATGACTCAGAGCTTTGGCGGCTGTAACTCAGTACAGTGATACCAGCGTAATGTGTGTGAGTATTTATACCACCCTTGCTTCAAAGAATAGCTTACACAAAGTCTTGATTGAATTACACGCTGCGCTACAGAATGCTGATGCTGATATCATTCTGGCTTTGACACACACTGTGTGTGTGTGTGTGTGTGAGACAGAGGGTCAAGGCGAAGGAGCTTGTTAATAGTCTGAGGCTTGTGCTGCAGGGAGCGCTCAACTACCCGCGGCATCATTTCCCTAAGTCCCCTTTGCATGCGTTCAGGGAGAAGGTCTCACTTTTCCTTATTTTTTGCTGCTGTTTAATTATGTCTAGCCCTTGCTGCCACAAGTCAAGACGCCAATCAGTCATACAGACACCAAATATAAATAAATCAACAATAGAAAAGAGGCACTGATGACAGTGTATGTGGCATTTGTCTCATGCACACTCTCATACTTGCATACAAATCATCATGTACATGAAGTACTTGCTATTCTATTGGAAGAGCGTCGGCACAGTTTCCAGTTTGTGTAGGACATATTTATAGCACTGTGCATATTATATTTGTTTCAGCGTTATCAATTTCCTTCTTATTATATGCAGAAGTAGGATTGACAGTACTGAAACCGAATACTGACAGGACTGAAATAAATACTTTGATTGTTGCGATCCTATCAGACTTATGATAGCAACCTGATTCGTAACAAAGCACTGTTCGCCAGAGGAGAACTGGCCCCCCGACTAAGCCTGGTTTCTCCCAAGGTTTTTTTTCTCCATTTTAACACCTATTTGCCACTTGTTTGCCACCTGATGTCACCTGTTGGAGTTTGGGTTCCTTGCCGCTGTCGCCTTTGGCTTGCTTAGTTGGGGACACTTGATATTCAACAGTATTCTTGACATTTATTCAACAGTGCTTTGATCTGCCTGCATTGACACTATTCTTTAAGAGCTGCTGTGCAGCAAAAATTATGTACCAGTTATCAATGTAAAGCTGCTTTGACACAATCTGCATTGTAAAAAGCGCTATATAAATAAAGGTGACTTGACCTGACTTGACTGACAACTGTTCACTAAAAGATGTGACTGAAGTTGTCCTGTTGATATACGTATAGCGCCTTTGCACATTTTGACAGTGATTAAAGTAAATATCAAAGATGCTAACTTGCCAACCAGGGATGCACTTTGAAGTGATTTTTGAAATCACTTCAAAAAGAGAAATACAGTTAAGTGCAACGTAAAGCACAAGTCTGTCATATAGGCTATATACATTATAATTGTGACATGGCTTTTAATGGTGAGATTTTTGTCTTTGTAATCAGGCTCTCAAAAATTATATAAAAATTTGTATTTAGATTTATTGGCCAATATATCGATTATCGACTTTCAAATATAAAGAATTATCGGTTATCGGTATCGGACAGAATTTTCATATCGGTGCATCCCTAAATATCGGTTGATAATGGATATTTAATTGTACATGCTCATGTTGTATTTTTATATTTAAATGAAGAAGAATGTTCATCTTTAAAGCTGCAGTCCACGATTTTTTGGCCCTCTAGCGGTTAATAAACAGAACTGCATGCGTCTTGCGGAAGAACATTGTAGCCGGAGCTACTTTTCTCCATGTATGTCTATGGCGAGTCAAGCAGTTACTGTGATACTCTGCTGCGGGTCCATACCAGTCCAATCTGAAATAGTCAGAATATATAAGTGTGTATATATATATATATATATATATATATATATATATATATATATATATATATATATATATATATAAGTGTACCATAATGATTTCTGGTAAGACAAAAACACAGTTTTGAAAATGGATTCATGTTGTACATTCTCATTATATAATTTTGGTAAATTGTGAACACAAAAAAAGTTGCGGACAGCAGCTTTAAAAAACACCAGTAATTCAATAACTCTGTTAAATTGAATCTTTAGCAAAACTTAAAATTAATAATGAACATTTAGAATGATTGATTTTATTTTTTGGTGTTTTATTTCACTTATTAATAGTATAGAATTTTAACGTTGTGGTTATTTATCAGTTATCAACCAGAATTTAATATCAGTGCATTCCTAATGCAACTTCAGTAACACTGGAAAAACTTATCATAAATCATCATAAGTCAATTGAGTGTGAGGTTGTCCATCAGATCTTTTTTTTTTTTTTCTTTTTTCTTATTTCTTGCATGTAATTGTTTGGGCTTTTATAATCCTGTGTTTTCTTCTGATTAGCTCTTTTTTTTTTTTTTTTTTTTTGGCTCTCTGGAAACTAGTTTGTTTTCTTTGCCAGTCTATAACAGACTTTTGCGTCAATTGTTTTGATAAGTGTTGCGCAATGAGGCGCACATCTGGAGTTCATGCTGTTCGTCTCAACAGATGGTAACTCATAACTGTTCACTGATAGCATCTTCAGTTTATGCATACAGACTGAACAAAGAACAATTTCCATAGTCAACACAGCGGATATGAACTGTCACTATGATACGGTCACTAACAAAGTTATCAGTCGTTTCATCACTTTTGTCTTCTTTAAACAATTTGCGATAATTTAAACACTTTAAAGATAATGTCATGTCCATGCCAAATGGGAAACAATGAAGGGGATTTATGCAATAAGCACACAGTGACTTTCCATGGCATAGGATTATACATTCTGTGGTGAGGTATAGTGTTTACCATAGTTCTATAGTTTTTGTTACTAAAAGCATAATCTGGGCAAATATGGAAATGATGTGGTTTCACATAATCACTTGAGCCAACTTCTTTTTTGGATGAGTAGTAAAGAAGCATTTTTGCTTTATTTTATTAGATGACCATTAGACAAACAGCTCAAGAACCACCTGGAAATGGTATTAATTAGAGCTGCATGATTAATCATTAAAAGACTGCGATCTCGATTCAAACACCCATGCAATTTTATTCCTAAATGACAATGATTTGGATTTGGATGTCAATTAAACTCTAGACAAGTACGATCACAGCGAACATTCAGATCTGTGTTGGCGCTGCCACTGATCCAGAGAGACAGTTGTCATGTGTATAGGTATTAAACAGCTTTACAAACAGTCTTCAACCACACAGTATCAGTTGAAAAGTTACAAACATTCATATTATCACAGAAGTAAAAGTGTATAGTTCTATAAAACTAAGTTATAGTTCACATATAAACAATGATGTCTACGGTAGCAATCAAAATATAGAGTAAATTACCTTTTGAAAGTATCTTGATGCTTCAAACAATGATTGTATCAATTACATCATTACACCAGTAGGTGGCGACAAGTGATCTGCTCATTGAATCATTCGCTTATTCATCACTCACCATTCAAACTGATATTTTTTTAATAGAGAGAAGCAATTAACATAGTCAGAACCTTTAGCAAATTACAAGCTTTGTTTAGTTGTTTATTCAGAATCGTGGGAGAATCGTGATCTCTATTTTAAACCAAAAAATTGTGATTCTCAGTTTCTCCGGAATCATGCAGCTCTAGTATTAATGCTTTCCTGGTTTTCTTTTGGTACACCAAAGTTTGTGATAAAATCCATTATATGATTCAAGAAAAAAGGGAAAAAAAGAGAGACAAGCCTTATGACTAAAGGTGCGGTTACATTTATTAATTTAAATTTATTAAATTAATGTTTGGTGAATTCACAGGTGAAATCTAATCATCCAGTCATTTCATGCAGATTAGCTGCACTGACTAACAGAAAGCAGCCTGGTTTAGTAATGACTTCTGTGTGAGCAGTGTATCATACACTATTAAGACTTTTAACAATAGACAATGGACCATTTTTCCTGCAAAATTTTGAAGAAATTTCAATAATGTAATCACACACTTTTGAGCCACAATTGGTCCATATAATTTGAACAGAACTTTTTTGTTTTGTTTGAACTCAGTGGCAGATATACTCAGATCATGGTAGCAATCAACTTTCGTGATTTGGCATAATTCGTTTTTGGCATCCTCAGTTTTAGTGTAGTACTAACTATGGTATTTTAGTGGAAATGGCAGCTGCCATGATAAACATTTGAAAGGGATTATTTTTCAACCTTTTACTAAATATATTTGATGCAGGTAAGGCTAGACTCGCAGTGATTTTTCTGTAAAATACAAATACAGGTTACTTTCTTTCTATGCCATGGCATCTGTGGAAGTTTACTTGAACAAGCAACATGCCTTGATTTTGTTCTTGAATTTATATAATGTCTGCATACTTGTATTCTATTTATAACTATTGTTAAAAACGGTCAGCATCGTCTGCTTTATTAGTCAACTCCACACAAAAGTGAGGTGTAAATGCAGTAACGTGTTGTTTGTATGTGAACAAATGCATTGGAGGGAATTCAGCAAGCTGCTCACATTCCCTGCGGATAACGGAATCTTTAATGAATGGTTATCAAGCATTCTGCACGGAGTTACTACTGTAGCACACCTGGAAAAGAGAATAGCGGGGCAGCTGTCATTTAACACCCACTGTTGTTTTAGTGAGTAAAGGATGTTACATCAATCCCATACCTTTTACTCTAATGTGAAAAGGAAATAAACTACAGCCTGTAGCTTAATAACCTATAGCTTCCTAGATATTAAACTTGCCAGCTGGCTAATTTGTTGATGGGTTTGACAGGAGAACTGCATTACTAATGACGGTTGTTCAGAATACAGAGTTCTGTAATCAAAACATGGTTGTTATGAATGACTCAGTCTTGTTGTGACAGACACGCCAAGTATCAGAGTATTGACAAATTTACAGTGCCGCCTACAGCAACAACTCAAATGCTAATCCAGGTGGTTTGAATCGCAGTCAGGTTATCCAGGCCTAAACAGAAATGCCTTAAGGAAAATGTTGTTTATTCTTTTACTGGACTATAACAGCAGAGAATATTCCCCAGTGGTGCGCCCTCAATATTTTATGATTTTTTTTTCAACGGCTACTATGAAAAAGCATGAAAGCATTGGCTGCGACCGCAGCATAATGTGTTGAATAAGAGCGGATCACGTTTCTCCAGGACTAATATAGTCTGCAAATTGGATCTTTAAATTCCCCTTTCATCACAGAAAGGCTAACGAGCTAATCACCGATGCCAGCTGCTGTGTTTGTGCTAGAAAGTTCAGCGTGGCCAAAAACTAGGGTGACCAGATGTCCCGGTTTACCCGGGACATTCCCCGTTTCACAAGGTGTGTCCTGACAGTTCACTAAAAACTGTAAATATGTCTCGTTTTCAGGTTTATTGACTCAACATTAAGTCTGGGTTAAGTTCCAGCTGTGTTTTTTTTTCCATTGCAAGTTCAATTTCTAAAAACTATAGGAATGCCCACACAAATACGTGTGAACAAGTTGAAAGCCGATCCATTTCTTCACATGAAAATGCATAAGGTGTTTTGCTGTCAACATTTTTAGGTTAAAAGAAAAAATAGAAAAAGAAAAAAAAAAACACCTTTGAGCAGCCTGATCATCCCAATGCTGTCAACATTGTCCTTGTCAAAAAGAAGTATATTGAATGTGAACTTGTAGTGTATTTTAATATCAAAAGTATATTTAAAAAGCTGTACGTGCAGATAACAATATATTAATGCAATAAAAGGCCACTTAAGTGCACTTAAAGAGTACGCTTTCATAACTATTAAGTTGACTTAAAAAGTACACTTTAAGTAGCTTTTATAAATGTGCCTTAGCAAAAAACCTTACTGGTGTGCATCTTCAGACAAAACAACAACAACAAGTTGCTTTCAGTTAAAACAGCTCAAACATGCATTGTAGTCTGGGACTAGCTTAAGCCTCGTCTATGAATTCGGGGGTAAAATGTCAAAAGTTTTACTTTAAAAAGCATTTGCTTTAAAGAAGTACACTTATTTTGATGCATAACATACTAAAGCACATGTAAAGTATTTGATTAAAATTTTAACTGTTATTTGATAATACATTTACAGAACATTTAAAATTACAACTTCATTTCAAATGTGTAATTAAATAAATTTAAATACATGACATACAAGTTTTAATAGAAATTACATTAAGGTATATTATACATTAAGTGCTTGACAGTATATTCAGCAGTATATTTAACAATTTTATCAAAGACAGTAGAATTAATAATGAAATGGCATATATATATATATATATATGTACTTAACTTCCACTTAAATGGGTTAAAAAAGGATTAAAGGATTAGTTCACTTCAGAATATAAATTTCCTGATAATTTACTCACTCCCATGTCATCCAAGATGTTTGTCTTTCTTTCCTTAAGTCAAAAAAAAAAAAAAATATTTTTGAGGAAAAATTTCCAGGATTTTTCTCCATATAGTGGACCTCACTGGGGTTCAACAGGTTGAAGGTCCAAATTGCAGTTTCAGGGCAGCTTCAAGGAGCTCTACATGATCCCAGACAAGGAATAATAATAAACTGCATTTAATATACATTTTAACTACAATACATTTTCATTTAATTGTAAATGACATGCAAGCAATTGTCCATTTAGTTTTGCAATAAGATCGCGCTTAAGTATATTATTTCTGTAAAAAGTTAGTGCAAAAAATAGTGCAGGAACTGCACCCTTCAACTCCTGTAAATTGTAAGTGTCAGAATCTACTAGAACATTTCCCCCCCCCCCATTTTAATTAAAAAATCTGCTCACCTAGCAAAAATGCATCTGTACCGACTGGTGTCAAAAGTGTGCGATTTTAAATTAGTGGTGAGTTAATATCACATTCAGTGATATTTAATTAAAATTTGTAAATGGCCATCGGTTTAAATTGTTTGACATGTAAAGGCAAAATTTAAAGAAATAATTGGAAGCAAAATTGGAACACTAGAGGACATCTGAAAAGACATTAAATCAGTCCAGAGGTTCTGAGAAATGCAGAAATGCTTTTTGAATTATATAATTTGAGATTTATAACATGATTCCAGAACACTCGGAAGGAAACAAAGCAGGGAATGTGTGAAGGTGCGTCCTGATGGTGAGCTGCTGAGGCCTTCTCTCCGAACCCGGCCGGTCAAGCCACACAATAACTGAAGTCATCTTGAGAGGAGGGTCTTTGTGGCCCTGCTCAGGGAGGGCCGTGGAGTGTGAACAGCGGCAGAGATGCCTCCGGGGTCAATCCTTTAATATTGATTACAAACTGGAGCGAGGCAGCAGGGCCGACAGGCTGCAGCTGTGAGTTTGCGCAGCTTTGAAGTGACCCGCGCCTGTTGGCTGGTCCCAGGCCCTCGCGCATGAGGAGAGGCTGCAACTATGTGCCTGCCTGTGGGAAAGAATGTCACGCGACGCCACGGCGACGGAGCCTGCCACCGACAGGGGACGAGATTTAGGAGAATCTCGGTGAGAGTGCTGCCAGCAGCAACTACTGTCCCCTCTCCACTGCTCAAAGAGAGAGAGGCGGTAGGCGCATTATAGCACAAGAAGTTAGGGGTGAGAGGGAGCGGTTGCACTGATCATAGGGATCTTCGCAGCAGTCTGGCAACAGTAGCGTGAGCAGAGCTTGTTTTACATTGAAGCCTGACTCTCTCACTGTTTTGTCTACTCAGACTTCAGCCCAAAACATCAGAGCAGATGGAAATTCAGTTTTTTTTTTTTTTAATTCTTGCTTCATGCAATGCAATCTAAGAAATAATTCAGTGGCTTAGTAAATATCACAGTAATAATTAACTTTATTAACATTTAATTAGTGAATACTTGATGGTTTGAGTTGAACATACCAAAATAATTGGCTAAAAATCCAACAGTTAATTTTGTCTAAAATAATTTTTTTCACTAAAAGAATTTAGTATTTGACTAACCAATTCGTTTTTTTTTTTAAATGTACTTAATATATTTGTAAAATTTCTATTAAAAAATATTTGAGAATGGAGAATTAAACTGATTTGTTTCAAGAACTACAAATATTACTTAATTCAAATCAATGTTATTAATCTTTAACACACACTTAATAAATTGAGTAAGTTTACTCAGTTCGCAAAGACCCGCCCGCTTTAGTTACTGTTGCTACGCCCGATAAGCCATGACAATGCGTCGACAGACAAGACAGAGCAGGTTACTTTTGATATAAAAGTCTCAAATTTAAAATTTTGTAATTTTTAAATAAATTTAAACAAATGGCTCTTTAATGTGTGACAGGTTGCTGTAGCGCTTCAGTTCAAGTTGCTCGTGAACCGATCATCTCTTCCTACTAGTTAATTTATAGCATCAAATAAACATGAATGAACATCAGAAGGAATGTTGTTTCAATCTTGGAAAGACCTCAAGTCCTCCGACGTTAATCTACTAACTCCCCTTTGTTGGACAAAACGGCAGATTCAGTGTCATGATTGGTTAGTTCGCCTGTCAATCAAACTCCCGGCGACCAGTCAATAGACCTTGGCTGTTTTTCAATTCCAAGAACTCAGAGAACGGACTTGCATTCTCGTGGAGTCTGGAGTATGTTGACCGCCCGCAGCGTCTTCTGGGATTTTTAACTGTTCGATTCTCTCAAGTTTGCATTCGATACATCCTCAATATCAAGAACACATCCAGGTACTTTAGTCATCCTCTGTTCTTGAGTATTGGAACTGATCTTCAACAGTTGATGATGACGTAGAGCAAGAACACAAGGAGGAAAGATCGCTTAAAGGGTTACTTCAGGATTTAGCATTAAGCTTTGTATTAGTAGAATACCACTAGTATTTTCGAATTACCGTGATTTCCCCCTTCATATCAGCCCGAGATGAGAGATTTATGCATTTTTATTCTGTAAAAAAGCCTCCGATGACGCAAAAATCGTCATTTTGCGTCATCTGAGGCTTTTTTGGCCAGAGGCTTAAAACTACAGCCAGTAATAGCAGGTAGTTCCGCATTTTTTCACCACGCCCATACATATGCGCGTTTGAGGTTACTCACGGACATAAGATTTTATCAAAAGTGGGTGTCAATTATATTTTTAAGCTTACAGTAATTAACTTTATTTTGTCTGCACTACATCAGTGGTTCATCTCGCAAATTTTTCTGTCTCTGCAGTCATCTCAACCAATACAGCAACAGGCTTTTGTGGTAATGTTAGCATAAATAGATAAATAGACTAACTCAGTTTTACAGAACAGTGGCTTTACTTTGATAACAGTCAACTTATATGCAACTTGTACAATGTAATTGTCTATCTAATGTTACTTTGCTAAGTTTGCAGTTTTACTGCTACCTACAACACTACATATAGGCTACTGTGTTATCAGTCTAGTATCAGCGAGTCTTACCTCTAGGCGAATACGCTTAGTACCAGATGCCCAGGCTGTTCGTCCTCTGGGAAAGTGAATATCGATGGTATTGCTGTGTCCTTCAGAATGGTTGTCTTCATTGCAAGGATATTTGGTTCGTAGTCCTCGTGCTTGAAATGGAGACTACATATTCTGCGTTTTTTTAGGTTTTCTATAACGGTGTCATCTCCAAACTTTGGGTGTTTGATGGCCCACAGCCACTGTTTACATCGCTCCAAATCTTTAACTTAATCGGAAAATGATGGAAACTTACTTGTCCTTTCCTGGTTTTGGGTGTACGTCCAGGTACAAAGCAATTTAGCACCATTTCGCTGTAAATGTATGAACTAACTCACGATTTATAGAATTAATATGTAACAAAGCAAGCCTAGTTGTTTGAATTTTCCTGGTAATGCCGTCTGTAACCGATAGGCGTGGTTTGGGCGTGGCCTCGCAAGGGCAGCAAAACAAGTGCATTCTGGGAGTTGTTGTCTTTCATCCACATTAGTCAAAAATACATTTTCTGCCTTTTCTCAGTCTAGAAAGCTCCAAATTCAAAAATAATTTCACATTTCTACTACATAAATGACCAATTTTAAATACACATTCATCTTTCCAGGGGTGTATCAGAGAAACAAGCACGCCACCATCTTTAGAATATTGTCTTTGAATTTCCGTTTTTGAGGTAGCCTAGCTATGTATATTTCTATGGCAGCGCTGTTGAAGAATAATTAGCTGGTGATTTACCTGTTGTAGAGTTAATGAAAGTTATCATCACTGTTATGTTTAAAGCAGATGTCTTAACAAATGTCAGTAGACCGGTAAGTTTTTAAAATGAGCAGTTCATTCATAAATACATAAGATCACTGTGGAAATAGAAACCGGAAATCAAAAGACAACGAGCACAGTGCTGAAAAGGGGCGGGGCTACATAAGGTCTATAGAGTACCACAGGGATGACGTGTTTTTGTAGGCAAAACCCGGAAGTGAGTTAGCATTTTAGGACTTCTGGTTCCATCGCCCCGAATTAAATGGGTTTTTTGAATGGGTTTTTGCTAAATCATCTGAAATAAGGTCTGTAGTTAACAAAGCCTCTAATTATTTTCACGTTTTGATCTATGACATAAAACACACCAGTTATAACCCGCTTGTGATTTTTTTAAACCTTTATTGTGTCTTAAAAACGGTGGTTGCTAACAACAAGGGACTACTTCCTTTGGCGGGGACTTTAGACGTCATCATGACGAACAGGACATTTGGACAGCATTTCTCATCAAAAAGAGGATAAGTATTCATACACAGCGCAGATCATAATCAGAGAGCATGTTTTTAAATAAAGTTAGAGGAAGCTTGGTTGTGGTAAGGGCGACCATGGTGTGCTGTAGTTTGTTTATAGCCTACTGTTAGCTTTTTATATCTGATGACTTTATTTAGGCTTCAAAATGTATAAATGTTGTGTTAACTTGTAAAGATTATCTTCATAGACAAAATGTGTAAGTGTCATAACCCTTTGTTAAACACAGAGCTTATTTTTTGCGATTTTCCAAAAGTCTATGGGAAAAATGCATGGGCTTTTGATCGAGGGAACCCGTGCGCCGCTAACTTCCAGGTTGGCCTACAAAAACACGTCATCCCTGAGGTACTCTATAGAAGGTCGACGTCACTTTCCCGCCAGAACACGCTCCCTCAGCTGGACTGAGTTGCAAAAGAACCTGCTGCATGACTGGATTTAATAGGGGAAACTGCGAAAACGCGAGAAAAACAAACAATTACATTAAAGGTTGGGCTCGAAAGTGTTTCTTACAACTTGTCAAATAAACCTAATCCATGGATATTGACATGTAGCCAGGAATCGTGTTTCCTGACATTTATATGTGCCTGATTTCAAAGCCGGGGAAATACATAAAGCAAATCTGCCTGTGAATATTTTATAGAACTACAATATAACGTTAGGTAGGTCTAAATCTAAGTAATCACTTATATCAATGTTATATATATCGTCATATCGTCCAGCCCTAAAGCTTGTAGCCTATAGTTTTTGTCAGTGTTTATTTAAAAACACCCAATTATGCAGAATATAAGATGGTAAATATTTAATTGATGATTTGTCAACACAATATATAACAATACAATATATCCAACATTTTGACACAAAATGATAACTTCAAATCCATGTTTCTCTGACTGGAGTCCAGCTGTTTCTGTGAATTGCAGCGACCCATTTGCTTCTTTTTTCTGTAGCTTTCGGCAGTCTTTAAATATATTCCTCAGGTTTTGTGTCAAAGCTATTTGTACAGTCAATCACAAAGCTCATTCACGTTTTGGAAATGTTTTGTGTGTTTTTCGCGCATTCACGCTGAAAACCAATGCTGCCACTCAGTGGGCGTGACCACAGTCATAACGGTCGACGGTGACGTCACGTGCATAGAGGGTATGCATCGACGTCACTTTCCCGCCGAAAACGCGCTCCTTCAGCTGGACTGAGTGACAAAAGAACCTGCTGCGTAACTGGATTAATAGGAGAAACGGCGAAAACGCGAGTAAAACTAACGAATTACCCTAAAGGTTGGACTCCAAAGTGTTTCTTACAACTTGTCAAATAAACCTAATCCATGGATATTGACATGCAGCCAGGAGTCGTGTTTCATGACATTTAAATGTGCCTGATTTGACGCCGGGGAAATACATAAAGCAAACCTGCCTGTGAATATTTTATATAACTACAATATCGGTAGGTTTAAATCTGCTTAATCACTTATATCAATGTTATATCGTCATATTGTCCAGCCCTAAAACATATATAGTTTTATAGTATAGTTTTTGACAGTGTTATTTAAAAACACATGCATAATATAAGATGGAAAATATTTAATTGATGAGTCGTCAACATAATATATAACAATACAATATATAAGGTATGATTTTACCTCAAAATCCAACAATTCGACACAAAATGATAACTGAAAATCCATGTTTCTTTGCCTGGAGTCCAGCTGTTTCTGTGACTTGTAGTGATCCATTTGCTTCTTTTTTCTGTTGCTTTCTCTAGTTTTTAAATATATACCTCAGGGTTTGTGTCAAATCTATTTGTACAGTTAGCCGCAAAGCTCTTTCCCGTTTTGAATGTGTTTTGTGTGTTTTTCACAACATTCACGCTGAAAACCAATGCTGCTGCTCAGTCTTTTGCCACTCAGCGTGCGTAACCGCAGTCCTAACGGTCGACGGTGACATCACGTGCATACCCTCTATTAAAATAATACACCCCTCCCCCACCCTCCGACGTGACTTGAACGTGAGTGACGAGAACTAACGGTTGAGTGAGCGCGGGCTCGGGCTGTTTGAATTCTCTTCACTCTCTAGAGCAGTTCTCTCTTCTCAGCGTCGCAGAATGGGTGCATTTCCTCTGTTAAACTCAGGTGTGTATGTTTTAATTGATCTGAAAAACATTAATGTGCTTTAAATCATTTTATATAATGCGAAACAACATGCAGGGACGCAATGCGAGTCACCTAAACGAGTGTCGGGTCTGTCCTTTCGCGTGATTGAAACGCCTGATGCCTTGCATAAAACACTCGACTTTATTCCTAAAGATAATGAATATAATTAGAACTGTGAATTGTTTGTTTATTGGCAGGTTATGGAGTCAGTCGCGTTGGAGATGAGTGAAACGCAGGACGGCGGTTTAAAGTTAGAAGTTCACCCGCCGAGCGCGAGTCCATCTCAGGCACGAGAAGCGCTGATAGGGTGTAAATGGCATAACAGTTGATTTCACTTGAATTTTTACTTATAAAATGTTTGTCACATAAGTTTAAATGTAGTCAATATTGTATAAGGATATAAAATAAGCATTCCTGTACTCATTGAAAATAAAGGCCAATGTCATGCATGTGATTGTGTGGAGAATTTTACAAAGGTTTAGAGGAAATTAAAAGTTAATATTACTCACACTAAAAGTTAATATTATTTATGAATAATAATAAAAAAAAGTTAATATTACTCATAAATATTGTTTTTAAAAGTTCTTCCCTAATTATTTCTACTCAATTTTATTTGTTCATGTACCAAATGCAGTTTCTCAAATTTACGTATGTTTTTCTTGTATTTATTCAGTTCATACAGTTTGTGTAATTGATTTCACTGCTTTAAAATGTACTCAATATATATATATATTTTTTTTTTAATGTTTCACAGAGAAATTGAGTAAATCATAGAGTGTATATTATTATATTTATATAATAATATTATATTGGTTTTATGTTATCAATTTAAAAATACATTTGGGTCCAAAAGTCTACTAGTAAAATGCTAAATCTTTATATATATATATATATATATATATATATATATATAATTTATTTTTTTTAACATGATTTCAGATGAAGCTTTAGGTGCTCTTTGGATCAAGAACATCTAACTGTCAAGCTCACGTAATATACTAAATTTACTTGTGCATAGTGCATAATCTGAAATATTTCATATGCAAGTCATAAGATTTTTTATTTTTTTATTTCTAGGTTTACAGACCCCAGAATCCCAGATTTTCAGTGGTCTCAAACATTTGGAATCTCAGGTATGTTATTCTGCTCTCACAGTTTTACTCATAACACTTTTCTTCCAAACCAAAACATAATTACAGTCATAAAAAATGATATATTTTGTCTGGTACAGATTATACTGTAACCTCACTGCACATACAATGCATCTAGACTCGAGCACCATTTTCCGAAATCTGTCCCAATCCTCAATCTATAAAAATAATACTTTTCACTTTTGACAAAAGTATCATTCATTTAAACAGCAGGGGGTGATCTTACATCAAAGGAGCAATACTTTGCATTCATAAAAGAGATGGATAATCCATAAATGCAAGTTGTTTTCTAAGAAACATTTTTCCTTTGCATCTGTTAATATGGAAAAACAGGAGGGCTTATTTCGGGGTGTGTCTACACTGTGACAACGAAACAGATAGAAAACCTGAAGAGATCATGAGCTGCATTGTGTTCCATGAGGAAAACAGCTCAATAAACATAAAAAATAATGTCTTAATGAATATGTTATATTGCAGAAAGGTTTGTGTGATGGTTAGTTTTTCAGCAGAGGAGATAAAAAATATTATTAGCTGCGAATGGAAACAAATAGATAAAAATAGTCAATGGAAAGTCCCTACCATGAAGAAAAAAACAAACACGTCACATTTTAAGTAGGTCAGAAATATATTATATTCTTACTCAATCAACATGAACAGTCACCATCATTTAATAAACTCCTCTAAGATATCGATATCTAGTTATAATTTTGTATTAATTTACAGAAGTAAACTGACATATAGATAAAGAGACTCTGAGACAGATAGATGTATCTTAGTTCTATAATGTTTTCTGGGACGCGATTAAGAGGAGAATGATGTATAGTCTCTTTCGAGCTGTCACTGTAAAGCGAGAGAGAGGGAAAAGCATAACAAAAACAAACTGATTTGCAGTCTTCACGGCTAATTAATACCTGCCACATGATAAGAATCTGTGTGAAATACGGTACACGCGTATCTCATGCCTGGGTTGGGCAGCCGACCAAAGCATTTCATTTGAGAATTTCTTAGCGACAAATGTCAAAGAGAGGAAAAATGATTTGTTTCACCTCTTATACAGGTAAAGTGGAATGAGGGAAATTGTATAATTATGTACTCAAGCTATTTCACGTATGGTATATTATTTTGGTAATATGTTTTATGCTGATTGCAGTGTTTGCCAGCATAGCAATTTTCTAGTTTATGCTGCGGTGCCGCACTGCTATCATGTTAAATTACAAAGCCTCTATAATTTACTCCTTACAATTTATGTGCACAGAATTTTGCTTAATATCTTTATTTGGGGGGTAATTTTACCCTCTCCACATTGCGATTTTTCTACAAGGGCGTTTTTTTTTTTTTTTTTTTTTTGTTATTGCTGAATTATTGAAGATACACTAGTTAGATTTTTAATGTTTTTAAATAAAGTCTCTAATTTTCACTAAGGCCTTATTTTGATTAAAAATACAGTAAACACTGTAATATTGTGATTTATTATTGCAATTTAAATTAACCATTTTCCATTTAAATATACCTTAAAATATAGTTTATTCCTATGATCAAAGCTGACTTTTCAGCATCATTACTCCAGTTTTCAGTGTCACATGATCCTCCACAAATCAATAGAATATGCTGATTTGCTACTCAAAAAACATTTATTATTATTATTATTATTAATGTTAAAAACTCTTATGCTGCTTAATATTTCTGTCAAAACCGTGATAAATTTTTTTTCAGGACTGATGAAAGTTTAAAAGAACAACATTTATTTGAAATAGAATTGTATTTGTAATATAATAAATTATTAATAAATGTGTGTATATATATATATATATATATATATATATATATATATATATATATATATACACACACACACACACACACTAATTTCAGATCTTTCTAAAATATCATACATCTCTAAAAATTCTTTATTTTTTTTGTCCACAAAACTAAATAAAATAGCAGTGACGATTTTTTGTAAGGAACATCAACATCCAAATAATAATATTCTTTTGTCATAAGAAGGAAGAAGAAAAAGAGAGAACTTGGAGGAAGAACCCAGTGATAGAAACAGACATGACATCATGTGGCATAAATATCAATTAATAATTTTCTTCCCAATTAAGGGTGGAACGCAGGACGAGTCTAATAGTCAGCCTGTGCTATGACCTCATTGTCCCATAACAATGATCCATTGAGGGCCACGGCCTCAGAGCTACATGGCAATTGGTGTCCATAAGTTTTATTTGGCATTTTACAGCTATTAGGTCACACCAGTTCTGTGCCATGTTGAAGGTGGCTATTCTGTGCTGGAGAGAGAGAGAGAGAGAGAGCATGAGGGGGGAGGAGACAGATGGACTGAGACAGATAGAACAGAAACAGACCAGTGATCAGAGCATTAAAGTCTTGCTTTAACTCAGGCATGTTCTGCAGATCTTCAGTGTGCGATAAATTATTGATGAAGAAAAGTATTATTACATTATACCTTTATTTACACAGTCATATCTCTGTGTCTTTCTGTCAGATTTTGCCTATGTTGTAGGGACGTGTGTGTGAGAGACAAATGGAGAACAGCGTCTCTTTTGTGGCTTAATGTACACACACATTTATATTTTTTTGTTTTATTTTTGAACTCTAGTTTTAATTTCTTTGAAGTTTGAAGTTTCATTACTTTGAATTGAAACATGTCCTGCATATATTCCTTTTCGTTGTAAATTCAGTTGCATAAATCACCAATTAAATTTACACTTTCCCTTAAGTAATTTGAAATGTACATGTGATACTTTATTTTATTTTCCATCCTTGGCACTGTTGAAAATGTTTGAAACTGTGAGCATGTGTCTTGGCTTATTGAAGCTGTTTAAATAGTCCTTGAAATGTGGATTTGCTGCTCAGTTCTTTTAGTTTCTCTAACAATCACATATAAAACTTATTTGAACATGAAATAATAACATTTTTAATCCAAGACAAACATGATTGGGAGTTCAGGAATGATCTGTCAAGGCCATTACTCTGTAATTGAAAGGCAAACATTATTTTGTACCTCAATGAAAGTGGTGGCTTAATGCAATTACTCTAGTGATGTGTGATTTCCAGGCATTTTAAATACTCTTCTCTGTGTCTCTTTCTCTCTCTTTACGATCTGCTTCATAAAGGATAGCGTTTTGCCTGAATGGTGCCCAGACTCCTCTCATGTGAGTAATAAGACTATATATATATGTGTGTGTGTGTGTGTGTGGTTCAGGTATACCCTACATTATGGGTCCCCATGAGGAAAACAGCTTATAAATCATAAGTGATGTTTTTTTGAAAATGTAAAAATGCAGAGTTTTGCTTTGAATTGTTAAAAAAGCTGTACTTCAGTCAAATTGTTTTTAATTGTTCAGTAAACTATCTATCTATCTATCTATAATAATAATAATATATTGGAAAAAAAATCAACAAGAAGAGCATATCTGAAGCCGACAACAATCCTATAAATACAATAACCATATAATATAGAAAAATATGCTGGAAACTGTGTATGTACATTCATCTACAGTCATTCACATATAATCAAATCAAAATATACTGATTTTTTTTCTTTGGTCTAATTTTGAATCTCACTCAGTCACTTTAACTATCGTTTAGATGTTGAGATTCATTCTAACATGGTCTAATCACACAAAGGCTTGCTTTATGGACATTGTAAGGTTTTTTAGTCTAAATATATGGATAAACTTGCTTTATTTAGTAAAAGTTAATAATAATAATAAACTTTATTTTCTATAGCGCCTTTAAAAGTAGCATCTCAAAGTGCTTCACAGAAGGAAAAAAAAGAAAAAAAGCATACAATTATACAAACATTACTTTAAAATAAGTGAGATAAAATAAAAAAAATTAAAAATTAAATAAAAATAAAAACACACCAAATAAGAACATAAGTTAAAATATAGTAAACTGTATCTTTGCTGGGCACTGGTATTATTTAAAGATACGCATGCATTAAATAAATGTCATTAAATATAACACATGAGTGCATGTGAGAGCACGTGGCTGCTGGTGGTTAGAGCACAGTCCAATGCCGAAAATGACTCTCAGTTCACACACACGCATACATGCATGTTGGGTTTCCATGTTTTATGGGGACTTTTCATGGACATAATGATTTTGTACAAATTGTATATTCTATCCCCTAAACCTACCCATCAAAGAAAACCATGTAGTTATGTGAGGTATTTTGGTCATAATTTCTTGTCATGATGCAAGGATATTTTGAGTAAACTCAACTTTTATTTATTTCTCTTTTTTTTCTTCTTCTTCTTTTTTTTTTTCTTTTTTTATAATGTGTCTGCCACACTTCAAGTAAGTAGTAATATGATTCTGGTTGGCAGTAAACTCTGTTAATTCTGACCTGGGAATTTTCTAATCTGTTTGTACTTGTCATCTGTTGGTTTCCAGAGTAACCCTGACTATTTTGTCACATACTGGAGCGAATTAACCTCTACTCACTTTCAACCGGTGACAGGCTTAGCTTTATTAAATTGGCACCAGGTTTTTCCCCCTTTTTTCTGTTGGCAAACATGTTATTATACGCTGGAGATTTAACCAATTATTTCCACTGCTGCTTATTTTTCAGTATTTCTGACTCTATACACCAGATATTAAGGGTCTTAATATTGAAATGGTCTCTGTATAAAATACCAGTCTTGCCAAAATTAAACTAATAATGCAGGAATGCAGTATGTCATTGCTTTTTACACTACTCCAAGTTATTTATATAGGCCGGATAATCAAATAATCATTTTCAACAACTGAATGAATGGGCTGCGTCTAGTTTTGCTAGGTGCGGCTTTGTTTAGCGTCACTTGTTTTATCTGTTCTCATAAATGCTTTAATCATTTATTGCTTTTCATAATAAGAAATAAATCTGAGTTCAGGTGCTCCTTATCAATCAGTCCAATCAATATTAGCAGTTCAAAAAGAAATTCAGCTTTGCACATACAACCGTATACACCTTAGTTAGCAAGAAACCAAATGTGTGTGGGTGTGCGAATCAATGTGAGTATGTTTTGTGCGTTCAGGGTGTTGTTACACATCTTTCAACAAGCAGTGTGTGTACGATTGCATGCATGTGTGAGAGTATCAAATTTATCATGCCCAACTATGCGCGGTCTTTAATCATTACCATAACTGATTGTGTCGGGTTTATTTTGTTTTGATTTCCCTTTGAAGCTGTTTACTCTGCAGCTTTATTCGTAATTCATCACAAAACCAGAATTAGGCGCAGTGGTTTTAGCGACCTCAACAAAGCTCACCTCTGTGAATGTGAATGGGCCTTTCTTTAGGAGGGCGGGTGAGTGTGTTTGTAAGCGACAATACACCTGGTAACTCTGTAAACTGTTGTACATCAACACAATGACTCACGATGAGTGTGTTCGAATGAAAACATGGCTTATGTGTCAATATAGTTTATGTAAACCTTGTCAAAATCTGTTGTATGTGACTACAGAGGGGAACGTTTAATTGCGATTCCATCATTAATCTTAACATCATGCATCTTAAATTGGACTGGGAGTGAATGTTGGGTGTGAGGTAGAAAAGCAAAACAAGGACAGGGTGTTAAGAGCGTGTTAAGCACAAAGTTGAGACCCTTTTGGAGGGGGGAAGCATTGAGAAAGTTACACGTGAAGCGAATCTGATGATTGTTATGTTTCACCTGCTGAACGAGAGGAAATCAACATGCATTTGCCAGTCAATTACATCATTGCTGAACACATGCCAAGTCAAGTTGAGCTGGATCTCTTCCAGGTCCACTCCACCTCTCCAACCTCACTCTCACAAACACACATGCTCTTTTACACCAGTTGTTTTTATTAGGGATATCAATAGATTAACATTTCTTAATCGCACCCTTACCGTGAAATTAAGCATACACCATTTATCTTGTTTAACACATTCATTTTGTCATCATTTGTTATATCCAGCAAAGCAAACCATCAAATTGAAGGCTGATTCACACAAAACTGTATTTTCTGCAAGCTTTTTTTAAAGGTAAATGTTGGTGTCTTTCCAAAAAAGTACACTTGGAGACTCCACAAGGACACCAAATAACCAAATGATATAAGGACTCCCTATAATTCATACATTTCTGCACACCAAAGCACCCATTAAAAAAAAAAATACAGAAATAAAACTTTCAGAATTCACAGTGTATAGTATGTGTACAGTGAAACAGCAAAGTCAAGTTGCGATACTGAACAGAACCACATGGAGATGCCAAAAAACCCTAAACCAACTGCCCGCTTGACAAATCCAAACATTATCCTGAATGTGTGTGGAAACAACATGAATGTTCCAGAAATATGTCTGTGCATAAATACATTGTGCAATCAGTGCTTCGACAGCCCACATACATGGTTTGTTTGCTTTAATATAACGGACTCACACGTGCTTACTGTACGACTCCTGGACATCATAACGCAGTCATCTTTACCTTGATTTCAATCCTCATCCATCAAACCATTATTAGCCAGATGCTGGTTTGCTGTATCCAGCCGAGAAATGTAGTTTGCGTATCATTTCGATTTTGATTTTAGCTTCCAACAATTCTGAAGACAAGATAATCAAGGTAAAATGATTACTGTACCACTGCCGCGTTCTGTCCAGCGCAATTTCCTTTCATTTACAGCGGTGCACTTTAATTCCTACCTAACCCAGACTTCACATCCAAATCAGCCGAATAAGAGAGTGATGTGAAATGCAGTCAACTGTTGCTAAACTGTGGGACGTGTTTGATATTAAGCGGTGCTATTAAAAGCATATTGAGCCACAAAAGAGACGCTGTTCTTTAGGTGGCCACCTGTGCGTGCGCTCCGAGACGGGGTGGAACGCGCATAAGCAAAGTATACTATGGGCTTCAGATACGCACCTAAACGGTCAAATAACCTACACACAAATATATCGAAATGTGGTTTTGATAAGTATCCTCGTAAACGCAGTCGGTTATGTCTCAAGTGAACACTGAGAAATTGCGAGTGTGTAACAGTAGGCCTATATTGGACCCGTGCAGCTCTTAAAGTGACAGCAGCCAACATTAATTATTGCTGCAGTCATTGTTTAGCCTGGTAATACCAGACTCTGCTACTTCACTTTGCTTCGTAGACAGAGTCTGGAATGGCATAATAGAAAAGTGTTTTCTCTCTCGCTAGGGGACGCTTGTCTGAAGTTTAAAATCATTGGTTACCCGTAAGCCAATCAGATACGTTTAGTTATGAGGTATGTTATCCGCCTGTACAGCCGCATCGAAGCACAGACATCATGCATCGAACTCAAATCTATGATTGAACTTCCACTGTAAACCTGTTGTAAACACATGATGATGTGAGCGAAATACCGGAGTGAACATGGCTGTAAACGACTTTTGCAGATTATGTGAAGTTAATGCATCCCGGAGTTTGCATCCCGTGTCTCGTTTCCCATTTCCGCGGTCGTTTCGGTTTTCGATTTCTCTAACCTACAATGTAAAACTCGGCGCTTAGCATCTACGTCACGGCTCTCAGCCCGCCCTCTGTTCGTTGATTGGCCAGCTGTTTCCAGACCGGTGGCAAACACAAAGCTCTGACGCTGTATCAGACTGAGTACAGAAGCGAAATGAAATTGAGCGGAAGTAGGAAGTCTGACGTAGTCAGGCTAGTCATTGTTAATCTAACAAGAAAAGACAAAGATAAAATCAGTCTTTGCTCTTGAATGAATAACTTTTATAGTTTTAAATACGGATTAGTCTATATTTAAAGTATACAACAGTTATTTTACATTTGATTACTTTATTCAATTTCTGTTGAGTATTACTTGTCTGAATACCACTGTTAGTACATCTTCCTGAAAAACCTAAAGCACTGTTTATTTCATTTGTATTTTTGTTCTATTGTATTTTTTTGTCAGGTTTTGTTTGTAATTAGTTATTTTAGTTTTTTACTGACATTAACCTAATATTAGTTTTTGCTAAAGTATAGGTAATTGTGAAATTTCACTGACATTTAAAATGACTCATATCATGAAAAAGACTTATATCACCCACCAATAATCATGTTAAATAATCGTGATTTCAATATTGACCAAAATAATCAAAAAATAAATAAATAAATAATGGCTGACAAGTTGGGCATGAAAGGGATGAACAGGAAAGTAGACTTTAAATTATTTTGTATATCTTTCAAATTTCAGTATTTCAAATATTCTTCATTGTTTAAAAAGTGTGAACACTATGCAGCACACTTTCTGTGTGCAGAACAAGGATGCAAGTTTACCTGCTCGACGAAAGAAGTGTAAAGTGTAGTCCTTATGTAGCTTCTTGCTAACAACTTGCTTTTTAAATTCACGCTTCGCTCTGTAATTTACTGTGCATTATATCAATCAAATCAATCAAAATTTTATTTATATAGCACAATAAGTACAACAGTAGTTGGCCATTGTGCTGTACAAGAGGATAAATAAACAAATAAATAAATATAATAATGCAATAATAAAAGGAGTTAACATCGGAAACACTAATTTGAAATCTTTAAAAATCAATGTTAAAAATCAAATACAGTTGTAGGCCTTAGAGAAAAAGTAAGTTTTCAACTTAGATTTAAATTCAGACTCTGTACTAGTCTTAAAGATAGAGGAAGACTATTCCACAATTTTGGACCAATAATAGAAAAAGCACGGTCACTCCTCGTCTTAAGTCTAGATCTTGGAACCATTAGCAATCTTTGATTAGATTACCTTAATGATCTTGAATGACCATCTGAAGATGACTAATATTGGATTGGCTCAATATAAAGATAATTACAATAGTCAAGTCTCGATGTAATAAATTAATGTATTATATAACAAAATGTGAAAGTCTCTTAAAGTAATATTAACCACAACTTCTAAAAACCCTCATGAAATAGCTGAGGGAACTAGTGTATTAGTGTTAGTGTTCTGGTTGGCCTACAAATTGACATCATGACTGAATAGCTGTATTATGCTCACAGTGTGTACAACCCAAGAACGGCAATCGATTTCTGTATGCACATGAATTCTCAATTTACTTTAATACATGTCATCCTGTTTAAATCCATTCTGCAGACATTTCCTCCAAAATCAGGCAAAAAAAAAAAAAAGTCCATCCTTGGGTAGTGAAGATTCTGGCTGACAGCTCATGCCATATCTCGTATGTTCATATTGTGTTCATTGAGAAATCTGTGCTTCTCTAGGCTAGCTGGACAGCTTATGCGTCATCACCAAATAAACGCTGCCTTAGATTATGGGGTTGAAAGATGGTCTCCTTTCTATCACACAGGGCAGATAAGTCTATCAACGAAACAGCCTTGGAGGAAGGGAGCTGCTTAAAAGCTCATAAATGTCTCCTTTTCTTCACTTCCTTTTTGCTTAATCTTGTCCCTCTGGGCAAACGTATGGTACTCTTGCGCTTTGCTGAACCTTAAGCCAGAGTTAAGCAGTTCAGGAGACATAGTACAGAGAAAGACTACAGGTATTTGAAAATTCATAGCGCAGTGTAATTTGTTTGCAGATATCAATAATTATCAATTAGAGGAATCAGACAGAATGGACGGGGAAATTTCAGCCCAACCTTGCTTTATGTCTTTTTAAGTGTTTGTTCTGGCTGTAGTTCAGTTATAAATGCTGTACCTTTGTTAGTCAGTGCTAATGCATTTAATTTTGCGGCCTTTCCAAATCCTAATTTGATTTATATCCTGGACGGTCGGTCAGCCAGCCTGCCTTCAGCAAACAATCGTGTACCAGAGTATCAAGCAATTATATAGTGTTGCACGGGAGAAAATCACTAGAAAACAAATAAATGAGCAAGGTGTACTATTGACTACATATTGAGCAGTGTATACTGCATACTACAAACTATATTATACAATTTTTAAACAGTATGTACTGTAGTATGCAACGAACATTTGAAACAGTATTATGGTACATATTCATGCAACTTAATACATTTATATTACATTTAAATTATTTATTTATCTATTTATTTATTTTTAAAGAATTTTTAGCAGTCCCATCAAAAAACAAGTCAACAAGATGATTAAATAATGGTTAATTAAAAGCAGTTAATTCATCACCCCATAAGTGCATTGCACTGTGATATATAGTATTCCACAGAGTGTAATCTGGTAGTTTTTGGCAAATTTAAAAGGGCTATCCATGTATTGCATGCATGCATAATGAAAATTTGGAGTCCGACTTTGGAGTTTTTCCCTTTTTCCACCTCGCTTTTAAATTGCTTACGTTGCACATCCACTGCCGCAGAGCCTAGCAAGCATTTTCAATTAATTCCAATAGGAATGAACTAAAAAAAACGCTCACTTTTCTCCACTCGCTCTGCGCCATGCACCATTATGAATGCCCGTGCGGCCGTCAGCATTTTACTTTCGAATTAGCGGCAATATGGACGTGGCAATTGCTTGAATGGTGGGTTTATTATTATTCGTAATGGAAAACACAACAACAAAACAGTACAATGACAAACTCGCTTAAATAGGCATCTTTACATTTTACTTTGAAACCAAATCTTCCGCCATGGTCTTGTCAGTCAGGAGAGAGGCGAAGTGGTTGAAGTGAGGTAAATATGACTCCTGCTGCTGATCTGTGCTGTGACTCTTGTTCGGCTCACGCTGCATTAAACAGACGCATTCAGTTTTTAATTGTAGTGTCTGTTCTCTAACTGAACTGAATTATTTCACAGTGCCGCATTGGGCAAGTGATGTAACCGGTGTTGCGGCTGAACACCGTCAACACTGACTATCGCAAAATGCATTATACTGTCTGAAAAATAGTATGGCATTCCCAGCATACCCAGTGATCACTACAGTTTTTTTTATTTTTTTTATATATATATATTTGAGGAATTATAAGGGGTGGGGAAACGTTGCAGACTGGACCTGAATCAAGCAGCATGAGCACCACAGCCATATTTTAAGAGCATGTGTGGTTAACAGTGTTAAGTGTAATGCACTACTTAGTAATTAATTACTGTTATTTAATTACTTTCCACTTGAAAAAAATACAGTAAGAGATTACTCTTAATTTTTCTGTAATTTAATTACAGGTACTTCTGATGTAATTACATTAAATACAGTATAGACTATAGAACAATTCCATATAAAACAATAGTAGATTTAACATCAAAATTGAATATCTAATGTTTAAAAAATGTAACCTTCCTAACCTTTAACATTTCAGTGTAACGTTCTCCCTTTAAATACTTTGGTCAGTTCAATAATAATTTATGTAAGAGACACTGCAGGTGAATAGGGTAAAAAAAATAAAAAAATAAAAATAAATAATAGTTATCACAATACTTCCCAAGTGGATTGATTACAATAAGAATTGCAAACATTTTTTGTATTACAAGTTTTCTAAAATGTTATGTTTAAATATGCAAATGAGGCATTATTTACTTAAAAAGGCGCTAATCTGCATACAATTCTAGTACAAAAATCTGAACATTTGATGAAGTCATGTTCAGAATTCTTGTTCTATTTTTTGTCATTAGAGACAAAGGTTTTTACAGAGGGTATTTTGGGTATCTCTTTTTATCACTCCATAATTCATGTTATATATAATCTAGCAAATTATATATGAACAAATCCCTCTGTAAAAACCTTCAGAATATAGATAGGAATACAACTGCAAAGTCTGGTGTAAGTGCTTCTGAAGTGGAGATATATGACTCAGTGTAGGAGAAAAAAATAATTTTGAGAAAACGGCCTTTAAAATATATTTTGTAATTGAAATCTATAGACAGAAATGAATAAAGTGGCAGAAAATGCATGATTAAAGGTGAATTTTGAATGTTTTATTACCACTAGCCGGAAAAAAACACTTTATTAAAAGCCAGAAAGCCCAAAATCGAAAAAAAAAAACAGTGTTTTAGCCTGTAGTGTCTCGCCTTAAAAAAGAAGTTTAATGTCTATCCTTGTATTGTTCAACTGGTCGAGGTTGATATGGGATTTAGAAAGTAATAAGTAATGCAATACTTTTTAGGGGGAGTAATTAGTACAGTAATCTAATTACACTACTGAAGATGTAATTAGTAGCTAGTAATTAATTACTCTTTTAGAGTAACTTACCCAACAGTGGCTGTAAATGTTATACCACAGCTCTGATTGACTGCATCGGTCTTGTAGACTTCAACAGGGCATTGAAGCTCATCCACTGACACTCAAGCTTCATATGTTTAAACACTTCATATTTTCTCACCGCTAATAGATGCATGAGGCAGTGTTGACGCTTAGAATTTTAATCTGGGAAATCTCACAAAATCCCATTTTCCATTCCAATTTTAAATAATCCAATGCCTACAGTCAGTGCAAGTATGTACAGGACAGACCCCACAGCAAGAGTGTTTGCAATGTACTGTGTAAGATGGAAATGCTCAAATTAAGTAGTTTTGAAGGGTTTGTGAGTGTGGCAAAACCAGCAACCTAAACCCTTTCTATATAGACTGCTGTTTGAACAATGTGTAACATAAGCATCAATTTCTCCTCAAAAGAATAAATCAAACCTTAAGCATAAACTACTGGGGTTTATAATCAGTGGCGGAGCCAGGATTTTTTCATAGGGGTGGCCAGGCAGGGGCCAGCAACCAGTCTGGGGTGGCACAGAAATCTTCATTATTTAAACATAAAAATTAGTCTCATTATAATGTAGCTACTGGACTGTGCCTACAACACAACTGAATACAGTTCGTTTTTAGCCTACTTAATTGTAATTGAGATCATGGAATGCTGAGTGAATTTGACCCTTTTTTTTTTCTTCTTTTTTTTAAATCATTCCTCACTTGCAGGCATATTAATAAAGGGGCTGATACTATAGCTAAATTTCAACTTGTTTTCAACCAGTTCTGGTTCTCAGAACCCCCAATAGCTTGTTCTTCATTGTTGCATTTCCATTGATGAGACATGCAGATACCTACATACTGTACTTCAAAGATTATGTAAAATTGTAAAATTATGAATGTAAAATTAATTATGCATTTAAATGTGATACATTTTTATTTGTACTTTATAAATTAACGCAAAATTAGCATCTTCTAGTACAAATGCACAGTTCTCACATTTATTTATGCATTCGAAAAATTACATATAAGCTTGTGCCTTAGCCTATATTGTGATCTCACATAGCAGAATATTTTAGTCCAGAGAGACATGTGACGCATATATAGGCCTACATGCATGCAGTTTTAACGCAGCTTTAATCGCCTTTTTTGGTTATTGCATGACTTAATAGATGACAGAACTACGACGTTGCATTTATAGTGAGTAATATACAGCGCGCCATATTTGCGCGTGATTGAAAAGTGCGCGGTCTAGCAACCCACCAGTTGAGAAACATTTAAGTAAGCTATAGATGTATATAATGTTCGCCATTCACTGTTGTTCTGCTGAAGCTCACCAGTATCGTTTCCGCGCGTGTTTGACTTGCGCCTGGCGCTGAGCCGAAGGTGGAGTGCGCGTCTGAGAAGTCTCCCGTTTTTTGTGGTCTTAAAGAGGCGGTTCTGCGTTTAAATAAACGCAATTCTTGTCAACAAAAAAAAAGTAGACAGAAACGGCAATTGTGAGCGGGGTGGCCAAAGGGGTGGCCAAGCTTAGGCCAAGGGTGGCCACGGCCACCCCTGGCCACCCCCTGGCTCCGCCCCTGTTTATAATATAGGCTGCCCTCATTTGCCATTGTATCTTTCCTTCAAATGAAAGTAACCTTTCCTAGGTTGTAGCATTATATGGAATTTTTTTGAGTACCACTTTTTGAAGCAAAGTTTATTCCAGCGGCTTTTATCCTGCACCACTCAAAATGGAACTCTTACCCAAGTCTAAACTAAAATTTTTCAAATACTGACATTTTAAAATGTTCAAGTCTGCCCTCATTTAGTAATTCCTTTTTTATTCATTTCATTCATTCATTTAGTTTCACAAAACTTCCATGTTTTTACATCATTCAAACACTGATTATTCAAAATCTGGATTATTATTTAGTGAATGATTGAGTTTGCTGTCTTAGTGATGAGTGGATGGTTAACAATTACATTATACCCAGTCTTATTTAACACTTAAATAAGAAACATTTATGATTACCACTAAATTAGAATTTTATCAATATAAAATATTTTTTTATTGACAGTTTGTGGTTTCATCAATTGTCTAGATGTACATTTTGTGTGTGTGTGTGTGTGTGTGTATGTGTTGCTATATGTTTGATGAGTTCGAACTGAATTAGAACTGTATGACATTCCATTGATAATTCATTATGGCATTTGAAGCTTAAAGAGTTAGTTCATCCAAAAATGAAAATCCTGTCATTAATTACTCGCCCTCACATCCTTCCACACCCGTAAGACCTTCGTTCATCTTCAGAACACAAATGAAGATATTTTTGATGAAATCCATGATTTTTTTTGTCCTCCGATAGACTGCAACATTATTACCACTTCCAAGGCCTAGAAAGGTAGAAGAAATTGTTGAATAAAGTCGTTAATTTCATTTGTTTTTTTTCCGCACAAAAAGTATTCTCGTGGCTTCAAATTAATTAAGGTTAATTAAGGTTCAAATTAATTAATTAAGGCTATTAAGGTTGAACCACTGTAGTCGCATGGACTATTTCAACGATGTCTTTACTACCTTTCTGGGCCTTGAAAAGTGGTAATAACATTGCAGCCTGTCAAAGGCCAAAAAAGTCAAGGATTTCATCAAAAATATCTTAGATTGTGTTCTGAAGGTGAGCCAAGGTCTTACGGGTTTGGAGTAATTAATGACAGAATTTTCATTTTTGGGTGAACTAACCCTTTAATTTTAGTAAGGATGATATGTACTGTATTTAAAAGAGCTGATAAAACAAGAATGCGGCTTCTTTGAATTTGCTTTGGTAAAAAAAAATCTGCCAAAAACAATTATGTAATGCAAATGCAAAATTACATTAATAAGAGTGTTGCCTGCAAACTCAACCCATTTCCAAACAAAGCACACTTCTTTCAGATAAACGGCTGATTTCTACCCTCTGGTGATGTCGTCATGTGTTTAAATCATGGCTGTCATAGAATAATTGGATTATTATTACAAAGTTGTTTCCCAGGAACAGTTTTTTTTTAGTCCTGTCTTGCTCTTCGGTATATTTGACATGTAAACAAGCTCTGAAATGAAGCATTTATTGTTGCTAAAGGTACAACCGCATGGTAAAGAAGAAAAAAAAAACCCTCACCTTTTCACCCAGTCAGAGAAGACAGGAGTGCATGTTCCATCCTGAGCCATCAGCACCTCTGGGCCCTTGCAGCAAACATGGAAAACAGTTAAACAGTTAATGCCCACTGACAGATTGTCATGTTGTAGATTCCTCGATGTGGATCGTCATCTTTGGAAAAATCAGCAGAATGTTTTATGGAAAATATGAGCACTTGATTTTTTTTTCTTTTGCAATAACCCTTGCCTTTGTTTTTGTCTTATTTAGAGTCTTTTAAAGGCATGTTCTTTCTGACATGTTAGTATGAGTTAGCATGCGTGCATATGTACATGCATGTTGGAGTAGGCATATTTGTGAGTTTGTGTAGACTAGCGAGTGTTTTGCCGCAAGCTCAGATTTTGATTTACATGTTCCTGTTCACACCTAGACCTCGTCGTATATCTCATGAATGACAGGCGGAGGCCGAGATGCAGCAGGCACACTCAGTCCACAAACAACCCAATATTAATCGAGCCCTATAATTGTTTAGAATTTATAGTTTTGCATTGCCTCCGAGCGGATGAGGCAGATGCTTGCACAATCTAGCTGAGTTGTTTGGATATGCAGCGCTCAATGCGGGCATTCTTTAAGCATGATTCCACTTCAGCAGCCATTGTGTGCATGTTTTTTGTTTTGTTTTTTTGTGCAAATTGAGTATGTTTTCTCGAATATTGTTTTTCTCTAATATTCAGTACTTTGATTTTAGAATAGTATGGTAATAGAAACTCATTATTTGAATTTTACTATGACAAAGATATGTCTGTTAAGTTAATTTATTGCATGTAGGTTGCAGGTTGATTAGTTATAGTTATGTATATATATATATAAAATTATGGGTCAATCTTTATATTAGGTGTCTTTACTATACTCCAACAAATAAGTACAATGTACTTATTGTATTCATGTTGTATTGCAAAACACTTGTGCTGCTATTGAGGTGGGATACGGGTAAGGTTAGGGTCAGGATTAGTGATGGGTAGGTTTAAGGGTGGGTTAAAAGGGAAAATAAGGGTTAACAGTAGGAGTGTGACGAGATCTTGTGCCACAAGGCGAAAAAGCTGTCTCGTGGTATTTCAATGGCAGACTGTGAGGGTGAAATTAGGATAAAATATGCCATTGCTGTGTTTACATTATGCCTTCACTGTCATTTTGCTTTTTTATAGAAATAAAAAACATTTAATTCAGTTGGATGTCACTTCAGTCCCTTCCAGCTCATCCAACACGAGCAGCAGAGTTGTACGTAGTCCAGCAGGAATCAGAGTTCTCACAAAGATGGCAATATCTGAAATCCATGTCCTTGTGGGGACATTTATTGGTGATGGTTTTTGAAAATGTAAAAGTGCAGAAAGTTTTCTGTGATGGTTAGGCTTAGGGGATAGAATATACAGTTTGTATTGTATAAAAAATCATTATGTCTATGGAAAGTCTCCATAAAACATGTGTTATAAATAAAATAGATAATAACACCCCCACCCCCATCTGATTCAAAATGATAAGTTCAATGCCTATAACCTCACACCATATCATTCCAGTAGGCAGACAGTTTGCTTAATCCCACTGTTCTACAGATGCCCTGATGGCACATTGCCAGGCTCACCCAGGACAAGCCCTGACACTAGTGCCTGCTCCCATCCAGCTGCTGCCAAAGGGCTGTCAGTAACCGCTCAAAGGGGAAGGAACATTACTTATGTCTTGGTTCCATTGATAGAAGGATGTATTGCATATCCATAAAGGACTTGAATCTTGTGCACACGCCACGCCTGATATGTGAAAGAACAAGAATAAGCCCCACCATTCAGTTTTACAAAGTTGCAAAAGAGCTACATATCTCTCATATGTAGAAACAACTGCAACATTGACTGGTTGGGCTATGTAGCATTGACTCATCTTACATCACAGCATGTTTTTGAGAACATTCAGAGCCTGTGATTAATTTCATGAGCTTATGTTAGGACGTAACCATCTGGTTTTCATCTAGGAGCCTGTACGACAGCAGCTGACCAACTTGTTGGGAGGGCAGCGTGTACAGTATGCTAATTAAAAAAAGACTTCCTTGGTCATAGATGTGTGATTTTACTAGTAAATTATGAATAACTGTGTCTTATCCTTCCATACTCACTATATGCAAACCTGTTCTTTTTTTAAAGAAGTCTGCATGAAAAATCTATAATGGTTTTGCCCGAATGCTCAAGATGTTTCCTGGAAAGTCAATCACTAATTAAGGATTTCATGAAGTAATTGAGGATTAGTGGTATCTTATTCATGGAAAACACCAGGGAGCAACCAGATACCAGAGAGCTTGTAAAGGAAACTGCACCTGCAAAAGACTCGCAGCTAACTGCATTACAGCCGCGGTTCACGGACACACCTGTGTCATGCACTTGGCCTTGAGAGCACACATACACGCTGTCCTCAAGGGAAGAGAGCTGTACTGAATGGGTTTATTAGTGCCTGTGCAGTCATTTTAGCTTCACTTAAATTGGAGCAGCACTTAACCGTGTGATGAAGCAACACGAGGGCCATTAGCTCACGCCGACATTCGCTGGGTGCCGAGTGACATCGCCGGCAGCTGCGATTACCGATGCCTGCCAACACTTCCACTGCAGGGGATACGTGACTCCGCATGAGCGCACTCCAGTTCGAGGCTTCAGGAGCCTGTGTAGACATTACAAGATTAATTCTACTATTTATCTTTATCAGATGTGTAAATGCAGGGTCAGGGACAATGCTTTGAAACTGTACTCAGAATTTAACTACATAGCCATGACTAGGACAGACTAAATTTGTGTAGCTAAATATTGGGCTACAAAAACAATACAAAGTACAGACATTACATGGGGAAAAACTGTGTTAACATTTTAACACGAACGCTATGGAAACATACTAGTTTTATATAATTTGAAACTGCTTGAAGATGCAGTAATTTGCATTATATTACCAATATCGCTGTATAGATGGTGACATACAAATGCGGACATGTCCACATTCAAGCATTTAAATGGGCTGTGCACATGTTCAAGCTCTGATAATATCCCAGTTCTTGGCTCATTTTGACTGGGTCATTGAATCAGTGAGTTGTTGACTCAAGAACAGCTGCAATCGGGTCAGTTCGATTCACAAAGTGAATCTTTCAGTGTGATTTGTGAACCAATTCAGCAGGTTTATTAGAGAGAATCAGCTCATTCATGAATCGGACATCTCTGTTGCATCTCAGGCGGGTGTCGATTTCTTTAGTTCAAAATAATGAGGAATGATATGTTTTTATGAAATGGAGTACATTGTTATGTAGTGAAGTAAAAGTTTCCCAAAATAAAATTACAGATACTTGAAAAATGTACTCAAGTACAGTAACGACTTCGAAAGTAGATATCTATGCTACAAACTACTAACAAAAAATTGCTAACTGCATTTAAGCTAATTAACCCTCAGGGGTCTGAGGATTTTTGGGGCCCTGGAGAAGTTTTGACATGCCCTGACATTTGTGCTTTTTTCAGTTGTTCATAAACATATTAATGGAAAAAGTGTCATTACACTGTATTCAGCACAAACTAGGCTACAATAATATGTGAGGAACATGTATGTACATGTTTGTGTTTTTGAAGGAATAACGTTTATGCGTGGTTATTGAAAAAACAAAAAACTTAAATCACTGAAATAAGGCCAAAAAAAGTATATTAAATCTGTGTTCATAAGACTTCTAGGTATTGGAGGTTGTAGACTAGAGTTTTTGCTTCAGAATGAAGTAAAAATTATCCTTCCTACTCCTTCATATAAAACAATAGAGAGATTTAAATTTTCTAAGACACTTTTGGTCAAGAAACACAGTATGCGAGGAGGCGGGAATCCTCATGTATAATGGGTGAAAAAGAACAAAAGAATTGAATAATAATGACCTGAAATGACTTGCATATTAATGAGGCCTTTCAGTCAGGTAGGCTGTGAAAAAACCCTCTGTGATCATGCTAATAACAGGATTAAAGTCCACTCAGGACAAAAAAAAACATGATTTTTGTGATCTCATGCATGCACGTATTATAGCACATGATATGAAGAAAATTTTGTATAGGCCTATGTTAAATTACACTACCAGTCAAAAGATTGAACACATTATAATGCCATTATAATGTTTTTAAAATAAGTCTCAAGTCTCTAACCAAATAATGGTTTTCTATTTTAATATACTTTCAAATATAATGTATTTCTGTGATGCAAAGCGTCTGAACATTCCTACCTCTAGGGCATTTCATATAGGCTACTATATTTGTTATATTATAGAGCCTAAATGTTGATGTGCAGTTGACAAACTATACATCATTAAAAAGATCTAAGACTCAAGCTTCACATTTTGACTCTTAAAATCTTATATTGACCATAATTTCTTAATATGCTTAAAAGCATACACATTTGGAGAAATATTGATGGATTCTCATATGTTTATATCAATTTTCTATACAGAGATAATATTTATTATTCTATATTTATTGTCATTACTATGAGTGCTGGATACTGTGTTTTCATCATTCATACTTGCAGCCGGAGGGCGCTCTGCCCCTTTTGTCCACAAATGCCTCAGTAAAAGAAGAGGAATATCATGTGACAATCAAGGAACTAACAGAGGCAAGAGATCGCTAAATATGGCTATTCAAAACACTTTTGAAGACAATAAATACACGATTGAGATGATGAATGCATGTATTGCCTCTGAATTTGCGTCTGAATAGCGCTCGCTCCTTGGGCGTGGCCGCATTAGCGGATAATGAGCTGAATCACGGACTTCTGACATGGCTCTCTTTTCATACAGATTACATAAACACAGAAGGTTTGTTTTCGATTTGACTTACATGTTTTAAAACCTGACATCTTAACGTTTTTTTAGACATAAGTGCAATTTTTTTGTCATTAGTATTCACTAAGTTACAGTTCATTTTCTAAGAACTATCAGATTGGACTTCGTTCAGAGGGAGAGGAGAGATCACGCATCATGTTAGATTTCTTTATTTTACAAAGAGCATAACATTTTGTTTTTACTCTGAGTGTACACAAATGAAAGAAGATATTCCACATATTAAAATGGTGTATAACTCTTAATTGTATGTGCAACATTGACAGAGTATTTTGAGTCTCTTTCACACTGATAAGAAAAAACCACGGTGGTATCGCCGGCGATACCTTCAGACCTCAGAGTGTTAAGGGGGCATTTTGTTTGTTTTGTTTTTTATTTTTAATACTCAGGCTCATCGGAAATACGTGAGACTGCCTAACATTTCTGCAAAATCTGAGATGCGTTGTTGAAATGGTATGTTTTGCTGCACTTTTCAAATGACATGTCCACAAGTGGCTCTAAGCAATATAATTTGTTCTGTATTGCAGATGCAGTTCTATTAAACAGCCCAGTTATTTATTTATTTATTTATTTATTTTTTGTAGCATCAACTCCACAGCAACAACATAAGTGTATCCACTAACCATTCAAAAATGTCCAGTTTCATTCTAAAAGTTGTAACTTCTTCTTGAGTCTCTCCATCAGTGTCGACTCCAGTTTGAACAATGTAAGGCTGAACACCGTTACTGACAACCCTCATTTTGGCTGCGTGAGATTCTCCAGCTTTGTTGTTGTTGAACTGTTAAAGCTCCACCCTCTTCTGGAAAGGGGGCCGGGAGCAGTAGCTCATTTGCATTTAAAGGGACACACACAAAAACGCCGGGTTTTTGCTCACACCCAAATAGGGGCAAATTTGACAAGCTATAATAAATGATCTGTGGGGTATTTGAGCTGAAACTTCACAGGCATTCTGGGGAGTGAAAAGTGACATAAAAGTCTTGTCACAAAGTGACAAGTAATGCATTATCACCTACACTAAACCCTAAATCTGACCGATAGAGTTAATGCAAGCAAACATGAGGAAAAAAAAAATAATTCTGAAGCAACCATTCCATTTTAGCTTGCTTCTACAAGTCTTTGAGCTCTTTTATCATGACTCGTGTTTCACAGGACTCGTACCTGAGCGCAGTGATGTACCAGTTGAGCAACTGAGCAAATTTACTATGGAAAAGCCACACATATGAAGCTGATTATGTGATGCAAACTTCTAAATGTTTTAGTTTACATATAATGCACTATGATAAAAGTGTTTTGAAGTCATAACATAGTATTGTGCAAGGATCTACGTGTAAATAAGTCTTTAATAATCAATATTTTGTGTGAAAAGGAATAAAAGTTGTTAGTGTTTTGCTGCCGCTAGTGTCCATTTTAGCTAGAAACTGCAATGAAAATATTTACAGGTACATTTTGCAGAATTGTAGGAAGAATCATGTATTTCCAATGAGGCTGGGTTGCAATAATATAATTTTAATTTATTCAGAGTCATATTTTACTGGCACAAAACCACTAAGTATATTGGTTACCAAAGTGGTGGTCGCGAGACAGCGAGGGAAGGGTCGCGAGATGATTTCCAGAAATCAAAAAAAAAAAAATCAAAAAAAAAAAAATTAAACGATTAGAAATAGCATATTTTATCAATAATTGTAACAAAATACTAAAAATAGTAGTTAAATTAAAATAAAAAACATGCAAATAAAAAAGCTGTCAACCTTTCGATTTCCTTCCCCTCGACCATGACTCCTGAGGTGATTACGATTAAGATGCAGCAGGTCAGTTTACAGCACCACGTTAAACATTCCGATCTGCACGTAGGTAATTCTTTAGGCTTTGGATATTATTTGGATATTATTTTTGAAACGTTGGTTAATATAGGCAGTTCATATGCAGCACGCGCTATTGTGCTTTCACATATGCCGTGTTTGCAGTGCCTAACTTATCCATGGCTGAATATCACAAACACAACATTTACTTATTTTTATTTCAAATCCTAAAGTTGTTACTGAATGTGGCTTGTCAGCATTGCAATTCTCTTTGTAGGCTATATACACTATATTTCATAGATATCACATTTAAACGCTCTACATTTAAACGTTTTATTCATTTCATTACTTTATATGAAGTAATAGCCTACTTTAGATTTATATATTATGTTGCTCACGGAAGCTGCAAAACATTTAAACGTAAGCTTTATGTTAAAATCAAAAACATTTTAAATTAAAACTTAAAATAGACAAAAACAGGCGACTCTCATCTTTTTCAAGAAATCCCTCAGGTCTTGAAGAACTTTGTTTTTCCACCTTTACGAAGAGATAAGTGCTATCGTTTATGTCTCCTTGTTCACCTAAATGCCTGGTAAGTCATTTTCCTTGCTTTACCCGAGGCAAAAAAAGCCATAACAGAGAGTATCTATGGTGAAATTACTATTTTTTTCGTGTCAATACATGTTTATTTTAATGCGAACAGTGCGCTGTCGTTTTAATTCAGTGCTGTGCAGCACAGCAAAAATAGACTAGGCACTTAAATGATTGCTGCACTCTGCAGACGCAAATAATTGTATTACCTTGTGTCCTTATAATGGTATTGTAATTTTTGTAAACTGCACTGCACACCTAGTGAAACAGCATTTCATTCTTCTGCATACCTGTATATGGCTGGAATGACAATGAACTCTTTGTAATCTCTAATAAGGCATTTTGTATGAATGAATCCCTGTTAGGCTGACAGTATCAACCTTGCACAGATAAATTTACAGTAAGTAATAATAAAACTAATAATAAAAAAAAAAAAAGATTAAAAATTTAGAGATGACCAGCAGCATTTAACAAAACAGGCTTGTTTGGGAAAAAAAAAAAAAGTTATTTGAGTCCATTCATTTGCCTACTATAAACTGTCCAAACAGTCCAATTCACTATGAATCAGTATGCTGCAAATGAGAGGAGCCCATTTAGGACAGTACATTTGATTATTTGCCCAGTTGCTTGACAATAAAGCTGCATATGTAATGTCACATTAAATGTAGAATGTTGTGCTACATAGCTGCACATTGGAAAGCTTGGTATTGGAAATGCTGCACTAGTGTCATGCCACTGCTAAATGTAGTTAAGATAGTAATGTTGCTACTTTTAGTTAGTTAATCCCCAACACTGGATAACAGTGTCACATTAAAAGTAGCGATGTAGCATTGGAAAAAGTAGATTTACCTCATTAATTTAACAGCTGAACTACTGTTACTCCATTGCTAAATGCTAAGTTAGTGGTATCACTACTTTTAGTTAGTTACCGCTAAACACTGGATAAATGAGCCCATAATTAAGTTTTAATCATTTTACTGTTTCTTGGGCCATGGTTGTTACACACTTCAGCATTGCCCTGTGTAGATCCTCCATCACCCCAAATGAATTACTGGCATGAAGTCCCAGAATGCTTTGTGTAATTCTACCTATGGTCTTTCCCTGAGCACCACTTTTATTGTAAACCATTTCAGCATTGCGTTGTCCAAATGGTGTGAAAGAGTGGCTTGCTGAAAAGCAAGTATGTCCTTTAGAGTAGCATTGGGTTTCTTGAGTTCTGCAAGTCTGAATGTGTCCAGCGGGCTTTATTACTGAATAGCTAAATCATTTTTAGAATGTGCAGTGATTGATAGAACTGGGTGTGTGTGTGGGCATCCGACCAGTTTGAGAGTGCTTACATACACACTCATTCATTGTTGTGTGTGGTTACCTTGTCATAGATGAGGTTTCTGCTAATCTGAGATGCTCCGTATGAGTGTCTGTGCATGCATGTGTGCTGTCAGCTAGGGTAGCGTTAATGTATTTACATGGTGCACATGGGAGTGTGTTCTGCACATTTGTGGAATGCGCTGGTCTGCCCGGTTGAACAGAACAGCATCGAAACCGGCGAGCAAGTATCGGCCTTCAAAATAGAATAAATATGAAAGGCCGCAGAGAGCGCATACCAATCAAGTCTTACATTTCCTCTTCCAGACATACAGCTTATTTGGAGAAAAATGTTCAAAAACTCACTCTCTGCTCTGCCAGCAAGCTGTCAAGAGAAACATTGAAAGCAAATGAGAGAGGGAGGGAGAAAGAGAGAGAGAGAGAGAGATGGAAGGCCTGCTGAAGTGCAAGAATTTTAAGCAGGGGTCATCAGAGGTCAGACACTGTATTTGTAGCTTAGCTCATGCACAGACAGGTTATTACTACAGGCCCAGTCCTAATTACCCTACAGCAGTAAAAAATGACAACTTAATTTTCAGTTTTCAGATGTAGTTTCAGGACAAGATTGGTGTCTGATAGGACGGCCCCACACACAGGGACTGAACTGGAGGCAACATGACATCACCAATTTCTGATGATTCTGTACACTAAAACTAAAACCATAAAAAAAAAAACATGTGTTACTTGAAATAAAATAAAATGTACAAAAAGTTAATCTTAAACTTATTTTGTGTCCTCCAGTTGCTGGGGAAACTATTAATTGTTTTTGGTTACCAGCACCATTGAACAAAAGTTGTATTTGCTGTCAGGCATGATTAATTTGGTAAGGGAAGTGTGTAAAAACTTAAAATTATATAATAATAACTAGGTACTACTGGACCTACCCTTAAACCTAACCTTAAAGGGTTAGTATTTTTGATGAAATCCAATGGCTCAGTAAGAGTATAGACAGCAATAACACTCCCTTTTTCAATGCCATAAAAACATATTTAAAACAGTTCATGTGACTACAGTGGTTGAACCTTAACATTATAAAGCGACAAGAATACTTATTGTGTGCCAAAAATAACAAATCATTTGTTTCGAATCAGTGGTTTGGAGCGCATATCAAACTGCCAGTCATGTGAACTATTGAATTTTCAAAACACTTATGACATAACGAAGCCTCTGTAACTGAAATCATGGGATTTTGGCACTCTAAACCACTGATTCGAAACAAATGATTCGTAAAGCTTCGAAGCTTCATGAAGCAGTGTTTTGAAATCGCCCTTCACTAGATATTTTTGAATAAAGTCGCTATTTTGTTATTTTTGCCACACAAAAAGTATTCTCGTCACTTTATAACATTAAGGTTGAACCACTGTAGTCACATGAACTTTTTTCATGAAGTTTTAAATATGTTTTTAGTAGCTTTATGGGCATTGAAAAGGGGAGTGTTATTGCTGGCGATGCAGGCCTTACTGAGCCATCGGATTTTATCAAAAATATCTTAATTTGTGTTTCAAAGATGAATGAAGGTCTTACGGGTGTGGAATGACATGAGGGTGAGTAATTAATGACAGAATTTTCATTTTTGGGTGAACTAACCCTTTAACCCATGTAGTTAACTTACATGAATCAGCACTTGGGTAAGTACACTGAACACGTAAGTGCACATACTGCAAAATAAAATGCAACCATAAATATCATATCATATATAATATACTGAATCTATGCAGATTAGCGCGCAAAGAGCAAGTCTTTAGTAAAAGGGGTACATTTTCACATTTTGCTTTATGTAACAAAAGCTTTTAGTAAATAAGTGATAGAAATGTATTTCTCATCAATTTGAATTCAGATTAGTTGTTTATTTTTATTGTCTTTTGCTTCGTTTAAGCTACTTCCAGCCAGGGTTATAGTAAGACTCTATTTAAGTACCACTAATATTTAGTCACTAATTCTCTAGGTAGATCCAGTGTTTTTCTTAATTATAAATGGATAGTCCTGGTTGTGTTTTAAAACATTTATCTCAACATCATTTATGCAGGTGTATTTGTACCAATACAGATGCAACTTCTGTGCCACCTCTGTAAACTAAAGATGAATTTTGTTGTTAGTGAATTAATTTAATTATAAAGGCCTGGTTTCACAGACAAGGCTGAGATTAAAGGATTAGTTCACTTTCAAATGAAAATTAGCCCAAGCTTTATTCACCCTCAAGCCATCCTAGGTGTATATGACTTTATTCTTTCTGATGAATACAATTGGAGAAATATTAATAAATACACTTATGCATCCAAGCTTTATAATGGCAGTGAACAGGGTTCACAGATATGAGCTGAAGAAAGTGCTTCCATCCACATCCATCCATCATAAACGTGTAATCCATATGAATCCGGGGGTTAATAACGGCCTTCTGAAGCGAAGCGAAGCGATGCATTTGTGTAAAAACAAATCCATATTTAACAAGTTATGATGTAAAATATCTAGCTTCCGCTAGACCCCCTTCCATATTCAGCGTATGAAGAAAGTGTAAAACTCTCGCAGTTCAAAAATCTTATGCTTCATCCTACACCTTCCCTATTTAACTTACAGAAAAAGTGTAATTAACGCAACAGCAGTTTACATTTTCTTCGTAACTTGAATACGGAAGGCAGTCTGGCAGAAGCTAGCTTTACATGGATTTTTTTTTTTTTTTTTTTTTTTTTAAACAAACGCATCGCTTCGCTTCAGAAGGCCTTTATTAACCACCTGGAGATGTGTGGAGTACACGTTTGTGATGGATGGATGTGGATGGAAACACTTTCTTCTTCAGCTCATACTTGTGACCCCTGTTCATTGCAATTCTAAAGCTCGGATGCGTCAGGATATTTATTAATATTTCTCTGATTGTGTTCATCAGAAAGAAGAAAGTCATATACACCTAGGATGGCTTAAGGGTGAGTAAAGCTTGTGGTAATTTTCATTTGAAAGTGAACTAATCCTTTAAAGCAGGAGTAGCACATCCCAGGACACAACCACTTGTTTTAGATGAATTTGAGGAGTGCTCGTCTGGTCTTGACTCGATCTCACCCTGCCTTGGTCTTGATCTTAACACACTCTGGTCTTGGTCTCAACTTGATCTTGGTTCAGGTGGTCTTGACTACAGCTTTACAATATAGTATAATAAATATATCCTGGAACACCTGTTCTCTTAAAGTGCCCCTATTATGGTATTTGAAAGGTTCCTAATTTTCTTTTGGAGGTCTCCAACATGTTTACATGCATCCAAGGTCAAAAAACACTTTCATTTTCTCAATATACATTATATATCACCACATTGTTCAGTGATTCTCAAATGATTTGATGGATGAATCAGTCTCACTAAATCCCTCCTTTCTGAGAGCCTGCTCTGCTCTGATTGGCCAGACGGCCCAGTCTGTTGTGATTGGTCTACCGCGTACAGCACAAGTCGGAAACAAACGGCCATTACCATAACTGATTCAGCTCTGTATGCTTCCTAAAGCTCAGCAATTGTATACACTGTAAAGACAGTAACGATGGCGTCGAATTTACCATATCAATCTGAGCATGAGTCCGATGATGAAACATTATAAGAAATATTTATTCAACCCGATCCTCCATCACAAGAACGACTTGAGTTTCTCAGTGATACACTACTCAGTTTGAGCTACATTATGAGATGTAATTCCTCACTATCAGCATTAACAAGTGTATGTCCATTAGGCCTAAGGCCTAGCCTACCCGCGGGCGCGGCTTAAGACAACTTTTATTTTCTTTCACACACAGCACAGAGAAACGTCTTTCTAATAAACCGACCAAACTGCCTGTCAAGTGATAGACGAAACTGACAATTTATAATAATAATAATAATAATAACAATTTATAATAATATAATAATAATTTAATTTAAAATAAAAAAGATTTTATCATTTTTAAACAAATGAAAGGCAATATGGATAAACATTCACAGCCACGATGTACAGAACACTCTCAAAGATATAGAAGAAAACGAATAAAAACATTTTGGATCAATAAACCTTAATATATATATATAAATAACTGCAGAAAAGCCACACTGCAGATATACATTTCATATGTCGGCAAATCAAATTACATCGGCTAAACTGTCTGTGCAAGCAAGCTTTAACTCTACAGCGCAACACTGTTGCACCAAAAAATGAAATTAATTTAATAAAAAAAATTATATATTTTTTTTAACAAACATTAATTTACAGAATTGAATTAGAACAGAAATATGATCGAGTCAAACTGCAAAATGCCTTAAGTGCAGGGGAACATATATTCAAAACACAAGCCACAAATAATTAAATTAGATAACCTAGAGTGATCAATAAATAAATTAAAGTTAAAGAAATTATTAAAATAACGAAAGTATAACCTGAATTGTCAACTTTGTCTTTTTAACTGCAGAGACAATAAACGCTAAACTGGATTGGCAGTCTTTTAGCTAAACATTCAAAAATCAAATTACATCCGTCGAAAATAGTTTGAAATCACTTGTAGCTACCCTACCTGATTGAGAGACAAAAATCCAGTCTTTCACACGATCTGCCTGTATCCATTTCAGTCTTTTCAAATAGCGCGCTATAGTCAGCTCGTTGGCCGGCAGAAGCGCGCCGCCACGTTTGTCGTTGTTGAGTTCTAGGACATGAGCTGTTGGCACAACTTGCATCATACGTTTTTTTGGATCATCTTTTACCATTTCAAAGTGCATCCAATTGTACACTTTATCCAAGACATTGGTAAAGATTTAATCCCTGCCGCAAAGATGCTCCTCTGCCGGTCACAGATGATGGAAGTGAAACTTAAATCGGTCACAGGGGTGGTTGGATTTATTCACGCACATTAAAAATATTTATTAAAAGCTTCTTTCTTTTCACATTTTTATTTATGGTATTAACATAATAGGCTGTATATTAACCTATTGGGAAAGAACCGATATGTCTATGTAAAATCAATCAGATATTGAGCGCGATATTAATCCTCTGCGAAGATTCGACTGTGAGATTGATAGTCGAATCAGGCTCCTCCTATTGAAGAATCGAATCGTCGACTATTCAGGGTCACCCCTAATGTCCATTAACAAACTGATGTGTATATTTCTCATTTATTATCATTAACTGTATCAATAATGGTGCATAAGCACTAACTTGAATGACTGATTAAATATTAAAGTTTGTCAAACAAATCTTGCTCCATCCTTTATCATTACTCAAAGCAGTAAGAACGACAGTCTGTATTAATGGACACAGTTTTAGATAATAGTAGCCAACAGCTGATTAGCAGAAGTATTTCAATAAGACAGTAATAACGTGAGTTAGCTGGTTAGCCGGAGACATACACAATATAGCTAAAACACAAAACTATGTATTTTGAACACTTGGTATAAAATACATCAATAATTAATCACACTTACAGTTTATGATTCTGAGGAGCAAATTGGTCCAAATAAAGCAGGTACTGTACCATCTTTAATCACTGATTTTTCACAGCCTCACACTTTGGAAGTGAAAATAAACCGAATTTCATTTCACAGCAGAACACAGCGTGTTGTTGACGTTATCCACACGAACGAGCTACAGCATTTGGGGGTTCAAGTTTTTGGGGGATGTCCATGCAGAACGTAGGCAGGTATTATGCAAATGTGTTAACTTGTGACTTGTGAACTTCACATAATGGATTCAAACTCGTTTAAGAGGCTCAGAGTCAACTCATTTGAGAGAAAATAACTTTATTTATGATACACTTTCAGCTTTACAACTTTGCAGTCACATTACATTCACATACAGCTCCATTACACACTGCATGAAAAGTAATTTTCAAAAATCCATAATGGGGCACTTTAATTACTCTGTTCCTATTAGCAGTCTATTAACCTTCATTTACATATTGGGTCTATATTTTGGATGCTGCGTAGGCATTGAGGCATTGTTCACCCTAAAATTAAAATTCTGTCATAATTGTATAGTCACAGCTGGTTGTCCACTGCATGTTTCACCTAATAATTCCGATTAGTCATGATCAGGACTTGACATTATGTTTTTTGCATATCTAGTGGTTTTCCAAAGTTACTAACCACTCAGCAGTTTCACTGCCCCCAATTTTGACATTGATACCATGAGGAAAAACTGCCATTTAGATATTTTTAACATTATCTCATAATACACACAATCCCACGCCGAAATTCAAGCCCTGTAACACCAACAATATTCATCTGGAGCACATGAAATGAGCAAGTGAAGGGAGGAGGAGGGTTTGTGTGTCAACTCGCTGTCAGAGAGATGAGACAGTGAGAAATCGCAGCTGGAATCCTGTATCTATTCGGATGCCTTTTTAAAAGACTACAATTGAAAAATGTATGTAAAATTCAACCCTCCAAAGTGGCTAGTAGGAGTGATTGCGTTACACGCCACTTCTGAAATCCACCCGCATTTGGCGGGTTGGCGTGTGTTAATGTCAAGCCCTGGTTATGACTATATTCTCAGTAGCACAATCTTGCACCTATTGTGTAATCATTTATTAGGAGGCACTAATGAATTAACATAGGCTTAATTAATAAAAGAATCACTGACTTTATTTATCCATGATGTAGGTACTTGAATCAACAGATGAAACAATGTTGCATCCACTGTCTGAGAGGTGAACTGAAAGAGGTGAAAAGTGAAAACAATTACTCGCATGGAATGTGCCGTGAATGATACTTGGCTTTGTTTCCTGTGGAACTGGCTCCTTAGGCGTTTTGGCCTTGTCCCCTCAGGCTCATTGAAACAACACCCATTTCTCACAACAATGTTTGTTTACCTGTCTCCTAGCAACCGCAGCCTGTTTCCATGTATAGTTAGCATTTTGGCATTTTGTGGCTTCTTTGTTTTTTTCCTAACCTCAGTTATTAGCTGTGCTGTGTTCTCACCTGACAAGCAAAGGTAATTAACTATCATTTCTAATTATTTATGACCAAATAACGCTGAGGTATGAGACAGCCAGACATTACATCTTTACCAATGACATCACAGTCTTCATTCCCACCTGGACCAACACTTTGGAGCCATAGTGTTTAGACTAGTATCAAGGTCTCTAATAAGAGAGTTTGAGACACATCCTCTTCCTATGTCCTGCAAATGATCGCACTCAGATAACAAATTACAGTGTTGAAAAGGCTTTGCGCAACCTTTCTGATCAGCACGTTGTCAGTTATTAGCCTTATTCAACCAGAAATGTCAAATCTTAATGATTATATTCATGCAACCATCAAGTAACTACACGTAGTTTTGAAGATTCATTCAGTGTTAGGTGTGGTCACGGAGGAGCTCAATGAATGGAAATACAGATGAAGAATGTTCATCATCTTCTGTCAACTGAGATTTAGTCTGAAGTTTCAAAAGAATAAAGCAGGATTTATGGTGAAAAGTAATCCATCTAAAATGTATCCAGAAACAAAAGATCAGAGCAGAGTGCCTGTAAGTGTAAGTGAAGAGGTGTTCAAGCAGGACGAGTTATTGTGTTTAACAGCAATGGAGTGGCATGGGTCTCGAAGCGTTTTTAAAGTTTGCAACATTCATGGTGTGAGATGCTTAAAAACCAATGAGATAAGACTCAATGCATCAGCCAAAGATGCACCTGTATGGAGAGTTTGTGTATCTTTTTTTTTGTTGGTCTAAGGCTCTGTTTACACCTGGTATTAAGATGCGTTTGGGTTGATCGGATCACAAGTTGACTAGGGAGACACATACCTGTTTACACCTGGTGTTTTGTCCACTTTCAACCACTTCTGTCCTGATTTATTTGAGTAGAGGGTCTATGGTAAATGTATGGGTTTTTTTCAGATCTTTTGATCTAATACAAAATAAGCTCACGCAATTTACATATGAATGCGACCGGAGACGACGGAAAAACATCCAGAGAGCATCAGCTTTCGTTTCTGCTCTGACAGCCACAAGACCATGGTGAATGCAATGAGTGTGTTAGAAATCAGGAATGGTGAGAGAACATTGTGCTTGGTATGTTTTTCATCTTCAAACCAAACTTGGGTCTTCAGCTGACAAAGTTTAAATCCTGTCTGGCTAGCGCGCTTCCCATAATGTTTACATGTTAAGTCAGTAGGCGGAGAATAGGCGGCCTTTCTTTTATGGCTGTTCAGACACATTCGACCACATGAGCGTTTCTACTATGAAAGCAATCCGGTCGAATGCGTTTCCAACCACCTCTAGGAGTGGTCGAAAGTGGACAAGCTCAAAACGTTTTAGACCCTGTTTACACCTGTATTTAGCATCGTCTATTTGTGATCTGATCGACCGAAACGCATCTTAATGCAAGATGTAAACAGAGCCTAAGACACATTAGAACAGTCTGATAAATCAAAATTAAAGCTCTTTATGGATAGACAATGCTAGTCTGTGTGCAAGCAAAGAATAATAACAATGTATTCAATATTTCACTGTTGTTTGCTAACCAAACATTTTTCCAACCCAGGCTCTTTTAAAACACATTTCTGCTAAATTGATTTTGCTTATTCCATGTTTCGCGACACTTTTAAAGTTAAATGTCCAGTGAGTGGCGCTACAGAATGCACATGAATCACTTTCTGAATCTGGCAAAATTGTATTACATTGGTTATTGTTAGGGTTGTTCCGATTCCGATACTAGTATCGGAAATACCACCGATACCAGAAAAAATTCTAGCATCGGTATCGGCGAGTAATTAAACTCATGTACCGATCCGATACCATTTTCTTAAACAACATCTAGTTGTGCCCGCTATCTTTGCTTAACGCAGCAAATCGGAAATCAATTCTTCTCAGAATGCAAACACGGGAAGTTGTGCTGTGTTGCCATAAGCAACCACTGTTTAGAGCAGCGAAGAAGTGAAAAACAGGGTTATTTATTAGAAATAAAACTAAATAAGATGCTAAACGAATTAATTTAAAGTGAATCTGAAGCATACCTTTCTCATTCGGCACTGTTTCCATTTTCGAGATAAATGCTAAACTATTAGGCTATTTATTATGTAAGCTTTGTACTAAACTCACATTATCGACATCATTCTTCACATAACAGCACAGTCAGGTGGTGGTCACAGGACGGCACATTGTATTACAGAATTGAATTGAGCAGTGTAAAGTTTTATATGTTTGGTTGATTGTATTTTATTTTAATATTTAACAGCTGCGATATCAAGTAAGCAATGCAAGAATTTGTGTGCGCGCGCATGAGGCGCCGTCATGACCACTGGAACGTTTTTTCCTAAACTGTACTTTGTAATTTATGGTTTATGGTCGTAATTTAAAAGCCAGACATAATTCATGCATTTACAAAAGACATTTAAATAACGAAAACAAGCAGAATGTCTGTTTCCTTTCCTAGATCGCTGGAGTGCACCACAATGAACCACTTTCCTTTTGTTAATATGTAGACCTAATTATATGGTGAAATATTAGCCTATAGGCCTAAATATTCCCTTTTGTTGTATATGTGTTATGTTAGCCTATAGTTTTATTCTGAACCGCTGCATGTGCGTAATGTGGCATTTTGTGAACTCATGTTCTACATATCCTGTAATTTTCGCTGCAAAACGCACAACAAGCTGCATATTAGCCTACTTGACATTCATTTTCACTTAAATGTAGGCCTAATGGTGACATATATCATCGGAAAAACTAATGCCAGGGCATTGCCATTGTAAATTACCTAACCTATGATGACATGACAGGCGAGCCTGAGCGCGTCAGCGCGGGCATATATCACTTTAGAGCGTCAGCGCGGGCATTTCACTCACGTTGGATGCGTCAGCGTCACATTTGCATAGGCTGTACTATTTGAATTTGTGATTGGTTGACTGCCAAAGCAAAATATTAAATAGAACGAAAAAATAACGTTATTAACCGGTTAATGGCCATTTCAAATGAGCGTTTCTGTTCAAAACGATTAAATCTGATTCAGTTTCCGTTTCTGGTTACGTTCCGGTCAAAATTTAGTTCGTTTCCGTTTTCGTTTTCGTTCCTTGAACCGGTTCAGAGCCCTGCACCCTGGTATCGGATCAGTACTCGGTATCGGCCGATACCCTGAGCTCAGGTATCGGAATCGGTATCGGGAATGGAAAAGGGGTATCGGAACATCTCTAGTTATTGTGCATATCGTTGCAATTGGGAAATGAAATGTCCGGTGAGTGGCGCTGAAAGATTAACGTGTTTGAAAATAATGTAGCAGCTACACTAAACCCTAAATTTATCCGATAGTGTTTACAAAAGCAGCCATGCCATTTTAGCTTGTTTCTGCGGATCTTTGAGTTCTTTTATTGGGACTCATGTTTCACAGAACTGGTACTCAAGCGCTCCGCATCACAAGTGCAATGCTGTACCAGGTGAGCTGCCTAGCAAGTTTACTATGTCAGAAAAGCCACACATATTGAGCTGATTATGTGATGCAAACATCAAAATGTATGAGTTTACAAATCATGCATTATGGTAAAAGTGTTTTGAGGTCATAGCATAGTATTTTGCAAGGAACCACATGAAAATAAGTCTTTATTAATCAATAATCTACCCTGTGATGATAATTTGTGTGAAAAGAAATAAGATTAGTTGGTGTTTTACTGCCAGTAGTGTTAATTTCAGCTGAAAACTACAGTAAATTGTATTTATAGGTACATTTTTTTGGAGTTTAAAATAAAAATTAGGCAGAGACAGCTTTTTACAGTGAGCCTTGGTTGCATTTTTCAGTGCTTTTAGCATTTGAATTTAGGTGTTTTTTTGTTTTTTTTTCTTCTTCTTTCTTTTATATCACTGCTGAGACTAGTCTAATGCCTTAAGGCTTGTGTAATGTGATTTTAGCGAAGCCATGCTGAGCTATTAGGGTTTCAGACCTGATAATTTGTGCAAATTGCACCTGTTTTGTTTAGGTTTTGCACTAAATTGCTGCATTTTATTATGGCCACTATTTCAGCATACTCTTGTAACCGAATTCTATTCATTAAGAGTTTGATTTGTTGACTGTACTGAAGTAATGGAGAAACTATTATGTTATTTGTTATTACAATTATGTCATTTTATACTTATACTGACTATTAAGTTATGATGTATAAAGCGTACTTGGCAACCACGATGCAAGTACAAAAAATGTCTCAAACCTATTTCTCTGAATTAATTGTATTAATTAGAGTGGAAAGGGAAACAGTTAGTTCAGACGTTTCTCTATGAGTGTCTCGTTCTCATTTCCTCTCTCTCGCTCCCTGTATCTCTTTAGCTATAGAGCAGCTGTGGAGGAACAGGTGCTGGCCCAGCGTCGCTGCGTCGGGCCTGGTTTTCTCAGCGGGCGAGGACCCAGTGGATAATCTAGTTAAATCTCCCTGTAATTCGGGAGGGATTGAGTTCTTCAGATGAGCTAGTGGAAACCTGCATGGGTGTGTGGGAGTATAACAGGAACAAACTGGCCGCGCATAAAACACAGACACACACATTTACTTGATTCTGTTTTCTTGATGTCTGTCAGGAGGAACAAAAAAGCCACTACTGTCGCTACTGTGGGTAGTAAATGTGCTCTTCTATATGAACTTCTAAATGTGTGCTTCTGTATGATTGTTTCACTTTTATATGAATTTCAGTATTTGCCATTTCTGTGTTTATATTTAATAAATACACACACATGCACTTTCCTTGAATAGGGTACAAAATAGAGCCTGATGTTTTTTTCTTGTTTGTTGTTTTTTTTTTTTTTTTTTTTTTTGTTTTTTTTTTGTTTGTTTGTTTGGTGTTTTTTTTTTGGGGGGGGGGGTGGATATGATTAACCATCAGAGAAATTTTATTAAAATATTAACATTTAATATCTAACAGTAAATATGAAATGAGCTGTTTTATTTTGTGTATTTTATAGTATTATAATTTTGCAGTGCTGTTACCAAATTATGTCTGTAATACATTTTGAAAGGTCACACGTGATGTAGGTGGAAGTACCAGAAAAACTCCATCTCATTTTCTTTTCCAAAGTCAAAATCGTCCGACATCGTTTTTCCTGTTTCTTTAAAGGCCATTTGACTTAGTCTTTGCACGTTCGCTTTGTAGACACTTGATCTGTACTTCCACCTACATCATGCGTGACCTTTCCAACGTGATTATGTAATCCCTGGCGCATCGCAGAACAGTGCAAGACGAGTATTTGTGGTTAACCCTCTGGGGTCTGAGGATTTTCGGGGCCCTGGAGAAGTTTTGACATGCCCTGACATTTGTGCTTTTTTCAGTTGTTCATAAACATATTAATGGACAAAAATGTCATTACACTGTATTCAGCACAAACTAGGCTACAATAATATGTGAGGAACATGTATGTACATGTTTGTTTTTTTTGAAGGAATAACATTTATGCGTGGTTATTGAAAAAACAAAAAACTTAAGTCACTGAAATAAAGCCAAAAAAATATATATATTAAATCTGTGTTCACAAGACTTCTGGGTATTGGAGGTTGTAGACTAGAGTTTTTGCTTCAAAATGATGTAAAAATTATCCTGCCTACTCGTTCATATATAACAATATATTGATTTAGTTTTTGTAAGACACTTTTTGTCAAGAAACACAGTATGTGTGGAGGCGTGAATCATCATCAATAATGGGTGATTCACACCTGAGAAGACAAAAGAATTGCATAATGAGCTGTAATGACTTGCATAATAATGAGGCTTTTCAGTCAGGTAGGCTGTGAAAAAACCCTCTGTGATCATGTCTCAAGCTCATCATGGTGTATATCAAACATACAGAAAAAACAGCAATACTGTGAAATATTATTACAATTTAAAATAATGGTATTCTATTATATACTTTAAAATATAATATATTTCTGTGATGCAAAGTGTCTGAACAATTATGTTACCTCTATGGCATTTCATATAGGCTTTTAGCTTAAAATCATGCACATTTGGAGAAATTTTGATGGATATGTTTATGTCAATTTTCTATACAGAGGAGTAATATTTATTCAATATTTACTGTCATCACTTTGAGCGCTGTGTTTTCAATTCATACTTGCAGCCGGAGGGCGCTCTGTGCACATTTAGTCCACAAATAAATCTAAAGAAGAACAGTAAATTCCAGGAACTAACAAAGGCTTCCAGAGATCACTAACTATGGCATTAACATACACAGAAACACTTTTCAAGACAATAAATACATGATTGAGACGATGTATACATGTATTGCCTCAGAATTTGCGTCTGAATAGCGCTGGCTCCGTGGGCGTGGCTGCATTAGCGGATAATGAGCTGAATCACGGGCGTCTGACATGTGTCTATTTTCATACAGATTACATAAACAGAGAATTTTTGTTTTCGATTTGACTTACACGGTTTAAAACCTAACATTTCAACATTTCTTTAGACATAAGTCAAATTTTTTTTGTGATTAGTATTCAATAAGTTACAGTTCTTTTTCTGAGAACTATCAGATTGGACTTCGTTCAGAGGGAGACGAGAGATCACGCATCATGTTTTCTTTATTTTGCAAAAAGCACAACATTTTGTTTTTACTCTGAGTGTACACAAATAAAAGACGATATTCCACACATTAAAGTGACTGCCGACCCGAGGGAGTTAAAAGTATATATATATATATATATATATATATATATATATATATATATACACACAGTGCTTCCCACAGGTTTGAAATATACTTGCAGTGGTAGCTGGGCGAAAAATCCTCCTATTACCCACGGCACAAAAATGGTCTACTACATGTGACAAACAAACAATGTGTGAGTTTTAACAGTATTTGTATTTATTGAAATTAATTTTAATTAAATAACATATTACATTTAATTACATACTAATATTATGCATTGTAAATTATGTAAAATTACAGCATTTAAATGGTTCACATTTTCCTATGTTCTCCTTGCTGTCATATAGTGTTTCTCTCAGTGAATGGGACACAGATTTTACTAGTAAAATTTATAAAATGAATAATATATGTGTCAAATAATGTTCTTAGTCTTTTCTTTCTGTGGGGGAGACTACAATAATTTACTATGAATTAAATGGAAATCAAATTAAATACAATTTATAGTGTAACCAAAATACCAATAATGCCCAAAAGAAAAAGAAAAAACTTAGCGAGTGACTTTTAATTATAAACAAGCCCGAAATACACCGGGACTCTTATTTTGAAATGTCTGTACTATTGCAGGCTGATCCTTCAGATTCTTACAATCGTCTAAAACATTTTATATAAAGGCCATAAAGTAGACATTGTAATAATTCATCAACTTGAGTTCATTAGCAATCGCTTGGCATAAATCTGTGCTTTTCATTGATTGAGAATAACTTTGAAGCAGTCTGAAGCGCTGTTGCAGCACCCCCTTGTGACTTTGCAACATGCAGCGCCCGTTTGAATGTTAGCGGGAATAAACAGTTCTGACGCACACATAACGAGCAGGTACGAAACGACTAGTTATTCGATCGCGGATGGTTTCATTATCTTGCGTGGAAATAAAAGTATAAGAGGATAAAATAATATTGCAAAAATGTGTCTCCGAATATACTTGGGCAGCCGTTATTATACGTGGGTGGCCCGCCCAAGTAAAGTCTATGTGTGGGAAGCACTGATATATATATATATTTTTTTTTTGAAAATGACCAATTGTTTCAGTAGATAAGACCCTTATACCTCGTCTAGGATCATGTAGAGCTCTTTGAAGCTGCACTGAAACTGACATTTGGACCCTCAACCTGTTGAATCCCAGTAAAGTCCACTATATGGAGAAAAATCCTGGAATGTTTACCTCAAAAACCTTAATTTCTCTTCGACTAAAAAAAGAAAGACATAAATGTCATGGATGAGTAAATTATCAGGAAATTTTAATTCTGAAGTGAAATAATACTTTAACTCTATGGTAAGTAATACCAGCTTCTAATTTGTGCCTTAAAAATTTTATTGTGCACCAATGTGTGTCATATTCATGGAAAGCCACCAGTCCCTTGTGGTAGAAATTCACCTATGAGATTAAAGTCTTAACCCATAAGAACCCGTGGTGTCACAAACACTGGTGATTATCTGGAAAGGTCTTTTTAAAGCATTATCCCTTACTTTCAACCCAGGAAGTCCCTAAATGACATTTAAGGAACATCCAGGTTCAGTCATGTGACAATCTGTGCATTTTTGTTGCCATGGTAACATTTCCAAAATGGTGGCCTGCCTGGTGTGCACATGTTGCAGTGTCAGCAATTTTTAAAAACGCTTGTTTTTGTTACTAAAGGTATGTTTCAACCCATGCAACAATTCTAATGTTTTAATAACATATGCTAGATTACACTTGACCTGATTTTAAAACATGTCTTGTACAAATTGATATAAAACAAGTTATGAAAATGTTGTGGTGACATATGTGTCACATCGGGCTGTTAACCTTAAAACAGTAGGTGGAATTTTGATGTGACGTATGTGTCACATTAAGAAAAATGGTAATGAGCTGCTCAAATAATTTAGCTGATTCAATAATTTTAGTGTTATATATATTCTGCTGCTCAATTAAAAGCATATTTTAACATATGTAAACAAAATAAATGTAAAATGAATAACATTGTTATTTTTTATTGCACAATATACACATTTTTGCAATGTTATTGTACTACATGCATGTTCAACATGTTTACCTCCAGTGTGAGGTAGTTATTTATTTTTATTCAGTTTGCACATTTTCGAGTTGTGAAAAAATATTCTAAAACATTATTTCTGGTTAAACCGTATACCTGAAAAGGTAGAATTTTGATAAGTTACAAAAAAGTTGTTGTAAAATTGAATGGTCACAGTTATGTGGTTTTGAAATATGTGGCAAAGCAAATAAAATGCAAAAACTGTATTACTTCTGAAAAAGTTTTTTTTTATTTATCTTCCCAGAAAAGTTATAATTTTGAAAATGTTGTGGAAAAGAAAATAAATAGAAAAAAATGTTATTTAGCAAGAAAACTGACAAAATGTTATTTTTTTTCAAATGAGAAATAAAAGCCCAATGTGACAAATATTTAACATTAAAAATGTATCATAAACGCCCAATGTCACATATATGTAACATTACAGATCTTTGACAAGGAGTGGTTGTATTTAAAAAACAACTGCAGAAACATGTTTTAAGTGGTCCATTTAGTCTGTTTTATATGCCCCATAATTTTCCTATAAGGGGAAATTGGTCCGGGTTCTTATGGGTTAAAAACAATAAAGCATAGGAAATCTGTTTTCAATACATGCAGTAGTTACACACATATATCCACATGTCAACAAACAAATTTGGTTAACTTATTTTAACATTTTTCTCATGATTTAAAGGTTATGCAAAAATCATGTAAGGAAATATATGTAATTAATGTAAGATTAACAAAATTAATCATGTATATGCAGTAGCATTAATTGAATACACATAAGAAATTAATATTTCTCTTGCACCCTCAAAGTAAGAATGCTTTTCTTTTTCAGTTCTAAACTTGACAAAGGAGCAAACAAACTGTGTGCTTTATTTGTTTTGTTGGGGAAGAAAGGCCTCTGTCAAATGCATCAAGATGTGCTCCGTTTGACATGCTGTATGCAACAAACTCACAATCGCAGCTCTGACCAAACGTATACTGCAGGCTGTTTTCAACACACACACACACACACACACACACACACACACACACACACACACACACACACACACACACACAGAGAGAGAGAAAGGCTGACAGCTCAGCTCAGCTAGATTACTGTCAACAGGATAAGTGTGCACATCTTGACAGAAGACATCACTAACACACAAACAGAAAGACATGGCCCTCCAATAACAAATACTCAGGGGGGAAAAAAAGCAATTATGAAAGACGAGGAGAAGAAGAAACCAGTTGTTTATTTATGCCACACATCTGCTCCGAAAGGAAAGACAAAAAATCATAGTGCAGGAGAGTTGATAGATTTATCACCTCAATAAAATGAAGAATTTGTAACGTAGACCTCAATCTAATAACCACAGAGAAGACGAGAACTCATGACGAGCAGTGGTTGAGGTTTTTTTTCCCTTCTTAAAAGATGTGAGGTCTGCTGTCTTTGAGACTGTGCTCAGATAAAATCAGTACAGTCAACACGGTTTCTAAGTAAGCAGTTTGGAAATGTTTTTTTTAATGAAAGCTTGTTTCCCAGTCTCCCTAAGTGATAAGAGCTTTAGATCATGTTTTGCCTGAGGACGTTGCACAAGTGATTCATCCCTCCATCCATCCAATTAATTGTTGTCTGTTATGATTTTTCAGTCACGTTAAAGCCTAGTGTTATAATTAACCTCCTTGTGCACTTGAAAATTGCTGTTAGATTTAAAAGGATTGTTCGCTGAACCAGTATGTCAATTCTAAGTTTAAGAATTCTGTAGAATTTTGTGGCCACACTTTTCTTTCTAATGAAAGGGATTGAGATCTAGGGCTGCCAATAGGGATGTAACAATACCCTCATGTCATGATTTGATACACATCCTGATAGTGAACTCACAATACAATATTATTGTGATACTCCAAGACATTTGGTAAAAGGTTAACAAAAAATGTACTGTTGATTAAAATGTTAAAATGCTAAATTCTGTATTACATTGTGGGTGGAAATGAACAGGCTTGGACTTGGTGCTGGTAACCCAATGCACAGGACGATGGTGACACCAGAATAAAAATTAATGATTCTGAAGCTGAAAATACAGCATTATTTTAGACGAATACGCTTGCACTCCGTCAGTGACTACAGATATTTAAAATAATGTACTTTTAAGGTCACTTTTTTACTGGTAACATAAGACATTTGGCATTTTCAGGACACAAATATTCCCCTATTGCATTATTATACATTGTATTCAACATTACATATAATAGTTTAATGTAGTACTGACACTAAAACTCTGTAAATTTTACAGATTATTATTTTTATTTTTATTTTTTCTCACGCAGTAATTTTCATTTTGGGTGAACAGTAATTTTCTTTTTTTTTTTTGCGCTGCATATCCACTTTGATGTACTTCCAAAGATGAGGACTCTGGTTATTGATACGGAAAATCTGACGCCATTGTTGCTGTTTGTATCACTGTGTATCAAGGGCTGAGGAAGCTCTGGAGCTGAAGTTCAGGTATGGTAATGGGTGTTTAGTTTCTGACACATTCTGTAAGTGGTAGACCAATCACAACAGACTGGGCCATAAATCAGACTCATTGAGAAATGAGGAGATGTGCAATGTATATTATGAAAAAACTAAAGTGTTTGACCTTGGTTGCAGGAAAAACCTATTGTAGGAGGCCCCAAAAACAAAATTAGGAACATTTGAAATATCATAATAGTGGGATTTTAAGATATAAACATTAATCTAATAGACACAAATACAAACTTATTTGAAACAGTTTGTATTGTGAAAATCACTATATAAGTGAGGAACAGACACATTTTGTTATTTACTGAAAATCTCGATATCCGCTCTTGATTACCTTGGCTCAATGGTGTTCGATTTCTGAACAAATTCCTCTTTTGAGCCAGATGTTTTAATGCAGGCATAGGCAACGTCAGTCCTGGACTGCCACTGTCCTGTAGAGTTTAGCTCACCTGCCTGAAGCCTTGGTAATCCTGAAGACATTGATTAACTTGTTGAGGTGTGTTTGATTAGGGTTAGAGCTAAACTCTGCAGGACAGTGGCAGTCCATGACTGATGTTGCCCATCCCTGTTTTAATGAATCCTTTGATCTAGTTTACAAAATCAAATAGTATGTTCCTGAATCAGACCGATACGCTTCTTGTCGCTGAATAAATGATCCATTCACTGTGAATAACTACTTAAAGGGATAGTTCACCCAATAATGGAAATTCTGTCATCGTTTACTCACCCTCAACTAGGCATGGGCCGGTATATTGAGATTTTGACGGTATGATAACCTTGAGCGAAAATATCACGGTATCACGGTAATGCTATTACAGCTCTAAAATGTCTAGGTAAATGTCTTTGGATTTCTAAGCAATTTTTGGAAAAGTAGAAAACATATTTTAGGTTAAATAATTAAAATAAATAAAATACATTTAATTCTTCTTAATTAAATTAAAATGATATCAAATAAAATAAATTCAGTCATTTAAGTGAGCCTAAACCTGCAGCTCAACAATAATTAGAACAGAAATTGAATTATTTTCTGTAAAAAAAAAAATTGCAGTCACTTAAGTGAGTTAAGCATGTGATCAGCTAAAGAAGTTATTAATAGTTATAATAAAAATATAAAAAAAATTATTAATAGAGTTGTTATATGATATAATCATTTGTTATTTGTATATTGCAGAACAACAGTAAGATTACAGTACTTATATTTATACTTTCAAACGTTAAATCATTGAGCTTTTATTTTGATGGAAAACCACAGGGAGATCCAGGAAGTTGTTTTTCTTTGACAACAGATTAATAAACTATACTCTCAGAATAGATGTTTGGTGCACGTTGCATTCCTAAATGCAAATGATAAGCGGCTCAAACACACAGCATTTGCAGAGCAGCATTTTCAGTGAATCAAAGCTGAAAGCTGTTTTACTATATGGAGCGCGTCAGACTATATATTTCTATAATTAGATCACATCCATTGTGATTTGATGATCGCACTAAGACACATCACATTCTCACATCCATGCATTGTCAAAATTAATAAAAAGTTACCAGGCAACTGGTGAATAAGCGTTTTAACGCTGATTTTTACTCGCATTTGGCGCTTTCAACTCTGGCGATCATGCTAATAGTGTTCTGACTCATGCGAATGGCTCCGCAAGCTCGTGCACCTCTGTCAGAACAGAAGCAATCCGTGAATTAAATAAAGGTATTAGAAAACGTAACATTTTGCAGTTTATAAAGTAATTTTTAAGGCCATTTTGCGATTTCAATCATCAGACTTTACTAGCCACCTCACTTCATTTTTTAATAGGCAAAAAAGTTTCAGGGGTTCATGACCTTCTGCCATCCTACACACACACACATACACACACACACAGGTGACTGACTGACTGCTCGCACCAACGGAGGTGGAGAGGTCGTGTTACTCACTATGCTGCACACAGCCTGGAGGATTCCTGCACTGCATCTTTGACGAGAAAGATGAAAACAGCTCATACCGCAGGCTCGGTATCACAGAAAAATGTTGTGGTTTTGAAACCATGATGTTTTCAAACCGTGGTATACACTGAAACCGGTAACCGGCCCATGCCTGCCCTCAACCTGCTTCTTTCTTTTGTCAAATACAAAATATCTTCTTTTGTGTTCAACAGAAGAAAGAAACTCATACAGGTTTGGAACAACTTGAGGGTGAATTATCCCTTTAAATAACCATGTTAAATAACTTTAAAAGCATTGTAAATTGCATGGAAATGAATGACCAGAAAATTATTCAGAGTATCTCCTTACATGTTCTGCAGAGGGACGAGGTTAAATCTTTTCCCTCTTGAAAAAGTTCATATAGCCTGCACTCTAATACACTCAATGCAAATATTGACTCTGATCTTTTAGTTTTCAGTCCTTTTCCCCAGACTTTCTGCTATCTAAAATGATTAATTGATCTTTGGGAATACAACATTACTTAATAATCTCAAAAAAAAAAAAAAAGTATAGTATCTGCACTCCTATGTGAGGATCATTATTGTACTGAACAATGCAACTGTATTTATGCTTTCATGCTTGCATGTTTATGGACATGGGAATGGGAGTGTATGCAGGTATGCACACATTGAAAATTCTTTGGAGGCTAAAGGTGATTTCCCCCCCTGTGGGTAACAGCCTCCCAGAAATCATTCATTTGCTTTCTGTGAGATTCTGTCAGTGATTGATAAATGTGAGGATTTTGTGTGGGGCCTCTCTGTTTTGACTCCTATATGTCATTGTTTTTACGCAGACTAAAATTAAGCGTGTCTTGACTGTACGCTCAGAATTAACATAAATTGCCTCCAAGGCCACTGGAGAACAATTAGCCTTTGTGCTAACTCCAAGTGACTCATTCACGGTGAACTTGAAAGACCAAATGACTCACCCAGAGAATAACTTCCCATATACCATTTTAATATTTTCTCTCCAGCCATTGTAAGCTGTTCTAGGGTAATTTGAAATTGTGACATACTGTATTTACACAATCGTCTTGGTATACAGACGAGCCAAGACAGCATTTGACTTGTGAAATGTGTAATGTAGTCACAGCTTAAGGAATAAAATATGTCAATATGCACAACAGTACAGTGATGGGAATTCAAAGCCCTAATATAGTAAAGCAATAAGCAATACAGTCAAGTTCATAGGTTACTTGCAAGAAGTGGCTAGTAAATATACAGTGTGTGTGTGTGTATATATATATATATATATATATATATATTAGATGAAAACATCTATTCAACCCCTTATGAATATCTTGACGGGGTTAATTTTTGTCCTGCTCTCACTCATCATTAATATACAGCGGGGTGGACAGCTTCTTTTTACTCAATGGTCTAATGAGGAAACATCTTCTGTGACTGCACTGGGCAAATCAAATCATTACCACCCACACTGTATGAAAGATAAACTTGGAAATGCACTAATGCGTCTGTGAAAAGATTGTCGATGAACTGTCAAGTGGTTAGTATACAAATTATCCTGCTGCTAATAAGAACTCTATGACTGGAGTGTAATATGTTTTCATCCTCACTTACCTCAGTGATTATTTAAAAATTGAAAAATAAATTAAACATTTAAAAAATTAAATGTGCACACATGCACAAACACACTCGCACACACACATATATATATATTATACAAATATAATTACAATAGTATCATAACAGTAAAAATGTCACATTTATCTCATTAAAACTTTAATGGCCATTGAAAAATAAAAATAATAGATACATTTTATTGATATTATTATATAATAAATACTTATGTGTCCATATTTTTTTGTTGTTTTTTGAACAATTAACATTTTTAAACTTTAAAAATGGTAAATTTACTCGTCTCACTTCTAATGAAATGCTGCTTCGTGAGTCAGTTTCCCCAACAATATCAATTGTTATCAGTGTCGTCTTTCCTGTAATATAAAGACACTATAGATGTATATGTTTAGTTCATTACGTACACTTTAGATGGCTGTGGGTTTGAAAGAATGATCTCTTTGTGCTACATGTGATTAAGCGCTTACATACATGCTTGAGTTTCAGAAAACACACACGAAGACACACCCACCCACAAAGACAAACAGATTTAGAGTGACATAAACCCTGACACTCATTTTTTAATCTGTCATCTCAGCCCATATTCTTCGGTTTCATCAGAGTTAAGTGCTTATGAAATCTTGCGCTCGCCGTTGGCTCGTTGCCTCCTCTTCTGCCTCAGTGAACAGCAATGCACCGTGGGCCTCGAGGCTCTGCACTCACCTTGTCAAGACCGAAGGCACATCAGATCGTTGAATATGTGGCAGCGTGCCAAACCTGAGCAGATAACATCTCGAAGGAAATATTACAGTATCGTGTAGTCAATGCAAATTGCCTAAATGTTTATAGCAACCAGGAGCAACACACACAGGCATTTGGCTGGGTGGTTGAGAGGAATGCTGGCATCGTTCTTCATGGAACCGTGCGTTCTGATGGTTTTGACAGCTCATCAAGTAGATATGAGGTCATCAGAGCCAATTGAGTTTGTTGCTGAGAAAATGGTCTTATTGTTTAACAGCACAGCCACCATGCATGTGATTTTACCTGCATGGCATGTACCGCAAAACGGTGTTGGGTCCTGCCAGGATCTGAACCTTTTTTCCTATTGAATGCAATAAGGAAAATTAGACTTTGTGTTCACAGAATGGTATTCAGTAATATTCCAATAAAGTACTGACATGAATGAGCTGAAGGTGATTATGGTTGCTATACCAGTATAATGTCCCTGAAACTGTGTCATACTTGAAAAACATCTTGAACCGCACTGGTTACACAAGTCTGGGCTCTCACACATACACGTACTTAAGCGTATTGATGATGTGAATGAGTATATAATATTATTTAGTTGGTAAACGAGAACAGTTGGGAAATATGGCGATTAGCTGAAGCGGTTTTGTTTTTCCTTCCGCACACATTTCGTCTATCTGACTTGAATCAAAGTTTGTCTTTACACGCTTTCCTTTTCTAGGTCCTTTTCCGTTCCTCTGTCCATCGGTTCATATTCAATGTAATTTATGTTCCTCTTGATTTCAGAAAAGTAAATCAAAAAGAATAAAACGAAATCATGTAAGTTGGCTGAAACCTCATCTAACCTAAAGCAGCTGCTCTTTAATAAAGCGTGCAATAACTTTCCAATCAGAGGTAATGCTTGTAAAACGAAATAGTGTTTTAATGCTTTTAGCCTTTTGTGCAGCTCACCTAGACGAGCTGGAAAAGTGTCAGGCTGAGTTACTCCTACCTGTAGACCCATGAAAGCTCTTTTGCAGTGTTATTTTCCCCATTTTCCTTTCTTTGATGGAGTCACAGGGCCCGTTGCAGGAGCCAAGGGTGTCTTAAAAATATATGAACCGGGTAATTGCAGCGATCAGATGGATAACTGTGTCCGGACGATGGCGTGGTAAGAACGGGTTATGTTTTTCTTTCAAAAGTACACGTTCAAATAAACTTATTTGGTTAGTAATCCAAACATCGTTGACGTTTAGGTGTAATTTTCAGGCGTTTTATGTACACGTGCATGGCTATACGTGGACGTGTGCGTACATGCGCTCCTTGTGTCTTCATTTGACAGACAATGACTTTTTGTTTATTTTGGAGGCCAATCTATACTTTTCTTCATTCCTTTTCCCCTCTGGCCTACGTGTGCTTTAGCTCCAGCGTTAACATACCACATTAAAGGTTGTCAGTCAAACTGACTAACCCCACGCACTGACTCTCTTGCGACCCCGTCCTGACCTCTAGTGTGTTGGAGGCAGTTGGAGGAAGCAGGTGCCCACAGAAACGGCTCTGACATCCACCTCTGTCAGAGTGTTCGTTAAAAATGAGCATAAACGCTCTATGATGGGAGAAGTCTCTCAACACCTGCCAGTCAGAAATCCATGCTTCCTCTTTTTTTTCTCTTTCCTCCTAGAAGGTCTCCTGCAAATGCACACAGACGGCTTGTTCCTAACCAACAAAAATGAGAAAGAAAACAGATGGCCTAACCTTTAATTCTCTTCTCGGTCGTGGTGCCGATTATTTTACGTTCTGAGATCCGGTCTATCAACACAGGAAAGTGTAAGAAGGGGATTAAGCAAGGTGAGGACATCCCTAGAAACACACTGTCACTGAACATTCAAGGATGAACTGTATCTACTGATTGTGTTGTTCTTTTACACATCGTCGCTATCGGACGGAAACCTTGTATGTATAAATGCTACTTTTCAGGAAATGGAAAAAAACACTGTATTTTTTTAAAAAATAAACACTGCATTGGTAAAGTTATTGTTATGCTCAGACTCTTGCATGTGTCATTATATTATTAACATTTTACCAAAATCAAGCTCAAATGTAGTTACAAGGTTTTTGACCTGCGAATTTTGGACATGCGTGTTTTGTCCGTCATTAGAACAGCCGCATCTGAAGCAGTAAGTGCATCGCATTACATCAACTTACAGGTTATTAAAGAGATATTTCACCTAAAAATTAAAATGATCCCATAAATTTCTCTCCCTCAAGCCATCCTAGGTGTATATGACTTTCTTCTTTCAGCCAAATTATATTAAAATATGTCATGGCTCTTCCAAACTTTATAATTGTAGTGAATGGTACCCTAGATTTTGACACCCAAAAAAGCACATCCATCCATCATAAAAGTAATCCATACAGCTCCAGGGGGTTAATAAAGGCCTTCTGAAGGGAAATGATGCATTTTTATAAGAAAAATATCCATATTTATGACTTTATAAACTATAATCACTTGCCTCCGGTAATGGACGTATATAGGAGTTGAGTTCTTGAAAAAGAGTGACTTTTGACCCGACCCAAGACAGGTCAGAGGTCACTCTTTCGAGGGAACTCAATTCATGCACGGAAGCCAGTGATTCTAGTTTATAAAGTTTTAAATATGGATATTTTTCTTACAAATTTCATAATATTATGCATTTAATTTCATAATGTATGCATTTAAAAACAGCTATAATTGCTAGATCCAGTGAAATGGAAGCATTTAGATTTTACATCATATAAATAATTTATTAAATACTTTGAATGTAAACTATTTAATGAAATACTGGTTACAGCTTATGTGGCGTTACTGTCTTTAATGGTAAAATTGCAGTCTGTATCACCACAGATAATCTGGAATATTTTAAAATGTCAACTACTGTTGTGATCATTTCAAGATGGGAAACATTTTGGTAACACTTTACAATAAGGTTCATTAGTGAATATTAGTTAACTGCATTAGTTAACATGAACTAATAATGAACTGCATTAACATGAACAAACAATGAACAACTGTAACAAAGATTAGTAAATACAGTAACAAATGTATTGCTCATGGTTAATTCACGTTAGTTAATACATTAACTAATGAACCTTATTGCAAAGTGTTACCAACATTTTGCAAATATTAGTAAATTACTGATAAAAAGTAGAAGTGGAGGGACACAATGTTACCTTCAAATGCACAAAATGTGTATTTTTCAATATAATATATAGTGTATCTCAAAATAAACTCTTATAATAATTAAATAATAAGCACTTGAGTTAAATATTGCTAATAAGAGGTGGACATGCAGATTTTTTTCACATTAAAATTACAATACAAATGTGCAAATATTGCATGATTTATTATTGGTATTTAAAGTTTTTTTTTTTTTTTTCTCCTTCTGTTTGATGTTGAGGAAAATCCTCTGCCACCACAAATGAAGCACAGCCCTGCTGCATTTACTTAAACTGGATTTTGGTTATTTAGCAGATAAAATGCGCAAAATTGCCACAACAGTTTAGTAAATGTTTCGTGCCTCACTCCTTGCACAGTTCAGAATTTTTTCTCAAACAGGAACGTCAGTAAATTAAATGACATTGGCTTCAAAAACAGCTGCACGGTGTGACTGTACATCATCCATTATTGACCAGGGAATCCACTATGCACCCGAAAGTAATGAATCAGTTTTTCTTGCGTTGCTGGACAGAAGTTCAAATCTTTTTTTGAACAGTGAGTTGGAATTCAAGTCTTCCAGCCTGACCGTGTTCATGCACTATTGAAGCATATCATTTCCATAAGACACATTCGTTTTTGCTACGGCCTGTCAACAAATACGTAATTGTGCAGCGATTTCCAAAGGCAGTTGATCCTGCATTACACAGTCTGCAGCGTGGCAGTCCTTCCCGCTCCCACTGATGTTTCCTTGGCTCTGAAAGCAGCTTCTCTTATAAATCCAAGTAGCAGTGTAAAATGTGGATTACAAGCTTGTAGCGAACGTTTCATGAAGTGCATTAAGAGTTGTTTTTATCATAATAGGAAACCAACAGTTGAGGTCTGGCACGAAAACTCCTGTGCCCATTCAAACTGTGTGTGTGTGTGTGAGAGAGAGAGAGTGTGTCTGTGCTTTTAAATTGGCATTGACTTATGCATGGATTCCAGCAGAAAGAATTTGCATGAAAGTCTTTTTTGGCTCAGGCTATAATGGAGCCTTAGATCATGTTGAGAGAAAACACAACACGAAAGCCATGGAGCAGACAGGAAGCCCTGAGCAGACCGGGCTGCGCTGGTGGCTTCTGGGAGAGTGTGCGTGCAGCTGTGCCCAGTGATGACTTATAGCTCGACCAGCTGGGTGACAGTGACCGCTGTGCCCTCCTCTTCCATCTTCACTGTCTGTCCATCCCCATCACAGCCTTAATGGAGTGTTTGGGCACCAGGACAGGCAGATCACATGTCCCGCAGACTCCACGCTATCTGTGCCATGTCTGACTCATCTCTCTGTGGATCTCTCAGGGACGAGAGTTGAAGTTTTGGATGGCAGAGGAATAGTTCATCCAAACAAATGAAAATTCTGTCATTCTTTATTCACTCTTGTGTCTTTTGAATTCCAGATGATTTGCTTTTTTCATTAGCTGCAGACAGGTTGCTCACACTTTTCCACATAATGAAAGTGGATAGTGACCAAGGAATATTGAACTCCCAAAAATGACAAAAAACACCATAAAAGTAAGCTTATAAAAAAGCTTATTTGAATATGCATATATTATGAAATAATAAAAAAAATATTCCTGTCCAAATTAGTCATATGGACTACTTTTTTTAAAGGTCCTATCGAATGGAAAATTTAATTTACCTTGGCATAGTTGAATAACAAGAGTTCAGTACATGGAAATGACATACAGTGAGTCTCAAACTCCATTGTTTCCTCCTTCTTATGTAAATCTCATTTGTTTAAACGACCTCCGAAGAACAGGCGAATCTCAACATGTAACAGTCGGGATCATTAATATGTACGCCCCCAATATTTGCATATGCCAGCCCATGTTCAAGGCACTAGATAAGCCAGTATTAATGTTGTCTGGATCTGCACACAGCCGAATCATCAGACTAGGTAAGCAAGCAAGAACAACAGCGAAAAATGGCAGATGGAGTGATAATAACTGACATGATCCATGATAACATGATATTTTTAGTGATATTTGTAAATTGTCTTTCTAAATGTTTCGTTAGCGTGTTGCTAATGTACTGTTAAATGTGGTTAAAGTTACCATCGTTTCTTACTGTATTCATGGAGACAAGAGCCATCGCTATTTTCATTTTTAAACACTTGCAGTCTGTATAATGCATTAACACAACTTCATTCTTTATAAATCTCTCCAACAGTGTGTAATGTTAGCTTTAGCCACGGAGCACTATCAAACTCATTCAGAATCAAATGTAAACATCCAAATAAATACTATACTCACATTATCCGACGCATGCATGCACGACGAACATTTTTTAAAGATCCATTTGAGGGTTATATTAGCTGTGTGAACTTTGTTTATGCACTGTATTATAGTCGAGAGCTCGGGGGGCGGGGAGCGCGAGATTTAAAGGGGCCGCAGCCTGAATAGTATTTTTCATAGTTAATGAAAATAGGCAGTTAAAAAAAGTAATTAAAAAAATTCTATGGGGTATTTTGAGCTGAAACTTCACAGACACATTCAGGGGACACCTTAGACTTATATTACATCTTGTGAAAGAACGTTTTAGGGCACCTTTAAAACTTTTGTGTGGGGTTTTAATACTTGTTTTTATGTTTCATTTTTGAAGTCTTACAGCCTCTGGTCACTATTCACTTTCATTGTAACAACAAGAGGGTGAGTAAATTGCGAATTAACTGTGTGTATATATATATATATATATATATATATATATATATATATATATATATATATATATATATACATAGAAAAACAAAAAGCTCAATAAAAAAACATACATTGACTACAACAATCAGTTATTAATATTTTGTTGGTTCTCTCTTGTTTTTGCATGTTTTCATCATTTCTGTGTATGACTGCCTGGTCAAAAATTATGTCTGTACAATTTGCCATGTTTCATTGCATTATCATTATAAATCAGTTGACTCCAAGCACAACTTCACAATATGCTTACAAAATCTTTAATACAATTTTAATAACATTTGAATAAAGAATGAAGATGTCAATTTTCCTAATTTTCCATCACTTTTCCACTACTGTATATGGAGGTGAAGTTGGATACAAAACAGGTCTGTTTCTTAGAGGTGGTCTACAAGTCAGTTTCTTGAGGTCTAGATCATAAGCATTCCCTCAAAATCCCCAAAAATTACCAACAATAGTATGTGTGTATCTTTAGGTTTGTGGCCCTGTGTATGTGTAAGGCAGAGTGTTTAATGTGTGTGTAGGCGGCAGCGCCATCTCGCAGACGCTGGACAGATTGTTGACCGGTATATTAGACTGAGTGAGCGGGGGTGGACTGTTGAAGGGTAATTGCTACTGTAAATACATTTGCAAGTATCTAAAATAACACCAACCAGCTGTCCGCATGGAACAGCATTAACCGGCATTAATTAGGTGTGAGATGAAAAAGACTGATAGACTTTAGATGCGCTGATTGGTAAATTGACTGAGAAAATGTAGAGACTATTAAACTGATTGGTCGTCTTCGACAGATGATTTTTCCGATACTGAAAATCAACCTGAAAATCACAATTTACCTGCGTATTTTTTTTTATGTTCCTGATGATTCATTGGTGCACATTATTCCAAATAAAAGATACCATAACTTTCCAGCTGTCATTACAAATCCCCAAACTTTTCAAAATGGTCAAGACGATCTGCTGAAGTTCAAACTGAGCATCAGAATGGGGAAGAAAGGTGATTTAAGTCACTTTGAACGCAGCGTGGTTGTTGACGGGCTGGTCTGAGTATTTCAGAAACTGCTGATCTACTGGGATTTTCACGCACAATCATCTCTAGGGTTTACAGAGAATGGTCAGAGAAAGATGAAATAACCAGTGAGCGGCAGTTCTGTGGGTGAAAATGCCTTGTTGATGTCAGAGGTCAGAGGAGAATGACCAGACTGGTTCAGCTGATAGAAAGGCAACAGTAACTCAAATAGCCATCGTTACAATCGAGGACTGCAGAAGAGCATCTCTGAACAGACAACACGTCCAACCTTGAAGCAGATGAGCTACAGCAGCAGAAGACACACTGTTGCCACTCATGTCAGCTGAGAACAGGGAACTGCGGATACAATTCATACATGCTCACCAAACTTTAACTAGAAGACAGGCCTCCACAGTCACCAGAAAGTGAAGGTTGATGTGATTTCCTCTGGCTGTGAATAACACTGACACCTGTAGACATAATTTATATTGCCACCTGTTAGGTTACAGCTCTACCTCTTCACTTTTATCTCTGTGATATGTAATAATTAGTGCTTTCTGGGGCACCATCCTCCTAGCACATTGTCATAGCTAAGAGTGACGTTGCAAAGACACTTTTTAGCACCTGCATAGCATTGCATTGACAACCACTTACAGCACTTGGATTGCGGCGGCGAGTTTTGCACGAACAAGCCACTCAAAAATCTAATTTAGTAAATATTTTACATATTTAAGGCACTTTAAATATGTAAAATATTGTATTGTTTTTCCATGCACTGGTTAATTTTGAGATTTTGGGCTGTCTTGCTTCCATAACATGTCTTCTTTCAGACTAGTGTAAAGAAAACATTGACAATTTAAGTCATTATTTTATTGCAGTTAATCTATTTGTGTCAGCAGATGTCAGTTACAATACATATCATTGAAGGCTGTAGCACTTACATGCACTAAACTTTACAGTTTCATTGCTATTTATAATCTGAAGGTTTTTGCAGAGGGCTTTGCTCATATATCATTTGCATGATTTATATAACATTTTATTCTTTAAAGCTGGGAGATTTTATTTTATGGCCGTTGGCAGTATTTTCTGATTTATGGAGTGATAAAAAGATATCCAAAATCTCCTTTCTAAAAACTTTTCACTTTAATGTGTCAACATGTGAAACAAGAATTTAAACCTGGATTTATTTAATTTTCAGATTTCTCTTCTTGAAATTTTGTGCATATTTACTTACATAATGCTTCACCTGAATATTTAAACATAACATTTGAGAAAACTTGCAATACAGAACAATTAAGTTAATGTACAGTGATGAATCACCTGTGGAAGTATGCTGATATGTTAAAATTTTAAAATGTTTACGCTATTCACCTGCTGTGTCTTGCCTTAATTATATTCCATCTTTTGAATATTGCATGGGCCGGTTTCAAACAAGATTATTTGTAGCTCCTTCTTTGAGTGTTTGTAGTTCGTCTGTACATAACATACACAATCAAGGAAGGTTACAGCATTGCTTTAAAAACATGTAATCACTGTGAAACGCTCTCTGTCAGAGTGATGGAGCTCATCATGATGAGTTATGGATACAGCACAGTGCTGTTAGTTTAAGTACATGCCCTTGATAATGACAGGTTTTCATCTGCAGGTGAAGACAACAGGGTCATTGTTCGTACGGTAGAAGGGTGGATCCTTTCCTCTGGACAGTTTGCGGTTTCTTCTCTTGGTATGTAGAAATCACCTCCCCTGTCACAGCACAGATAAGGCAAGCACACGGATGTTAGCGCGAGTCATGTGTGTTTTTTTTTCATTCTTAGCTGTATGCTAATCGCTAGAGCACGAGCTAAGCTGACAGGTGAAGGTGGGGACGGATGAGTGTGATGTGACAGACGTCGGGAGGTGGAGGTGGGGGTGACGATGACGTTGCTCAAGTTACCAGACTCCACTGACCTGACTGTGAACCTGGGGGCCAGGAGACCAAATGATTGCCTCTCCGATTAGAGCAACATACCTGCGGGCTATTTCCATAACCTGGCCATGCCACACAGCAATTACCCAGAATGCAACAGGCCTGCTGTGACCTGCCATGCCAAAAGAGGCTTCGCAGTCCTCTCTGTCTGTGACGGCTATACTTGCATGTTCATTAATGCGACCACTTCTCGCGGACATACACGAGTAAATGATCACATATAGTCCACAGATGATGCTAAGCTGTTGGACGCAGGTCTTAGATTAAACCTATAATGAATTTGATAAGAAAAACTTCACTTCGAATTATATGTGTTTAAGATATCTCTTCCAAAGATCTACAAGGTTTTTTATCTAGATAAAATGGTCTCGGAAGATTACTTGCATAGCCAAAAGCTGATTGATGATTTTTGCACAATATGTTCCATAAAGACACTTTACAAAAGAAATGAAAATTTAGCAACACAAGACAAGTGCTGATGACAATGTATCTGTATTAATGGGCTTTATTACAGTATATTTTACTTATTTATTTATGAACGTTACCATATATTATATATTACATTTATATTATTCATATTGCATTATATTACATGTATATTATATATATATATATATATATATATATATATATATAAAATTCATATTATATGTGATTTAACATATCAGTTTTGTTTAAAAAAAAAAGTATTTACTGTTACAAAGACTATAACTAAAAATGTACTATTATTAAACATTTATAAAGTCGTTAAAACGTATTAATAAACATTATGCAAACCTTTTGTGGTAGCACTTTAAAACAAGCTCTCATTAGTTAACGATAGTTAATACATTAACTAACATTAACAATGAGCATTACATTTGTTGCTGTGTTTATTAATCTTTAACTGTTCCTTGTTAGTTTCATTACATAATATTTACAGACACAACATTTGATTTTTAGTAATGTATATTTTAAACATTTTAGTCACACTATTTACTATACATTACATATTAAATTCATATTAGACATGTTATATTACACCAGTCAGGCATAACATTATGACCACCTTCTTAATATTGTGTTGATCCACCTGCTGCCAAAACGAGGCATGGACTCCACTAGACCCCTGAAGGTGTGCTGTGGTATCTGGCACCATGATCAGCAGATCCATTAAGTACTGAAAGGTGGAGCCTCCATGAATCGGACTTGTTTGTTCAGCACATCCCACACATTCTCGATTGGATTGAGATCTGGGGAATTTGGAGGCCAAGTCAACGCCTCAAACTCGTTGTTGTGCTCCTCAAACCTTTTTTGCATTGTGGCAGGGCGCATTATCCTGCTGAAAGAGGCTACATCTACCAGGGAACACTGTTTCCATGAAAGGGTGTACATGGTCTGCAACAATGCTTAGGTAGGTGGTAAGTGTCAAAGTAACATCCACATGGATGGCAGGACTCAAGGTTTCCCAGCAGAACATTGCCCAAAGCATCACACTGCCTCCGCCGGCTCGCCTTCCTCCCATAGTGCATCCCGGTGCCATGTGTTCCCCAGGTAAGTGACGCACACGCACCCGGCCATCCACGTGATGTAAAAGAAAACTTGATTCATCAGACCAGGCCACCTTCTTCCATTGCTCCGTGGTCCAGTTCTAATGCTCTCGTGTCCACTGTTGGTGCTTTTCTATTATTTTTCATTAAATAATATTAACAGATACAACTTTTGATATTTATTAACGTTTTAGTAAATGCTGAAATTAAAATTAAATAAAATTAATACAGGCTTTAGAAGTATTTTTCATTGTTCTCGTAAACTGCAGACTGTGTTACATGACCCGTGAAGTTAAAGGTCCCGTTCTTCGTGATCCCATGTTTCAAACTTTAGTTAGTGTGTAATGTTGTTGTTAGAGTATAAATAAAATCTGTAAAATTTTAAAGCTCAAAGTTTAATGCCAAGCGAGATATTTTATTTAACAGAAGTCGCCTACATCGAACGGCCAGTTTGGACTACATCCCTCTACTTCCTTCTTTAATGACGTCACTAAAACAGTTTTTTGACTAACCTCCGCCCACAGGAATACACAAGAGTTGCGTTTGTAGAGTGTGTTTGTCGCCATGTCGTCGAAACGCTGTTATTTTCATCCCGCAGTCCAATCACCGGGTCTGATTCCGGCTCAAATTGATAGGGTAAAATTAAAGACATGTTTACAATAACACTGAGCGCGTGCATCTCCACGTTATGGTAAGAGGCGTGACCTTTCCGGGCAAGGTTCGCTAAGCTGCTGTTGAATCACAACACAGGAACCGCTGGCACAATCAGAACTCGTTACGTATTTCTGAAGGAGGGACTTCATAGAACAAGGAAGTCATCAGCCCGTTTTTATGACAGTGGAAACAGCGGTATACAGATAAGTAAATTATGTGAAAAATACTGTGTTTTTTTTACACGCGAAACATGAACACGTTATATTGCACACTATAAACACAATCAAAGCTTCAAAAAACCACGAAAAACGGGACCTTTAAAGCCGAACAGCGTGTCCCTCTTTAGTGATAATCAGTGACACTTCAATCATCGACATTTCCACTGCAACTTCCTGTCAGCCATAATCCTCTGCCTCAGGTTTGAAGCTACCTTTGACCCTGACCCCTTTAGTTCGCACACACACTTAGAAAGACACACATGTGCGTATGTTCACAGATGCACAAGCTCACACACAGCCTGAGGTAATTGCCTTTGCTCTCATCAGTGTGTGCTATAAACTACCAAAAATACACTTGACGGCACAAACCTGTTTGAGCGGGTCACTGAGGAGTGAGGTGCACTACAGGACAGTGTGAAGGAAGTGCAGAGTGAATAATAAGCCTATAATAGTCATACTTGTTTATTCAAGAACAAACTGTGTAATGAAAAGGATGTGCTTTTTAAAAAAAAAGATAAAAATAGGACAAATCATCACTTCTCTTTATATTTGCACTTATAAAGTTGTCATAGATAATGATCAATGATCAACCCAAGTAAATTACACTTTTATTGACTCTTTTATTGTCTTGAAGTTGACCCTGGCCTATAAAATGGCTAAGTACGTTTTTAACAGACTTTTTGCCTCAAGCAATGTCTACAACAAGACCCTTTCCACTGTTTTGTGTCTCATTTCACTCCCTATACTCCATATGTGAATCAGTATATCGTGAACATGAATCTGATGCATTAAAGGTGGTAGAGAGGATTTTTTTGTCGACTGAGAATCCAAAGACTGTTAGTGAGTTTTTGAAATGAGCACATGCGTAAGAACAACCCCCCTCCTTCACAACACATTTCAAAGGAACGCCTCCCAAAACTCGTAAACACTCGTATTGGAACACGAGTGTTTATCACCGGCATTCGCTGTGTTGTGTTAGTGGATTCATTATGTCGGACTCACCGCAGGTGACTCATAATCTGCAGTTGTTACTCCTGTCTCCTGACAAAAACATTGCATGCAGCGCCTGTGGAGTGTGGAAAGTTACTGGAGCGTGCAGCCACGCTCGTCTCTCAAAAGGAACGTCACGGCAGTGATTGACAAGCCAGAGGGCCAATCGTTTACGTGATGATCGCGTAAACGATTGGCTGATGTTTTTAAGGCCCTACCTCGTGCACAGATGATGTATATTAATATTATTCCTTTCAGTGCACCTAATAAATAGTCTTTTATCAGTTAGTAAAGACAGTTTCAAGTAATATTGCAAAAATGTATAAAACAAAACATCCTCTTTAGCACCTTTAAGTGTCAATGCTAATTACTTGTAATTCCTGCCTGCAACACAATTGCAAGGGTTGTGCATAAAAATATAGCTCATAGTAAATGTTAACAAATACTGTGGTATTATAAAATATAGATTTATCCTGCAGTGATGAACATACAGTACATACTTAGAGCACATTAAATATGTTAAAGGAATTGTGCAGTACAGTTCTCGCATGTCAAACATGCACATTTGAGTTTCTGTTTTGAAAGTGTTGAGACTTTCATAGGATGAACAAAGCATTAAAATATATTCATTTGCGTTGTGAAGATGAATGAAGTCTTGTGGGTTTTGAACATCATGATGGTGAGAATGTGAGAATTTTCATTTTTGAGTGAACTATGCCTTTTCTTATCCTTTAACTTTAATTCCTTAAACATTTGCAGGATTGTTTTGAATGAAATATAATAGCATTTATTATTATTATTAATTTATTTATTTATTTTTGTCTATATATATTACACTAGTGCTCATCCTGTGATGACTTGTGAGAATTCAGAAGACATGATGACATTTCTGGTAAGTGAACATAGTGAGCAAATGATGCTAAAAGGCTTTTATGTTGCATTCTGGGAATTTTTATGAAGCTAAAATCTGTGCACTGGAACCATTCTGACAATGGCTGAATCCTGGACGTGCACTTTTACTTCTGAGGGAGATGATTGAGACACAATTTCAGTTTATTTTAAATGATTTTCAAAGTCATAAATAAAACAAAGATTATTGCAGTACATGTTACAAGTTCATCTCAATTGAAGAAAAAAGTTTGGACTTTATTAGTTTAAGCGTGCCTTCACACCTTCCTCATTTAGTTTGGTGGAATCGCAGTAGAGTTCGTTGTCCCCCTTGGTGCGGTTCATTTGTGCAGGTGTGAATGCAGCAATCCCACTCAGGTGCGCACCAAAAGCAGACCAAACAAGCGTGCCAAGACCTCCTTAAAGAGGTGGTCTCGGTACGCTTTCAAATGAACTCTGGAGCGGTTCGCTTGAGATGTGAAAGCAATCCGACCCAATGGACCTAGGGATATATCATAATATTATGTTTTTATATAAAGCAGTAGTGTCTGATTCTATGAGTGAGTACATTAGTTACTGTAGTTGAAAACCAAAGGGCGCCTCTTCATCTAAAAATGTTGTGTAATTGCACTTCTCCGTGCAAGAATGCTGACCGGACGAAGTCTTGATTTCAGCTCTAGCTGCATTATAACATTCACAAATGGTCTCGACACAGTTAGCCTACTAGACAATGCTGGGAGATCCAGAGAGAGCGCTTTTGAATTTGCCACAGCATTAATACGAATGTAGTATATCATTTAACAGTGAGAATGGCGCCTACATTTGTATAGTGTTTGTGTGTGTCTCAACAATAAGCTCATCAGTTTGATGGATGATGCTGAAAAAACTCTGACCAATATGAGGACAGTTGTACTCGCATGTGACTTGCATAAACACATTTTGGTACGCTTTGAAATGTTGCTTTGTGAAAGATCAAAAACAAAAATGCAATATTGTAATAAATTTAGTCTCTGTTTCAGAACAAAACAAACGATCCATCTGTGAAAACACCATAAAACAAGTAACGTTTCGGCCATTGTCAGGGCCTTTATCAGACAACTGATGAAGGCCTTGACAATGGCCAAAACGTTACTTGTTACTTTTTTCTTCTAAGTGTCAGTGTTGCACCTTTTTTTTCTTCAGTTGAGACGAGTTTTTGATTTTTGGTTGCACCTCCTCTTCAGTTGGTTGAGCATCTCTTTTTAACCTTTTTTAGTGCATTTTACAAGAAAATACTTCGGCCCTGTCCCAAACGGAAGCCTTTGCGATCTTCCACACTGTCATGACGTGATGCCGCTTTGACTGTCGGGTAGAAGTCTGCTGCGGAGCTCATGGCCTCGGCAAAAGTGTGCATCACTTTTGTGGGCACATATTGGCCGCAAAGAAGGCGCTCACGAGCACCCTTCTGAGACCTAAAATGACAGATGGGACACCCTATGGTCTTGTGGAATTAACGGCACATGGTGGCCATTGTGAGTCCACAAGAGCGCAAGTGCACAAAAAGGGCTAGATTTACTAAACAGGGCAAATTAGCATAAGAGCGCAATCCCATAAAAGCGCAGATGGGAGTAGAAAGTTTTGCGCATAATCTACTGACAATGTGCACATTAAAGAACAGATCATTTCCATAATTACCAATGCAGTCTATCAAGAGCAGCACAAATTAGAGTCTGTTTAAGACATGCAAACAAGACAACTTTTTTTTTTTTTTTTTTTTTTTTTTTTTTTGCAGTGTTCTACAGTATGTCTATCTAGCAAATCAACGAACAGAAATCATCATATCAGATCTCCAAAATTAATGGCATCTTTATTAAATGTTATTAAATATGCAAACACACGCACATACAATAAAAATGACATAACGTTTGGGTGAAAAAGCATTCTCCTCAAATATCTATCTATATAGTCTTCTCCTCCAAAACAAAAGAATACTCACCCAATAAAATTCAGTATGTACACCAGAAAAAATAGTGTTTTTATATCAAAGAAGGAATATATTTTCAATATTTGTTGTTAGCCAAACACAGAAAAACAACTATACAAATAAAATCTTTGCAAAAGGCATCAACGGTTTGAAACGGAGCTTATGACATGCAGAATAGAAGAGGCTGTGATGATGTATTTGTGGGCTGTCAGTCAGCTGTAGGCATGTGCCGAGCTCCCGCGGGCTTCGACATGTCCCGCAGATTTTTTTTTGGCCATTTTTTTTTTCTTTTTTCTAGTAGTGCGAGTTTGATTTATTAATTGCTTTGCGTCCCTGACAGATTAAGTGGTTTTTCTTACAGTAATAAAACCAGCCTGCACTTAGTGGTGTCATACTGCGCCACACCACAGAGGGGGAAAAGGGTTCAACTTTTCTTTTTTTTTTAATTCAAAGGGAATGAAATGGGAAGAAACATACAATAGCTAGCATGCTCCATCTGGGAGTTCATATATCATGTGTTTCAGCCTCAAAGAATAGTACTAAATGGCCGTGCAAAGGTTATACACACAAAAAAAAAAAAGTGATTTGAAGAAAGGATTCGGTTGAAATACAATGAAGTCGAAGCATGTCACGCATAAAACGAACAAAAGAAACTCATTTTCTCTGCAAATAGCAAAAGAAAAACACGTTGTTGTTTGGCAGAAAGTGGGCACTTTGGAAGCTTTACCTAGATCAATATTACCTTTAATGTTTTCTCAAAATTTATGTTCTTTTTCTGTATAAGCTGACAGATTCTTTATCCATTGAGATGTTGAATGGATAAAGCTAATCTTTACCCAAACTGGACAATCCTGCTTTAAAAAGAGCCACATTTTCTCATGTGAAATCCAGAACTCTGTACATGTTTACACTGGTATTCATGCTAACCCGTCCTATTAACTTTTAATGGCAGCAGCTTCATGGATGTGTAAAAGAAGGAAAAAATACCTCAAAGGGCACTTTAGCTTCTCAGATATATGTGTTTTGGCACAGAATCCCAAGCTACAGTACACAGGTGCACCGTAAACTACAGGCGCAATTAAACAGGTAATATTTACAGGGAAAGAGAGGAACATACCCAGAGAAGAAGAAGAAAAAACACTTACTGTTTGTTCATATAGAAGGCGCTGTACCGGTGAGTCTGTGCGATTCATTTTGGCAGCATAATATAAAATGTTTTGTAAAATACATTTCAGAAAGGCAGCTGTATGACAGAAACATTTAAAGCAATGTTACAATCTTGATCACTGCATCACCATATGTAGTGGAAAGTATTTGGACACTTAGGCGTACTGTAAAATGCCTGCATGTCATTGCATTAGAAAACTAAATCTGCAAGCAAATGGGCTCAATGTGATTTTTAGTGGATGTATGAAGTCAGTTCTCCTATCTATGGAAGCTTGTTTCCGTAATGAAATAAAAAATAGAACAGGTAATTGTGACCTTTTTATCTAACAATTTTATAAAGTCAGAATTGCATGATTTAAAGTCAGAATTGCGAGTTATAAAGTCAGAATTGTGTGATTTTAAGTCAGAATTGTGAGTTAAAAAGTCAGAATTGTGTGATATAAAGTCAGAATTGTGAGTTATAAAGTCAGAATTGCGAGTTATAAAGACAGAATTGTGTGATTTTAAGTCAGAATTGTGAGTTATAAAGTCAGAATTGTGCGATATAAAGTCAGAATTGTGAGTTATAAAGTCAGAATTGCAAGTTATAAAGACAGAATTGTGTGATTTTAAGTCAGAATTGTGAGTTATAAAGTCAGAATTGTGCGATATAAAGTCAGAATTGTGAGTTATAAAGTCAGAATTGTGAGTTACAAAGAAAGAATTGTGTGATTTTAAGTCAGAATTGTGAGTTATAAAGTCAGAATTGTGCGATATAAAGTCAGAATTGTGAGTTATAAAGTCATGATTGTGTGATTTTAAGTCAAAATTGTGAGTTATAAAGTCAGAATTGCGTGATATAAAGTCAGAATTGTGTGATTTTAAGTCAAAATTGTGAGTTATAAAGTCAGAATTGTGTGATATAAAGTCAGAATTGTGAGTTATAAAGTCAGAATTGTGAGTTACAAAGAAAGAATTGTGTGATTTTAAGTCAGAATTGTGAGTTATAAAGTCAGAATTGTGCGATATAAAGTCAGAATTGTGAGTTATAAAGTCATGATTGTGTGATTTTAAGTCAAAATTGTGAGTTATAAAGTCAGAATTGCGTGATATAAAGTCAGAATTGTGTGATTTTAAGTCAAAATTGTGAGTTATAAAGTCAGAATTGTGAGTTATAAAGTCAAAATTGCGTGATATAAAGTCAGAATTGTGTGATTTTAAGTCAGAATTGTGAGTTATAAAGTCAAAATTGTGAGTTATAAAGTCAGAATTGTGAGTTATAAAGTCAAAATTGCGTGATATAAAGTCAGAATTGTGTGATTTTAAGTCAGAATTGTGAGTTATAAAGTCAGAATTGTGAGTTATAAAGTCAGAATTGCGTGATATAAAGTCAGAATTGTGCGATATAAAGTCAGAATTGTGAGTTATAAAGTCAGAATTGTGCGATATAAAGTCAGAATTGTGCGATATAAAGTCAGAATTGCAAGTTATAAAGTCAGAATTGCGAGTTCTAAAGTCGGAATTGTGTGATTTTAAGTCAAAATTCAAAATTTATATCACAATTCTGAGAAAAAAAAGTTGTTCGATTTATTGTGAGATATAAAGTCAGAATTGCGTGATAAAAACGTATTCTTACTTTATAAATCTTGCAATCTCTTGAGTTTAAATCTCGCAATTCTGAGAAATAAGGTCAGAATTGTTAGATAAAAAGTTGCGATTACCTTTTATATTTTTTTTTTTATTTAGTGGCGGAAACAAGCTTCCATACCTATCAGAGTAACCACAGGTGAACTCTGAACATGTTGTCCAATTGTTTAATCATTTAACACCTACAAAAGCATATTTTAGTGAAATGTTTCTCTTGAAAATGATATATTTTTTGGTTATACAAGCCACTTGGTTTGATGTTTCGTTGTTTTGCAATGACACACACACATTTTTGTGTGTCTAAAGTACCCCTATACTTTTTTGGGGCCACTGAAAATCAGGCTCGGGAAGCCATTCAACTGTCTTTCAAAAGTCTTTCAGTAGCTGTCTTTGGTTGTGCATCAGCATGGCTGCGTTTAGCTGGTCGTCATTGCTTCTGACGGAGATGGAGGGGCCTGTTCTCGTTCCGGGGTTTCAGGACAGACGGACTCAGCAGATGTAGTGGATGTACTGAGATCTTGAGGTTGAGATTGGAAGACCTTCTCTTCCACTTCTGCTCGTAGCCTCTCTTCCTCTGCCAGTCTGGCCGCCAGCCGTTCCTCGGCCTCGATCTCCTCTGTGGTCGGGATGGAGTTCTTCTTAGGTCGGCCTTTAGGCTTGGTAGGAGCCTCGTGTCCTCCTTTTAGCACCTAGAGAAACACGGACACACACGTGAAAAATGTGGGCCTAGTCAAAGGTGAGGATGGTTATTACAGTGATTAAGGGAAGATATATAGCCATATGGGCTGGTCGTTCGTGCTCGTTTTTCTCAGAGGTGAACGCGTTGTGGATCTTTCGTTCCTGCTTGAGAGGTTGATCGCGCTGACGTAGACCTGTACTGTCCTTTAAATCATCACTCATTTGTCCCACACACACTCACTGAGCAGCCCGGGGTCGTAGCTGTTACACACACTGACTCTATTGAGTGCTGAGGAGGGCAGCTCAAAACTGTCTAATGGATTTTTAATGATATGTCTCAGAGTTTCCATTTCCACACAGAAAGCTTTGGTGGATTTTCAACACAGATGTTTTTATTGATACAAGTTGACAGTATCTTAACGATCTAAGTTTGTGAGCTAGAAAATCCTATGAACTTGTGATGATAGCCTTGAGCAAGCTCGTTCAACTCACCATTTTCTTCCATTTCATGCGTCTGTTCTGGTACCATGTCTTCACCTGGAGCTGTGTGAGTCCCAAAGACTGAGCCAGGTCCAGTCTGCACACACATACAAAGTGCAAGTTAAATGAAAGTGCATAAATCAAACACAAATGAAAAGTCATTATTCTGTTCCAAAAGTAAGTCCGAGAAACTAAATTATGCTACATCCTAAGATACATATTTATGCCAAATTATAAGATAATTATATGATTATATGATAATTAAAATAAATAAGTGTGTATGTGTGTGTGTAGACAAAATGCCCCCACAAAGATGACAATATCTGAAAACCTTGTCCTTGTGGGGGAATTTTTTGGTCCTCATGAGGAAAACAGCTTCTAGATCAAGGTTTGATGCTTTTTGAAAATGTAAAAATGCAGGAAGTGTCCTGTCATGGGTAGGTTTAGTGTTAGGGGATAGAATTTACAGTTTGTACAGTATAAAAAATCATTATGTCTATGGAAAGTCCCCATAAAACATGAAAACCCACGTGTAGGTAACTAGGTTTAGGAGCAGAGCCTACGAGAGGCATTCCGGCCCGTGAAACCCACAAGCAAGTAACAAGAACGACTGCAGAAACTTCAGAACTGAAAGTAATTGACCGAAATCCCAAAGTCACCTGTTGTCTTACACATAAAAGCCAGTGGGTGGCCATCTAGAGTGCAGATGTATATCTAATCACTGCAAAATTCCCAAAGCTGGCATGACATATCAGAAAGTTCTGCCAAGCTCTGAACTGAGGAGTCTTCCCAGGCCGAATGTAATTGCAGACCTCCCGTGGAATGCCATCACGCTTTATCTATACAGGATAAGGTAATCCAGTCATGGAGCTCCTGACTTGCCCGAAGGCAATAGAGGATCTTTTCGGGGCACTTGGGCAGGCAGCGCATGACTAATGCAGCGATTGGTCTGCTGTAACGTGATAGGCAAGGAGGGGACATGTGAGATGGGATTTGAGGGAACGAGAGAGCCAGATATCAAACAAGTGCACAGATTTCTGCTACATCTACAATCAAAGTCGCTCACACCAGCCAAGCAGGATTACGCACCTCCTCTATTGAGCCTCTCAGAGAGTCATATGAGGTGCAGAGATCTTCTGGAAATGAGCAGATTAACACTCGCTCTCAAAAGCCCTTGCTTTGGTCTTTCCTCTTCTCTTTATCTGTTTGTTATTTATATTTCCTCTTTTTTTTTCATCTGTCTAAGTTGTGCATGAGACAAGAGTTTTTCCATTGTATACTCTAAAAAATGCTGGGTTAAAAACAACCCAAGTTGGGTTGAAAATGGACAAACCCAGCGATTGGGTTGTTTTAACTCAGTGGTTGGGTTAAATGCTTGCCCAACCTGCTGGGTAGTTTTATTGAACTCAACTATTGTTAAAAAAAAATAAAAAATACTATATTGCTTGCTTAAAATGAACCCAAAGTATGTTGGAAATCAACATTTATTAATATGTTTAATAAAAACATTTATTAATAAGTTTAATGACTAATAATTAAACAATAAAAATTTATTAAATTGCTTATTAATAAGTGTTCACCTTTTGATTATTATTGTTGCCTCTAGTAATTATGTGTCTGATTTTTAATTTCCAACCTATTTTGGGTTCATTTTAAGCCAGACATATAGTCATTTTAGTTGACTAAAAATAAAACTACCCAGCACAAACATTTAACCCAACCACTGGGTTTGTCCATTTTCAACCCAACTTGGTTGTTTTTAACCCAGCATTTTTTAGAGTGTACTTTAACTGTACTTTAAAGGGTTAGTTCACCCAAAAATGAAAATTCTGTCATTTATTACTTACCTTCATGTTGTTCCACACCCGTAAGACCTTCGTTCATCTTCAGAACACAAATTAAGATATTTTAGTTGAAATCCGATGGCTCCGTGAGGCCTCCATAGCCAGCAATGACATTGCCCCTATCAAGATCCATTAATGCACTAAAAACATATTTAAATCGGTTCATGTGAGTACAGTGGTTCAATATTAATATTATAAAGCCACAAGAATATTTTTGGAGCGCCAAAAAAAAAACCCTGCTTCAGGAAGCATTGGAGCACAATGAATCAGTGTATCAAATCATGATTCAGATCGCGTGTCAAACGACCAACGGCTGAAATCATGTGACTTTGGCGCTCCGAACAGCAGATTTGATACACTGATTCATTTATGCTCTGATGCTTCCTGAAGCAGTGTTTTGAAATCGGCCATCACTAAATAAGTCGTTATTTATTTTTTTTATTTTTTTGGCCCATCAAAAATACTCTAGTCGCTTTATAATATTAATATTGAACCACTGTACTCACATGAACTGATTTAAATATGTTTTTAGTACATTAATGGATCTTGAGAGAGGCAATGTCATTGCTCCCTATGGAGGCCTCACGGAGCCATCGGATTTCAACTAAAATATCTTAATTTGTGTTCTGAAGATGAACGAAGGTCTTACGGGTGTGGAACAACATGAAGGTAAGTAATAAATGACAGAATTTTCATTTTTGGGTGAACTAACCCTTTAACTTTAAATGTCTTGCAAACTGAGAGAGTAAAATATGAAAAATGTGTTTATTTATTTGCTAAGTGTCACATATGTCATAACACACTGAGTTATGTTTAAGCAAAATGTATGACTACAAGTGGTGGGGAATTTTTTTTTTTTTTTTTTTTTTTTTCAGTCAAGCTCTCTGTCATTTGTGGCTGCTTTCTGTGCTGTAATTGGCGGTAAGAAAAGCACCTCTGTGTTTGTGCTTATTATTCTTCAGAGATAAACCACACACACACACACACACACACACACTGCATTCCAATGCTGGCACGTTCCTTGCAACTATGAGCTTAATTTAATCTCAGTTTGGGTTCTGACATTTATTCATAATGATGATGAAGATGATTATAATCATCTCTGCCTCATAAAAAACCATTAAAACTTCATGATATAAATCATTACGCTCCATATTGCGACATGTTCATTGCTTTCATGTTCTGATTGTGTGGCCTAGGCGGACAAGCCAAAAACAGCACAACACCTTGAGGTCGTCTTTGAGATTGATAAAACACAAACCTGAGGCGTTTTGAGGCCCATTCCTCAAACTTGCCAGAAGATGAGGAATTTCCCTCACTTGTTTTTCATTCAGCCATGAATGAATTTGTTCGTTCCTGAGGCAATGTGTGTGACAGAGTGATAGAGCACAGGCTAATCATGACCTAGCTATGAACTAAGCGGCGTTGAGCCAAAATCTCCGCAGAAACAGCTTCCCAACTGACCCGACAGGACCCAACAAAACAGGCCTCTTTCATGCCAGCTTTTCATGGAAAACTGCATATTTGGGTCAGCAATTACTGAGAAAATGACATTATTATAAATTAGGAATGAATAATATATTGGTCACTATATCAGGATCAATCATGCATAGTTTTATTTTTGTTACATATTATTTTTATTATTATTATTTATCAGTCTGATTTAGTTGATATTGGAATAAAACAATATTAGGGCTTTTTTATATATATATATATTGTTTTAATATATTGCAATTTTACTTGAGGCATGGAAAATCCTTGGTTGGCAATTTTATTGTGAGAACAGAAAAACAAATAATTTTGTTGGATAAATACCTAAAAGTTGAATATTTTGTTCTTCCCTCATATTTAAAACATTTAAAAAATATAAAACATTTTCATATTTTGATGTGTGTGTGTGTGTGTGTGTGTGTGTGTGTGTGTGTGTGTGTTCCTACATAACTATATTTTGGGGACAAATTTGTATCCAGAAGTGACCAAAACCTGACAAAATCTCCAAAAACCTCCCTTTAGGGACATCCTCATTTGTAAAACTGGTATAAAATAAAGTAATTAAAGGCTTTTTAAAAATGCATAAAGTTATCTGTGATTAGTAGGTTTAGGGGATAAAATATAGATTTTGTATAGTATAAAAACAATTACGTCTATTGAATGTTCCCATTTAGATAGCTAAGTAAACGTGTGTGTGCGTTTACTTTCATACTTTTTCGTACTTTAATATTTCATATTTTTTTAACAATTTTTTTGCATGGATGCTCACACAAACAATACTTTGAGTCAGTCGATATGAGACCACAGCATGATGCATGGTAATATTTTTTTTCTTGAAAACAGCTTTCTTGTTTCATGAAAGACAAGAGCTATCTGTAAAACAAAAGTGAATAAAAGTGGAGTGAGTATGTAAGAACGTCTTGTGGCGGCTGTCTTAGCTTTGCACGTCTGGTGGTGCTGACAGTTTTCAGACAATTATGTCTGACAGCTCATATGTCGCTGAAGGACAGAATCCATCCTTAGGCTGTGTCTGACCAAAAATTCTGAGAATTTGTGTGTGTGTGTGTGTGTGTGTGTGTGTGTGTGTGTGTGTGTGGCAGACACGCTCAGAATCCTTGTAGTTGGGACAGAACTGATTTTGTGGGATTTTTACTCAAATACACCCCTTAGGCCATAATGGAAACACATCCACTCTGGCCAAATCTAAACAACGAGCCAAACTGAAATGGAAAATGTGTTATGGCCGAAAAACTGTCCCATGCGAGAAGACCCACGACACGTAGATTACCTCATCTCACTGTACAAGGCTCCAAAGTTTTTTAAATACACCTGCGTGTGCTTTAAATGATTGGCATGAAATCAATGTAATACATTTTTGTTTGCTGTTCTTGGCATGCGTCCCTGTTGTCTTGAATGGGGTAGTGTTTCTTTTAAAGGCTTCTTTTGCAATTCAAAGCATGGTTAAATTGTTACTGTCGTCTGAACTACAGCACTGAGCAATGTAATAGTTTGGCTAACAGTGATTTCCTACAGGTCAAAGTGATTATTTCAGGCTTTATATGCACTTAGAATTATTTTATCATAACTGCTCTGCTTTCTTAAAGTCAGCATGAAATCAAATTCCTATGTACCTTTTTAATGTTAAAGGTTTCATCGTGCAAGATTCACTGTAGCACGTTTTGCCAAATTCAAAAATGTTTTTAATTTGTAATCTTTCAATTTGGCATGTTCCAATCAGTTCCCAGAAATAAAAATGTAAATGAAATTCCATATAAATATGGACTTTTTTTCCATTTATAATACAAATACTTGAGAACTGCCCTAACAGACTGTAAAATCAAGTGTAAAAACCCTTGATCACAGCGATGTCATGGTTCCTTTACAACCACTGACCTGTCTGGAGTGGAGAGATATTTCTGTTTCTGGAATTTCTTCTCCAAGCCCAAGAGCTGCAGCTCTGTGAAGATGGTCCGGCTGCGGCGGGGTTTCTTCAGCCGCGGGGTGGAGTGCTCCGTCTCTGATTCGCTGCTGATGCTGACAGGCGTCTCGCTGGGAGTGGGCTCTGAGGTGAGTGGGTGCTGGGGTGAGAGAAGGGGCAGGTGCGGAGACTGCGGAAGGCTGCTGGGCGGCTGGTGTGTGATCACGGAGAGAAGAGGGTACGTTCTCAGAGGAGTAGAGCCTGGGAGAGCACACAGTCAACATAATGGTCTTGTTAGTACACAAATACTGACCAACATTGTTGACGGGAATCATTAGTGAAGCGGCAACACTTTATAATAAAGTGAGCAATTCCAAGAGGATCCTCACACCATTGGTGCTTGGGCCCTAATAAGGTCATGTTGGTTAAAATTTGTAACTCAAAAGCAATGTCAAACACTGAGATGTAGTCCTCCTGTGCACAGGCCCAAAAGTCAAATCATAATAAAAAACCTTGAAAGTATGAAAGCTTTTTTTCTGCCACAGAATAAGAAAATCTAAAAAAGCTTCTTGCAGTTCGGACTTTTTTACAATTCCATGTTTATAACTCGGAAATCTGACTTTATTTTTCACAATTCTGGCTTATAACTCGGAATTCTGACTTTTTTTTTATTGAAATTGCAAGTTTATAACTCACAGTTCTGACTTTACTTCTCATAATTCTGGGTTTATAACTCGGAATTCTGACTTTATTTCTCACAATTCCGAATTTATAACTTGGAATTCTGACTTTATTTCTCACAATTCTGACTTTTTTTCTCACAGTTTCAGGTTTATAACTCGGAATTCTGATTTCTTTCTCAGAATTATTAGTTATAAACTTAGAATTGCTTGAAAAAAGTCTGAATGGTGACATATAAACTTGAAATTTAAAGAGGTAATTGCAACTTTTTATCTCACAATTCTGATTTTTTTCCCTCACAATTGCGAGTTTATATCACAACTTTGAGAAAAAGTCTGAATTGCAAAACAAACACAATTCTAAACTTTTTTCTCACCATACAGACTTTTTTCTCAGAATTGTGAGATATAAACACAATTATGAGTCATAAAGTGTGGATTGTGAGATATAAACTTGCAATTACAAAAAAAAAAAAAAAAAGTCAGAATTGTGAAATTTATTTTTTAATCCTTGGCGCAAACATAGGAAAGCTTGCACATAATCGTCAGATCTTCAAACAGTCTTTATTAAGAGGCCTTAAAAACAAACACAATAAAGTGCAAAGTGCAACGACAAAATGTCATCAGTGTCTACCAGAAATTCAAAATGCAACTGTTCATTGTTAGTTCTCTTTATCGCTCAATCAATTGCTTTTCATTTCAAGTCAAAAAAAAAATAATAATTTCTCAATTAATTCTTCCCAATATTGATTATGCGGATATTATTTATCAAAATACTTCAGGCACCAATTTAAAACCTCTAAATATTGTTCATAATTCTTTATGTAGGTTTGTTTAGAGATGTCCTTATAGAACCCATCATTGCACACTTTATGAAACTCTTGATTGGCTCCAACCAAAATCTCGAAGGCAATATCACTGGTTCCAGTTTCTTTTTAAATGCGTTCATTTTAATTGTCTCTCCCTTTTAAAACAGTTTTTGGTTCTTTTACATCCATTTACATCCTCCTATTCCCTGCATCATATGCAGCATTCATTTTTCTTTGTCCCTAGAACCTGTACTGAAGTTGGCCTTGGGTCATTTCAATATAAGGCTCCATTTGACTGGAAAAATCTCCCTTCTTCTCTTAGATCAATCACATCTCTTCATCTTTTCAGGACTAATCTTTTTTCTTATTTGAAAACAACTTGTTTATGTTTTTAATCAAGGCTCCTATACCAATGATTATCAATAATTTTGTTCACTTCATTTATTTACTTATTTATTTTGTTGTTGTCTTTCAGGGTGCAAGTACATTTTGATTTTCATCGTTACAGTAATATGTATGTCTTGTGGGTACATGCTCCTGTTTGTTTAATACAGTTGTAGAAGATTGTGGAAGATTAGGGGAGTGAGATGCTTGTCTGTTTACGTAACGTTATTTTTGTTGCTTTCAAATGTGTTGTATTTTGTATTGTGTTTGGCATGTGTTTTGGGACCCCCTCGAAAATGAGATGTTTCGTCTCAAGGGGCTATCCTTTCAATAAATTCAATTCAATTCAATATTGTAAAGTGAATGAATCAATAATAATTCATTGTTCATTTTGTGGAACAGTTCTGCTCTTATCAGATCTATTCAACATCATACATCTAGTTTACAATCTGCTAAAGTGAGCCAGCTGAAACCCCGAGTTTTAAAAGCGTCATGTCCGAGTGAACTCAAACCTTGTAATGGTCTCGACCCACAGTCACTAATGGTGTAGGTAAGTGTTAAGAGTTTTGCCCTGTGTGATGTAAGGTGCCTGAACTGGAGGTCTGCTGTGGTGATGTAACTGGTGTTTTACACTGAACTACGAGGATAATGACTCTCCTATGATCCACGCTGTCACCGACACAATGCACTCTGGGTAATAATTTTTAACTGGGGCATCTGTACGCCCTCCCTTACAGTTTAATATTTCCAACTCTCTCTCTCTTTGTCTCCTGCTCTTTTTTTATTCAGACATCAGCGAGACGCCAGAGTCCATAAAATGCAACACGGGACCCGTCTGAGCAGAGAGAGCGTATAATACCTCCAAGAGAGAAAAAAGCTTATGTCGTCAAGATAAATAAAAAAAAAAAAACCTGATCCCGTGATTTATTAAGTAAAGTGAGTATGGAAGAGCGTTTTGTGAAATGAATACATGATGTCATGTCCATTTCACAGGCAAATTGCAATCTTATTTAATCCCGGTAAATGACTGGGATGTCTTATCTGATTGTTTGACTGCTTAGATAAAAAAAAAAAAAAATGACTGTGCTAAAGCCAAATGTTTTATCAAAAATCATTTCCTCATTGAATATGACCTGAAGGAAGCATCATAAGTTGATTACATTTAAAAGCATTAAGGTTTTTTATTTGTAGTGGTTCACTCTCTTAAATACTCAACCTGTTTACTGTCACTGTCCTTTTTGAGCATAGATCTGAACATTAATGATTGTAATTCATGAATGCTTTGGAATACAGACCTAAGGTCAGTCTCTTTTTAAAGAAGACACTCAGATTATTGCAGAAGTGAAAGCAGCTTCAAGTGAAAATGAAAGGGTAAAAAAGTTGTAAGTTTAAGTGTAATTTTTCTGTAAAGCAAATGTACTGAACAAAACATATTTTATTTTATACAAAATATGCTAGCACTTTATTTTACAGTCCTGTTCCCCATTTACATACTATGTACTTATTACATAAATTATAATAACTGGGTAATAACTAGGTAATGACCCTGAACGTACACCTAAACCCCTGTAGTTACCTTATATTACTCAGTATTTTCTTAGGTAAGTACACTGTAAGTATGTGTACTGCAAAATAAAGTGCAACCCAAAATATATATTTGACAAAATAATTTGGACTCTAAAATTTCTAGAAAATCAAAGCCATATGTCTAACCAAGTAGTGTTCCAAATTTGAAGTTGGTATCACAAAAATTGAGCCCGCTAAAAGGATTTAAAGTACTGTTTCCATCATAAAGCCATGGCCGATTTAAAAACGATGATTTTTGAGAGTTTAAGTTTTCAAATGATACCTAATTTATGATGATTAATGAAATATGTGATTGATAGGGGAAAAAGGCAATAAAAAAGCATGCCAAGTGTCCTGCTACTGGGACACCAACAGTTAACAAGCTATTTAGCTATTTAGCAAGCAGGCCAACCTGCAAGTAAGCATTATCCTGGTTCCTTTGACAAGAAACAAATATGATTTTTTCCATAAGCTTTTAAATTACTGCAAAAAAAGAAAGAAAAATAAAAAAAAGCTCTGTGATCAACAGAAATTTATGATACTTACACATTGTGTCCATCAAGATAATATTCACAAATGAACACAACTTTTATGAATTTTGAATCCTAAATACAATCGCCAGAAATAAAGAGCCATCCTTAGGCTATAAAGAAACTACACCACGGTCCCACGACTTCAATGTCACCACCACTAATGCCCTGTCCACACCAACACGGTATTTTCAAAACCACAGGATCAATACTGGGAGGCAGATCCGCAAAAAGCAGCTTCTTCTGCAGTCCCAATATCCTCCAAAATCCCTTCCGAATCCACAGGCAGGATTCCGGTTTTAAATTTTTCAATTTTAAAGAAGTCAGCTGCAGCTTTTTGCGCAGTATCAGATCACTAAAACCGACCATTAAAAAACTCCTGCCAGGGTGAAGATTTTTAGAAACTCTGGTTAAAGTGTTGTGTAGCCAGTGAAGCCCGAGATTTTGGCTAGTGATGTCGGAACCGGAACCAATAATAACCATTTTTTTCCAGGCTTCTGATTGGCCAATATGGCTTTACGATTAGGGTTACATCGCCACCTGTTGGTTTGGCATGCTCTTGACAGCACTTCTTAGCACGTTTTTACGTTTTCATGTGGACGTGATTACTTTTTTTTTTTTTTTAATTAAGCAGGAAATACCCATGTACTTGTGGACTAGGCTTAAGCTTCCGACAACTCTATGAGAGCGACTAGTGAGTAGATAAGTTTACCTGTTCAGTGTGATGATGTTTAATGTCCCCAACAGCCTCTGTAGTCCCATTTAGACAGTTGTTAGCAACCACCTTTTTTGAGAGAAGTAAAAGCTTTAAAAAAATCATGAGTGGAGTATTATGTCGTGAGCTAATGTTAACAGACCTTATTTTAGGCTTTTAACCAAACTGACTTTGGGACAATGGAACCGGAATTGCTAAAATGCTAACTCGTCTCCAGGTTTTGGCCTACAAAAATACACCATCCCTGCAGTATTCTATAGCGCTGGAGAACGAATCATTAAATATCTGACTATAACAATATCTGACTATGACTATTATGCAGATAAAACCACTCTAAATAGGCAAGTTTAACTTCACTGAGGCAGACCCAGCATACGGTCGGGACCCCTGTACACAACATATTTTTGTGAGCAACATAGTGGAAGAACAGGGAATTTTTTCACACACACAAATGCACAAACATGCATGCAGTTACATTTGCACACAAATCAGGATGATCTCATTGCTATCAATGCAACACGTCTAGGCATGACATCCCTTCTGGCTCCTCTGTCTATCTCTGTCTTTCCGTCTTTCTCTCCCTATTCTTTCTTCAAAATCTATCCCAATAGTCTCATCGTAATGTCTATCACTCAGTTATCTAGTCCCTTTACATTGTGTGCCATCAGTACAAATACAAATATTTATATATAGCAGACAAATAGACATGCTATTTCTCTCATTTGTAGCAAATTCATCATCAACCTGTTACACCTCGGTCACATATACACTAGTAATAAGGCAATTAATAAGCTGCTTAACTGTATCCTAGATCCCAGTTAATTATCCCATCTTACTTAAACGAGTCAATGAGATCATTTTCCCGAGGCCTTATTATTTTGATGCCACACTTCTGGATTAATGCTGCCTTCACATGCTATGGGAAATTTGATAATTCCCACTTCTTAAGTCGTGATTAGGAGCTCATCGCCAATGTTCCCTCTAAGCTGCGCGCGTGCGCGGCCGCGCACTTCTGAAGCCGCGGCCGCGCAGAAAAAATAATTGCCGCGCAGAGAACAGACATGAAAATGATTGTAGTAGTTTAAATGAGAAATAATTGCAGTGCTCTGGACAACCGCTATAGAGTTATTGTCGCTATAGAGTTGGAACCGGTGAATGCGGTTTACAGTTTTCATAGAAAGAGAACGATTGAGCGCGTGTGAGCTGGCTGGCCCTGAGCCAAAACAGTCGCGGTAAGAATACTGTCATGTTTGCGGACTAAATACATCAATACGAGAGGCAACGCGAAACGAAAAGAAATAAAACGTCATGTTTTAATGAAAAGTGGTGGAAATAACGGATGATGGGCACAGAATGCTAACAAAACTCTGAGACATTTACAATTACACTCCCACCACATGTGTAGCATGCAAACTCAAAATACATCAGTGATATACCTCAGTTTAAATAGATTTGTGTGTGTGGTGGTGAGGTGGGGTGTTTAGATAACTATAAAAGAGTTAACATTCACTTTTCTTAAAAATATTTAGCCATCAGTTCTAAGTGCTTAAGTTTGTTTTCACTATATAATATATTAAAACAAATGGAAGCATTTAAACTGATATAATACTGTATATCAGTTTAAATATTTAAATATTATATTTTATTATATCATAATTTAAGCCTAATAAAAAATTGATCTCACAAGGGGATTGTTTAGGGCTCCTTGCCACAAAAAATCTTAACGTCCTGGTATATAAAATCTGGGAAATTCATAAGCAATAAACATGTAATTTTGATGGTTTAACACTGTCTGTTGCTAATAATTGACTGTACAAAAACACATTATGGTTGTCCCAAACCATCATTGTAACTGCTCATATTATATTATTATAAAGAATTGAACTGTCCTGCAGGAGGACAGAAATAATTTTTTAATAGAATTTCTTGGTAAAGACTGGTACAGTTAATACAGCAATGTGAAAACATCTCAGGTAACCTAAAATGTGCTTAATTTAGTGACTGAACTGCTTGTTTTCAAGCATATTATTTAATAAATCACGAAGTTACATCAAGGGTCAATTAAAATAGAAACGGCACATTAAAGTTAAATGTTACAGTTATGATAAAACCATTTTTTGTGTGAGTGTGTTTACGTTCATTGTACAGGTCTGATATAAAGTATGTTTTTGCTCAGGTGGTCAAAATGTGCGCTCAACAGAGAAAAGTTTTGCTCAGTGAGAAAAAAAATTAGAGGGAACATTGCTCATCGCATTCAAGTTTCGAAATGGGAAAGCGTTCATGTGCAATTTTTTACCTAGGAAACTCGTATTTACGATAATTCCGAGAGCATGTGAAGGCAGGATAATTCCTGCTCATGTTTTGAGAAAAGTAGTGTGAAAATTGTGTTCTAAAAAAAGCAGTAACATTTCATTTGACCTAAAAATATCCACGGCAGTTTTGGTGTTGCATTTCCTTGTTATGACAATCCGGGTTTCAGGAAATCGTTTTGCTTTCAACAGAGTTCAACACTTTGACTTGTCATTCATGTGTTGGGAGAGAAGTGTTAAGTTTTCAATACTCGCAATCAAGCTGTGAACCTCACACTTTCCCCAAAAAACAGTAGCAACGTTAAGCTCTTGATTGCGCTCTTTCAGTCCTGTCTTATTTTCCTTGACTGATTGGATTCCAGAGAGATGATTTCATTTGGCACCTGATGCACATTTGAACTCTTAATAACACGGTACATTGTGTTTTTTTGGATGGGCCATGTGGTGACAGATTTATTGCTTCATCACTCGTTTGAGTTTTTCTCTCTCAATATCTATTAAATCTATCCAGCAAGTTGGAAGAACAGAAAAAAAACACACAAGATAGACTCTGCAAGTGAATGGATATTTTTCTAAATTTTCCATTCTGCAAGCCGAATTTGCTCTTGCATGATAATGTTTGTTCCTGCAGCTGATGTTTGACTCTGTTTGACTCTTCCAGGCATTTAACAACATCCATTCTGACTAAAAAGTGTTAAGATCGGGAAAACATTACGCAGTGTATACTTCTGTCTATCATACTTGTAAATGTTTAGACATGAAACAAAACCCTGAGAATTATTTGGCATCCGTAATTGCCCAAAGGCGAATATAGCCAAGATCTCACAACAGATATCCATAATACCCAGTTAATGCATTTCCATAAATGCATATAGCCACACCCTCTGGGTTGCATCATGGGTGAGGTCTGACAATTGTGACAAAATACATCCATAATTGTGTGTTTTGTTTATGTGTGTGTGTGTGTGTCTGTGTGAACATAACTGGTTCTCATCTGAAAGACATCCGCTTTTATTGTCTGCAGTTAATAAATGTGAAGACAAGTTGTGGACGGTTGTGATCGGTCTCGTAATCGTTTACTCCTCTAAGGGAAACTCATCCTCCTATTAGGCTGTTTTTCAGCATGCTGTCATATGAGATTAAACTATCGCCAATTTTTATCTGTATCTCCTCCCTTCAGAAAATGCTTCTAAAAGCCTTTCCTGCGTTCTAGTTACAGACATGTCTCCAAACGAAATATTAAAACCTGTTATTACACTCTCAGGTCAAATTTTTAAGTGGATAGGACCTATATATTTTAAGTGGGTAGGACTAGGACCTGTATATGCACATGGTGCGGTGAACATGATTTCACCAAGTGCAACATGTTCTTGGATCATGATCCTTGATGATCCTGGAACAACATTTCAATCAACCAGTCAAACTTGAGAGACACTTTTACAGTTCATGTCAATTTTAGGCTTACAACCAGGGTTAGGTGCTTCTACATCAGTGTTATTCACCTGTTAGGAGCCGTTCACATATCGCGTCTTTTGTGCACGTGGGCAGGCGCCCTCATAACGGAAGTGACGTGCATGCGGTGCATTTTCCAGGCGCATCGAGATGAAAAATTCTCAACTTTTCAGAATGCCGCAAGTGCACTGCAGATCATGTGACAAGAACCAACCGATCAGCTATGGCCTTTCCGTAACAAAACTGAAAGCTCAGCCAAACAGCTGATCATAGCTGTGCAGGCCGGGTTTTTATTTCTCATCTCCATAAATATATCTAGTAGTAAAGCTAATGCAAGGGCTAGAAATCAATTAATCCTTCGCTGATATTTCTTCATCATCGTGGAGAGCACATTTCATGGTTGCATAGCAATGAAAGACGCCACGGGAGCGGAAGCGCTTGTGGAAAGGAAGAGAAAGCGACGCGGACGTGCTTTCCACGCATTTCTAGGCGCGATATGTGAACAAACTATGTTGATCCAGGAACATGTCTTACTTGGCAGAACTCACGGCGACCATTATCATTCGACTGAACTGTGTATATGCATTTTAAACACATTATGTTATTCGTCCATGCAATAAATGCACATCCCTTAATGAGCATGGTTTTATAGAGTATTTAAAGGGATAGTTCACCCAAAAAATGAAAATTCTGTCATCATTTACTCACTCTCATGTTGTTCCAAACCTGTATGAATTTCTTTCTTCTGTTGAACAAAAAAGAAGATATTGTGGTAACCAGACAGTTGGCGGTAGTCACTGGCTTTCATAGAAGTCGATGTCTACACTCTAAAAAATGCTGGATTAAAAACAACCCAAGTTGGGTTGAAAATGGACAAACCCAGTGGTTGGGTTAAATGTTTGCCCAATATGCTGTTTTATTTAACCCAACTATTGTTTAAAAATTACTCAATGTCTGGCTTAAAATGAACCCAAAATAGGTTGGAAATTAAAAATCAGACACATAATTACTAGAGGCAACAATAATAATCAAAAGGTGAACACTTATTAATAAGCAATTTAATAAATGTTTATTTATTAAACATTAATAAATGTTGATTTCCAACATACTCTGGGTTCATTTTAAGCAAGCATTAGAGTATTTTTTAAACAATAGTTGAGTTAAATAAAACTACCCCTCAGGATGGGCAAACATTTAACCCAACTGTTGGGTTAAAACAACCCAATCTCTGGGTTTGTCCATTTTTCAACCCAACTTGAGTTGTTTTTAACCCAGCATTTTTTAGAGTATACCGTCAACTGTTTGATTACAAATATTCTTTAAAATATCTTCTTTTGTGCTCAACAGAACAAATAAACTCATACAGGTTTGAAACAACTTGAGAGTGAGTAAATGATGACCTTTTTTGTTTTCATTTTTGGGTGAACTAACCCTTTAGGTATTATTAAAGGTAGCCTATGACCCATTTTAGGGGCCATAGCTAGAAATGTATCTTCATATTTAGTTTCATATTACATTTAGACTGATTGAAGTCGTATCAAGGCAAGTGCAGGCGGAAGTAGTCAGGGCTGAATTCAATCATGTTTGAGTTTGGAAACAGACTGACAGGGACAAAATGGAACTCACTATTTATATTCCTCCAAAATGTCTTTTAGATCTGAATATGTATAATTACTTGTTTTGCACGTCATTTTCAACTAATTGACTGCAGACTCTCCTGTTGTATTTTGACGTGTCTTACAGCGGCTCCTAGTGGCGACAGCGTATGAGTTCAGTGATGACAGATACTCCTCTCTATGTGAGAGAGTCCAGGGCCAGTGGCCTTTCAGTGAGTGCCAGTCTTAATACCAGCTACATTCTATATTAAGCATTACCATCCATTGATGTGCTGGCATATAGAATATCTCACACCCCTCGGACTTGAAAAGAGACAGTGTGCGCAGCGTTCTGATATTTGGGCTGGATATTCTATCCCCCCGCCCCGGCCTGCCAAAACTCCTCGTACCTCACAGCTGGGCGTACAAACAGAAGGAAGCATGTGCTTGTTTATGACTTCATATGTATGTATACGTCCGTGTGCATGTTTTGTTGTGCACAGACATACGTAGCCTACGTGTGTTTTTGATGGGTTGTGTATGAAGAAATCAAGTGAACTACTAAATCTATTTTTATCATGGTTCCATTCAGAGGAAGTGTCTCCGATTTCACAAACTGCACAGCAGGTATGAGGGAGCGAAGATGCTTTCTGTCAACACGCATCGAGTCCGGAGATGGATACTTGGGGCTTTTCTGGCCTAGTTTGGAATTTTGCACTGCAACACTTGCTGCTAAATCACTTTAATTTGTCAGTAACACTTTATTTTGCATTCAACTAAATGTAATTAATATTACTTAGTGCTTAACTGTACACTGTAACAAAAATAAAGTGTAACCAATCGGTTCGCGTAATGAATAACTACACGCCATTTCCAGTCGGTTTCATGCACAAATAGATGGGGAAATATCTGGCTTTTCGACCATCGTCATCATTTTAATATGCTCTATTGATGCCTGGTTGTGAAATGAGCAGAATAAATAAAGTAAATGTTTTGATGGTTTTGTGTTAAAGGTTTGCGAAACAAGATAAATATGTACCTATAAAGCTATCCATCAAAGCAAAACAAGATTTGCTGTGAGATCAGTCATTCCGACCTGAAAAACTTGCTTGTCTTACAAGCATCAGAAGTAACACTTAGTTTTACGAGACAAGGAGATTTTATCTGGTCGTACAGCAGCAGACAAAACATAAATAGTTAAGTGGCCTGGTATGGATACATTTTCAAGTGTTAATATAGGGCACGAGTATATGGAACAGTGAGTTGGCTTTGACAACCAGAATAATATCTGATCTGTGATGATGCCCTGTTTGGAAAATCACATTGGAAACCACAGAGATAAGTCCTTGCTAAACCTTTGGATGCACTTAATCAATCCCTTAAACCTAATTACACGGGTGCCGCTACCGATACAATCATGATCTTGAGGGTCAAACGTTTTTGTACACATCCCATGTTGGCCGATGCATTACAACCCGGATTAATGACATGCCAGGAACATTTAAAAATGTCTTGTGAACTTGCTCAATGCTTCTCATTATGATGGAATGACATTGCACCTGTTGCTTCAGGATGTCATACCTGACTGCATCCTATGTTGCATAGTCAAGAGTGTGGCAACAGTTCTCTAAATAGATAAATGTCCTGTGGCTTCCAAGAGTTTGTGCTCCTTGGGGCAAGTAAGAGGAGAAGATGTCATTATTTTACCACAGATACCCAACTCGTTGTAAATGTGACAGTTTAAATGAATGTGCACACACAAGTACCTTGAGGTCATTGAGGCAAAACACCCAAATGGTGGTTAAAAAAAAAAAAAAAAAAAAAAAAAAGTTTAAAGATGAAATATGATGAGGTCTCACTGTGCCATGATAAACCATCAGGGAGGTGTGGTGATGTTTCAAAGGGATGTCAACTATTAATCTATTCAGCTGTCGTAACGTTATTTATTATTATTACTATTTTAAATGTAATATAATTTGAGCTATATGCATATGGTGCAAATAAAATATTTATGTGTATTTGGGGGCAGATGAATATCAGTATATCAGTCACCAATCAGATAAACATAATCACGCATCACGTATCTTTACTGAAGCAAATCTATCAAAGCCTATCATTTTATAGCATAAGACTAAATGTAATTCCACTGTCAGCAGTTTCGTTATCTTGTATGTTTTTGACGTTGGATGCGAATTAAACTTGATCGCACAAACAGTGTTTACTGTACAGTTTAACTCACGACCTACAAACATGTTTTGAGCTTAAATGCGTCCAATCAACTTTAAACAGGAACTCTGAACATGTTAAAGCGCATTTACCTACTGCGTAAAGAAAACTGTTTATAGGACTGTTTATTTTTTTAGGACGACGTATTGTTTAATTTGGGGTAAAAAAATATTAATAACCATCAGTTTATTGGCCGTTCCTTCGCGTAGCCTATATAATTTAGAAACACAATGGGCTCGGTGTAGGCTATATAGAATTAATATAAACTTGCGCTTAAAAGTTCCTTAAAAGTTATTACACAGTAATATTTTTCCTCTCATTATTGGTTTGTTAAAAACAAAAACCGTGCATTTAGTTACTGGGTATTAAAATGAACATTATGAGAATCAAAAATACGTGGGAACTCGGAAAAGTAGCCTATTTTTCCAACTTGTTAAAAAAAAGTTTAAAAAAAGCCATTATTTTGCCATATGCATATCACCTCATTTTGTTTTGAAATTTCTGTGGATCTTTTTCATGTTGCATGTTAAATGCACACTGTAGACATTCTTTCATTGTTAAAACTTTTAACTTGTCAAAATAATTTGTGTAATTTCTTATCATATTATAACTATATTTTTGGCTCGATTTACTTTAGGAGGCCTACTGAAATAATGGGCTGAAAAAGTTCAATGTGTCAGTCTTAAGTTTTGATGGGTTCAGCTTTTTACAGTGCAGCGTTTTCTTTTTCAGTCATGAGGGCAAAGAAATTCTTTTTAAAAAAAAATAGGCCTATATAAAAGTGACAAAGCGAAATAAATCAATGCCCATTCAAAATTAGTCAGCATTGAAAACGTGATTTGCGTCACTTACCCGAGCATGAGTGCAGAGGTTTGGGTCTGACGATTAAAGACGGACAAACCGAGTAAAGAGAAAGTTTCTCGAAGTAATCACAAGTTTCCTTGGAGAGGATCTCGTCGATCATGAAGGTCTTGTATCGTCTTCTGGCTGCTTTCAGCTGCGCGCTGCTCGCGAGTCTCAGCTCTGCTTGACAATGCATACTGTCCAGATTCGCGCCTTCAGCCGCGTGACGTTCACGACAAAAGTTCTGATATTCGCCTCGTTAAAAGTTGTGTAAAACTTATTTCATATGTTACCGATCTAAAACGACATGTCATTTGAACAGCTCTGGCGTCCTGTTGCAGCTGTGCTGCGCTGATAGTGTCTTCAGTGTCTTCCGCGCGCTCATTCATGCAGCGAGTGCGCGCTGCGCTCTGAGTCACCGCTATATAAACCAACTATCCTGTCACTACTGCACTGCTGTGTGCAACAGCCGACACACTTCACGTCAATCACCCTCTCTCTCTCACTCCCCCCTCACTGTACAACAGAACAATGAACCGGTTTTCTTTTTCTTTTCTTTTTTTTTCTCCCCTAACCACTGAAACTCTAGAGTTAGATTTGATGGAATTACAGTTCATTTAGTGTTCATTTAAAAGTTTGCATTTCTCCTCTTGTTGTTTTTGTAGAAAAAAAGGTAGAAAGTATCTATCTATCTATCTATCTATCTATCTATCTATCTATCTATCTATCTATCTATCTATCTATCTATCTATCTATCTATCTATCTATCTATCTATCTATCTATCTATCTATCTATCTATCTATCTATCATCTATCTATCTATCTATCTATCCTATTAATCCAAGTTTATCTGCAGAGAGAACAAATGTGCGCCTTAAATTTAAAAAGAAAAATTATAAAGCTGCGCTTTAAGCTTTGTTTCTAAAATCGTAAATGAGGTTCAGTCAGTTTGTATTGTTTACAGCGCTGAAAATGAAAAGAAAGAACAAAAAGAAAAGAAACCGATTTTTTTCTGAACTAGTTGTGATATAACATTTAAGTAAACACGGAGCAGGCATGTTACTTATTTAATAGAGCATTTAAACTAAAGACAACGAATTTGAATCATTTAATGATTTCATTTATTGCGGTTATTTTTTTGCTGCTGTTGTGGAAAACTCCTGTCGATACGGAAACGCCTGCGTGTCTTAAAACTTTCAACGATCACGTAAAGCAACTATTTCACTTGCCAGGACAAGTGGCATCATTCATTCATATATGAAGGGCAAAGTTAAGCGCTTTGCTTTACCAACAAGAGCTACAGTAAATCAGCAGCGCGTGGCTCTTTTTCAAACATGTGATGATGGAAAAATAATACTACAAAATAAATGCCATAACTTTTATTAATATCTAGCTAACACTCACAACAATTATTACTAAATGTAGTATATAACCTATATGTTTTACTAACCTTAATTAGACTGTAGGCTACATTAAAAGTGAATAAAATTAACTTCTTTTTTTTTGTAAATTTGTTTTATATATATATATATATATATATATATATATATGACGGGTTGTCTGTTAATTACTATCGATAACAGCGGTACAGAAACGCTACCAAGTCCAGTTTGAAGTGATATATCTGATCAAATAATGACTTGTTTTCTTGACTTAAAAAAATAAATAAAAAAAATGTAAACGTTTACTGCAACATTAAACTTAATCATAGTAGTATAATCAAATGTTCGATTTTCAATAATCATAACCTTCTAAGGCATAAAAAACGAATATAATAAATTGTGTGTAGTTGATACATAACCGTGCAGACGGAATGTGTTTTGGTTTTTGTGGTTAACAGTTTATAGTTTCTGGAATAGGAGCAACGGCAATTTTATGTAATAATAATAATAATTATTGTCATAATTAGCCTACAACTGTGCATTACACTCTCAATGGTCATTGAGATCCCAAAAATAATGTATACATTTGAAATCGCAGTTCATATAATTGGCGATAAAACATAAATTCCAGTGAGATTTCTGAAAAGTTTCTGTTTTCCTTTTATTTAGCAAAATTCGTTGTAAAAACAATAATTTTAAAATAAATGAAGTCATATTTTCCCTGCATCGCTTCTGTACTGTAAGAGTCTTTCATGAATCAAGAGGCAGAATCAACAGGTGTTCCCGAACTGTTTCTCATATCAGTGTCAGTTCAGACAGTATTGACCGTGTGAAATGATGGAGGTGAACAGACATTTCTCTCGGTTTTGTTACAGAACAAGTGAGAAAGACAGCTCTTTCCAGACAGCAGCAGTTTTGTTTGACATTATGATGCTTATTACAGATGGACCGGAGCTTTGATGTTCATGGCGCACTGAACTCCTTCATCGAGCGCAGTGTCGGGTTTCTGCTTTCCAGAGCCGTGTGTCCGCTGTCCAAATGATTATCATTTTCCCATGTATCAGAGTAAATATAACTCGCAGAGAATCCGAGATAACAGCCGCCGTGTTCAAAGCGTGAGGGATTATGTAAAGGAAATATAGAGATCTCCACTGGAAAAGCTTTGAGCTCTTTTTGCTCGATCAAAGGGAAGAAATGAGAACAACTGCTGCTGGCTTTAAAACAGAGGGATACAGCAGAATATCAAGATAAACAGACCGTGTGAGAAGTGGACTCACTGCGGCACCTGTGAACTGAAGATAGATAGATAGATAGATAGATAGATAGATAGATAGATAGATAGATAGATAGTAGGCATATGACTCAATAGACAGTAATTTATCTTACACTTTCAAGGTAAAGACATCATTAAAATAGTCTGCAGTGGTTCAACCTTAATTTTATGAAATGATGACAATACTTTTTGTGCACAAAAACAAAACAAAAATAACGACTTTATTCGACAATAGCTTCTCTTCTGTGTCATTCTCCTACGCTGTTTACGTTCAGCGCTTCTGCTCAGTATTGGCCGACACTGTTCACGTGAACAGCACGACGCATGCGCATGCGAGGAGCTGACGTTCTGATGTAGAACCTGGAAGCGCTGAAGGTAAACAGAGTAGGAGAATGACACGGAAGAGAAGGCTTGAATGAAGTCACTATTTTTGTTTTGTTTTTATTTGTTTGTTTTTTGCACACAAAAAGTATTCTCATTGCTTCATATTAAGGTTGAACCATGTAGTCATGCTGACCATTTTAATGATGTCTTTACTATTTCTCTGGACCTTGAATGTTGTAATTTTGTTGCCTTGGGAGATAGATAGAAAAAAACAACAACCTAGGATTTCATCAAAAATATCTTGCGGGTTTAAAACGACATGAGGGTGAGTGTACTTAATGACAGAAATTTCATTTTGGGTGAACTATCCATTTAAAACGGATAAAGGAAAAAGTAAAATATAAAGTTGAAAGCGTTTTTTTCTTTAAAATCATCCCATGGGAGAGAAAATGTAGCCTGTATTATTTAACTTAATAATAAAGACGAATTCATATATTAATTTGAACAGAGACAGTGAAGGGGCACAGTGTGCAGCCACCGCCTTCTGGATCGCGGACGCCAAGCAGCTCAACCAATTAAGCAGTGATGTCCAGAGGCTGAGCTCCTCAATAACGCGTTTCCCAGTACGGCAGCTTCATTATGAACCCGATCCTGCGCAGATTAATGGAGAGACACAGGGCTCAGCGCGCGGGGTGCAAATGCACCTCCGCTTTTGGATAGAGGAGCTTTGTGGGGATGTACGGCTTCATACACACCGGGAGCCGCTGTTAGCAGCTAAAGCACTTTCGGAAGGGCACATTATGACCTTAGATCGGACATTAAAGGATTCCGCCGTGTTGTTGCAAGCGCGTTAGTTGTTGCGAGCGCGCTGACCACTGATGTCAATACTGCTGCTAATTGTATCACGACTGTTTAAGTTTTCTTGATACCTTTTTGCCATTTTCTGCAAAAGAATAGGTTGTTAGGCTACTAGCCAAAATGGCAAATATTTTGAAAGCTTCACTAACTGCAGGAAATTCCATATTCATTATTTACAGTTGTAGTAATTGTAGTCTATGGTAATTGGCGAATGTATTCTCGAGTGATTAAAGACTTAATGTTTCAAGTTTGAACGTAGGCTACAGTATAAGACGTGTCGTAAAATGAGTTCATAAAAGTGGGCAAATTCGTTTTTTGATTAATTTCCCTCTAAATGTCAAGAAGCACTCTTGGAAAATGTTTCATTTGTACATTCTAAAAAAATGTTGGGTTAAATGTTTGCCCAACCAGCTGGGTAGTTTTATTTAACTCAACTGTTGTTTAAAAAATACTCTATCGCTTGCTTAAAATGAAACCAAAGCATGTTGGAAATTAACATTTATTAATATGTTTAATGAATCAACATTTAAGCTATTAATACATTAATGAATAATAATTAAACATTTATTAAATTGCTTATTAATAAAATGTTCATCTTTTAGTATTGTTGCCTCTATAGTAATTATGTGTCTGATTTTTAATTTCCAACCATTTTGGGTTCATTTTAAGCCAGACATATAGTCATTTTTAAACAATAGTTGAGTTAAATAAAACTACCCAATGGTCAAACATTTAACCCAATTTCAACCCAAGGGTTGTTTTTAACTCAGCATTTTTTTTTTAGTTTATGACAAATACAAATCAAATTCCAACACCTGAGCAAACAATAATGCTCTATATAAAGAACACAAATACTAACTTTTACAAAATTGTACCCGTTTTCAGTATCATCCCATTTTAGTAAAACACTTTAGATAGGATAGCAGTAGCTTTTAAATAAGTGGGACCTGACCTGGTAGACTTTGTTCAAGCTGGTATAGACCGCCAAATACCCCAGCAACCTATGGCAGGTATGTTCCTGTAGGAACTTAAATCTAATTTAAAACAATTTTTTTTTGGCAATACTTAAAATTGTTATCATGTTTTATATAAACTTAAAACAGATGTCACACACATTTTTAAGCTTGTGTAACAAAAAAAAAAAAAAAAAAAAAAAAAAAGCCCAGAAACCCTACATTTTCATTATTTTAAAAGTCTGCATTAGAAGCCAGAAGCATAAATATTATGCCTAAATATGCTTCAACCAGAATTAAGTATGGCGCCACCTATGGGTACAGACTACTAAGTTCCCTATAAGAGCTGTTTGATATTTTTGTAATGATCAGTTAAATACTAGATAAACACATAAATCAATGTAAAGGAGTGTAACAACAAATTAAATCACAACAGAAAATGTTCAGTGAACATTGACTTTTATGAAAACGAACAAATAACCAAATGTTGCACTTGACAATAAAAATGGTGTATTTACAAAAGTATTAAAACTAGTTACTGTTCCAAGTTTTCAAAGAGTGTCATGATGAATTAAGAGTCAATTATTTCATCCCAAAAGGGGAACGTAGAAAGTAAAACAATATGTTTTTTAAAAAACATTAAACATTGTTAAATCAAACAAAGCATTTGAAAGTCTATTCTTTATAATGAGAAATCCTGAGAAATTACAAATTTCTAGAAAATCAAAATCCACCATAGCAAATCTGATTCTTTTATGCATTTCGATGTTGTATATACCGAAATTTCTCAAAAAAAGGACATTCTTAAAAATAAACAAAAATATATATGTATAAACATAGGTGTCCCCCTGAGATCAAAACATGTATTTTAAAAATAGGCCAGCACATAAACAGCCAATTTCTTACTGATTTTGTTTGTTTTTTTTTGTTCTTGCATCTCAACAAAGAGTTTGTTCAAAATGCCTTAACCTTATCAAAAATTTGTACCCCCCTATAGTTGTACTGCTAACTTTTTTTTTTTTTTAAACATATAAGATATAATCCACCAAAAATATGAAATTTAAAAATCTAGGAGGATAACAAAATGTTATAAAAACAGTTGATAAAAAAAAACAAAAAGGTTTTCAGGAGAACTAAAATGCAACTAAAGTTGATTTCTAAAAGCGCTTCCACCGTCCCTCTCTAGAGCCGTCCCGTGAGTCTCTCCGCCTCTCGGGGGGGTAGTTTCTGTTGTGTCCTCCGCTGCGGTCATCGTGATGATGAAAGTCACCCCGCGGGCTATCACGCCGATGCCGGTCGTAGTTGTTCCCGTTGTTTCCGTGGCGTTGATCTCTGCCATGATGGTTGTTATTGTCCTGGTGAGAGTGGCGTTGACCGCGCTGGCCAGACCAATCCTGTTGCCAGGGGTTACCGTCCGCAGAACCCCGGAGCTGCTGCATGCTCTGCTGGAAGGCTCCATTGAACTGCTGCAACTGCTGCATCTGAACCTGCCACACGTTGTTCATCTATATAATAAAAAAAAAAAAAAAAAGTCATAAAGTGAATGACAAATTTAATGCTTCAGGGTATATATTAAAATAAGCCCATGCTGCAATAAAATGTATATTAACAGATTTTTGAATGTAGCATGTAGAGGTGTCCTCACCATTGCCTGTCTCTGCAGACTGTCGGGTGAACTGAAAGACCTTTGGATATGCTGTGGAGGAGAGTAGGACGGAGAGCCCATCTGCTCTGGGGTTCTGCCAGACCACAACAGAAAAGAAGTTTTTAGGTCAACCAGATTCACCAAACATTCTTAAGAAAAAATATATTCTTAACTAATGTTTTCTTCTGGTATTCTAACTTAAGAAAAAAAAGTTAAGGATAATTGGTATTCCTAAAAGACTTCTTAAGAAAATTCTTGTTTTTCCCTTACCATTGTTGAGAAAAAAAACTTGAGAAGAATGCAAATACTTGAAAAGAATGTTCTTAAAATCATTCATAAATAAGTTATTGCGCTAATTTCCTCTAGGGCTGCATTTACATTATATGGTTCAATGACCCAACTCTGATTTTTTTTCCTCCCAAGAGTATCATTCTGATACTCTTTGGCTCCGTTTCCACTCGGTATTAAGATGCGTTTTAGTCGATCGGATCACAAGTGGACGATGCTAAATACAGGTGTAAAACGTTTTGAGCTTGTCCACTTTCGACCACTTTCAAAGGCAGTCAAAAACGCATTCGACCACATTGCTTTCGTAGTGGAAACGCTCATGTGGTCGAATATGTTCGAACAGCACAAAAGACCGCTTACTCTTCGCATACTGACCTAACATTATGGGAAGCGCGCTAACCAGACAGATTTAAACTTTGCCGGCTGAAGACCCAAGATTGGTTTGAAGATGAAAAACATACCAAGCACAATGTTCTCTCACCATTCCTGATTTCTAACACTCATTGCATTCACCATGGTCTTGTGGCTGTCAGAGCAGAAACGAAAGCTGATGCTCTCCGGATGTTTTTCCCGTCGTCTCCGGTCGTGTTCACATGTAAATTGCATGAGCTTATTTTGTCAATTAGATCAAAAGATCTGCAAAACCCATACCCCATTTACCAGCCCATAGACCCTCCCCTTGAAGAAATCAGGACAGAAGTGGTTGAAAGTGGACAAAAGAGATGGATTAAAATACCAGGTGTAAACAGGTATGTGTCTCCCTCGTCTACTTGTGATCCGATCGACCAAAACGCATTTTAATACCAGGTGTAAACTGGAGCTTAGGTCGGTTTTAGGCCTCATTCATATGTGGAAATAAATCTGATATGAATCAGATACGTTCATTTGCGTCTGCAATGTAGCACAGATCAGATATTCCTGTTAATGCGAGTCATACATCACTGACAAAGTAACGGTGACGAATGACATTAACTGAAGTGGACACCAACCAAGATCACATGACTTTTCAATGGAGCAAAGTCAGACGAAGGCTCAACTCAATGTTTTGCTAACCTTTAAAGATGGTGTGTCCATTGCAAATTGCGCTGTTTTTACTTTCTTTTCACCCTAATCTTTTCCAGGTCAGTATGTCTACCTTTGAGCGTTTCGCCAAGTGAGTAGTGTAAATGCAGATATCCGATATGGGTCACTTTTAAAAGTAAGCTGGTCACCAAAAAAAAAAAAGGATGATATAATCCAATCCGAACTGGGCATCAAGACCTGCAGTGTAAATGCGGCCTATCAGAACCTCCAGCTCTTGCCTACTGAAGCTCTTGTTTCTTCTCTTTGTGTCCAGGTTAAATCCATATTTCCACTTCCCAGCAAGTAAATTCTAATATGACTGTTAAAACCGGTTAATCTTGTTAAACGCATAATCTCATGCACTTTACATTTGAATAAATGATCAAGATGTCATTGCTACATTTAAAATAAAAATAAATAAATAAATAAATAGATAGATATTTAAAAATTGGCAGTATTTAATTTGTTGTAGCTATTATAAAACATTTTCAGTCATTTTCTTCTTAAGAAAATATTTGAGAACTTAAGAATTTTTCAGGAATTGCGCTTAGGAACATTACGAACATCTTAAAATCAACCTGAAGAATTTTCTTAACTACTTAATATTTTCGTGAATCTGGCCTAGACTTGCATAAGTTTGGGTCAGAAAGATTTTTTTTGTTAAAGAAATTAATGCTTTTATTCAGCAAGGCTGCATTCATTTTTATCAAAAGTGACAGTAAAAATGACATTTATAATGTTCCAAAAGATAATGCAAATAAATTCTGTTCTTTTGAATGTTGTATTTAAAGAGTTCTGGAAAAAAAAAAAAAATAAATCATCACTTTCCACAAAAATATGAAGCAGCACAACTGTTTTCAACATTCATAATAATAACAAATGTTTCTTGAGCAGCAGATCATCATTAGAATGAATTCTGAAGGATCATGTGACACTGAAGACTGGAGTAATGATGCTGAAAATTCAGCATGACAGGAATAAATGACGATTTAAAATATATTACAAAATTTGATCAAATGAATGCAGCAGTGTTGAGCAGAAGACGTCTTTCTAAAACTCAAATCTTAATACCAACCCCAATCTTTTAAATATTAGTGCATATAAACAGAGAGAGAGATGGAAAAAAAGCACACTGTCCAATACAAAAATAAATAAAAAGAATATACATTTTTGATGAATTTAAAATAAGTGCATAGTAACTAAAGAATGCAGTCATGAAATCAGAGACACGCCACTTGAAGAAATCCAATCACAAATGGTCACGAGAGACAAATTTGAGATGCCAGTAAATACCAGATGTAAATCTGTCTCGGCTGACATCTTGTGACGGGATCTCTTGAAACAGATGTTCAGAGCAGGTGTAAACATAAGCACTGAATAACTACATTCAAAACAAAGATTACCTTCCACCGCGGTGACCTGGTGTATTCGCCGGACTAGGGTTTTGAGAGTTCGCTGGACTTTTGCCTTCCTGATTAATATGACTGCTGCCTGTTAAGAGCACCACAGATTTAGATGACCATTAATCTGGTTATTGTTTTGTGGTGTGTTTTTTCTTTCTGATTTAATTTGTAAAATCAATGTGATAAGCCCATGCACTGCTTCAAAATGACAGAAGATTTCAGAGTTATAAAATTGCCAAGTATTTGCACACTTGAATCACAAATAATTGGCGTCAATATTGATTTTAAATTTTGTGTACAATGGAAACCTTAATTACTACAGTTTTCTAACATCAAGTTCTTGAAGAAAAATGCAAAACATTTTCATGAACTCATGAAATGATTGAAGAGTGGCTATGCTGAGATGACAAACCTCTAATGAACACAAACTAAAGCAGTATAATATGGAGATTCCTACCGGCTCTGAACTGTAGGTTGAGCTGCCGTCCATACAGACGGATCCCATTGAGCAAGGTCAAGGCGTAGGGCACAGACACTTCATGCTTGAAGTTTACAAATGCAAACGGTTTTGATTTTCCATCATTGTCTTTGGGGATTTTGACTTTGATCAATGGCCCAGCCTATTGGAAAGAGAAATACATGTGAGACTTCTGATGTTACATAAGAAAGAAACTAATGACAAAAACACTGTTTTCATTCACTGGTTATTTGTGAGATTTAGGGCAATTGTTCTTCTTTTAGACTGGTGGAAAGAAAATAATACATATTTTTAATATTTATTTCATTACACTTTATCAATTTGTGTCAGTAGATTTCAGTGAACCTACAATACATATCTTGAAAGGCCATCTTTCACAGACAGTAATCCACACATCAGCAACATTTAACAGAAAGGTTTATTCATATATAATTTGCCTGATTTCTATTCAACTCTTATGTCAACAAGAATTTTAAACCTGGCTTTATGCAATGTTCACATTTCCGTTCTGGAAATGTAAATTCGCGCATATTTTATTGCATATTTGAACATAACTTTTCAGAAATACTGCCATATAAAACAACTATCCTAATATACAGTGATTAATCATATAGGGAAGTATGGCGATATTTATTAATTGAAATGTTTACCGTGTTCACCTGCCTTAATGAACGAAACATCAATCAAAATAGAGACAATGCAAAGGAATAACTAGGAATACAGTGTGTTTGCAAAGACGACAACAACACATAAACAGCGCAAAAACACATAACGTTATGCCTCTTACAGGTTAGCTGTTAAAATAAACCGGTACAGAATCCTAAATAAAATCTCGAGCAAATCGATGTCAAAGAAGAAACACTTCATACACATTTTAAAACGACACCATTGTACTTATCAGTCAATCACGCGTTTAATACTTTCCAAACAACAAACAGCAAACAATCAATCGTTAGCGTTAGCATTAGCAAGCTAATCAATGACGCTAAAGCACTTGCCTGTAAAAACAGCTCGAATATAACTTCTTCTGTTACTTGAGGGTCCAAGTTCCCGACATACAGAGTCCGGTCAGCCTCATCGGCTATTCCCATTTTGTAAAATATTGATAATCCAGCAGATTGATTGCGTTAACTCTGTTAGCTTGAATTTATCACCAACACATCTGTCTTTAAAACGCGTTTGCCGTGTGTGAGCAACAACTGTCGTGATGAACAGTCGCCTCACGACACAAACTTGCAATTCCGACCACAGGGAGGCGCTATTTCACAGTTTAAAGAATATAACTTAGTGTGAGATAAAAGTCGCATTACCTTTTCCCCCTGTGGTGGAAACAAGCTTCCATAAAATCCACCTTTAATAAAGCGAAAGTCAATACATATCCAACTTAATGCTCTTAGTCCTATGTGCTTAAATTAGATTAGGTTAATTAAAATATAATGATTTTTCGGTCACACCTCAAGAACACAGAAAGCTGCACTTGTTGGCATTGTGGAGATAACGTTTGGCTCTGTCACAGATAAAACACAGAGATAGGTTACTATTGTTAGGTTATTTTTATTGCTGCAGCATGCCTGTGACAAAGCTAATAAAAAAAAGAATTGCGTGTTTTAGTCTTTAACCTTATTTAATGACTAAAGTAGCCTCTATTCATTAAAGGTGCAATATGTAATATTTTCTGTCTGCTAGAGGTCGCTAGAGGCCTATTCATAACAAAGGCGTAACTTGATGACGCCGCCAAGTTTGAACGGGGAATCTTGGGACATGTGGTCTTCACGTCACAGCCGGTGAAAAACAATAGGGATAGGACTCGGGAATAAATCATGTTCATGGATGAGATTATTAACATTACTGTAGTATGAAGCAGAGCAGGAGCGAATGTTGTGGAGTTGAACAAGGCCGCTGGAGCGATTGAGCAACACACGCCGCGAGCAGCGGGACTTTTATTATGACACAGTCGCCGGCGCCGCTTTTCCGGTCATGAGTATGAGGTAACACAGCTCTGTTTATCATATTAGATACATTTGAGAGTGTTGAAAATGATGTCATAACGTTACTCTGTGCATTTGCACGGCAGCTGCTGTTGCACACTGCAGTAAGATAGATCGATTTTAGAATATCATATTAAATGCCGGATGGCTTGTGTTGATGAATGGCATGCAATTCATTTGAAAACGTACTGTATGATGGAGAAAATGCTGTATTACTGTTACTAAATATAAATCTGCATCTGATTATGCTATGTTAGCTACTTCAGAAAATAGTGTGTTTCTCTAAGGCATGGTTAAGCATGGTACTCACAAAAAATCAAGAAAATTAGATTTAAACAATAAGAATAAACACATTGAGCTATATAACAATAATTAGTTTTCTGTCTATAAATATATCAAAACAGTTGTTCATTTGTCTTTTAAAACATGTAAATATTAAAGCGTCTTTGGTGTTTTCATGGTTTCTACAAAATAAAACCGGAAACCGAGGGTAACGTGGGTATGACGCAATTGACATGCGACTCCTCACACGTCCTGGAGCCTTGGTTAAAATTGCAATTTTCTCACGATTTACAAATAGTTGCAAACATCTGAGATATTGTAAGTAATCAAGTGAACAAAATATATAACACTGGCCTAGTGTTTTTTGGATATTTTACTGCAAAATACTTGCATATTGCACCTTTATGTAGGCCTATATGGGCTACTAAGTATTGGCATAAAATCCAGTGATGTGTTCAAGGCCACGCTAATGACTGGAATTAAACTGAAATGAGGTTCAAAATGAAGAAGTTTTAATTTTTTGGTTAAAATCATGTGTATTTCATGATAACATGCAAAATGCACTCTTATTTATAACTGATTTATATCTAAAGCAGCAATAAAATGGTATCAACTTTTCATTTCATAGTCTGTTGCTTCTGCAAATGTGAAAAATTGTGGATTTTAAGCAAGTTTCAAACACTGACATTGCTTAAACAAGTTTTGACGTCTAAGGTCAAACATTAGATTGCAATTTTGTTTGGCGCTGCAGAAATCAAACACTTCAACTGTAGGTGCAGTTCCGTTATCCAACAGTAGATGGCAGTGTTCGCCCTCAGAACTGCACTGATGTTCAACAGCGACAACAAACTCCTAAAGCTTGTGTTGAATCTCTGTTGAGCCAATGTGTATTGTACAAATCTCAGTCAGAAAAAGAAAGACAGAGGGAGAGAGGAGAAAAAGAAAGATGCTCTCTGCAGTTTCTTCTTCGACTTTTCTTGTGTGAGCTCAGATTCACAGGGTGGCCGGTGTTGCTCTACAGAGGCATCATGTCGCAGATGAGTGCTGAATTTCTTCTCAGTCACGACCTCGTGCACTAAAATTAAATGTGTTGGCATTGTACTCTTCCAAGTCCCCGTGTTAGCCTTTGGCACGGCGGAATAAATGCCAGTATATTTAATTGATGCTTCGCGACCCGTCTTGTTGCAACATGTCAGAGTGCTGCAAATTAGCATAATGCCTTTGTTTTCAGTCAGTGTACCTTATTTTAGCCTTATTTTATTCCTAGTAGATATCCTGATGGGAAGCTGATAGTTAATATTGTAGTGGAATCAAGAGCAAGGGAGTCCATGGAAAGTTTAGAGAAGAACAGTGTATGTTAAATAAATAAATAAATAAACTAAATACATATATTTGATTAAAATAAAATCGTTTGATTTAAAGTCACAATATGTAAGATTTTTGGATTAAAATATCCAAAAAAACACTAGAACAGTGTTAAATATTTTGTTGGCTTGTTAAATTATCCCAGATGTTTCCAGGAATGTTTAAATCCAGAGAAATAAGCTATTTTAACCATATGGACATATGGACCGCCTATCAATGACATCATACCTGCCTTGCCCTAGATATTTTGTAGAAACCATGGAAACACCAGAGACGTTTTAATATATTATGTTTTAGACAAGGGAACAACTGTTTGGTTACATTTATAGACCAGAAAACGAATCATTGTTATAAAGCTCAACACGTTTATTCTTATTGTCTTATTGAATCGTGTTTTCTTGATTTTTTGCGAGTGCCATGATTTTATCATTCGTCAGAGAAAAACACTATTTTGTGAAGTAGCTAACATAGCATAATCAGATGCAGCTTTATTTTTAGTAACAGTAATACAGCATTTTCTCCATCATACAATGTTTTAAAATTAACTGCATGTCATTTAACAACACAAGCCATCCAGCATTTATTAATATGATATTCTAATATCGATCTAGCTTACATAGCAGCCGTGGAGCGAACGTTCAGAGTAACGTTATAACATCATTTTCAACACACTCAAATGTATCTAATATGATAAACAGTGCTGCTTTACCCCACATTCACTTGACCAGAAGAAGCGGAAGTGGCGACTGTGTCATAATAAAAGCTCTGCTGCTCTCGAGTCATGTGTCGCGCTCGTCTCTCGTTAGCAATCGCTCCAGCTCCTCGCTTCCGCTGCCACAGCACTCGCCCTGCTCTGCTTCATACTACAGTAATGTTAATAATCTCATCCATGAACATGATTTCTGCCCGAGTCCCGATTCTTTTCCACCGGCTGTGAGGTGAAGACGGCATCTCCCATGATTCCGCGCTCAATCTCTGCGTCATCAAGCTACGCCTTTCTTTTGAATAGGAGACCTCTAAAAAACTACATATTGTGTCTTTAAGTAAATAAATATAATAGACTACATGAATACATGTATTTTTTATTTTGTAATAGAAATAGATACTATTTTCCAAATAATATTTTACATTTTTCACGGTATAAATTAGGTCTTTATACATGAAAATGTATTTTTAATAGTTACAGGGTTTTTTTTAGGATGGGGGTTCCTCACATGATGATATTTGGGGGCCCATGGCATCTAAAAGACTGAAAACCACTGCTCTAGAGAATTAAAATCTTAATAGGCTTCAGTCAATCCAAGTTAATCAGTCTCATGTGGTGTAATTTACCCAAAATCATGATAATGAGGATATTTATTATATGAATAAAATTAACAATTCACTGTATTTGTAAATAAAAACATCTTTTTTGCGTGTGAAAAAATATATATTTCAAAACCGAAAATATGTGCAGTGTGGTAGATTTTCCCCTTCGCACCTGACTTAAGTTAAACCGGGTCGTCTCCTAATCGATGCCCCTAAACGTCTCCTAATCGACGCTTAAATAATTTATACTCTAGTGCGTCTCCTAATCGATGTCAACTGAGTCGGTCAACATCTTAACCCTTTTGAACACTATCACTTGGGAATAAGGCCTCTAGTGTTCCCTAACTTGCTGTGCAGCAATAACCAGGCAGACTCCAGACTGTGTCTTAGAATATGCTTTAATCACGGCTGGAGGACCTCGTATCAATCTCAGAGAATCCCACCAGCAAAAAGAATACAACAGTTTATATAGGATAAGAGCATGGCAAAGCATTCTACAATATGATTGGTTCTTCATATGTCAAACCCTCATGTTATTAGGTAAAGCAAGATCTGCCCAAATCATGTGTTTTTGAGTTTGTTGGTTACTCAATATCATGTGGCTATTATATTTAGATAGTTGTCTAGCTGTCCCTAAGTTTCATTTCCCCTTTTCTTATATTTGGACATGATTCGGACACACACTGACGTAGGACCAAGGTTTGAGGACGTTTAGGTTTCAAAAGCACGTTATTCCTGCAAGGAAAAAGAATGTTAGTTATGATTAATTAAAAAATTCCATCACAGTAGCCACTCGAATGTATTTAAAGTGTGAGGATGTTTCGTGAAAATGGTATAGACCAGGTTAGACGCCACATTGAATTTAGGATGAAGACTAGGCTTTGAGGGCGTGCATTTCTTTCTTTTTTTTTTCAGGAAGACGTTTTATTGGTTGGACAATTGGTATGTTTAAACAACAGTATGATCTTTTGACCAAACTGTACTTCTGTCCCTCACAGCCTCATTTTCATTCCCGTCAAAAAATAAATATGGTGCTGCCCTGACTAAGATAGAAGTTTTTCAGAAATGAATGAACACAAAGAGTAGATTTTTTAAGATCTTGGCATAAGTTTTAATAAAAGATTTTTCCATTTCTTTTCTGTGAACACTCTTGTTTGTCATTCACTCAAATGTTTCGAGCGCAGAATAGTTCTAGTTTGTTTATATGAAGGGGGCACTTAAGCGTATTGAATTCCTGATTAAAATGTGTCCAAGGCAGCTCCAGGCGGACTGAAATGTCAACTGTTACACTTAACATGATTAAGACATGCACTCTGGCATCCGTTTCTCTATCATATCAGAGCGTTTTTAGCCAGCCAGCATTATTTTAGCGGCACGGAGGAACGTGACGTGGGGGTTTATCGCTTTGAGTGAGAGGTTGGAACGGGCGAAGCCGTGAAAAAGAACCAAAGCGCGGCTGTGGAGATTCCCAGATCTAGGCCATTAGCTACGCGCTCACCCTCTTCGCTAACCTTGGGGGAAAACACCAGCATCACCACGATTATTCGCTGGTGACTTCAACCTCTGTCCCAGTTTCCCTCTTCCTCCGCCTCTCCAGCGATTTTCTTTTTGACTCATCGTATTCATAATTCATGTGGAATGAAGTGATGTAGGATCATTAAATGCACATGAATATTTGCGGGATGAAACCTTAATCGTGCCGGCCGCTGGCACTTTCAGCCCGGTTGAATGGCTGTGTCCTGTTAGCTCAGAATAGGGCGTAATGTCTTCACGGGAGACGAACCGAGCTTACGCCCTCTCTGCCCCCTCCGCTTGGGAGAGATTGCTTTTTAAATGCCCCCGAGGTGTCACGGGATGCACAATGATCAATCTTGCTTAATGCAACGGCCAGGGAATGCATCTGCTCTCTGCTGCATCGTAAGTGAACGCCTGTAATTATTGATGGATCTGCAGAGTGCATGGATAAGCATGCACATGTAAGGGATATTAAAAGCAGAGCGATAGGCGGAATGCGGCTCGTGACATAAACTATGCAGATGTGTGATAGGAGGTCTCGACTGGAACAGACGTCGGGCCTGTCGTAGCTGTGAAATGGCTGCCAGACTGCGATGAAATGTCCTGAAGAGAAGTGAAAATACAAGTCCTATCAGTGCGCAGACCGAAACACTGATGTCATGTCCTATTTGCAGTGTGCGGGTCATATAGAGGGCCAAAGGCAAAGGCCTGTGTCCTAGAGACAGATTGGAAGAATTCTAGTTATTAAATTTGACTGTGTTTTTCCAGAATTTTCTACTTTCGTGAGAAATCTCAGAAGGCGTCATGTTGTATCATAACCCAAGCAGACGTATAGACTGATTTCCTCAGACTTTTCACTGCTTGTGTGGACACAGTTTTGAATGTAAAGGGACAGTTCACCCAGAAATGGAACATCTGTAATCACTTAATCACCATTTAAACCTGTATGACATTAAGGAGATGTTTTGTAAGAATATGCTGGTAGTGAATTGAGGCTGTTAAGATGCATAAGGGCTGTGATCCATTCAGTATTGAATTGAAAATGTCTTTTAAATTGAATTGAATTGAATTGAATTGAATTGAATTGAAATTCACATTTGCACAGATCAATTGCAGTGAATTGAAATTCAAAGAAATTCATATAGCTGTTATTTTTTTAACTAAAGAACAACATATTTCACACTTAACTCACATGACTTCAGAAGAACTAACATGAACTAACTTTTCTGTATCAGAAACAGATAACATGTTCCGTAGCTTAGTAATGTTTCTGAGGTGGAAGAAGGCTGTAACATATGAAATATGATTTTCGAAGGACAGTTTGCTGTCTAATATAACACCCAGGTCTTTAACTGTTGAGGATGAAGTAACATTATGCAAATTGTATTTTAAGAGATTCTGTGTACAGGCTTTTGGTCCAATAAGTAATACCTCAGACTTATCAAAATTTAACAGATATTTTATATCTTTAACAAACTCTGTCAACTTGGATAATTTAGAGATTTCGTCTGGTCGTGATGAAATATATAACTGAGTATCATCTGCATAGCAGTGGAAACTAATTCCATGTTTTCATATAATATTACCAAGTGGCAGTGTGTATCTTGAAAACAACAGAGGGCCTAACACTGATCCTTGTGGCACTCCATAATTTACTGATTCTGACTTTTAAATAAACAAAATGGTAACGGTTTGATAGGTATGATCTAAACCAACTTAATGCCTGTCCCTGAATACCAGTGTAGTATTGCAGTCTAAGAGTATTTTAGACTGCAAGATAATTAACACTTTCAATGCCCAGAAAGCTACTAAAGACATATTTAAAACAGTTCATGTGACTACAGCGGTTCAACCACTCAAAATACTTTTTGTGCGCCAAAAACCCCCCCAAAAAAACGACTTTTCAACAATATCTAGTGATGGCTGATTTCAAAACACTGCTTCATATCTTTTGTTTCGAATCAGTGGTTTGGATCGTGTGTAAAACTGCCAAACTGCTGAAATCACGTGACTTTGGTGCTCCGAACAATTCATTTGAAACAAAAGATTCAAAGCAGTGTTTTGAAATCGGCCATTTTGAGTGTTTGCCACACAAAGTATTCTCGTCACTTTATAATATTAAGGTAGAACCACTTTACTCACATGAACTGTTTTAAATACGTTTTTAGTAGCTTTCTGGGCATTGAAAGTGAACTTGCTGGCAATGGAGGCCTCACTGAGCCATCGGATCGGATTCCATCAAAAATATCCTAATTTGTGTTCCAAAGATGAACGAAGGTCTTACTGGTGTGGAACGACATGAGGGTGAGTAATTAATGACAGAATTTTCATTTTTGGGTGAACTAACCCTTTAAGAGTGTATCATATAATGTCATTGAGTAGGGTTTGTGTGAAACTTCCCATACACTATAGATTCCCCCTGTTGGATTAATCACTTGTTTGCATTGCAGCATTATTACATTTCTGTTTTGACTGGAGGCACAATTACTGTCATACCAACAGTTGCATCACTCTCACAATGCTAGCTGGCATGCAGCTTTTACAAAATACACACACAAATAGACTGCAGAATAGTTACCACTGGTATAATCAAACTGCATCAAGTCTGTCTCACAAGGTGTTTAATTACTTCAATAAGGCCGAATCATTTTGGTTTTGCTATAGGAGAGACTGGAGGGCCCTCATATCATGAATCAAAGAGTTAGAAACTTACAAACTCACTCCATTAGCCTTAATTCACCCACAGGAGAGACCCCTCTCTCTGCTATCGTCCTCCATCTCCTGGTGAGATGATAGCTTTAGCCAGAGGAGCTGGAATCAAAATGCTTTATGGAATGAGAGTCTGAATGTATTAGCCGTGCGCCTACAGCAGCAATTAACAGAGGGACATTAAGATCGGTGCTATCTCATCTCCAATCTCCAGCATCTGCTGGATCACCATGCTGCATTATACGCTTCAAATGCTTCAAAGGAGATAATGAGTCCTGTCAAACCTCAGATTTTTCTATGAACGCTCTCCTATAGCACCACTTTGAGGTCGAGTGGATTCAGTGAAGGAATCGGAGTACATGCTTCTTCCAAGAATTCGAGGAAACAAAGCGTTGATCCTTATTTAGCATAATCTGAGTAACCATGACTGCGCAGTTGAGGGTGAAATTAGACAAATTCACCCAAAAGAGCAATTTGACACCACAGTGAGTTTAATTTGTAGGAATTACCGTGATTCTGACCCAGATCGTCACTATGGATTAAATTCAATTTGTTTGTCTAAAGTGGCATAAATTTAGACTGGATGACCAGTTTGTTACGACACATGGTCCAGGAGTTAACATAAAAATAAAATGATACATAACCAGGCAGGCTGTTTTTCTCTGGTTTCTTTATTGTGAGCACTGAAAGACAAGAGTAGTCACAAAATAATACAGCAATAACAAAAGCTAAATTGACATTGTCATGTGACCTACCAGCATCAGTTGCATCGCAAATCCTCTCCCATGGCCTCATGGGATAGTAAAGTGTCTATCGAATGCGCGCTTCAGAATCTTGCCACAAGTAGTGGTTCATCTGGGTACTTTTCGCCTACTGTTTTATGAATACAGTGAATTTGCATACTCAGCTCACATACTGTTTTTCATCTACTATATAGTATGGAAGAATGAGGGTCTTCCAGCTGACTCCTAAACAAAAACAAGGGAGAAAGTCATTCAAAAAGTGGTTTTCGTAAATCAAAATAATTTTTTTTTTTTACGCTATGTGGCAAAGATACGCCAGAGCAATACAAATTTCAGAAGCATCTGCAATAACTCACTTTCAATAACTTCCAACAACTGTTTATCATTTTGGCTTCTCTCTCTGCTCAAATGTTCTTCTTTCCGCACCGCTTGTCACCAATCACTGCGCACACAGGCAGCATGTCTAATTAGGGCGGAGTGACCTGTGAGGAACGGGATAGGGAAAAGAGCACACACAGGGAGAGAGAGCACACACACACGTAACAGCAACAAAACAGCCCTGGACAAAACAATTGGGAATCAATAAGTGCCTGAGACAAAAATATCTAATGACATTAATGTCGTAATCTTCAGAGTCTTACAGGTCAGTAAGGACATGATTTTTTTTTTTTTTCTGAAGATACCAGCACAGTGTCATTTACAACATATCTCAAAATATTTAATGTGTTTAAAAGCATTCTGTGTTAGAAATCACATTTTCTTCCCTCATGCTGTTAAGGTTAATATTTTATGTATCCTAAATACACAATTAAAGGGTTAGTTCACTCAAAAATGAAAATTCTGTAATTAATTACTCACCCTCATGTCGTTCTACACCCGTAAGACCTTTGTTCATCTTCAGAACACAAATTAAGATATTTTTGATAAAATCCGATGGCTCAGTGAGGCCTGCATTGCCAGCAAGATAATTCACACCTTCAAACGAGCAGAAAGCTACTAAAGTTATATTTAAAACAGTCATGTGACTACAGTGGTTCAGCCTTAATGTTATGAAGCGACGAGAATACTTTTACTGTGCCAAAAAAACTAAATAATGACTTTATTCAACAATATCTAGTGATGGGCAATTTCAAAACACTGCTTCATGAAGCTTTGAAGCTTTACGAATCTTTTGTTTCGAATCAGTGGTTTGGAGAGTGTATCAAACTGCCAAAGTCACGTGAACTATTGAAATTTCGAACCACTTATGACGTGACGAAGCTTCATACACATACAAAACCTCTAGCAATATTACACACATACAATTTTTTGTTTGAAGTTAAAAGTTGAATTTAATTATTTAAATGTGATTTAAGGACACATGGCTGGACCAGTATCTTTCATCAATCCTGGAACATCAGCTCCAACCCTAACCTCAGGGTTGCTGCAATTTTGCCAAGTAATTTTGTGATTTTGCCTTCTTTTGTTGATCTTGGAACAGCATTCCTGTAAAAAAAAACAAAAAAAACATAACCCCTACCCCTAAACCTAAACTCAGCCCCAAAGGATGTTGATCCAGGAACATCTCATATTTTGTAATATTACATTATAAAATCCCTGTATGAGTTTGTTGAGCAGTGCACAAACATAGGTGTTGGTATAGGGCTTTCTTATTCATATAAATCAGATTTCAGAGCCTCAATTGGTACAGAAGAGCATCTAGGCCTCAAGAGTCAGTGATGAAATGGGGAGAAGACTGAGATCTGCATTTAGTCAAGTAATTACAGCAGAAATCTATTGGTATAGTCAAGCATTTTACAGAGTGTAAAAGAAGGTCAAAGAATCCTCAATCTTGTCGGCAGCACTTGGCGTGTAAATTAATTGCGGGAGGAGGCTTTATGGAATAATTGAATCAAGTAGCAGACTTGTATCGGCATAAAATTGCAAAGCTAACCTTCAAATAAGAAGTGAACTCTCTGGAGGCTGTCCTGTTTTTCTCTCTCATCCAGACGTTTCACCTTTTCCTCTCTACCTCAGAGATAAACCAGGAGGCACAGCCATCCAGCGCCGAGGTCACGGTCCTGTGTGAGAGTACATTTTTACAGTCGGAAATTAGTTTGTCTCTGCTAATTAAGTCTGCATCCATCTGCTTCGATATGTATGTTGATAAATTCAGAAGTTGCTTCATCAGCACCCGGAAAGAGTACATGGAGTGTGTAATGATATTTTAGCTAATAGATTGTTAATTAATTGTACACACTGCCATGCTAATTTTAGCTGAAGAGACATGTTAATCATTTGTAATGAGGCAATCAGTGCAAGCGATGCTTGTGGTTAGATCATCACATTACTTATTTACTCTGGATGCTACTGGATGTCAGTGCTAGTGATGTTTCTGCTTTCTCGATGTGATTAATCAGTTTTGACTTTGGTTGTGAACTTAACCACTGAAGCAATGTCCAGCTTGTGAACCAAACGGTTTTCTGAGTCAGATCTTTTTAGCGAATCAGTTGAATAGTTTAAATAAATTTGAGCAGTTCTCGAGTCGGCAACTCACTGATTCACTGACTTATTAAAACCGAGTGCATGACAGAAATATCCGACACGTTTGATTAAAATGCGTGCAAAGAAATGGGTCAAGAAGTGAAAGCTTATTCTCATGAACTTACAATAAACGCAGCCAATAAAAAATGTAATTTTAAAATTAAAGGTAATAGAAAAGCTGTAATCATCAACAATATTTGCTGTTTGAGAGCATGTGATATTCCATGCTAGAATGTCCAACATGATATCACGGGAAAATGTAACTATGTTACGATTTTGTATGAATTCGTATGATGTGAATCATACAAAAATGTACAATTATTAGAAAAAAAATAAGCATGAAGGTCTACCCCTAACCCCATCAGTGGGGCGCCAGCAGATTGTACAAAAACATAGGAAAGAGATAGTACAAATTCTTACGAATTAGCCACCAATTCTCGTAAGCTTGAAATAGTAATGAATGCCATGACATTGTAGTTGCTTCAGAGGATGTATCCTTCAAAGGCTGAATGCGTCACAGCTGCGCCATGAAGGCTGTCCCAATTCGATGGCTACTTCGAATACAGCCTCCAAATGCGACCTTTGTTTCCCGGGCCACGAAGACTAGCAGATTCTTCGCACCCTAACCTGTTTTTTTTTTTTTTTGAAAGAAAATGCCAGATAACACATTTAAATGTAAGTATTGGGTTTCAGTTTACTTTAATGTAAAAAAAATTACATTTATTTATTTTTTGCAGTAATTAGTTTACCCACAAGGTGGCAACCGTGCCCTGGGGTTGTCGATTCACAAGGTAGTCAAAGAAAAACTGCATAAACAGAACAGACTTGATTGCATGCAAGCTACAGTGACAATGGAGGCCTACATAGACGAGAGATTGTGTGAAGTACCTTCATTTGTACAACTCTAGCATAATAGAATATATATATATTATATATATATATATATATATATATATTTACATGGGTTTTACCTCATGGCAAGAGATTGCTCAAAACTGTGCACACATGTGTAAAAAAACTAAGTATTCCTCCAGGGCTTTAGGCGACAAGAGCAATCCTCCGTAGGCTAAACCGTTCCATTTAAGGCCCTGTCCCAAATGGCACACTTCATGTACACTTGTGGTCTTAGAGTTGCGGCCATGTGCGCAAGTCCACAAGACCATAGGGTGTTCCATTTCTCATTTTAGGTTTCAGAAGGGTGCTCATGAGCGCCCCCTTTTACGGCCAATGTGTGCACTCAATAGCCGCGTTTCCACTGCCGGGCCAAAGGCGGGCGTGCTAGTGCGTGCCAGGGCCGGTCGCGTTTCCACTGTCACTTCTGGGGCTTGATCGTGCCTCTTCGGTGCTTCCTCGGTGCCAAAGGCACGGGTTTTTCGGCCCGTCGAAAATCTTGGTCTAAAGCGGGCCAGCTGGGGCTTGAGGCGCGGTCGAGGTGAAAGGCGGAGCTAATCGTAATCAGGTGATGGTCTACACGCTGAAATGGGTTGGGTTGTGTGACGTTTGATCAAGGGAGGTGTGTTTAAGGGCGGTTTTTAGATCAGCGCTGCAGAGCTAGCGGACCGACAGTGGAAACGCAATTTGATTTTGGTCTCGGTGCCTAAGGTCTGTGGCCATAGGCCCAGCCCGGAACGCTGTTAGCTTTGGTTCGCACTGGCCCGACAGTGGAAAAGCGGCTATTGTGCACTTTTGCAGAGCCCGCAAGCTCCGCGGTAGACTTCTTCCTGACTGTCAAAGCAGCGTTACTTCACAAAAGTGAGGAAGACTGCAAGGGCTTAGGGTTGCTTTTGGGAAAGGGCCTAACAATGCTCGGTCCAACCTTCGCAGACTTCACAGGATTTAGCCTTTGAATTGGTACAAGCTGTGTTGGAATGTCAGTAACCACATGATGACATAATTACGCAAACAAACTGTTTGGGGAAATGTGTCAGACTTCCAATCAGTAAACCACTGTTAAATGGTTTATATTACAATTGGCCTTGAAATGAGAAGCTGAAAAGTGTCCAAAACCCCTTTAAAACCAGCAAACAGACCAGCCTGTTCAGCCTGACAAACATTTTGCACTCTGTTTTTTATCATAGATTTATCAAGTTAAGGGTTATTGTTCTGATATTTTCCTTCTTTATCAACGTGTATAAAAAGCCACAAGGTGGATATTTAGAGATAAATTTAATATTTGATGTGAAGCAGATCATTCCACTGTCATGCACACAATAAATTCATCTTAAGATGGCAAGTCAGTACATTGCATTGAAGCTGTTGGCTCTAATTTACCAGGAAACCATGACGTGCGCCTGCCTACCCGACTCTGGCTCCCAGCTAAAATATATAAAACTCACCCAAAAATAGCCTGTGTATCAACGCCCACTCACACAGGTTCATGGCCTGCCCACAGCCATCATATTTCATCAATCTTTCAGCCACGTATTGACGGGACGTCCACACGCATTTGTCTGATGGGTGTTATGGCCCTGTGAAATATTAATATCTGTATTATGGGAGGTGCTGTCCCTAAATGTGAGAGGTAGGATGTTGCCCAGGGCACTGAAAACACTCGTTCTGTTCATTAACCCAGCAGAGATAATGCCCATAACTAGCACAACATGTATTGAACTCTAGCATGCTTATGGACTGTTTAGTGCATAAATATGCCTGATAGTCCTGATATAATAAGACCCTTTTATACATGCTTTAATGACATGGTTTCTCATTTGTGTGCTTTTGCTTTACTTATGTCCTCTACACTGGTTCTCAATCCTTTTGACTTATTGTGGACTAATACTGTAGCTATATTCCTCTGGTAATGACAAATCTGCTTGTTTACAGAAACTAGGAGTTAATGGGTGTGTCGACTTTTAAACAATTTTCTCTCTGAAATTGTTAGTGAATTTCACAAAGAATTTCTAAGAAATGGCAAGTAACACATTGAATTAAACATGCAATTTTGAAGTGGAAAGACACAATTTCTACCCTATATATTTTAGAGCTTGGCATAACTAGAAAATTTATATTATTTGCAAAAAATATCCATTGCGTTTTAAGAGTTTAATAAGTTGCATATTTATTTATGCAGTTCTAGAAATAACACTGTTAAAACGAGTCTTCCCCACATTTCCAGGTTTACAAAAAAACAACTTAGTTTAATTAAGTTCATGTAGTTACATGAGTTTTTAAGTAATGTGAACAAGGATGGTTTGAGTGAAACTAACAACAGTGAAAGTTCATTTTTTTGAGTGTCTCATTTTAAATCATCCGAAGTCATTTTGTGGGATGTTTGCTGAGCCCCCCTGTTTGAGAACCACTGATCTACACCTCATGCTGCCTTTAAAATGAATATTAAAAATATGGCAATAGAGAGCAATCCACGGTCTGTTCCTGTATTCACAGCCAAAGTTCTTGATGACAAACAAAAGGGAGTCACGACTGTGTGTTCACTGAATTAGCATATCCAGACTCACTTATATTCAAAGTGACAGTGAGATGACTGTGCTTGGTGAATGCACCAATGTTATGCAGTGTTTCTTATTTTGTGTTTCTTGTTCAAAAACTGTTGGGAGGTAAATTATGCACATTAGTTTGAGCATGGCACATACAGAGGAAAAAGACATCGCTGAGTGTAATTAGACCTCAGTGTGTGGAGGATTGGGAAATCAGAGTAAGAATTCATAAATCACTTGTTGGTGTGAAGGATTCACAGAGAATTCATGCATTTTATGGCTAGTGTAACATGCTCAAGGCCCCATATCTGTAAAATGAGATACCACTGACATGCATAATAAAGTATGGGGGTGGGGTCTGTGTAGAGCTGGATGCCTTCAGAAAGCCATGAGCTGTATAGTGAAAATGGTAAATCAAAGACAAACTCTAGGGCTCTGTTCCAAAACCTACAGAGTTGTGCTGATGTTGTCTACTGCCTAGGCAGTGTAACTAACTAAATCGTAACTGAATTGGAGCCTCACCAGTTTAGAGCACTGTATATGAGCAGTCCCTTGTGAAAAAGAAGTATACTTTAAAAAGAGTGCTTATTACACAAGTACACTTTAAAGGGGACCTAAAATGCCCCTTTTACAAGATGTAATATAATTCTCTGGTGTCCCCAGAATGTGTCTGTGAAGTTTCAGCTCAAAATACCCCACAGATCATTTATTATAGCTTGTCAAATTTCTATTGAAAACTTGGGTAACACTTTATTTTACAGTATCTGTTACATGTACAGTAGTTACTGTAGTAATAACTATAAATTATGCATAATTACATGTAACTAAACCTATACCACACCATAATCTTAACCCCAACCCTATAGTGAGTACATTATTATTACTTAGTACTTAATTGAATAATTACACTGTAACACTGACACCTTAAAATAAAGCGTAACCGAAACTTTTGTCATGTAGTTAAATACATTTGTAATTAATTTAAAATATATCAACTTTAAATGTAGTATCAAATATGACTACAGTTTAAATCAAGTAGTCTACATGTGCTTTAGTATGTTAGTCAACACATCAAAATAAGTGTACTTTAAAGCACCACAGAAGATAATTATGTATGTATATTTATAATATTACAATTATTATAATATTTCTCACTTTGTCCACTTTCTTGTTTTCATTGAGCTTGTACGATGCATTATGGGACTGGTCTTTTTTTAATTTTATTCACACTTTTAATTATTAATATGATGTTTATCAACAACACATGACTGCATCCCAGTACATGTTCGCTGTAGGATGTTTTTAAAAAGCTATATAATTAAAATGCCTTTTAATAAAAAGCTTATTTTCTTTGTCTGTTACAGTGAGAGAGAAATTGCTCATTTATATGTTCTAATAAATCGTTACCCCTCACGTTGAAGTTCATTACTGCGGTGTCTGACATCCGTTTGTAATGAGCACCTGTACAGGTCACTCTTAATTTCTTTGTATAGATCATGAGAGTGTGATTGCTTGTGTGTACATGAGTGTGTGTGTGTGTGTGTGTACTTTTCCATCCTGAAGGGCTCTGCATTCATTTATATTCATAATTTCCTCCATCTTAATTAGGTCTGATTTAGTATTTAGCCCAGAGGTGCTGTTGTTTGTGTTACGCCATTTTACCGCCTGTTAAATGTTAATGGAGTTTTTTCTAATATATTATAATTCCTCTACATTTCATTTAAACCTAATTAATATCATGCAGACTCTAAAGATCTGTGCAGAAATGATTTCTTCAGGTGTTAATATGCCAGGATTTCTGCTGTTTGTTGACTTTGTCTCTGGGTGTTATGAAATCATATATTTCCCTCTAAACAGCCATCTGGAGACTTGTGAGCCGTTATGACGCTTGACACAATGATTTCAAATCAACAGCTCAATCGGCACATCCTTTAAACGATGTAACTGTTGGTTTTGGAAAGAGTCCCGTTCCTCACACATCCTTCACAAGCCTCCCAGCATCTTTCATCGCCTCCCAGGCTGAAACTACTGTTATTTACAAGCACTTTCTGTTGCTCCAACCCCCATGGCCCACTAATGAGCAGAGAGTGTAATTAGCCCTGAGTCTCCCTCTTTGGGTCCCATTAGTGCATGCTAATAGTGTCTGAATGCAATGGCAGATTATCCCATGCTATTAGACAGGAGGCATGGTACCAGCTTTTGTCCTCTTCTATAAACACACTATAAAATGTGAGGCTACTCGCTTCATTTGCTGCTCCTGGAAGGTATTGTAGTTCCTTTTGATATGCACCCTCAACTACTAACTTGGACCTTAAACCAAAGTCCCTTTAAAGGGTAAGTTCACCCAAAAATGAAAATCATCCCATGATTTACTCACCCTCAAGCCATCCTAGGTGTTTCTTCTTTCAGCCAAACACAATCTGAGTTATATTAAAAAATATCTTGGCTCTTCCAAGCTTTATAATGGGAGTGAATAGTAACTGATATTTTGAAACCCAAAAGAGCACAGCATCCATCATAAAAGTAATCCCTATACAGCTCCAAGGGGTTTATAAAGGCCTTCTGAAGTGAAGCGATGCATTTTTGTAAGAAAAATATCTATTTATAACTTTATAAACTTGAATCGCTGGCTTCCATATGCGAACTTGAACTATGAACTTTCACCTGACACGTGACGTATTGACGAACGTCACTAAAATTATAATTTTTAAAGAGAAATGTTGGAGGACCGTGAGTTTGTTGTCCAGCCCTATTTGTTTGAACCGCGAGAGGCGTCTAATCTCACCTAATCTCACCCTTTCGTGAATGCGCGGACAGAAGTGACCCGAGGCTCCACAGCAAAATCCCCAGAGTTAAATCTACTCTGCTCAGAGTACATATGTTCCCTCTCTATATAGTGTTAAAGTAACACTGAAGCAGAGTTAATGAGATAATAAAGATAATTAATTAAAGGTGCTAAAGAGGATGTTTTGTTTTATACATTTTTGCAATATTACTTGAAACTGTCTTTACTAACTGATAAAAGACTATTTATTAGGTGCACTGAAAGGAATAATATTAATATACATCATCTGTGCACGAGGTAGGGCCTTAAAAACATCAGCCAATCGTTTATGCGATCATCGCATAAACGATTGGCCCTCTGGCTTGTCAATCACTGCCATGACGTTCCTTGTGCGAGACGTGCGCGGCTGCGCGCTCCAGTAACTTTCCACACTCCACAGGCGCCGCATGCAATGTTTTTGTCAGGAGACAGGAGTAACGACTGCAGATTATGAGTTACCTGCGGTGAGTCCGACATAAAGAATCCACTAAAAACACGACACAGCGAATGCCGGTAGTAAACACTCGTGTTCCAATACTCGTGCACGAGTTTTGGGAGGCGTTCCTTTGAAATGAGCTGTGAAGGAGGGGGGTTGTTCTTACGCATGCGCTCATTTCAAAAACTCACTAACAGTCGTTGGTTTCTCAGTCGACGAAAAGATCCTCTTTAGCACCTTTAAGTTAATGAGATAATTAAGTGATTAATTAAGTGATGATTGAGCATTAGTGATGAACACCTGCTGTTAACAAGCAGAATCACTGAAGAGAAACACAAGAACTAAACTGACTTCCAGTCACAGCCTAGAATGAATTCAACTGAAGATAAAATACATGAAATCTCTCAAGATCCGATTAATTAAACAACTCCACAAACAGCATATTATCTCATTAACTTTAACTCTGCTTCAGTGTTATTTTAACTATATATAGAGAGGGACCATACACTGTAAAAAAAAATCCCAGTAAAATTTACGGTAAAAAAAACGGCAGCTGTGGTTGCCAGAACTTTACCGTAAAAAATACAGTAGCAACGTAAAAAAAAATCTGTTAAATTTACGGTAAAATAACGTATTTCATTAACTGATATAATGTTAATTTACCAATCTAAGGAAGTACTAATATCTGTTTTGTACCTTTATAATACACTGACAGTCACCAAACACAGTGGTGATAAGAGTCACATGATGAATCAAAGTTCATCACAAGCAGATTTTCCACAAGCTGAGATGGACAACACTAACATATAGAAGGTGCACACAGTGTCATTCACACACACACTAAACACCATCATGGTAACATGCATGAAATTTTAAAAATGCAATAAACATTAATTTAACAACATTAGATGTAACATAAAACCCTAATGTACATAACTGATTAGAAAAAAATTAGAAAAACTAAGAAGAAACAGAGTTATTTCAACGAAAATATATCAAATGTGAAGTGTCACGCAGGGAATTGTGGGAATGTCAATTTACGGTTTTTCACTGTAAATTTTACAATGAATTGTTATTTTTCACTTCCAAAAACTGAATTTAACGGTATTTTACCGTAAAATTACATTAAATGTACCGTTAGATTTATTACAGTTATTCACTCGTATATAGAACGTAAACTTTCTGTAAACCAATTAACAGTTTTTCACCGCAGCATTTTTACAGTCTTTTACTGTTAAAATCACTGTCATTTGATTTAACTCTGGGGATTTTGCTGTGTAGTGAGTATAGTCTATAAAGTTATAAATATGGATATTCTTCTTACAAAAATGCATCACTTCGCCTTTATTAACCCCCAGGAGCCATATGGATTACTTTTATGATGGATGGATGTGCTTTTTTGGGCTTAAAAATATCAGTTACTATTCACTCCTATTATAAAGCTTGGAAGAGCCAGAACTTTTTTTTTTTTTTTTTTTAAATATATCTCCGATCATGTTCAACTGAAAGAAGAAAGTAATACACCTATGATGTCTTGAGGGTGAGTAAATTACGGGATAATTTTCATTTTTGGGTGCACTAACCCTTTAAGGCATGTCATTTCACTCGACAGCCATCTTTGAAATACCTCTCGGGCAGCGATATCGGTCATGCAAGTACAGCTCCTATTTCTTTGGCTATGTTCACACTGTCAGTTTTTGGTATTGACAACTGCATTTACTTACAGTTGTGAGTCTTGAAATGTCTTGTTCAAACAGCATTTACAGTATCTTCTTTAAAACAGTCTGTATGAACATGCAATGAGAGTCAAGCCCGTATTCTCTTACCAGAAACCATAGACCAGTGAGAACAAGAATCTTAAAGAAGTTAAGAACATTCTGAACTTTATCAAGTTAGAAAATAAGAAAAAGGCAGCCAAGAAGAATTTTACTCTTTAGAATGTTTTGTGAATCCGGTCCCAGATGGTAACTGGCAGATTTCACTATTTTCATGTGCAATATGCTCCACAAACCGTCTGTGTGTGTGTCATTTAAAGCTGATACTATGGTTCTTTTTTCCTCCTTCTCTTGAGCAGCATTGCTAAGAAAGCATTTGCCAAAAACACACATGGTAAATGTCACATTTTCTTTGTAAGCTTTTGAGAAAGCTTTCTTTGGCCATGTGGGATAGTCTCAGAGGGAAATGTCATTTGGTAGCATTAAGAATAGGATTAGCTGTAAGACCCTTAGGTGGATATTGTGGTGATTCCCACACACAACAAACACAAGACTCAGGCACAGGACATGAAATCAAAATGGACCCCTTTTACATTCTTAATACACATTTCTGGTATAATTGGGAATACGTAATTGGTGCATGTGTTAAGTCTTTATTCAAAATATAACAAAGTCAAGTTATGTTATATATTACATACATTTTCTTTTCTGCTGCCATCACGTATAATAATGTGAACCAATAGCTAAGTAGCAATTTAAAGGTATAGTTCACCCAAAAATTAAAACATTTCTGTCATCTTTTACTCACCCTCAAGTTGTTCCAAATCTGTATGTTTTGTTTTTTGTTTTGTTCTGCTGAACACAAAGAAAGATATTTTTTGCACCCAGATAATTGTGGGGAACAACTGACTTACATAGTATGGGGGGAAAAAATACTATGGAAGTCAATGATGCCCCACAACTGTTTGGTTGCCGACATTCTTCAAAATATCTCCCTTTGTGTTCAACAGAACAAAGACATTTATACAGGTTTGGAACATCTTGAGGGTGAGTAAATGATGACATAATTTAAATTTTTGCATGAACTATCCCTTTAAGTATTCTTTTAAGGCTGTAACACATCAAACTGACATCAAAGAACTAGCGGCCAAGAAAGCTGACTGTGTTGTTGCACTGCGTCAACAGCATCTTCGCCAACAAAGTTGTTCTTGAACACACTGTTCATAGAACAGCTGTGTGCCCTCTTGACTTTATCGTGCACTGATTCACCAAGCTGAACAGCCAATCCGAGTTCTCTCTCTCACTGAAGATGGCGATGGCGAACGACAGTGAGGAAGTCCTATTCTCACAGAATCAGAACGATTCTTAACATTTTATAGTTATCGTGTGAATAGACTACATTGCTGCCCAGTGTACGAGCAAAAATCTTGCGACCGTGGCATTGTACAATAAAGTGCATTTTGAGTTTTACAAGATTCTATGCAAACTACTGTTTAAATTAAATATAAAAATGCTCAGCGGCCTTGGAAACAACTTGTCAGAGAGGCAGAGAGAGAGCTTGTCGTTGTGTGCGACTGATGCTACGGCGCTTTGGTGCAGGGTCTGTTAAAAGCTCTTTGTGAATGTATTTTTAAAGGCTTTCTTACATGTCACACACCTCCCTACTCTTATAGTCCAAGGTAAAGTGCCAGTCTGAATCGCATTAAACAGTCTGACACCACAGAAACTTTTGTTGCAACAGTGTGAGATCTCCTGAGGTTACACAGGCAGATCCTTGAAGGTGGACTGTGAGTAAATTGCTCTGGGAGAGAAAAAAATGCCTTACAGAAAAATATCTCTAACAGCCCAGAGTTGTCAATTGCATTGCATTTGGCAGTAATGCATCTATGAGACAGGAATTAACATATTAGTCGAATGAGGCTGTATGAGTGAGTTGAGAGGGCCATTGTGTGCACAGAAGCAATACGCATGTAGTGTGCTGCTTCTACACTAATCCACTTCTTCTCAAGAGCTGAAGTGTGAGAGCAGGGCTTCCCCTGTCATCTCTCTCATGACTAGCAATAAATCACCCTCATCCAATCATGATAAAGTTGGCTGCGCAGATTAGTTCACTCCGTAATGGCGTAGTAAAGTGAATAAGAGCGGGAATCCCACACCATCGACTCTAACTGCTCCACTTCCTGTAATTAATCTGGCGCCATAGCTATTTAAAAATCCCCCTTATGCTTTCCATCGCACTCCTTCCTTACATGGAGTTCAAGCAAATAGGTCTGTAACATCTATCCACTAGCATTCCCATTTATTTCAATGGTAGTTTCTTGGCTGGCGCATTCAGAATTTGAAATCAGCCATCTTTCCTAATGGTCGTTCAGTTATTGATAATAATAATAAGAAGAAGAACAACAATTATTAACAATTGAGCGGCAAATCAGCATATTAGAATGATTTCTGAAGGATCATGTGAAACTGAAGACTGGAGTAATGATGCTGAAAATTTAGCTTTGCGTCACAGGAATAAATTACATTTTACAATATATTAAAATAGAAAACATTTCTTTTTGAAAAATACAATATTTCACAATATTACTGTTTTTTTTTTTCTGTTTGTGATCAAATAAATGCAGCCTTGGTGAGCATAAAAGACTACTTTCAAAAACATTAAAAAATCTTAATTATTCCAAAATTTTGACAGGTAGGCCCTGTCCCAAATGGCGCACTTCATGTGAACTTTTGGTCTTGTGGACTTAAATTGTACATGCTCGCCGAGTCTACGAGTCTGTAGGCCGTCCCATTCAGCATTTTAACACTCTGAAGTGTGCTCAGCAGCGCCCCCTTTGTACCTTGAAGCGGTCTTCCGCAAAGCCCGCATAGATGCAGGCTCCGCACACTTTAAAGGTGCCCTACATTCAAAATTTGAAACTACCTTGGCATAGTTGAATAACAAGAGTTCAGTACATGGAAAAGACATACATTGAGTTTCAAACTCCATTGCTTTCTCTTTCTTATGTAAATCTCATTTGTTTAAAAGACTTCCGGAAAACACGCAGATCTCAACGTAACACCGACTGTTACGTAACAGTCGGGGTGTACGCCCCAATATTTGCATATGCCAGCCCATGTTCCCAGCATTATGAAAGGCATTAGACAAGGGCAGCCAGTAATGCCTGGATCTGTGCACAGGTGAATCAACAGACTAGGTAAGCAAGAACAACAGCGAAAATGGCAGATGGAGCAATAATAACTGACATGATCCATGATAGCATGATATTTTTAGTGATATTTGTAAATTGTCTTTCTAAATGTTTCGTTAGCATGTTGCTAATGTACTGTTAAATGAGGTTAAAGTTACCATCGTTTCTTACTGAATTCACGGAGACAAGAGCCGTCGCTATTTTCATTTTTAAACACTTGCAGTCTGTATAATTCATAAACACATCTTCATTCTTTATAAATCTCTCCAACAGTGTAGCATTAGCCGTTAGCCACGGAGCACAGCCTCAAACTCATAGAGAATCAAATATAAACATCAAAATAAATACTTTACTCACATAATTTGAAGCATGCATACAGCATGCATGACGAACATCTTGTAAAGATCCATTTGAGGGTTATATTAGCTGTGTGAACTTTGTAAATGTGCTGTAATATAACCGAGAGCTTGTGTCGCAGGGAGCACGCGAATTAAAGGGGCGGCGCGCTGAAAAAATCAGTGCATAGTTAATGATGCCCCAAAATAGGCAGTTAAAAAAATTAATTAAAAAAAATCTATGGGGTATTTTGAGCTGAAACTTCACAGACACATTCAGGGGACACCTTAGACTTATATTACATCTTGTGAAAAAGCATTCTTGGGCACCTTTAACTACCCAGGAATCCTTGCGAAATGCCAATCAGACAACGGATGGGAGGAGATTTCGCTCAAGAGCAATTGATGACATGGCTGAGAAGAAAATATTTAAGTGTAGGTATCATTACGATTTTTATGACCTAGGTGTACATTTTACCAGTTGTTACCTACAGTTTATACAAACATTATGGTCATCGACCAGTGGTTGATATCTCAAACATAATAATAGCTCGTTGAATAATACGATCGCATTATGATTCATTAAATAAATAGAACCGAATGTCAGGGCTTTACTGAGTCATATGTAAACCTAGTATTTATATTTAAACCTGTAAATTCATCTGAAACTTACGCACATGTTTATCATGTGTTAAAATTGTAATCTTAGTTCAAATGGAACATTATGTATTATTACAACTGTATACATTATATATTATATATTTTTTATATATTATATATTATACTGTATACGAACCTGCAGCTCCTGTCAAAAAACAACCAGACTGTTATTTCCGGCGTGACGATCGAGTCTTTCCCAAAAATACCTCTCAATGCACCCTCGTGGACTCGCGCCAAGGGCCCTATAGGTCTGCACTACAAGACGTCACCAAAGTGTGGACTCTGAGGCATAACATTATGAGCACTGACAGGTGAAGTGAATAACACTGATCATCTCTTCATCACGCCACCTGTTAGTGGGTGGATATATTAGGCAGCAAGTGAACATTTTGTCCTCAAAGTTGATGTTTTAGAAGCAGGAAAAATGGGCAAGCCTAAGGATTTGAGCGAGTTTGACAAGGGCCAAATTGTGATGGCTAGACGACGGGGTCAGAGCATCTCCAAAACTGCAGCTCTTGTGGGGTGTTCCTGGTCTGCAGTGGTCAGTATCTATCAAAAGTGCTCCAAGGAAGGAACAGTGGTGAACCGGCGACAGGGTCATGGGCGGCCAAGACTCATTGATGCACGTGGGGAGCGAAGGCTGGCCCGTGTGGTCCGATCCAACAGACGAGCTACTGTAGCTCAAACTGCTCAAGAAGTTAATGCTGGTTCTGATAGAAAGGTGTCAGAATACACAGAGCACATTTGTTGCGTGTGGGGCTGCATGGCCTTTCAGCAGGATAATGCGCCCTGCACAAAGCAAAAATGGTTCAGGAATGGTTTGAGGAGCACAACTACAAGTTTGAGGTGTTGACTTGGCATCCAAATTCCCAAGATCTCAATCAAGCATCTGTGGGATGTGCTGAACAAACAAGTCCGACAAGTACTTTGTTACATTTTAGTTAAAATATTTAAGAATGAAGAAATTATATGGATCATTTTTCAAAAGCTATAATTATTACCCCATCTCTACCCTTTTCTTTCTCTTTGCAGTGTCAGATGTGACTTTGTCTTTGAAATTCTCCCGAAAGGCATCTCTTCTCTTGACTGCTGCAGATGAAGCTGGTGTTTAGTGTGTGGTGTTCAGAGAAGCTTCCAGCTGAGCACCAGTCAGGGGTCTGTTTCTCAAAACTACACACTCTCATGTGCTTCTCATATTGTGCATCTGGACCATTCACTTCTCTGTCTGTGCTGCTTTGATCCAGTTTGCTTTTTATTTTAAAAAACACTAGTGGCCTTCATATTTGAAAAGAACATCAGACTGTTGTGTTACTAGAAAAAAAAATGTGTTTGTGTTTAACTAGCAAGTGCAATGCGACTTGTGAGAAATGCAAATGTGCTCAATACTTCAGCAGCTGAAAATAAAGCACTCTATTGCTTTTTCCACACTTCATTAAGCAGCACAACCATTTTCAGCGGTGTTAATAACAAAAACAGGTACCAGATTACCATGTGTGAATGGCTTCTGAAGAATCATGTAACATTGTTTTCTTAGTAGACTGAAGGAATGGCTGATAAAATGGAGTTTTAAATTTAAATGCGTACTAGAGACTGATGCTAGAGACTGCAGTCTGTAGCGTCCTTCCCTGCGGAAAAAACAGCATATGCTGGTTAGGTATGTTTTAAAGCATGGCAGCTGGTTTGAGCTGGTTTATGCTGGTCCTTAGTTGGTCCTTAGCTGGTCATGAGCTGGTTTAAGCTGATCAAATGCTGGTCCTAAGCAACTAGCTCCAGCTTAAACCAGCTCATGACCAACTAAGGACCAGCATAAACCATCTCAAACTAGCTGCCATGCTTCAAAACATACCTAACCAGCATATGCTGTTTTTTTTCAACAGGGTTGTTAACGCGGCCACCTCCAATGCCAAAGACGACGGTTCGAGTCCCGCTTGTTGCGGGGTGAGTATAGGACAGAAGGGGTTACCCTATACTTAAAAGGATAGTTCATGCAAAAATGAAAATTATCCCATGATTTACTCACCCTCAAGCCATCCTAGGTGTATATGACTACCTTCTTTCAGATGAACACAATCAGAGATATATTTAAAAATATCCTTAGTTCTCCAAGGTTTATAATGGTTGTAAACGGGGGCTGCGTTTTGAAGCCAAAAATAATACATCCATCCATAAAAAAGTAATTCATATGATTCCAAAGGGTTAATAAAGGCCTTCTGAAGCGAAGTGATGCATTTTTGTAAGAAAAATATCCAGATTTATAACTTTATAAAATCAAATAACTAGCTTCCGGTGGACGACCGGACACAGAATGCGTAAGTCGACTTGCGCCAAATGAGTAACCCGTGATGCGATGTATTACACAGGATGTAGGAGTATCGTAGCTTAGACGTCTCTCGCGGTTCAAACAAACAGGGCTGTGCAACAAATGAAAGCTCCTCTTATCTTATATCGAAATCCTCCGACATTTCTCTTTAAAAAGTATTGTTTTAGACTTATAATCCGTGACTGGTGATTTGTTTTGCTCTATCCTCTGCGCCTCCGCATTCGTCATTACGTCATGCATCAGGTCTAAGGATTCTCTTCTGCTGCAAATCGATTTGTGCATTCTGCGTACGGTTGTCCGACGGAGGTTAGTTATTTGAATTTATGAAGGTTTAAATCTGGATATTTTTCTTACAAAAACACATCGCTTCGCTTCAGAAGGCCTTTATTAACCCCCTGGAGTTGTATGGATTACGGCCCCCCCATTTACAACCATTATAAACCTTGGAGAACTAAGGATATTTTTAAATATACCTCTGATTGTGTTCATCTGAAAGAAAATAGTCATATACACCTGGCTTGAGGGTGAATAAATCATGGGATAATCTTCATTTTTGAGTGAACTAACCCTTTAAGAATTTGTTTCTTTCAACGACATAAAAAATATTGTAGGCCTATACCGATTCCTAAATCTTCACTGTGTTGTCAGGGTCAATCCCCATCAAGAGCATATGGAACTGGCCATTACTGTAATACATCCTGATTGGAAAAAAATTATTCACTGGATTTGTAAATATCACAATAATAAATAACTGCACTACCTAAATCTCTGAATATCACTTAAAGGTCCCGTTTTTCGTGGTTTTTTGAAGCTTTGATTGTGTTTATAGTGTGCGATATAACGTGATCATGTTTCGCGTGTAAAAAAACACAGTATTTTTCACATAATTTACTTATCTGTATACCGCTGTTTCCACTGTCATAAAAACGGGCTGATGACTTCCTTGTTCTATGAAGTCCCTCCTTCAGAAATACGTAACGAGTTCTGATTGTGCCAGCGGTTCCTGTGTTGTGATTCGACAGCAGCTTAGCGCTCCTTGCCCGGAAAGGTCACGCCTCTTACCATAACGTGGAGATGCACGCGCTCAGTGTTACTGTAAACATGTCTTTAATTTTACCCTATCAATTTGAGCCGGAATCAGACCCGGTGATTGGACTGCGGGATGAAAATAACAGCGTTTCGACGACATGGCGACAAACACACTCTACAAACGCAACTCTTGCGTATTCCTGTGGGCGGAGGTTAGTCAAAAAACTGTTTTAGTGACGTCATTAAAGAAGGAAGTAGAGGGAAAACTGGCCGTTCGATGTAGGCGACTTCTGTTAAATAAAATATCTCGCTTGGCATTGAACTTTGAGCTTTAAATATAGTAAGTATAAATAAATATAAAGCTTTAAGTATTTGTGTTAAATTTCAAATTAAATATTTGATAATTATGAGCTGCTATTTTAGTGGATTGAAATGAAACAAGTTCACATTACTCAAATATTGTTTTTTAAATGGCCCAAATATTTGAGTTACATTGGGTCTCATTAGGGAAAAGGGAAGAGATATGTCATTAATGATAACAGATGCTGGGGTCTACCAAGTTTTTAGAGTGTAGATCTCACTGGCATATTCATTTTGGACATGGATATGAATGCTATGAGTCGTTTACAGCGGAGGAAGATCCGATAGCAGTAAAGTGGGCTTTAAATGAGAGGCATGAGAGTCTTCATCGGGGCACAGATGCTGTATATAGGTTTGTCCCTGCAGTGGGGTGTGGGTATTTTTAACAGGCAAATGTGGGCTGCTTTTTTTTTTCTCCTCAGGAGGGAGGAGATAGATATATTAATACTCTCTTCCCTGTTTCCAACATCCAGCCCTGGAGAAAAATAAAACCTCACAGTTTCATCTAGCCTCTGTCGTGCCTATCGATGGTGTTAGAGCCGCGCTGAGGTAGAATGGTGTTTTTATTAAAATTACTGATGCAACACAAACCCAGACACTGATGTAATGCATTGAGGTCCCTCCGAAGGAATCACATCATCCGTCGGACCAATTTAAATTGATTCCTCTAAAGACCCCTGGGCCTCAGATGCCCATGATTCCTTATGAATGTGTCAGAATGCTGAGCCCTACTGCAGAAATGAATACAACAGAGATGAGAACACATCTGTGGTGGTGATGAGGGCACAAGAAGTCACACTGACTTTGTGTCTTTTTGACAGAATGTTTGGCCACACATGTGCTTCCGAAAAGTGATCGGTCTGACCAAAATCTTCATGATATAGGTCATTTTATATCATGGTAGTGCTTTTTATGTTTGCTGGAAATTCTGTGGAAAACAAAAGACAAACATACAAAAAAACATTTTTATTAGTGCTGTCAAATCGATTCATCATGATAAAAATTTGTGTTTACATAATATATGTGTGTGCGTGTGTGTGTGTGTGTGTATATATATATATATATATATATATATACACATACACACACATATATACATACATATACATATATATATATATATATATATACATACATATACACACATATATACATATATATACATACATATACATACATATATATATATATATATATATATATATATATATATATATACACACATATATATTCGCAGACACACACACACACACATGTATAATATATATATATATGTATATATATATATATATATATATATATATATATATATATATATATATATATATGTATATGTATATATATATATATATATATATATATATATATATATGGGTCAATGACGTATAAGTATTTTCGACAGGCCAATTTTAAAATACAAAAACTAATATCTACATAAACATAAATTCATATAAAAAAATTAAATTAAGTGATTATAGTGTTTTTTATCTACATGAATTGTCCATAGCCTTAAAAAATGTCATGTGGTACGACCGTGATTTATCTTAAAATTAATTCATTTGCTTAACATGCTTAACATTTTTTTTTACAAGTTCTCAGTAAAATGTTTACAAACAAAGTATTTGCAGTTCTTATTTTTCCTGTAAATTGCATAAAACTGATGGCAAATAAATAAAAATTGCATTCATTTAAGCATACTGTATCAGTGATTCATATTTCAGCCACAGAAATTAGATATTTTATTTTTAATTTAATAGTTATTGCTATTATTGGTCGCACCACCAAAAAAAAAAAAAAAATGCTTTCATAAAATCTTTGCATAAATTGCTTCACATGTTGTGTTGTCTTTAACAATCCATTGAGGAAGACACTGTTTGTCTGGGCTGTTTGTTTTCCCTAAAGGAGACAATTAAATTATGTCTCAACAGACAGGAAGTGTCTACTGTCTTGCTCGCTTTGGCATTTTAAAGCCATTAGACAATTATTTGCTTGCATAAATTAATCTGAAGTACAGCAATAGTCTAACACAACAAACAAACAATTCACTTGAAAGACAGTTGCGATGACTGATCGTGACTTGTACATGCTGGATGTGAATGTCAGCTGACCATTGCAAGGAAAAATGTGGGATCCCTTTTTTTTCCCTTCACCTCCTGCATACCCTCACATCCGTTCAGCCCCACCCTTTTATCCCTAACCCTGTGCTCATCCTTGGGGCTAGCATTTGTGAATTCATGTCTGGCCTTCCAGCTCTGCTCAGCTGTCACATTGTATCTCACACGCACAGACAGTCAACGAGAGGAGCGCGAGCCCCTTTCATCTCTCATCCCCCTGATCAGCCAGCCAACCATCTCCAGCCCTGGATGAGTACTGTTTACATGCTGCTTCTCCATTCTCTCCCTCTCTCTCTCTCCCCCTCTCTTTTCCATCATGACATCCTCTTTCACTTCCTTTTGCTCCCTGGCATTCTGTTTTTCCTGCCCAGTCATCTGTCTGTCTGTATTCCAGTCTTATAAATGTGTGAAATGGTTGTCCACCCCTGTCTGCTTTGGAGAGCTCATCATTGTGTGAATATGCTTCAAATGTTTTTTTTTTTTTTTTTTTTTTCCCTGAGATTCACTAAGTGAAAAGCAAGTAAAGCATTTTTTTGGCCGTGTTTTATGTTCAAGCTTCAGTCCTAACCAGCTTCGACGAGGAACATTTTTTATCAGTTTCTTGGTTGTACAACATTTTAACCTTCAGCACTCTCAGAAAACAGGTAGGGGAGAGTGGGGTAAGATGAGCCAGTGGGAAAGTTGACCCACCCCCTGTATCTTGGCAACCTAATTGACACGATATGCTCTCATCGTGTCATGGCAACATCATGTGGTCAGCCTGACGTCTGAGTGACTGGAATGCACTGAGGTCTGAAGTGGGACATTTAAATTGGGATATTTCCATGTCCAACCTTGTCTGGAATGCAGCATAATCCTGAAGATTATGATTACCTTGGTGACCCATACTCGGAATTTGTGCTCTGCATTTAACCCATCCAAGTGCACACACACAGCAGTGAACACACACACCGTGAACACACACCCGGAGCAGTGGGCAGCCATTGCTGCGGCGCCCGGGGAGCAGTTGGGGGTACGGTGCCTTACTCAAGGGTCTCACCTCAGTCATGGTATTTAAGGTGGGGAGAGCGCTGGATATTCACTCCCCTCACCGACAATCCCTGCCGGACCTGAGACTCGAACCCATGACCTTTGGGTTATAAGTCCGCCTCTCTATCCATTAGGCCATGACTGCCCCAAGAGCAAGGTTAGAGCTAAACTCTGCTGGAAAGTGGATTTCGAGGGCCAGAGTTGCCCACCCCTGCTTTAAAAGGTACCAAAGTGCTAAAAAATATGTACACTTCAGGTACTAATATGAGGAAAATAAGGTACAAAGCTGTAACTTTAGAAAGGGTACTGCCCCAGTGACAGCTTTCTTTCTTTTTTCTTACAGTGAGAGTGAAACGTTGCTTTTCGAAAATGTGTTTGTTGTTTTAATCTTGTTGTGTATCTGTTTAGGACATGGTGTTAGGTCTAATATAGTTTGTGCTGCCCCATCCTTCAATAACAGCCATTTTGACAATCACAATCCACACCGAAATGTGCTTCTACAACAGTTAAGATGAGTCTGAGACAATATTGGACACTCCTTCAATCACTCCTACCGCTAATATTGTCTGGGAGAATATAGGTACAGAGTCGTAGGTGCTACACACGGCTATGAACAGAACAAGCTTTTTGGCATTTAAACTTTTTACTTATATTTTTAGTTCTTCTGGTGTTAAGCAACAGTAGTTCCTAAATAGACATGTATAGAAATGTATTAGTCTGACATGAGAAAGTTGCAGAACAACAGAACAAGTTGTTTTTGCGGTTTAGGTTTAATGGCCTTTTTTGGGTGTTGAAAGTTAGAGTTTGTTTTTATAATAGTTATTTGCAAAACATTAGGGATAATGTGATTTTTCACAATTTGACCCCTTTTTAAAGGTGCCCTAGAACTTTTTTTTAAAAGATGTAATATAAGTCTAAGGTGTCCCCTGAATGTGTCTGTGAAGTTTCAGCTCAAAATACCCCATAGATTTTCTTTAATTAATTTTTTTTAACTGCCTATTTTGGGGCATAATTAGAAATGAGCCAATTTCAGGTTGCGGCCCCTTTAAATCGCGTTCTCCGCCCCCTCCCGAGCTCTCGACTCGATCACAGCATAAACAAAGTTCACACAGCTAATATAACCCGCAAAATGGATCTTTACAAAGTGTTCGTCATGCATACTGAATGCATGCGTCGGATTATGTGAGTATTGTATTTATTTGGGTGTTTACATTTGATATTGAATGCGTTTGATAGTGCTCCGTGGCTAACGGCTAACATTACACACTGTTGGAGAGATTTATAAAGAATGAAGTTGTGTTTATGAATTATACAGACTGCAAGTGTTTAAAGATGAAAATAACGACGGCTCTTGTCTCCGTGAATACAGTAAGAAACGATGGTAACTTTAACCACATTTAACAGTACATTAGCAACATGCTAACGAAACATTTAGAAAGACAATTCACAAATATAACTAAAAATATCATGTTATCATGGATCATGTCAGTTATTATTGCTCCATCTGCCATTTTTCGTTGTTTTCTTGCTTGCTTACCTAGTCTGATGATTCAGCTGTGCACATCCAGACGTTCTGCCCTTGTGTAATGCCTCAATCATGGGCTGGCATATGCAAATATTGGGGCGTACACCCCGACTGTTGCGTAACAGTCGGTGTTATGTTGAGATTCGCCTGTTTTCCGGAGGTCTTTTAAACAAATGAGATTTATATAAGAAGGAGGAAACAATGGAGTTTGAAACTCACTGTATGTCTTTTCCATGTACTGAACTCTTGTTATTTAACTATGCCAATATAAATTCAATTTTTAATTCTAGGGCACCTTTAACATTCAATGAATCATGTCTGTACCAGAATAAATGATTGGTTTTAGCCTGGATTCCATAACTAAAAAAACCCTTACCAATCAAGTGCAGTGGCCCGTTTCTTGTATGTTAATTGTTGTAGAAAATGTTGAGAAGACAAAAACATAAAGTAAAGTCTCACATCCGGGGGGGGATTGAGTCTAATGGAAGAAAAATAGGGCAAAGTACAAAGAAAAGAAGAAAAGAACTACTGGGAGATGGACACACATACACACACACACCCCGGAAAGAGCATTTCTTCATCTCTGTGCTGATGAGACCTGACAAAGTGGACAAATAGAGTGCAAGACGGAAAGAAAGAAGTTAAAAAAAGTGAAACCATGAGAGAATGAGTCAGTTTTAAGAGCTACTTATGGGACGTAACTATATTGGCAAGCTTCAAAGACATATCAAGCATGCTCAGAGTGAACAGAAGACCTCAATAGGAGCGCTGAGAGCCATCAGGCCCTTGTCTGTTCTGCTAAAGGCATGAGAGTCAGTCACACCTTAATGCTTCTCTGCACAAAGAGCATGTAAGTGATCACTTAGGAGACAGGGACAGAGGATGCCGAGGGCAGATTTTCTTCAAGATGTGTCACATGCTCGTTAAAGGGCTGAGGTCATCTGTTTGGTCATCTTTGCTTCATTGGTTTATGGCTGGGCAGTGGTGACGTGGTTGCAGTAAATGAGAGCTGTCTCGTTGTTGTAGTTGAAGAGTCTGTTTAATAGCTGAATGAACATGAGGAATCAATAAATAACATGTTTTTTTTGTTTGTTTGTTTTTTAAATAATCTCTTTGGACGGAATTTCGTGTTGCACAAGAAAATCTGTTTGCATGCAATGTTCTTGTCCCAAATGCTCTTGACAGGCATGGTTAAACATAACACTCTTCTAAATTTTTTTACGAAAGCACTGCTGTCAATTGTTTAAAAGTTGAGAAATAATGTAACATTGCTGCTGTTGCTAATACTATTTATCTTTTCAGCAAAAAGATGTGGATTATGGGTGCCTATGATGGACTGTGAAGAGAAATAAGAAATTAATCTAGATATTTATTAGTAGTTTTCAGCTTGAGGGCTTCACCCATGAACCATGAAAGAAAACCACAATTTGTCCACAAATTTTGCATTGGGCTTAAAATAGTGTTACTGATGGAGGCAGACACAATGATGATATTCTGGGCAGTTTATCCTTCTTTAGTTATCCTTTTTGCATGCTAACGTATTTTGTGTTCTGTCGTTAAGAAAATGCAAATCTTTGCTACAGCAGGTTAGCGCTGGAGATATCAAATTTTAAATAAATTTTCTACATTTCACTGTTCATTCATGTATTTCTCTGCAATTTTAGCTAACTGTACTTAAGACAGGAGAACTGTACTTTAGTGATTCTTGATGTTCCAGCACCACAAAGGAAAGAGACACTGTAAGTGTCAACAAGCTCGGATCGGTACAGAAAGGCACAATTTAGTAATAGTAACTGTTCAATCCGGTGGTGGAAATGTTTTCTCTGATGCCTGTGTAAGTACATCTACTGTAGGACGCCTCTGTGTGCCATTGAAAAGTCTTCGTAAACACGCTATATTTGTCACTTCTGATGTAAATTTAGATTAATTTAACTGTATTAATAATTAAAGGATTTAAAGTGATTTAAGGGAATAAAGAAAAATAAATACAAAAAAAAGTACTAAAATTTATTGTAATCTGTTTGGACTATTTGCCAATAATGTTTTTATTTTAAAATATTCTTGTCTCTTCACATTCAATTATGTATAGCGAAATATGACAAAGTTGAATAGTCACTGCACTGTAAATATTACTTTCATGATTTGTTATCACAACATTTTCTCTTTTGTCAAATCAAGTTCAATACTTAATGTGGTTCAGATAACATAATATTTTGAGTTTCTGTAGAGTAAACCAATCGCCTTCATTGTATTAACTCAATGTTTTAATTTCAAAGAACTCAAAATTTTAAGGCAACCAGGTAACTTACATTTTTAAGTTAAACCAACAATTCTTTTTTATAGTGTGGATATTGTCAGTCTTTTAACATTTCCGTCGTAAAACAGTTGTCAAATGAAATGTTTAGCTACTTGCATCTTAACTTAACACTCTTTCACTGTTAAAACTGAAGAATCACGATGGAATTCATGTGCAAATTCTTTGATTTGAATGGCCATCTCAGTCATTTTGACATTAGCTATGTTTCCATCAACATGTTTGTATGCACATTTTACGAGATGGAAATGCATTTGCCGAATAAATTCTGACGTATATGAACATTAAACCTACATGACTAATCGGCTGTTTCCCAGGCCCGGCGCTACGTGAGGCCAAAAGGGGGCATTGCCCCCTCAGTTTCAATTTGAAACGGGATTGATTTTAACCCTTTGACGTTTGTGATCAAACCGGTGTGATTAGAACGTTCAGTGCTCATTGTGCGACAAAACACATTTACATCAGAATATATCTTATAATTCATGGTATAGTTAACAAGTTTGTGAATATTTAGAATAAAAAAGGAAAAGTGCAATAAACACGTATCTGTCATAGTGTTTCTGCACGACGCGTCGCCAAGGAATTAATACATTCTAAAAAAATGTTCTAATATAACAGTTAGCTAGAATCCAATACCACCGTCATCCACTCGAACAACTTGGTGGAAATGCACCTAATTCACAGTTTTCTTTTCTTTTTCTTTTTTTGCGAAGTTTGAAAAGATTCGCTTCACGTTTGGATGGAAACCCAGCTACTGACAAGCCATTAGTCAGTTAAAGCAGACCAGCCTAAAAATGTAACTTTTCAAACTTTTTGTTATCCTAACAACACAGAGAACAGTGCATAACAGAGTGCAGTAATCACAGGAAGCTGATTTTGAAACCAATGAGACACGAACAGCATTGCTGTCACATTTAACATTGTGCTTTGGGTCGACTCTGTCCCTGCAGGTTTATTAATGATGCAAACATGTTGATGCTAACAACTGTGCAGACGCAGACAAGCACTCGGAGCCAGTTGTTCAACTGCTTTGTGTCCCTTTTCCACTGGGCCTATATCCAATGACAAGTCCTTCCTGAAATTCTTTCTACCTGTGTTTCCACAGAGAATCCCTGTCTTGTCAAAAGAGGTGTTTTTTTAGCCTTAAACAATACAGCACAGCACACTTCTCTCCAGCTAGCCAGCCATAAAGACTCGGCTGTCTAAAGGTTAGATTGATTCTTAGAAAGGGCAGTCAAGAGTCGATAAGCTGAATGCCCATCAAAATGAGCTTCGGAAAAAAAAGCAGAAAGCAAGAAAGACATGCCAATGACCACCTTCCAGCTTGATATTGAATTCAAAGGCAGGCTGGGAAAGGAAGAGATGAAAATTGAGAGGGTAAACATAGTGTGTCAGTTCTTCAATTTCACGGAAGAACGGGTAGCATCATTGCAGCATATCCTAGTAATAAAGAGTGTTGTGGAATGCATCATAATCAACTCACCGCAGACGTGCTGCTAAGACTCAACCCAATATAACAGTTCTGCAGGTGGGGCAGTCTCCGCCGTACCCCACAGGCACTGTGAAAGTGGGTGTTTATGTGTGTGGGCGATGCAAACCTTGGTGTTTACGTAAAAAACCCCAATGTTTGCACATCTTGGCAGATGGGCACTGTATAGTTTGTCCCTACCGTTCACCCCTGCCATCCTCAGGACTGCTGGTATCGACTGGCACGTCCATCAAAGCTCTCGTCTGTTCTCTCAGGGGTCCTCCTCTCGCTCTGCCGCAGCCAAAATGAAACTGGCCCCAAGGACACCTGTCAAACCAGTAGGCCCCTACCCGTCTTCTTCCCTCAAACCTAATCAATATGGATTTGGAGGAGGACACATGTGCCGTGATTAGCCTACAGCAGCCGGTCGCATGTACACACCCACCGCACATGCTAGCAGGAAAAATTTCCATGCATCAGCAGTGGATGCTAGGTCATAAGGCCCGGAGTGGATTCGCACAGGAGAGGCGATTAATCAAGTGGACACATTTATAAGAAACAAATTGGTAAGAACAAATTTGACAGTCAGCGAGAACCATAACATCCACCTACGTTTTAGTGCCAAAAGAGGTGAGAAAGGCTAGACAATGAAAAGAGGAGAGATGATGATGATGATGATGATTATAGTTTCCCATCCAGAGTGGAGGATCCAAAGTTTCTGATAGGCTTGTTTTAAATCTCAATCTCTCCAGAGTGAAAGGCTAAGTGACATTCGGCTCATGTCTCCCATGTGGGCTCTGTGATTCAGACAATGGTGTTATGTAAAGATGCCTGCCAGATAACCCAAGTTTCAATGAGTAATGCCACACTTAAGAACAGAAGAATGCAAGAGTAACCCTTAATAAAACTCTGTGACTGTAAAGCCCCAGGGTCACTGCATGCTTTTCCAGATATACCAGAATGATCTGATGCAGGATGTTGGCTTCACGATATCATGGTTCACGTGTTTCTTAACGCTGAAGGTTTTGACTGGATGTGATCTGTGATGATGATCTGGGATGATGAAGATCTGAGTCATGTTGAGGTGTTTGAGTGAGCATAACATTTTTCAGGGAGAGCTGGATAATAGTGCTTGTCACTGAGTGTGTTGCTTGATTTTCTTTATTATTATTTCTTTTAGTTTTGTGCATTTATTTTATAATGCTTTTATATTATGTAAATATATATTTTTACTTTTTTCACACGTCAAAAATTATCAAATCAATTTATGTAAGAGTTGCTTTGAGAACAATTTACATAGAAATTTATTCCGCTTGTGTTTCATGAACAAGGCCATGACTTCTTTATTCTGCTCCAGTATAATTTAATGCAGGGGAGACTAGGGCTAGTTCACACATAGGGAAATTGTCACAAGGGCTTTATCTCCAATGTTAAAAGTCAAAAGTCCAGTTATTCAAATGTGCATTTTCTCTTAATTGTTTTGGGTTGCATAATTGTTTTACAGTTTAAATGTAGCTGAGAACTCTATATTGGCAGTTTAATAGCTGGTTCCATTGTGACAGCTTACCCTATACAGTATGACAACATGCCTCAATAAGGGTCACAAAATGTCAACATGTGCTAAATGAACTGCCTATTTTATCCTAGGCTATAATGGAGGACATTTTCAACCGTTTTTAATAAATAAAAATTGAGATGGATACAGAAATTTAGATATGTTCACTGGAGTAAAAAATGTGATAACCAGTGTTGAGGAAAGTTACTTTTAAAAGTAATGCATTACAATATTGCGTTACTCCCTAAAAAAGTAACTAATTGCATTACTTAGTTACTTTTTTATGAAAATTAATGTGTTACATTACTTTTGTGTAACTTTTTCTCACCTGGGCTGGGCTTGCTGGTTTGTATTTTAATAACAACAAAAATGTTCTATTTTTTGGCAAATGTAAGTGCCCTTTTACACCAAAAGTGAAATGAATAAGCCTCAGGATGAAGGAAATGCATATTTACGCCTGTACAGTAGAGGGCGCAGCTCAAACAAACCTTTCAGCTGTGCTGCCATTCTAGATTAAAGAAGAATAAGATACAGGAGAAGGAAGTTCAACGCTCTTATTTCTAAATCTAATCTACAGTCATGGTTGAATTAGATCATTGACGGTCAGCAGCAAAGACATTGGTTAATAAAGTGAGATTAAATACATAAAGTGTATATGTGTAATTTAATATAGTTAATTATTACAGGTTTTCGTAAGATGATGAGATTGCATTTCACTGTTTTTATTCATTTTGAGGAATACGGAATGTTTTAGTTTAGAACTACCTCTGCACTCCCGATTTCTCTCAACATGGGGACAGGAGAGCTCTCAGTCAATGTGAAAAGGTAACTTGCATTACTTATTTTAAAAAATAACATTGTTGTAAGTTGAAAAAGTAATCCGTTACTTTACTACTTTCTTGAAGAAGTAAACCGAATACGTAACTCAAGTTACTTGTATTGCGTTACCCCAAACACTAGTGATACCTAATCCTAGTTTCCCCTATTTGAAAATCATATCTTCAAACTGACAGTTAACATTGTAAAAGAGAGCTATTTGCTTGTAGTGACAAGACTCTGTAATGAAAGAGACAGAAAACAGAAAAGCAGAGGTGATTGGCCCTGTGTTAGCTATAAAAAGATCCAGACTCACACCTGCTTGGTCAGCAGTTACAAGCAGTCAGGACCCGGTCTGCAGTTAACAGCAGTTTATTCCGAGGATTTGCCAGAGAATGGCAGATTTTCCGGATCCTTCCTCTACATCTCTTTGGTAAGCCTCTGTGTGGGAGATGAAGCATTAAAGAAGCCGAACATGTCTCTGGCTCCGGGGAAACCGGGGCCCTATAAATTATTCAAGGGCACGCAAACACAGAAAGACAGGTTGTCAGTTACCAGACTTTTTTCTCTTTCATTTCTTCAGGAGACAGCAGAAGAAGAAAGGACAAGGGACTGTGTCTGGCGTTTCCGTCGTTGTTCCTTGCACCGGTCAGTTGCGGTAGCCGGAGGTTGTTCATAACTGGATGAACAGACGAGCACAGACCGTTCTTAGAGATTGTTCAAACTTTGGAGGAAGAGCCTCTCACATTAAATATCAACTCAGCTGCAAAGAACAGCCTCGCCGCCTTTGACAAGTAGGGACATGCAGTTTCTGTTTGCCCTGCAAGAGTGTTTGATTCTTTTCCCTCTCCGCCACTTTAGCATGTTGTGATGTAGCTTTTAGCGGCCCCCCACCCATGTCCTCTCCCAGCACTCTCCTCTCCTGAGGCCATGTGAAGTAAATAACAGACAGTGAGAGGTAATCGGTCGGAAAAGATCTCCAGGGTCAGGATACTGAGATTGGATTAGGATATTTTGAAAAGCACAACTCACGGAACTGAACACAACTGAAGTTCAAATTGCCAAATTTCAATTCGCAGTTAATTCAGAAATATTTTTCATACAATTACATTCCTGGTAATCACTTGGATTCACTTCTGGGTTGTTTTAGTTAGCCAAACTGAGAGGAATTGGAACCCACTCCTACAACAGATGGTCATAGTGTGGAGAGCAACAACATGTAGCCATCCTGACTAAATACAACAGGGCAGGAATCCGATCAGAGGGAAGCACCGATCCCAATACCATGTGATCAGTAGACGCGCTAAAAGGTGCTTCCTTCAATTAGGTTGTGGTGGAGTTTGTGTTTTGCAGGCACAGCTATATTACAGTAGCAATTAGAAGGTTAATCGAAACCGAAGTTGCGGGATGAAAACAACGGGTCAGTCTCGGCAATTGCACAAGCCGAGTCAAGTGACTCAAGATGGCATGGCTCCCTCCCTCCCTTTCACTTCCTCTCCTTGCTGCGTTTGGGATGGAGCCAAAGCTGGGACGGACCCTTGCTGAGTGTGCAAGTCAGCATGACTCATTTAGTCGAGAACTCCATCAGTGGATCTGTGTGATGTGTAATCCAAGGTGGGTGGAACTTGGCCCGGATCAGTCTGGCTTCCTCAGATGGGGACTCACTTCTGCGTACAGCCACAGTGCCAACATTTAGGTTCATTTATGCTGAAAGCTTTCTCTCCTGTCTCTCTCAGTTTTATTCAATGCAGTATTTCAGACATAAGTATGAAGCGTGAAATGCACTTACACCTCTGCCCATCTCCCAGACAGTTAGATACAGATATTACACTGTCTGTGTGTGTCACCTCTTACCAAAGTAATACACTGTTTCAGTTGGCTGCATTGAAATGGCACATCTTTTGAATACCTGTGCAGGATGAGTGCAACTATAATAGATCACCTGTATTTCAAACACATGTAGTAGGCACTGATTTGTCTACACACTGTGGCACTCTAGAATGGATTCTGTCAAACGCTGATAGTTATCTGGCACTTAAGAGGAACTCATCAAATCTACTTTTACACATCAATGTGTCACCAGTCGAAACATAAAACTGTTCACAGTGGCGTCATACTTGTCACATCCTAAGTCTTAGTTTTGAAACGTTTGTGCAAACTTTGCACAGAATGTGGGCAATTACACACTAATTGGCTTTCCAAACACACGACAGATGTTGAACATGTCGGGTGTTCGGTCGACAAATAAATTAAAAATACAGAGACAGGTTCAACATAAAGTTCAAAGCAGGTGCTTAACCAAAGCCTGAGTGCAAAACAGGAACAAGAGATATGTTTTAATCAGTTGAGGTGCGTCATTTATCTGCCTGTTGTACTTTATGCCACTTGGCCAGCCTTGAGTGTAGTTCTGCGTGGTTGAGAAGGAGAGTTATCACTCATCTGGCTTTCATCCAAGGTGAGGACTGGGAAGGAAAAAATAAAAATAAACTCCAGGGTAAGTGGCTAACATCATGGAAACGTTTCCCAGGCTTCTTGGCTAACAGGCAGATGAGATAACTGCTGAAATCAATCAAGTTTGTCACTGTCAGGTGCGTGTTTTTGTGCCTAAACTATGAGAATCAGTGGATTTGGAAGAGTTGAAGGAGAAATCTGAATGTTTTTCAGGTTTACAAGATGATTTCCAGAGCTGTCCAATCAAAAATATGGTGATTATACATGGAATAAGCAAGACGAAGGCCAAAGTAAAAGAGGAGGATGTCAGCGAGCTATAAACACCAGACTTCCTCACGTGTGCCGGCAGGACCTGTGTTTCCTGTTTGGCACTATGTCAAATAAGAAGATCTGGTCTATCTTACACTCAAATGTCTACATCTAGATGACATTTTATTAGGGGTGTAACGGTACACAAACATGACAGTTCGGTACATACCTCGGTTTTGAAGTCACGGTTCGGTACAGCAGGGAAGAGAAAACTAAACATAAAATTGATTCTTTTTTCTTTTTTATTAAACAGTGGTTTATTGAACAAACTGTATCTCTCTCTTTAAATAAATTCAATAATAATTAACATTTTCTTCATTAATTTCAGCTAATGCTGTAATCTATAAACAGGGAGCCCATTCTTGCATATTACTATAATATTAAATGTTAAAATTAACAACAGAGCCCAAACTATTAAATTCAGTTGCTATTTATTTTTAGATATAATAATCAACACTCAAATAAAAAAATAAACAAACAAACAAACATGTAATTTGCACAAAAGGCAGGTTTTGAATTAACTTCTAAATCTAATAAAATTGTTTTTCAATTATTTTTCTACTGCAATTAATTTTTTGAAATGGTCGTAACTTGTTTTCATGACAAATTTATTTAAACATATATTAAATAATTAAGACATTACTAACAGGTAAAGTAAATATTATGAATGTATAAGCCAATATAGTGCATATATTTAGTGAAATGCTTCATTTCTCTATTGAACTAACATGCTGTGGACACTAAATGACTTGCCTGAGGTAAATGTAATGCTACGTGATATATTATATTCAAGCTGTTTTATTGATGCCTTTCCACGATTGAAACACTGGTTGAGAGATTACATGTAAACAATCTACGCATAGAGTGACTGATGCTCATTCCTTGGGCATTAGTCTTCGGCCTTTGTTTAGCACTTTAATCCAAAAATTTTAGTGGGAATTTGTCATTGCATTGTTTGCTGGTCTGTTATTTGTTACTGGAACCCAGGGTTGTGCTTTATGTAGAAATACAACAGTGTGAGAGATGAATTGGCCACAAGGCCAAACTCTCTCTTGCTCTCTTTAGGTCTGTGTGAACAATCTACATTGCAGTTTGGTTCTCATTCTTCTCACATCTCCACTAGGACCTGCAATTAACACCACAGCTCAGGGCCACCGAGAAATAAATGACCATGCCATGTTTCTTTCCCTCAAGTCTTTTTAAAAGTGTTTACTAGTGTTGTCACAAAAAGAATAAGAGCAAGTGGAATACTTGCCAAGTTCGATCGTCTTAAGAGGTAAATGTCAGGTATTGAACATATATTGAAAGCAATATAAATTCCAATATTTCACCGTAGGCTGGTTTAATGAGAACAAACCCCTTTTAGCTTTATACCGACCAATTCCAATGTCATTGCATTTGCTTTGTTCCAATAACTTTTGTTCCAAGACGTTTTCACTTGGCAAAGCTTTAGAAAGTGATCCTTGGATTCTAAATGTTAAGATCATTTGTTTGTTTTTTTAAATGCAAGTGACTGCTCTATTCTGTGTACTGCAATACCTAACAGTCTCTATATGCAATGCTGTCTTTCATTTCACCACAGAAACACAGATGCGCTGTATGGATGGATATCAGCGAAGGCGACGAGAATGACTGCTGCCGATCAATTTTCTCTCCACTATAACAACAATCTATTTATGTGCTGTTGCAGTTTCTACTCAGCTATTAACCTTTTTGTTTCACCCAATTTCATTTGCAAATGGTTCTCTTGTGTAAGCAAACCTTTCTTGTATCTGTCTATCACTATACACAATAATAACCCACTATGAGTTTATCTCGGGAGCATTTCATGATTGTTTTATCTTGAGTATTTGGTGAGTGCACGTCAATGTTAATAATTCTCCCTTTCACCTTTCAAACAAAACGAATGTGTCGTTTTTCATCACAGATTAGAGATGGTGGACTGACTACCGCCCACTGTCCATGTTGAGAGTGCTTCAGGCCAGGCCAGCGCAGGCCGCCATGTCAAGGTCACTTGCTGAAATTGTCGACGCGCATCCCAAAAAAAAGTCCTCAGCCTCGCAGTGGTTCTACAACCAAAGTGTGCCAGCCATCCACATGTTATGACAGGTGACAACCAAGTTCCTGACTAGACTGGAAGCTGTGCACTCACTACCCACACATACCGCAGACAGTTCCCTCAAGGGACCGCTCACCATGGGAACTTGTGATTTGCTCGTGGCCACATCTTTCTAAGGTAATTAAGTGCAGGGAAATGAGGAGGTTCATCTTGAGATAAGCCACTAATTGAAACACTCCTATCAGGAAGAGGTCAAATTGTCCATCTTTTCCTTTCTCTCACAATCCACAAGGCTTTTGAGTGGCCCTTGCTATTAAAGTCGAGTGGTCTGAAGAGGTCAGTGGATGGTTTGTCTTGTTGGAAGTGGTGCTCATACACTCATTAGTGCCATTTGGTGGTTAACCTTGATTTGTTCCCTCCCCTGATTTCATCTTTAGCTGTTTTGACTCCATTCCATCAACTAGGAGAAGCTTGATTAGATGCTTTTTCTATTATCTTGATATAGCGCATGCGCTCTCTTCCCCTAAGTGGCTCTTAGCGCTTTTATGTAGTAAAGGCCAATTACACAAACAGCACTAGTGGGCCCCATCTTTTTTCTCTTTGATTATATGGCATTTTCAGAGAGTTATTAGATCTAGTGATTCACAGTATTGCTTCAGCACGGTTCTGTGTAGATTACAGAGAGAACTGATGGAAAGCTAGCAATAAAGTGTTTTCATGCTTTAATAACCGATATCTCCAAACAGACATTACATTATAGCCAGATAATCAGTTTAATGAGTTTAAATGCTTGTACCTTTATATTTTAGGCCATTCGGCTTTAAGTTCTCCATTAAAAGTGTAGCTTTTGTTGGAATTAATTAGATAATAATGACTAAGCGTCAAGAGCAAAACGCCTCAATTTATTATTAGCCATTTTTCCCCACCTGTTCTAGACGACATTGCCCGAGGGATAATCGGGGATGTTTACTAATCGTGTGTACATTGTAAACAGTTCTCTTGGAGAGAAATTAGTCAGTGGAAACAGTAAACAAACCATGTGTCCCTAAGCCTGTAAGTCACTTCAGCACCTCTGATAAGCACAGTTAATTCTGTCACTATCATAATGGAGTTTCTCCCTGTTAAATGAAAAGCATATACACTGGGATTGATTGACACCTGCTGAAGGGGTGGGCCAGGATTGTCAGGCTTGCTGGGCTAACTAAGTCCCGGGCTCCTGTGCGGCAGATGCCCTTTATTTGTCCTTCAGAGGGGAGGGAAGGAGAAAATCGATGGGGCTTTATTGTTGCTTGGAATCCACACATAGCATGAGTAGAAAGGAAGTGCTCAGTGGAACTGCTGGACATATTGGATATAGGGAGGGGGTCAGGAAGTCTCAGGTATCTGGAGATCAATAGAGGAGAAAAACAGAGGAGAGACAGAAGGAACAGAGGTTGTTCTTTGTTTCATTGGAGTTTAATGTGATAAAATATTTAACATAGTTTAATACTGTTAGGGCTTCCCCATTCCAACATGGATGGAAAAAAAAAAAAAAAAAAGATTTGTTTGGGTTTGCACCAGAAATGTAATTCTCAACATTAAAGGATTAGTTTACTTTAGAATTAAAATTTTCTGATCATTTACTCACCCCCATGTCATCCAAGATGTTTATGTCTTTCTTTCTTTAGTCGAAAAGAGAGGATTTTTCTCCATATAGTGGACTTCACTGAAGTTCGACGGCTACCAAGGTCCAAATGTCAGTTTCAGTGCAGGGCTCTACATGATCCCAGATGAGGAATAAGGGTCTTATCTAGCAAAATGATTGGTCATTTTCTAAAAAAGTAAATAAAAATGTATATACTTTTTAACCACAAATGTTCATCTTGCACTGCTCTGCGATGCGACACGCATTATGTAATCACGTTGGAAAGGTCACGCGTGATGTAGGCGGAAGTCCCGAGCAAGTGTTTACAAAGTGAACGTGCAAAGACTAAGTCAAACGGCCTTTACAAAAAAAGGTAAAACAACGATGTCGGAAGATTTTGAAGTTGGAGGAGAAAATGAGATGGAGTTTTTCGCCATACCGCGGTACTTCCGCCTACGTCACGCGTGACCTTTCCAACATGATTACATAATGTGTGGTTCGTCACAGAGTAGTGTATATAATTTTTTATTTATTTTTTTAGAAAATGACCAATCGTATCGCTAGATAAGACCCTTATTCCTCGTCTGGGATTGTGTAGAGCTCTTTGAAGCTGCACTGAAACTGACATTTGGACCTTCAACCTCTTAAACCCCAGTGAAGTCCACTCTATGGAGAAAAATCTTGGAAAGTTTTTATATTTTACATTAAAGGTGCATTCAGTACTTCTCTAGCAAGCTTTAGCATCACTGTACTGACATTTCATGTACTTTAAGTACCAATATCACAATTATATTAATTCATTCAAAATTGCCACCTTGTAAAAAAAGTTCCTTTTTTCATGAGATTTGGTTGGAAATGGACCACATTAAAACAACTTATAAAGAAAACTATGATTAGTACAGTCTTCATCTCATTTAAATCTACACGTTTCAAATGTCACCATCACAGTTTATTTCATAGTGTGTAAAACTTTAGCACCAAACTACTGAATGCACTATTAAACACTAAAAGAACAATGTAGTAACTGTCATTTTAAATGCATTTTCACCTGTATCTCCCCACCATTTTGACAGGCTGTAGTGTAACCCCATACAAGTACTATACAAAGGAAAGAAACAAAGGCAATAAAAATGCTCTGTTTGTTCTGTGTCAAGAATAATCATGCAGCACATGGGCAGGAATCAGAATTGACTTGAGTTAGATGCCCTGTAGCAAACTTTCTTGCCTGGGGTGGAATTGCTTGCCCGGGGCCCTGCTGTTTGAAAGTTTAGGAACGAAACAAAACTTTCTCGCAATCATGCTACAATCTACTTCGTGGTTCTCTTTGTTTTTTAAGGGTCATGGTAACTCCAGAATTAATTTGAGAATTTTCATTAGTTAGGCTATAAAAATGTTTTTTTACACTTTATGGGTAAAAAAGGTACAAAGATATCCTTCTGAAAGGGTGCCATCCTAGTGACTGCTAGCTTAATAAAAGCCATTTTATTGTAGATGGATTGGGTTGCCTCATGGGGGCAGATGTGTCGAGATCACATAACCAGTCAATACTGCTCACTTGATTTCAGTAACCTTTATTTATTTTGATTTGATGTGTTTTGCCACGTAAAATCTTTTGTGTTTCCTGTTTGTGGGTTTCCTTTTTCCAGTCTTAAAAGGGATGGTTTATTATGATTTAAGTTTAATTAGTGTGTAATGTTGCTGTTAGAGCATAAACAACATCTGGAAAGTTACGACGCTCATTCTAAAAACATGCATTCTAAAAGTTGTAACTTCTTCCTGAGTCTCTCCATCAGTGTCAACTTCAGTTTGAACAATGTAAGGCTGAACGCCGTTACTGACAATCCTCATTTTGGCTGCGTGAGATTCTCCAGCTTTGTTGTTGTTGAGCAACTGAAACATGAGCTGTTAATGATGCAGCAGCTCATTTGCTTTTAAAGGGACACACACATAAACTGTGTGTTTTTGTTCACACCCAAATAGGGGCAAATTTGACAAGCTATAATAAATGATCTGTGGGGTATTTTGAGCTGAAACTTCACAGACACATTCTGGGGACACCAGAGACTTATATTACATCTTGTAAAAGGGGCATTATAGGTCCTTTTTAAATGTTTGTCTTTAGAATTGTTAGCTTATCCAACTCAGCTTATCTTTTCCCTTTCTGGTGCACTTAGTTAGAGTCAGTTAATTTTCCATTCTCACTGTTGTTTTTTGAAATAGTGTTTGTGTTGACCCTGAAGCTACCAAATTTGTCATATCTGCGAATAAAACTCAGGTCCTCCTGAGATGGTAGATAAGACTGGTGTTGTTGCATTTTTGCTATTTTAGTATTGACTTGGTAACAGTGTTGGGGGTAACACATTACAAGTAACGTGAGTTACTAACCAGATTACTTTAAGTAACTAATAAAGTAACACATTACTTTTACATTTACAACAAAATATCTGAGTTACATTTTCAAATAAGTAATGCAAGTTACTTTATTTCCCCATTTATTGACTGACAGCTTTCCTGTCCCCATGTTGAGAGAAATCGCGAGTAAGTGCAGAGGAGTTGTGTGAACATGATGGTTATTGAAAAACAAAAACAAAATTGAACTTTTGGGTTTTTTGTTATTAAAAAAACAAACAAGCAAGCCCAGCCCAGATGAGAGAAAGTAATGCAAAAGTAACACAACACATTACTTTTCATAAAAAGTAAACAAGTAACACAATTAGTTACTTTTTTATGGAGTAACACAATATTTTAGCGCATCACTTTTGAAAGTCCCCATTTGACATCATTATGAAATGTGTTCATGCTGCTTTCCACCCTGCACACTGAAGAAAAAAAAAAAACTGTAGTCCATATAGCCATGCACAGACTGACCTGCTGTTGTGATAATACTATGGCTATTTTTGTGCATTCTCTTAAAAAAAGAAAAGAAGATGAAGAAAAAACAACTTAAGGCCTGCAGTGATTGTATTGTTTATTTATTTTATTCATTTTGTGTATTTATTTATTTATTTTTTTAACACCAGTGGACCAGCCTATTTTCATACTTTCATAATCTCGCCTAGAGCCTCAAAAACCCACGGGTCAGATCTGGAATCACGGCAGCTGAATAGCGGAGCAGCAAACACTATTTATAGAGTCTCTGTTTTATAGAAAGACACAAACCAGGGGAGTGGTTTTGTCTAGTAGCCTACAGTGTTTTTACACAATGGGACTTAACACATACATTCAAGTGAGATCTGGTTATTTCTGTGGTTAAATCAGTGTGAAATCACTCATTCATATAGCCTCTGTGCTTTAAGTCAGATCAGCTACAGTCAGATGAATAAATGCAGTACTATAGTGTTATTTTAGGCACTGTGCACATCAGGCAGGAGTTTGAAAAAAAAAAAAAAAAATCACTGCATTAAAAAGGGCAGGGTGTTTAATATGAGCCGTGGTAATGCACACTAATAACATTAATTTTGCCCTGTCAGCAGTCTCATTTATGCTCCTGTAAGCATTACACCCATCACCATCCCAGGCTTATAATAACTACAAACATTTCCATTTTTAGTAAATATATGACTTTTAAAAAAAAAAAACAATCAGTTAACCAGTGTAGCAGGATGCTGGCTTATTCATCATTTTTTGTGGACAGTAAAGTGCTGCCAAGGAAAAGAGATAGAATACAAAGAGGGAATAAAAAAAAATTACTTGCCACATTTGAGAATGTGGCACCCACAATGCATTGGTGGCATGTCTTGTGGGCTATTAGGCAATTGTACTTGCCCATTAACAAGTCAAAGCCATTCTAAGCCTTGCCATGTTCCACAATCAGCAAATCCCAGTTAATGTATGCCCATCACTGGTAACACTCAGATGATCTGAGCTGAAGGGGCTTTTCCTGCCTCTTTTTCCTAAAGTGCTTTGTCTGCCAGTATCAAGGAACTTAAGGCACTTGTGTCTATTTCCATTACACAGAGGAGTTAAAAAGTAAGACGACTAAAAAAAAAAAAAAAAAAACCCACCATTTCGTGTTCTTTCATTTCATCGTTTCCAAATTTAAGGCAAGATGCCTTGCTACTGGCATTTTCTCCCTTACCATTTGGTTTTTCCTTTTTTATTTGAATCTTTTGAGAAGGGTGAGTCATTGCACAGATTCACAGGGAGATCTCCCTCTACACAATGAGTTTCAGCCTGCGCACAAAAAGACAAAAAACTGAATGTGCTGCAAGAACAGATCTTTTTTTTTCTCTCTCTCTCTACAGTGCATGACTGCTGATTCAGGAGCAGTTTGATTCATCTTTCAGTTTTAGAAACACTTTTTAAGTAAAGTGATTCTCAGTGTGTTTTGGTATAAATTGCATGCAATTAAAAACAGCCATAGTTTGATTGAAAAAAAAATTGAAAGAATGTTGCCTGTTCCGATGAGTCTCGATTTCTGCTGCAACATTCAGATGGTAGGGTCAGAATTTGGTGTAAATAACATGAAAGCATGGATCCATCCTGCCTTGTGTCAGTGGTTCAGGCTGATGGTGGTGAAATGGTGTGAAGGATATGTTCTTGACACACTTTGGGCCCCTTAATACCAATTGAGCTTCGTTTAAATGCCAAAGCCTACCTGAGTATTGTTGCCGACCATGTCCATCCCTTTATGGCCACAGCGTACTGTCTTCTGATGGCTACTTCCAGCAGGATGACGCTCTGCCACAAAGCTCAAATCATCTCAAACTGGTTTCTTGAACATGACAGTGAGTTCACTATACTCAAATGGCCTCCATATTCACCAGATCTCAATCCAGTAGAGCAGCTTTGGGATGTGCTGGAATGGGAGATTCACATTCTATCATGTCAGTATGGACCAAAACCTCTGAGGAATGTTGTTGAATCAATGCCATGAAGAATTAAGGCAATTCTGAGGGAAAAAGGGGTCCAACCAGGTACTAGCAAGGTGTACGTAATAAAGTGTATATATGTGTTGTATGATGCCTCCACAAAATTGGAGATTTTCACCATTAATAATCAAAAAATAAGCTAAAGTGTATTATAAACTCAAATATCAATGTTGAAGAAAAAAGTTGAACAGAGCCCCTTACAAAAACTGCGCTAAACGTTAAAATGCAACTGGTTAACTGTGATGTCAAAGTCTTGCGTGCACATGTAATTCTCTCCCTACGGGCAGGAAATAAAGTTTTTATCTCACTGAGTGCAGAGTGGTCGGCTCGGCTAGCGCACGATGAAGTGTTATTTATAGATTTCAGACAACAGGAACGAGAAAAGGGGCCAACTCAAACTGGCATGATGCACAACAGAGATGATACTCAATCAGCCAGGAGTAAACAAGAGGGTGAGGAGAGAAAGACCAAAAAACTGGGAAAGAGAGGGAAGAGAATTAGAGAGAAATACTAGAAGAACTTGGATGGGAAAACCAAAAAGGATGAAAGAGGAAAGGTAATTAGGGCAAAGAAATAAGTGAGTGGGGAAAAGATAAGGGTGAGGTAATGGAGAGAGAGAAGTGATAGAAAGCAGCATATGAAGAACTTAATCCCCCCTCAAAGATGATTGAGAGAGTGTGAGAAACATGGGGAAAGAGGACACTGATAAAGTTGGGGTGAGAGAGTTAGAGATAGTGAGTGAAGAAGCCATGTGTAAAAGAAAGAGATGGTGCGTGTTGGGTGAGGGGATTCATCTGAGACGGATGGTGTTTTTATCTGCCCTCTGCAGTGGAAGTGGGGCGTTTGCCCTCTGCTCCTCTCAGCCCCGGCAGAATAGCGGGATAGAGGAAAGGAGAGTGAGGGAGGGACGAATGAAAGGATAATCATTTACTATGTAGGTCATTCCTGCACTCTTCAGAGGAGCAGGACTGGAATAGCATTGGCTCAAGCTCACACCGTGAGGTGTCCCATTTGGATGTTCCACGCTAAGACCACCATCTCCTCCCTCAAGGATTTGTCACCCTGAAGCTCAGAAAGCCGTTTACTGTTCTATGACTATTTAAAGGTCATACCAAGAATCTGTATTTATTTATTATAACCTATAAAATAAATTATTAATATAATAATACATTAATATTAAAATAAATGACTACTTAATTAAATATTCATGTTTGTTTATTTATGAATTTGTACACTTTAAACTCAAACTGAGAGAACAATTGTCATTTATCCTTCAATATTGATCCTAAATTCATGCTTATACTTTTGAGCACATTTTATTCAAGTCCTTTGTAGTCCAACAATGCAGCATGTATTTTTTAATGAAAAATATGAAGAAAATAGACATGTTGGCAACACCTCATTCCATACACACTCTTAAAAATAAAGGTTCCAAAAGTTTAGTTCTCATTGTGATGCCATAAAAGAACTATTAAACTATAAAAGAACCCCCTTTTTTCCTATTGTGAAGAACATTTTAATATTCTAAAGAATCTTTTTCCACTATAAAGAATTTTTTGTGCAATAAAGAGGTTCCATGGATGGTAAAAGTTCTTAATGGAACTATCAACACAATCTCACTGCAATTCGTGACTATTTTACGTTTTGCTGAATTATTGGCTAATGTGTATGACCTCATTCCTATGTTTTCATAAGATCTGTTTAAACCCCAGTGACGGGTAGGTTTAGGGGCGGGGTTAGGGGTGGTCCTTCAGCCCCGCCCCACCCCTTTTCAGCACTGCACTTGTTGTGTTCTGTCTTCCGGTTTGTATTTCTACAGCATGAAGATAAGATCTTATGGATTTATGAATGAACCGCTCGTTTCAAAATCTTCCCGGTCTACTGACATTTTTTATGTATGGAAGTTTGTTTCTGCCACTGAATAAAAATAAAAAAGGTAATTGCGACTTTTAATCTCAGAATTCTGTTATAAACTCACAATTGTGGGTTATAATCTCGCAATTGCAAGAAATAAAGTCAGAATTGCGAGATATAAACTCACAGTTCTGACTTTTTTCTCACTATTGCGAGATAATATAGTAATTCTGACTTCTTTTCTCAAAACTGAGAGACATAAACTCGCAATTGTGAGTTATAAAGTCCAAGTTTATATCACACAATTCTGACTTCATAACTCGTAATTGCGAGAAAAAAAGTCAAAATGATTTAAAAAAAAAAAAATTTATTCAGCTCAGAAACAAGCTTCCTAGTTATGACATTCACTTCAAACATTAAAATGTCCATGATAACTTTCAATTTCTACATGAAAAAGTTAGTTCAGGCAAGAATTAATAAAAACTAAGTAAATTCTATATTAGTACTCAATTCAAATTTGTAAAAATTAAAGCGTAAATATCAACATTATAAAACTAAGTAAAACTCAATTTTTCTACATGTATTATTCACAAGTAAAGCATACACTTAAAAAGTGTAATTTAATTCAGTGTTATATTGTTTGAGTAAAATGTATTGCAAAGAAAACTTCAAGAAATTACTCAACCTTGTAGCCCGCTGGCCAAGTTGAAATTACTTATTTTCTTTGTTAATTTTACTTAACTTAGTTAAGTAGAGTTTACTTAATTCCATGAAGTTTACTTAAAAAACATGCGTGCAAAAATTTGAAAAAGAAAATTAAGTAAATTTTACTTTTTTTTTTTTTCAGTGTAGGATTTCCTGATTGTCAAAATATCTTCCCTGTCTATCATTTAAATGTCTTCACTTGTTTAAATTTCATGTTGTTGTTGTTTTTTTCACCATTTTTCATCTTTTCCCATTCTGTCGTTCTGTCTCATCGTCAGTCATTGTCTTCCCTCTTATTCCCAGTCGTTACTTTTTTCATTCTCCCTCATCAGAGCCTGATTTCTCTATCAGCTGTGTGAAATGAAGGTACTTCACTTCAATACTTGCACCTTTGATTCTAGGTCATTGAATAAGACAGCCATTATGCAGAAAATATAATCATGTGCAATTAGATACCGTCCAAGATAATCACACGGTTCCCTGAGCCATTCCTCATTGATGTGTTTAAGATATGCAGGAAGAGATGGCTCGCACCCTGGCCGAGGTTCTCTCTCTAATTAAAGCAAAATGCCCTCAGAGAATAAGCTGTCATGGCAACCAAGTGACAGAGAGGCTGTGGTGTTTTTAAAGTAGACGAGGTACAGTGTGACAATGCATCACACACACAAAGTGTACCGAAGGTTTTATTTCATTTAATTAACATGAATTAAAACGTAAATGCAGGTTATTTATAATAAAACTGTGTTTAATATTAAAATGTTTTTAAAGTATTTAATAATAAGATATTTCAGCAATAAGCCAAAACATAGAAATTTGTCGAAATTTAGTTTTTTTTTTATTTTTAGAATTTCATGTACATGTGATAACAGGTATGCATGTATATGGCTTCTCCAACCAGAATTTAGAATTATACCATTGGTAACACTTTATTTCGATTAGCCACTTTAGACATTCTAACTATAAGTAACTTTGCAACTACATGTCAACTAGCAGTCATTAGAGTAATAGTAGACTGTCTGCTTAAAGGATTAGTTGACTTCAGAATTCAAATTTCCTGATAATTTACTCATCCCCATGTCATCCAAGATGTTTATGTCTTTCTTTCTTCAGACGAAAAGAAAGGATTTTTCTCCATATAGTGGACTTCAACAGGGATCAACGGGTTGAAGGTCCAAATGTCAGTTTCAGTGCAGCTTCAAAGGGCTCTACATGATCCTGTCATGATCACCAGTTGGAGTGCCCTAGTTAGCCACCAGAGGGCACTCCAACCCGGACTGTTCCTCGCCACACCCGTGAACTCCATTTCCCATAACACACTTCCCGGACTCATTGTCCTGTTTCATTGCACCCAGCTGTTTTGTGTTTCCTTGTGCCATGTGCTCACCTGTCTATTGTCTGGACCCCGCCCATCTTGTTATCTGTTCATTGGTTAATTTGCCCCACCTGTTCCACATCATTACCTGCCTTGTTTGTTCCCTACTTATTCTCCTTGTGTTTGCAGTCCTGTGTTGGTTCGTTGTTGTATATTCAGTCGTCGTGTTTTCCCATGTGTGTTCCCTCTTTGTCAATTCAAGTCAAGTCTAGCCTAGGTCAAGTCTGTTTTCCCCCACGGGGTAGTTTTTGTTGTTGTGTTTTGTTTTATTTTTTATTCATTTAATAAAGACCCATCCTGCATTTGAGTCCTCGCTCCTTCCAAACCCTGACAGAACGAACCAACACAGGACTGCAAACACAAGGAGAATAAGTAGGGAACAAACAAGGCAGGTAATGATGTGGAACAGGTGGGGCAAATTAACCAATGAACAGATAACAAGATGGGCGGGGTCCAGACAATAGACAGGTGAGCACATGGCACAAGGAAACACAAAACAGCTGAGTGCAATGAAACAGGATAATGAGTCCGGGAAGTGTGTTATGGGAAATGGAGTTCACGGGTGTGGTGAGGAACAGTCCAGGTTGGAGTGCCCTCTGGTGGCTAACTAGGGCACTCCAACTGGTGATCATGACAGATCCCAGATGAGGAATAAGGGTCTTATCTAGAGAAACGATTGGTCATTTTCTACAAAAAAATATATACTTTTTAACCACAAATGACCATCTTGCACTGCTCTGCAATGTGCCACGCATTACATAATCACGTTGGAAAGTTCACGTGGAAGTACCGATCCAGTGTCTACAAAGTGAACGTGCAAAGACTAAGTCAAATGGCCTTTGCAAATAAAATGGTAAAACAACGATGTCGGACAATTTTGAAGTTTTTCACCCTACCGTGGTACTTCCGCTTACATCACGTGTGAGCTTTCCAGTGTGATTACGTAATGCGTGGTGCGTCGCAGAACAGTGCAAGACAAGCATTTGTGGTTAAAAAGTATATACATTATCGATTGTTTCTCTAGATAAGACACTTATTCCTCATCTGGGATCTTGTAGAGAACTTTATAGCTGCACTGAAACTGACATTCGGACCTTCAACCCGTTGAACCCTGTTGAAGTCCACTACATGGAGAAAAAACCTTTCTTTTTGACTGAAGAAAGAAAGACATAAACATCTTGGATGATATGGGGGTGAGTAAATTATAATGAAATGTTAATTCTGAAGTGAACTAATCCTTAATCTGCACTTTATTTTGATGCTCTCCAACAGATATAACTATAAGTAACTTTGCAACTACATGTCAAATTATTCTACTAACCCAAACTTGACAGTTGCAGAGTTACTTATAGTTAGTGGAATGTCTAGTTAGAGGACAGTCAAAATAAATTGTAACTAAACTTTTTATGTGCTTTAGCTTTACTGTCTTTCTGTAAATCTGATCATATTGCACACTTTCAGCTTTTTGAAACATCCATCCAAATGTTTTGCAAACTTTCTTGTTTTTAATGTTGTTTTACTCTCTCTTTCTCTCTCTTTTTGTGTTCTGGAATGGGCAACTGAATCTCAGACTCCATGGTGAAGATGTAATAAGATTTAGGTTTCTGGCTGTCATAAAGCACAGTGGATTTGGTGTTCATGTGGTTATTTATATAACAGATTTGGGTCAAGAGGTTTTATTTTAAAGTGTTAGCCCTTTTAGCCAATCTCTGCTGGCAACATCCAATAATCGCCACTGTACAGAAGAAGAAAAAAAAAAAAAAAACATCTGACCTTTGGTGTGTTTGTTTTAGTTAGTGTGTTCACAAGTCAATGGCCACTCCAAAACTGTCATTTATTCATTCCTTCCTATTACTCACCTGTAAAGAAACATCACATTCTTTTATGTTTGAGACACAGTTTACCCGTTCTATCCTTAAGTGACCTCTCACTTCTTCCTTACAGCACAAAAGTTGACTTTCTCATCAAGTCAGTCAAACCAGAAACCAATTTTCAGAAAAAAAATCCAATTACTGAATCTATAGGATTATGGGACCAGCCTGTGGATTTTTTTTTTTTTTTTTTTTGGAATGATTCTGCCCACATGGTATAAAACCAGGCACTCTGGGTGTTTCGGGAGGAAAAAATATAATGTGCTGAAGACTGATTGGACTCGGACATTGTAAATTAAGAAGTCTTAAAGTAGTCAAATCTTGAGACCCTCTGAGATTGATTTAATAACTTTTAGTGCTTCAGTTTCAATCATAATTTTAGAGTGTGTTCACACTTGTAGTTTGGTTCTCTTGGTTCTTTTGGTCCAGACCAAAAAGAAAATTATACATTTAGTCCTGGTTCGGTTAGCATTCACGCTGTCATTTTAAAAACCGAACCTAAAGATACAAAACAAACAGAATGGCTTTTATGACGTATATATTTTGCAATGGAACTTACTGAACACCAAAAACAATGCTGTGTGCTGGGCTAAATGAGCACTAGAGTTCATTTTAATCAAACCAAACATGCCAAGAGTGAACAAATATACATTATATGGAATTTATAGGACCAAAAGAAAAAGGTTCATAATTTAGTTTATAATTTGATTAATTAAATGGGACAAATGTGGTAATAATACTTCAAAGTTTGTTTGTTTGTTGTTAAACTCCCTAGTCTCCTTTAAATAAAATTATTCCTCATCATTTCTTGCTATACGCAGTCTACTATGAATATGACTTTGCAATATGCTATTTCATTGTTTCCCCTTGTCTTGTAGTTTTATTGAAATATTGTCTCTCTTTGACAATTCAATTTGAGGCGGTCTTATCTGGCCCAGACGAAATGGTGCGTGTGTTCTGGAGCCTGGCTCGCTTTATAGCCTTCTGTTGCATCAAGGTGAGAAAGACATGGGAGTGATTTCTTTTGCCATCATGTGCAACTATAAATCCCCCATGCCCACCCTGGATAACAACAAATGCTTACTGACAGGTTAACGTGTACCATTTGATATTGATGATCTATGGCCTTTCATAGGAAACACAAGCACATTTCAGCTTTGATTCAGCTTTTGCATATGAGTCTCTCAAGAAACGGCTCTCAGTCTTATATTCACAGCTATTCGGTGGAATTTGAATAATATATTCATGAAAACGGCTGGGGATACAAACAAAAGATGTGGATCAGCCCTGGTTATTTTGCTTTCTTCGCAGTCATTACAAAATGTTCCTATGAAATGATATTATTTTGTTCTATTGAATTTCACATTCACTTCCAGTGCATATTGCAATATTTGGCTCCAGAGTGAAGGAAGACTCCTTGTTTCTTCACTCATCTAATATTTTAAACCCCATGTGATGGAGAAATATCTGAGCTCAGAAGCCAAATATGGGATAAATTCTGGGAATTTGTAGCGGATTTGTAGCGTCTGCAAGTCTAATAACCAAGTAGATGAAGTATTTAGTGAATTTGGGCGATTTTAGTAAAGTCCAATGACGCCCACATTCATCATTTATACAAATGTTCTACTTTGAAGGGATAGTTTACCTATACTTTCTTCATTAGGAGACAAAATTCTAGGCTGGATGAATGTGAATAGGAGGACCAAGGGTTGTCAAGGTCCAAAAGTTGGTTTAATACAACTTCTGTGCTGTATTTTAATTCATCCATTTGTATGAACAAACCAAAATTGAATTCACTTCCGTTATAGCTTTAAAATCTCAGTTGTGCAATTTGAATATGTGTATATATTAGGAGTATAATGGTACATGTATTCGTCCCGAACCGTCACGGTACGGACAGCACTGTTCGGTGCATACAGTCATATGACAGATACAGTCAGTCACAGGCGATAAACGCTCCAACCCAGAATGGAGGGGTGTGCGGTAATGCAATGCTGTTTGCTAACCGCCATAACAGAAAAAAGAGCAGAAGAAGGAACTTGTTGTATGACCTTGGAAAATAGTCCATTCTAAGGCCTTGTTTACGCCTGGTATTAAGATGCGTTTTGTTCGATGAGATTACAAGTGGACGACACTAAATAAAGGTGTAAATAGGGTCTAAAATGTTCTTCTCCACTTTCGACCACTTCCAGAGGTAGTCGAAAACGTATCTGACCGGATTGCTTTCATAGTGTAAACGCTCATGTGGTCAAATGCGTTGGAACAGCCACAAAAGACCGCCTACTCTCTGTCTACTGACCTAATGTGTGCTAGCTAGATGTGATTTAGGGGCCGTTTACACAACAAAAAAAAAAACTGAAAACTTTTTATGCGTTTTGGCCGTTCATTTACGCGACAATGGCGGTTTGGAGGCCTGAAGACGCAAACTTTTGAAAACTGGTTTCATAGTGCAAGTTTTTGAAAATGACACTGTTATCTTCTCAGTGTAAACTACAAAAATAGGATTTTGAGGTCATGTGTATTACGTTTTCACTCAATAGGCGCATAATGTTTCTTTACAAAGTGACATCGCCAACTACTGGCCTGGCAGCATAACACAGTATTGTTAATCATTTTCACAGATCCTTGTAAACGGGGATCATTTTGACAATGGTGTTGTCTGTACGCAAAAAATGCTAAGGAAAAACTTTTCCATTTTTAGTACATCGTTGTCGTGTAATCATACCCCAAATCTTTGTCGGCTGAATACGAAAAACGTACTAAGCACAATTATGGCTGGGACAATAAATCGATACGTCACTCGATTCTGAGATTTTCCGAATGCAAAGGGATTCTTTCTCGAATCGATTCCGAGCTTAGTTTTTAAAAGCAGATGGCGCTCTAGGCTAGTTTTTAACCACACGCTCAAATGCTCATGAAGAAGAGTGCTGAAGAGTTCTCGCGCATTCGACTGAGACTGAGAATGTACTAGCTCCTCAGAATGCTTTTATGATGCGAGATTAATGTAAACAGCCCACTGCAAACACACTTGTAAATTGCTTCCCCCTTTTCAAAATGTTATGAATGATTATGTTATAGAAGGTTCAAGTGGTGTTCGTAAGGAATTGGAAGCAAGCAGAGTACGGCTGTTTCTAAAGCATGCAGTGCTATCTGCTGTTAAAAACTAAGCTCAGAATCGATTCAAGTTTCGGAAAATCTCAGAATCGATCCAGAATCTTTTCTCGATTTGTGATGCATCGATTTAAGGCAAGGCAAGGCAATTTTATTTGTATAGCACATTTCATACACAATGGTAATTCAAAGTGATTTACATAAAGAGGAATAATAAAAATAAAACATAAGGAATAGATATAAAAGTAAAAACAGAGAATTTTGCTATCTGGATGGATGAGCTAGGAAGTCTTAGGGAGTTTTTTTTTTTTTTTTTTTAATTAAGGGATTTATTGTCCCTTAAGTACAACATTCTCTCACCATTGCTGATTTCTAACAGGTGTTCGACGTGGTCTTGCTGCTGTCAGAGCAGAAACGAAAGCTGCTGCTCTCCGTATGTTTTTCTGTCATCTCCGGTCACATTCATATGTAAATTGCGTGAGCTTATTTCGTCCATTAGAATGACAGATCTAAAAAATCTCATCGATTTACCTGCCCATAGACCCTCCCCTCAAAAAAATTAGGACAGAAGTGGCTGAAAGCAGACAAAAGGGATGAATTACAACACCAGGTATAAACTGGAATGGTCTCCCTCATCTACTTTTGATCCAAAACGCATCTTAATAGCAGGTGTAAACAGGGCCTTAGATTCAAAATAACTAATTTTATGATACATTTATGGTTCATTGTGGGGGCTTAACGGCTCCTGGTCACTATTCATTGTATTGAACTTCTGCTTTGTGTTCCATAGAATAAAGAAAATCATACAGATTTATAAGATTAATGATGATAGAATTTGCGTTCCCAGGTGAACTGTTCTATAATAACACCACACGCTTGAGCATTGTGTTACAGGGGAGTAACACGACTGCCAACAAGGTGAATCACACTGACACATTCATGGAATGCAAACATTTACGTTAACAGACATAAATCAAAGTGTTCTTTCTGTCCATATCTCAGTCCCTCTGTCATTAAAGCTCTCTTCCACAGTCTTTCTTTGCTCATTACGGCGTGAGGAGATTCAGCAGAGGCCTTGTTAAAGGCAGGAGATGCCGGCTGTGAGAGAGCCGAGCCCCAGGCGTGAGTTAGTGCGCTGTGTGTTTGCTCTAGCCGTGAGCTCTGTGTATTTACTAATATTAGTGGAAGTGCTGGAGGCAGAAGAAAGAGAGGCCAGGGAGGGCAGCTATTTTTACTAGTCGGTCTGTGCCTTGTTCCTGCCCAGTCCCTGCCCACGCGTGGCCATGTGTGCACTCACCTAGTGGTGCTGCATACTGCGTAAGGCAAAACTCAAAACTGTCTCTATTGCTTTGTGTCTGTCCACTGTCTATATCCTTCCACCTCTACCACTCCTGCAGTCCTTTAATGACTGAAAAACATTTTAAAAATGATTTTTACACATTCTGAAGAAAACGGGAGTGATGCTTGCCTATGCAGAAGTTGCTGCCACTGTATTGTGGATGATTGCCAGCCGGGGTTTTTAATAATATATTGAATTTTTCAGTACGAATAAACAAGTAATAATACACACAACAAATGGGCTATTTCCATAAATATTAGATGATATTGATAACAGTGTTATTATTGTCAACTAAAACTTTAACTAAACCTGCATTTGAAAAAAAAAAATGAAATAAAATAAATTTGAACTGAAATAAAATAAAATGTTTTATATTTAAAAAAGTTTATTTCATCTAGTTGACAATTCTCATTTTCATTTTGAGAACTACTTTGTTTAGTTGAAGTTCTAAAATAACTCTAAATAAACTAAAAACTAGTTTAAAAACTCAATAAACTACTATATACAGTAAATATAGTAAAAAAAAAATAATAATAATAATAGCAAAAACACAACAAAATTGCCAAATCCTTTAAATTTAAAATGGAAACAAAATATAAAATAAAATCTAATTCAGAATATTAGTATAATAGTGTACATTGATTGATTAAAATTGATTTTAAATCTATTTCGTTATGTTTAATCAAATTAACTGTAATTTTATGGACTATGTTGGAAGATCACTTCATTTCCCAGAGTGTGTGTTCATTTTGTTTGTCTCTTTATTTATTGATTGATTTATTTATAGTGTGTTGGTAAAATTGTTGCAAAGATGTTCTTTGAGGTTACTAGGGAATTGCTAGGTTGTTACTAGGGTGTTGTGGGTGACTGGCAGGATGTTGCTAGGCCGTTGCTATATGGTTGCTGGGGTGTTCTAGCTGGTCCCACTTTTTTTCGTTTTTTTTTTATTATGTACCTTGCAAAAACTGCATGCTTACAAATGTAATAGCTCACCATTCAGATATCATTTATGCCTGTAGCACAAACAGTGCAGTGTGAGTTATGAAGTGTAATTCTTTGGTTATAGAGTTTTGTTGAAATCCTTAACACTAGATATCAACAATAATAAAAGCGGTGCTTTCTAAAAATATAAACGTGAGAAAAAAAAAAAAGCCTGAAGTTACTGCCTTGTGCCTGAAGCTATTTTAAGACTTCTGCTTTATGTGTTTGAATTGGGCTGAGGTTTGCAAAACAAATGAATGCTGCTGCTCAGACTTTAAATAGCTTCTTGCAAGACCTATGCAAAAATAAATCCATTCATACAGTCAATGATATATAGTCCTCATTGACATTGCAGTGGTAATGCAGGGGCGTGATGTTTCCTTCTCTGGGCTGGCTGGAGGAGATGAGTGAGAGTGTGAGCGTGTATCAGGAAATAACACAGTCTCTGCTCTCTCTTCATTTTAAACTCTATTCTTCCCTCTCATTTCTCTCTATAACTGCTATCCAGCAGCAAACACCTCCTCCTGCCACTCTTTCCTTTCCTTTCCTTTCCTTTCCTTTCCTTTCCTTTCCTTTCCTTTCCTTTCCTTTCCTTTCCTTTCCTTTCCTTTCCTTTCCTTTCCTTTCCTTTCCTTTCCTTTCCTTTCCTTTCCTTTCCTTTCCTTTCCTAACCACTCATCTTTTCTAATCAATAATCATTCTTTCATCCATATCCATATCCATATCCCTTTCCCTTCCTCCCTTCTTTCCTTCCTTCCTTCCTTCCTACTTCTCTTTCTTACTTTTCCTTATTACTTTCTTCCTTCAGTTTCATTTTCCCTTTCTTACTTTTCCTTTATTTCCTTCTTTATTCCTACTGTTTCATTTTCCCTTTCTTTATTGTTTCTTTTTATTTTTTCCTTCTGTTTCCTTTCTCTTCCTTCCTACTTTCTATTTCCTTTCCTTACTTTTCCTTTATTTATTTCTTTTTACCTTCCGTTTCCTTTTCCTTCCTTCCTTCCTTCCTTCCTTCCTTCCTTCCTTCCTTCCTTCCTTCCTTCCTTCCTTCCTTCCTTCCTTCCTTCCTTCCTTCCTTCCTTTTTCCATGTCTTATTTTTCTTTTTATCTTCCTTCATCCCGTTTCCTTTTCCCTTCCTTCTTTCCTTTTCATTTTTTGCTTTTATTTTACTTTCTTTGTTTCTTTTATTTTGCTTTCCTTCCTTCTTTCTGTTTCTTTCTTTCGTTTCCTTTATTTCCCTTTTTCTTCTGTTTTCTTTCCCCTTCCTTCCTTCTGTTTCCTTTTTACCTCCTTCATTCCTTCCACTTCCCTTCCCTTCCATTTCCATTACCTTTCTTTCTTTCTTTCTTTCTTTCTTTCTTTCTTTCTTTCTTTCTTTCTTTCTTTCTTTCTTTCTTTCTTTCATCCTTCCTTCCTTTCTTTCATCCTTCCTTCCTTCCTTCCTTCTCTCTGACCTACACATGTGTTTCTTCTCCTCTTTGACAGGTCTGGTGTTATCGATTCATACTTGTATCAGTTCTCCATGTCCTCTTCATTCACCTCCCTGTTCTACCTTCTCCTATTTTGTTTTCACAGCAACCTCTGAGTTCCTACGCTGTTTTCCTTTTCTCCTTTCATTCTTCAGCTTTAACAGGGACTCATCTTTCAACTGAATTTCTTCATTACATGTTTCTGCTTGTGGCTTCATTATCCTGACTACAGGTGTTGCTAGACCATATCTTACATCTCAACCCCCATAGATCTGTGGAAGTAGTTCTTATAACTCTCTAAATTATATGATCATGTGACCTCTTGTCACCTTTGACGAAAGAAGCTAATAAAATAAATTCAACAGCTTACCCTGTCTACATAAAACGCAGAGCCCCACTAAAACTTAAAACATAGAATCGCTTACAATTCCAACCTGTTGCAGCAGGTTGTCATTCAATGATAATTCCGTTAATTAGTAATGTATCTGGCTAATATAGCATTACATTTCCACCGTGCTATTTCTGGACTTCAGTACAAAAGTGGCAATTAAAGCACCAGCTCTGGTATAATTGTTCTTCAGTAAGTCAGTTATTTTTAGTAGTCTGACATATACAATTATCCTTTGCATATGTCATTTTCTCTGTGTTGCTTTGATGAAGGGCTGGAGGTCACCCTGCCAACCATGAGCATCTGTGAAGTTAGCTGTGTTGTCAAGGCTGCAGCATGTGGCGTGTCAGCCTGTTGCGTGAACATCCTGTTCCCTCTTTCTTATTTTGAAGCTAGCTCTGCTTGGGATCAATCAGGTGTGTGTATATATAGCACATTTTGGCTAAATCTGAAGTAAATAAACTAATATGTAGCAATATTTAACAATTTATGCACTGCAGCAGATTATCAGACGTCACTTTGGCATGCAACTATTGGTTACCTCACCTCACCTATAGCATCTACAACTCTGATGCACTCACCGCCGGCTCCACTCCACTGTCAATCCCACAATCCCTCTATAAGCCTGGAGCTCAGCTTCCATAGAGAACGAATTGGAAATGGCCGCTTACGCTTCCCTTTTCTCTGCATCAATGGACACATACTGTTAGAAGCACTAACAAACCTTTTCCTTTACGAAACCTAGAGCATGTATTGTTCAAACACACTCATTGTAACAAACAGTGGCCGCTGAGGTCTCGTTGGCACAATCGAGTGTACGGCTCCCTCATCCAGAGTCTTGGACCCTGCCTGTTCTCCTGTAGAGAGCGCCTGCAGCCAGCAATCACTCACATTGTAGCGAAGGAAGTCTTCAGCCAGGCTGGAGGGAGACTGCATTGCTGGCACAAGGCCAGAACTCACCTACTGAAGCAGACCCACACATCAGCGTTTGTGTAAGTTTGTGTGTGTGTGCCAGGTGAACAGGAGGCTGCATTGATATAGAAAATCTGCAACGAGTGACAGCTCTGTATGAAAATGATCTTTGCTTGTAAGTGGATCACTTTTTGAATTTTGTGTCACTTAAACAATAGTTTCACTGTAAGAAAGGATTGTTGGTTTAACTTAAAAAAGTAAGTTACCAGGTTGCCTTAAAATTTTGAGTTCATTGAAATGAAAAAATAAATAAATAAAAATGAGTTAATACAATGAATGTGACTGGTTTAATCAACAAAAACAAAATATTATGTTATCTGAGCCACATTAATTATGGAAAAAATTTTGTGATAACAAATCATGAAAATAATGTTTTACAGTGTTGGAATGATTTAAAACGGAATCAACATCCTTTATGTTTTTTAAAGAAGTCTCTTGCTCACAATTTTTATTTTATTTTAATATATTTATTTAATATATTTTCAAATTTAATTTATTCCAGTCTTCAGTGTCACATGATCCTTCCGAAATCATTCTAATATGCTGATTTGCTGCAAGAAACATTTATTATTATTATTATTATTGAATTAAGTTTTAGCTGCTTAATGATTTTTGTGGAAACCGTGATAGATTTTTTCATTTGAAACATTTTGTAACTGTTTTCATCATTGATGATATTAATAAATGTTTCTTGAGCACTAAATCAGCATATGATTTCTAAAGGATCATGTGACACAGAAGACTGAAGTAATGATGCTGAAAATTCAGCTATGCCATTACATTTTAAAATATATTAAAATGTAAAACCTTTTTTGTGATCAAATGCAGCCTTGATGAGCAGAACAGACTTCTTTCAAAAAAATGTTTGACTGGTAGTGTATGCAGTAAAAACAAATATTCAGTTTATGATGTTATAAACAATTCATGCACAGTTCATTGAGCCTGCTATTGAAATGAAATCCCCAAAGTAGCAATTACTCACTTGTAAGAAGTAGTTTCTCTTAGCTTATCCCAATATATAAAGTTTTAGAGTATACACATGACAAAACCCATGAAGCAGAGCGTCTGAGTGCAGCCCTGCTTTCCTCTGATGTGAATAATGAGCAAAGAGACGGCAAGCGTTTAATGAGAGTGCTCTGCTCTCGTAACGCTCCATGTCTGCTGGCATGCGGAGATGTCATTTGTATTTTATGAAACCCAAGTGTGAATGTCTGAGAGTGGCTGATGGAGGTTTTGGCTCAGCGGGATCAACGGAGGCCTCTTACTGAGTGGCGTTACTAGGATGCCATCCTGGGGTGGGCAGCTAAAGTCAATGTGAGAAGAAGAAATATGGGCAGGAAAAGCAGTTTTGATGCTTTAGATGTTCAAAACAAAGTCACAGTGCCAAAAAGTAATATGTTTGAGCCATAAATGGCATACTAGTGGACAGCCATCCAAAAATCTGGTTCAAATGAGTCAAAGTTAAGGCTCGTTCACACCAATAACGATTTACTATATTTGCTATATTTGCATCCACACACCAATGAACGATAACGGTCTGTTTATTCTCAGTTCACTGCTGTTTCAAAGTGTGTACAATGTGTTTTCGCTGTTCTTGTTGCATTTACACAGCTTTTACCAGCAGATGTCCTCAGCATGCTATGTTTCGAGTGAATAGCTAGTGTAATCGATCTAATCTAACAATGAATTTAGCTGACGTAGTCAATATAGTGGAATAAAAACTACAACGTCAAAGGAAGCAAGACAATGTTGTCAAAACTAGCGCTGGATACCTGAGGTAATTTTATGTTATATTGTTTGCTAGCCTGGCATAATCATCTAATCATTAATATTTCTCACCATTTATTCCGAGGATATGACCGATTGTTTTCCATATGTCCATTTTTTTAAAATGTCCATTCTTGAAAAGGGGGTTTGACTTGTCAAACAGTGGTGGATTTTCTGGACCTCTGCGATATCTGTGCAGTGTTATTTGCCATTTTAAATGCGCGAACCCTTAAATTAGAATGGATTCTGATTGGCTGTCAGTGTTTTATCGTTTAACAGCTATTCTTTTATATTTAGAACTATTTTTAGAACTATATCTTTATCGTTATCTTTATCGCTCTTGGTGTGAACGGGCCTTAATTCTTTAGAAACAATTCAACAAAATGAGGCTTTAAACATGGCTCAGCCATTCAGAATCAAGAAACAGAACTATCTGTTTTATAAAGTATATTTAATTTGTTAAGTATATAATTTATTGGATTATCCAAAATAGGCATTGCCCTGTGGTTATTAAAATATCAACCTAAAGAAATCAATTAATTTCCAGCAAAAAAATAACTAAATCTTGATGTATGTATGCTTTGCTTTATGTAGTATAAATATGGCCGGTCAGAGCTCTGAACGATCATCAAACTGCCTTCTACTCTTGGTGATTGAGTAAAGAATTAGACCTACAATAACAACTTTGCAATTCAGATTTTAAGGGCTTCTTCTTAACAGGCTGTTATTTTCATTTTCTTTGGAAAATCGTGAGAAACATTAAAGTAGAACAAGACTTAGCTCTTACAACAGTTCCTCAAAGAGCGCTTTCAGATCCCAGCAGGAGAGCTCCACTTAAATGAGTGCTGAATTTCAGCCTGCAAGCTCTTCTCTCTCCATTGCATGTCTTTAGGGGCTCTTGCCTCAATTTATGCAGCCCAAAGCGCTATCCTTTCCAGTCCTCTATTCCCTACTTAGCGACCAGGCTGCTATTGTCAGATTCCTTACCTTCTTGATTGGAAAACATGCCTGCAAAGTTGACATGTTCACTTCCTATGGGCAAAGAGCCACAACGACTGTCACAGCTGTTGGCTTTCAGTTTCATAAAAAGCTAGTGGTGAAATGGAGAAAACAAAGTTCAGTCATAAAAGTTCAGAGACGTTACGGGTGAAATGCAGGATAAGAGAAAATGAGACAAAAAGACTGATGCATTATGAGAAATAAAAGGTAAAAGATGGGGGAATTAAATCAGAATGGCATTTGAGCTGACATGAGGGAGGCCGTGGACTGGAGGGATTTGATTTACTTCTCCATTCTGCCAAACGCCAGAAGTATTGCTGTTAAACACCCTAAATTCCTTGCAGAGTGAGAAAATCTATGGAGATTTATTTTGGTGATAAATTAAACTGGTTCCAGAACCGATAGTCAGAACGAAGAAAAGAAAGAAAGAAAAAAAAAAGAGGCAGGTTTTGTGTCTGAGACTTGTAAATTTAAACGGTTATAATCTGAAATAGGATTAACAATAGTGTTTTTCTCCCATCTGATATCCTTTAGGCAATTCACTCATTCTCTATTGACCGAGTGCTGTCGCATATGTATATCACAGAAATCTGACACGTTTAGGATGACACTCATGGGGTGATTGAGCTGGAAAGACCAAAGACTGCCATTATCATTCAACTGACATCAAATAATAATGTCTGTGCTATTTTCCAGTACAAAGCCTTTGAAACAACCAATTACACGCATATTATCTGTCAACTGATTCACATTCAAGTGTCACAAATCGTTCATATGCGCCCTTATCTCTGGATATAATCTGTATGCGGTCTCCAGGAGAGTCTGTGAGCGAGGGCGGATTTATTGATTTTTTTTTTTTAAATGTGTGAGTGCTGGAAACCTGTGGGGAGACTGTGGACTCCCAGCGTAATCTACACACGGCTGCTGAGAATGTTAAATAGCGAACCTTGAAAATCTTCTTTGCCTAGAAAGACCCAGCAACCTTTGGTATTTCCACAAAAAGCCATTCTTTCCTCTTTAATTGTCCGTTGACTGCATTTTCAGAGACTGTGAGGAGGAATTCATGGCTCCTTGAACCCCAGACTAGAGGAAATCTATTTTTAGCTCAGCACTGGCTGTTACTTCACAAGAGTAAGCTCAGCATACAAAGGGATTGTGAAACAGCGGCTCTGCTGTACGTTCATTAGGAGCGAATGTAAATCGTATAATCTTCTGTATCATATGCTGCAGGGCCGTCTAATGAGTCTCTGCAGTTGTGTGAGTGTTTGGAGATAAAGCATCTTTTAATCCTGTTGAGGTTTTGATGCGCTGTCACTTTTCTTTTGGTTTAACTCTTTCCATTCTTTACTACGCTGTGAAATAAATCAGTTGAAAAACTGATTTGTTTAAACTTAAGTTTGTTATGTTTATGGACAGATCCCTATAAATCAACACAGTGCAAAGCGTAATTCGAAATGTGAGTGAAACACCTGTGAAAAATCAATATGGAAAATTCCTTTGGACTGTGTTTTTTTTACGAACTAAAGGCCTGTTCACACCAAGGACGATAACTATAAAGATAGAGATAATGATATAGCTCTAAAAATCTGATGATCATCAGCATGAAACGGAAATCTTTTCTTTTCTATTGTGTGACGTATATATCTGAGTGAAATGGCTTTTAAAAAAAGAATGAAAGTAGGGCGGGACTTGATTTTGTCCATGGGGAACTGATTGGATGGATGTGGTTTGCTATTGGCCGATTTCATGTGAGTGACAGGTCGTCCCGTCCTCACGCCAGTAAACGTCATTAGATGAGAGATGTTGCTGCAAGAGGAAGGGGAAGTTATTTTGATTAAAGATTATGAGGACACATGAATTTAACAAAAATCATTTATAATAAATACTGCAATATTCGTTTAAAAAAACAAACAAGAAATGTTCAATTTGATTTCATGGTGACCTTAAAATGGAATTGATTTTCCAAACATTCCTTCTGTCTGCCATTGGTCAGACAAACAGATAATTCTGCCTGCATTGTCAGTGTAATGAGATCTGTTTGGTCTCTTCGCTGTTTGCTGATGATGTCATCTATGTTGGCCGGTGATTGAGGAACTAGATCATTCAGAGATGTTCTTATTATTGGGAGATACCAACCTCTGTGGCTCTACCATCTGCAATGGTCAACTTGGTTCACATGTGCCCTGATAACCCACATTACATTATAGCCTTAATGTCATTGAATTGATGTCAAGAGTTGTACAATCACTTTTTGCCAAATACCACATGAATTAGAAGTGGAATAAACTGAATACTGTGCATGCTTTTCATGGTAATTCTATATAGTGAATGGCACATAATGCATTGTATGGAGAATGAGGGAATGAAAACAAAATTCATAATTATCATGCTACTGGAAGCCTTCAAAGTCTTTTTCCCCCTCAGAATGGGCTTTATAACTCGAATGCAAGATATAAATGCAAGTTTATATCTCATAATTCTGAGAATTGCAAGATGTAAACTTGCATTGTGAGGGAAAAAAGTCAGAATTTGCGAGCTTATATTGAGTTTATATAAAACTTGCAATTATATTTTAAAACATTTTATTCCATGACTGAAACAAGCTTCTATACATAATAGTCCATTTAGCCTCTTTCAGACATTTAGTATTTAATGTACTAGTATTTAAAGTACGTCTTAAAAACCCATGATACATTACAACATATGCTCCCTCTATTGATGAGATGTGAGAATATGATGTCATTTCCCCTTCTGCTGGAATTATGAGGTGAACAAAGGTGAACCTCACAGTTATCTTTAAATTCTGTGACCGTGAGCCTTTACACGCGGAGATGTGAGTCGTCTCGTCTTTCTTCACTTCCATAAATTGAAAGCTGGCCCTTTTTGCCCGTCTCATCACACTGCCGTTGTGCACGGGGTCGAAACTCTCAGAAATGCAATCTCACCTTTAACCTTGGTGATTCTGATGGTTAAGAGACAGCAGTAAAGAAAAGTGCTGTCTGTGCTAGTTTAAGCGAGAAAGAGGCGACATGGACAGGTGATTCCCAATGACCCCAGAGAAAAGCTCCAGGGAGGAGACAACTGCCGTCCGCACTGTCCCCTTCAGGTGAATTGCAAGAGGAAACCCTTGTGGCCTGAAATAATAACTCTGCCAGTTTTCTTCAGTTTCAGTCATGGGCTTTGCCAAGTTTGATTTTCTTATTCGAAGCCATAAATTACACGAGTGCTTCCTAGGTTTTGTTGACTGGACTGAACCGCCTGGTTAGTGTGTAAATCACAGGCACCTTATTCTGTGGTCAAGGCTGGATAGTTCATTTAGCCATTTGATTCATGAAGTGACTGACAAACCAAAGCGATTGGTTGTGCTCGAGTTTGCCCTCCAATGCTGACTTGTTGATTTAGAGGCCTTTCCATCCTCCTGCAATCCCACATAGTTAACTCTGAAAAAATAATATAGGGGCTTTCGCATCAGAGGAACATTTTCTTACAGTAGTTCCTATAACTATTGGCAGAAATACCTGCTTTTTGGCGTGTTCGTACTACAGGAACTGCTTGAACGCCTTTTGGGGGACTAAATTAGCTCCTATTTCAGAGTACGTTTTAAATGAGCACAATAGGTGTAGATATAACTACAATTGATGGAAGTGTATGATGATTCGCCGTTTTTAAAAAGCTCTGCAAACACACGGTGCATTTGAAATCGCATACTGTCGGAGTAAGTATGACATTTGAATTTGAACTTACTTCACGACCGTTAAAAAAGTACGATCTATATAGTATGAATGTGTGAAGTATGAATGTAATTCCATGTTGTCATTATCATGTGACCTACCAGTGTCAGTTACGTCGCTTCACCTCCATAAATCCTCTCCCGGGGCCTCATGGGATAGTAAAATGTCCATCGAATGCGCACTTCAAAATCTCGCCGGAATTAGTAGATCATCCAGGGACTTTTCGCCTAATGCTTTTCGAATACTATGTATTCATATATTTACTCTTGCTGCGTTCCAGGCGGGTTTTTGAGCCCGTAAGTCACGACTTCAAACCATGATTCTCGACTTTATAGCGTTCCAGGCAAGTCACGCCAAACTGCCTGAGTGTAAACAATCCAGCATGGCGGACCGTACGGGGCTTATGCTCATTTACAATCATTAGATCGCCAAAGGTGCTTACTCCTTGATTATTTGAGGGAAACAGTGGAGCAAAATGCTGCATAAGGCAAGAGAAGCTGTTTTACCTTTTATTTTACGTTATTTTACCGTGCACTTGCATAAACACTGCATCCGTGGGGGCTGCCATTGTTATTTCGCGGACTATGTGATGTCAGAGCGCGGAACTGGGAGTACATCGATCTACTACGAGTTCACGGGTGGGAAGTCGCGGGTATGACTGCCGTTCCAGTGTACTTTCACGGGTAGAAGGTTGTAAAAACACGGGTTACGGGTTGCCTGGAACGCGGCATAAGTTATTAGTGGGAAGTATTTGATTTCGGACACAGCGACAGTTTACATAGGCTATACTAACTCCTCGAACATGGAAAACAGTGATAGAAGGACCGACGCTGAAGTCCAGGCACTTATTAACCTTTACGCTATAAGGAGGAAATCCAACGCGACTTTGAAAGGACCAAGTGAAACATGATTACATGTAAGCATTTCTGCTCAGCTAGCGACATTGGGCATCAACCACACGGCAAACGCTATTATACTTTTTTTTTATACCGTTTACTTCCTTTGTTTAACAGTTCTTTCTAATAACTTATTAGATAGGACTGTTAAACAGATCGTAAACTAATGAAGACGGAGAATGTGAGCTCTGTGTGCTCAGGCTCGGGTGTTCTTAGCGCTGTCAAAATAAAAGTCCTTGAATTTAGGTCATTCAAGATTCACATATATTAAAAGGTGAAGAACCACCATTATGTCTTCCTTGTCAAACTCCAATGACTGTTAAAATATGTTTATTAACTGATATATTTAAAGTATTGCCTGTAAGAATTGTAGAATTTTTGTCTTATATTAATCTTAAATGTCTATTATAGCTTTTTGTTATCTGTACAACTTTTGTTATTTACTTTGTTCTCACCATGAAGATAGCCTTACTGCTGACATGGCATTAAAAATATTAAATAAATAAAAAGGGCGATAATTCTGTACATCAACAGCCGTCTGTGATTCAAAGATTAAGACATTTTAATTAACATAAGCAGAGTCGCTCTCATCAGTAAACGTATTCATAAAGGACAGAAATGCTTTATAACTGAAAGAGGATTTGGCAGAATTCTGTTCAAATCTTTTCCTTATCAACACACCAGCTAAGGAATCAATGCGTTCAATTTGCATCTAAATCCAAGGCTAATCAGCTAATTAATTTAGTCATTCATTTGGTTCAATAAAATAGCCTAAGCTGTGCAGTCAGTCGCTGCTGCTGCTGCTCAAAAGTCCTTGTAGGAATAAAAGCTTCCATTTTCCCAATTACCCTCATTCACTTGGTTTATTTGAGTGAGCTTGAGGTGTTAGGTTTGGCAACCTGCACTCAAAAAAATATTACCAATTAAGATGGAAAAGAACTCAAGCTAACTAGCTGAAGACATTACTGTAACTTCACCCATTAATAGACACGATACTTCCTTGGAAATAAATTCCAGCACAGCGCTAAACAACCATAATGAAATTAGCTTTCACAATAGATAATGCTTTACAATCAATTCTGTTAGAGAGCTACATTTGGCAATTTTTCTGTTCAATAAAATACCATACTTACTTTTTGAGTAATAAAAACACTATTTCCATGTCACTTTTACAACATTTCAAGTCCCTCAGTAAAACACATTCAGTTTATTAGTACTATTTCAGAAATTGTATACCTGTTTCATGTATGTATGACTGACAAATATGCATCACATTATGTTTATTAGTTTATGTTAAAACTGTGTAATCCAAAAAGGGGGAAAATGTATATGCAATTCAAATGCATACATCTTTTTTGAGTGTTGCTTACATTTACATTTTTATTCTTTTTGCAGAGGCTTTTATCCAAAGTGACTTACAATTGAGGAATACAACAAGTGATTCATCTAAAGAGGCAATAAACATAAGAAGTGCTCTTAATACAAAGTTTCAGCAATTGTTCAGTATAGTAAAAGCTATAGGGAGGAATTAAGGAATAGTATTTTTTTTATTTTTTTTTTCTTCAGCAGGCTGCAGTAAAGTGCTCACAGAAGAGATGAGCTTTCAGCTGTTTCTTGAAAACCGTCAAGGATTCGGCTGCTTGGATAGTGTTGGGAAGATTATTCCACCAGCAAGGTACAGTGAGCGAAAATGTTATTGGCTGTGATTCTTTTAATTGCGAATGAACTCCCAACAGGACATCCCCAGAGGCGAGACGGGATGGGAAGAGTACTGGTTTCAGTCAGGGTTGGAGTTGGGGGTTGGTGGTGGGATCTTCCACTGAGGCTGTAACTCAATTTGGCCACAATCTCAGTTGATCTCATCTTATTAGTGTCTCTGTCGTCTCAGTGTGCTGAAGCACTTTGTTCACCATCAGGTTCTGTAGAAGGAATGTAAAGAGAGCGAAAACAAGATGGTGGAAGAGAAGATGTTCATGAACTACATGAATATTCACCTAATTCAATTTCAAATAGGATGGATATCACTTTATGAATAACACATGGGAAGGAGCATAATGAATAAATTTAATATAATGTAGATGTTTGATATATATGAAAATTAAACCCTTTAAAATTAGTACAATATTATTTTTATACAAGATTTAAGTTACTGTTACATAAGTTGCTTCTGTAACCTCTGTTAACCTATTGAACTTTTAATAACACAACCATTTATAACAGTAGCCATATCCATACTTTGTGCAGACATACTTTTTGAGAAGTAATAATTAGGATTTTTACTGTCGAATAAAATTTGTAGCTCCTGTCCATCTTTTGAAAGCACACTTTCTTGATCTATAATGTATAATGTGTATAATGTATTATATAGGTGTGTAATACATTATACACATTATACATTATAGATATTATCTCACCACACACATTACTGACATTATCTCAACACACATTTTGGGTCAGAAAATCTTATATATAAAATGATACAGGTGACATGAAAGGAAAAATGGTTTTATATTAGATTAAAAGGTGCTGGATGCAAATGTGCAGTGACCCAGACCCTGCTCTATTAAAATGAATGGGAATGCTCTTTGCTGATCCATAAACAAACAAAATGATGTGGATCAATAAGCCCTGTGGCCACTGAGGCCTTGAGCCGCTGTCCATAAATCTCAGAAGGCCACCCGTTCATTAAATTATAAAAGATCCATGAGCCGTGAAATTCTGAGGCCGAAAGATCCCAGTGGTGCCTAAAAATAGACTTCTACAGACGTTTCCGTTCGTATTGTTTCTTCAGAAGCCTTTTAACTTTGTCTCAGTCCCAGAGGTCACCGAAGACATGCGTTCTCCTTCCCTCAGTGCAAATGTGTCTCTTTTCGTTTTCTTGTCAGAATAATGCTCACACGTCTATGAAAGATGTCACGAAGAGAGGTGTATGCGTGCTGGAGGAGACAGGAAGTCTTCGCGGCGGCACGACCGGCTACTGACTGTATATTCGCATCTCACAATTAGCTTCATGAAGCCGCTTGAGGTATGTAAGGAAAAAGGGCTCGAAACTAAAATAGATCCCTGGGACTTTTTAAAAAATGATTCCCTTTGCACTTAGGAAAGATTATATTTTCATGTGTGGAAAGAGTTCCCAAACATTACTTATGAAGAGGATTTCTTCTCAACATTAACACAGAAACTCACAAGTCATTGCTTGTATGTTAAATCAGAAAGCAATTGACTCACTCTCCCTTTTTAGATAGACAGAAGGCCAGAGTCATTGTTTAGTGCTAGAATGTGGCACATTGTATTCCAAACCAATCGGTTTTAAAAAGCTCTTTCCACCCGGATGAGTTTTTGGGACCTGCGATATAAATATCAACCATCTGTGTGACCATCTGCATTCAGATGCTACATCAAGTGCAAAGGCCAAGCCACCCAACACCCTCATATTGGTCCTCCATTTTGAGACCTGAACTATTTTCATAGTCTCTGTTCCTGCTTTTCCTTGAGGCAGGATAATCCAAGACTTATTGGTTTTGAAGCAGCCCTTGAGTTGTTCATATGTGATTTAGAGTAATGTTTAGAGAGCGGCTGGACTTTAATACATCATACCTGGTGCTGAGTCCCATCTATGCATCCAGTGAGAGTGCAATTAGTTTTGTAATCGATTTACTCAGCAAAATGGAAATAAAATAATCCATACAAATTCTGAAGATACAACCTAAATCCAAATTTGACAGCCACAGATTCAAGTCAGCTAATTACATGCTAAAAATGGTTAAAAGTGATTATCTCAGTAGTGTTTATCTGGCACAAAAAAAAAAAAAAAAAAACACTGAGATTCTCATTTAGGACAGATTATGGCTAAAATTGAACAGGGTAAAATACTTCAGTTTCAAAATCTGAAAGCTGAAAACATGGCAAATAGTAGCATTTAACTGCAAAAAAAAAAAAAAAAGTAAAATACCTGGGAAGGAATCCTAAGTGTACTTAAAGGTACACAGTGTAACTTTGAGGCCTCTAGCAGTTAAAAAACAAAACTTTGCATTTTGCAGGAGAACATTGGGTCCCACTTTATATTAGGTGGCCTTAACTACTATGCACTTACATCAAAAAAATAAGTACAATGTACTTATTGTGTTCAAATTGTATTGTAAAAAAGTTGAGAGTGACTCTTGAAGGACCAGCACCACATCCTCTTGTACCACTGTTTGAAGAATTCATCTTCCAGAATCTGGCAGTAAGTCATTTTTAGTCCATCTCCATCTTAAAAATGATCTTCCAAAACGTACTGCCAGATTCTGGAGGATATATTCTTCAAACAGTGGTACAAGAGGATGTGGTGCTGGTCCTTCAAGAGCCACTCTAAACCTATCTGTCTATAAAGCCTATAAAAAACAGTCTTCATGTATTTTACAACACTTCAGCTTGTGATTCTTATTAAGTTGGGGTCTTTTTTTTTTTCTTCTTTTTTTTTTAATTTATTTATTTTTTTTAACCTAACCTAAGTCTCTGAGATCCTGACACCCTGCACTTTTGGAGACTTCAAGAAGGTTGCAGTTCTGGAAAATGGTGGCGCTGGAGACTAAAAGGTTCCTGATGGTTTCACACTTAATTCTTCACCTTAATTCTTAATTCTTTTGCAGTTTACATGGGTCTTTTGTTCTCCACCTGTTTTTGTATGACCCCGCTGACCCAATGAGCATTTCACTGTCCAATGGTCATGCCTTAACTTTGCAATTTCTAGTATTGCATTAGTATTGCATCCTTCTCATGAGCATTTAATAATTTTTGACTTTTCAGTCTGAGTTAAATCTCTTTTTTGGCTTATTTTGCCTGTAAAAGAAAACCTGCCAAATAATTATGCACACCTGAATATAAGGTGTTTTTCCTTTCCAGCCTTTATGAACAATTATATATCACCAAAGACTATAGAATAACACAAGACATGTCACTCGTATTGTTTTGAATGGGAGAAAGTGTAATGCGCAATATGGCGGAATAAGTCCCGCCTTCTAAATAAGAACCAATCGCCGATTGTTAAAGTCATCGCGTCACTGCAGCGGCCGTTAGAAGCACTGGTTTCTATAGAAACAGTCAGACGCGCGCCTCCGAAATGAGGCACAAGAGACGCGCATTTAGGTTTGCGCATGCGCATTAGCTTGATCCAGCCTGAAAAATAGTTTTTTGTCATGATTCGAGAGTTTGGAAAAAACATTTATGAGACAGTTGTTGTCAGATTTCATTGGTGATTTCAAATATGAAATTTAATCGTAGTTTTGGAGAATTTGATGTTTCCCCATTCAAAGAGATAGGAGCTGCATGATGCCCAGGATGCCCGCGAGGCGTTTCAGAGATGGCCGCCGAGTGAAATGACTTGTCATAAAGGGACTTTGATATCAAATAAATATATCAAATAAATGATTAAATACAAAATTAATAGTAGTTATTACGATTGATGTGGTTTGGAATTTGTAAAATGTGCCTAGGAAAAAATAACAAAATAATTCTGCACGCAGTGTATTTCATGTGTGAAAAGCCCTAAATAGTTGAAAGTAAAAAGTTGTGTTGAAAGTAACTACTGAACAAAGTTGCTGACTGGCTGAAGAAGTTACTGCTATACCCATTAAAAGACACGGTACTTACTTGAAAATAAATTCCAGCACAGGTCAACAACAGCCATAATGAAATTAGCCTTCTCAATAGATGATGCTTTACAATCAACTCTGTTAGAGAGCTTCATATGGCAATTTATCTCTTTAAAAAAATACCTGCTGCTACTGCTACTTTTAGTTAGTTACTCCCAAATACTACAGGGGAAGCCTTAAAGGCACATGACTCCAAAGGAAATAAAATAATACTAAATGTTAACAAATAGTTGAAAGTAAAAAGTTGTTGAAAGTAACAACTGAACAAAATGTTTGATTTACTAATTAGAGTGTGTCCTTGGGTCTGTCATTATGCTAGAAAAAATCACTCTATGTCTGTAGTCCTGTAGGGAAAAGGAGAGAACAGAAATGCTTCTTATTCCTTACAGCTTGAACAAAATGAAAGGGAACTTCACAGAATGCATCACAGACTGGTTTCTTCCTACGAAGCTATGTGATTAAGAAGATGGAAAACAATTTCCCATGCAGACCATAATAAGTCCTTTCCCCCCCAAAAAAAGTCCCCTGTGACAAGAGTTTAAAAATAGCATTCGGTGTTCAATATGTTAAATAAGGACGCAGATGTAGATGCCGAAATAGATACTTGTGATATGTGATGATACTAGCGGTTATTCAGCTGATAATGGCCAGATGAAAGACAATCCTGAGAAAAGCTGTAGGCAAGGTCAAAAGGAACCTTGTGTGTGTTTATGTGTGCGCATATATACTGTATGTATGTATGTATGTATATTATGCACTTCTGTGTAGACGTCCAGCGAGATGAAGAGTCCAGGTGTCTTGCAGTGCTGGCAAGTTGTTTTGAGAGGTCAGTCTCTGTGTGCCTTGAGACAAGCACACCGCTGTGTTCTTCTCTCCATTCAGCTTGTGTGCCTTTCTCAGCCTGTTCTTGCTCAAACCTTCCATCTCAATTCTCATATAAACAGAATAAATAAATCACCAGCCCAAACTGCCTTGAAGGGAATGTGGTAGAGTGGGACGTTAGTTCTCTCAGGAACATGTTGAATACAGATCAAAGCTGGATTCTATTGAATGTCATTTTTCTAATCATGCCCTACATGAACTGTGACTGACATTACAAAAATGCATCATAACTCTCATTGCTATTCCTGATGTCACTTTTTAATGGGTAAAATACTTTCTATTCCAGTTTAATATGCAAAAACAACTATAAGTTAGCCATATTAGGTTGGTTTTCCTGAAAGGTGTGGCTTCAAACTTTTTGCTGTTTGTTTGATCCCAAACAATGGTGCAAATAAGTGAACTAGAAGTTGCTTTGCATACATGCCATGTACTAAATGAGTATTTGATTACTTAATACTTAATTACTCACTTAATTGCTATTCCATCTTCATCCTCCTCCTGATTGTGAAATATAGTTGCTAATTGCGTTGATCATGGACATTTTCCATATGAAGATGCTACATATAATTCACTCCAATCATGTTTTAAATTCTCATGAATAATTTGGTCATAATAAGCAACATGAGCTTTTTAAAATAGTATAGTAAAATAGATAAATGACTTCATTCTTAAAATTACAGAGTATCATTTCAACAATCTATTCTCTAATATACTTTAGGTTACACTGTAAAATAAAGTGTCACATCTTCTTACATGTACTTACTATAGTAATAACAGTAAATTATGCATAATTGCATAAATGCATAAATGATGCTAGCTTGTGACGTGGAATAAACAACAGACCAGTATCAGAGAATCTTAATGTGTGCACAGGAGAATAGGTATGAATGAGATCAGAAATATACTGAGGGGCAAGACCATGACGTGCTTTGAATGTGATGAGGAGTATTTTGTATTGAATATGAAAACGAACAGGTAGCCAATGGAGTCTGTGTAGAATGGGAGTAATGTGAAACGATTTATTTGAATAAGTGAGAACCATAGCTGCAGAGTTTTGAATATATTAGAGCTTATTAATTGTTGTGGTTGGTAAACCATAGAAAAGAGAATTCCAATAGTCGAGTCGGGAAGTAATGAAGGCATGAACCAGAGTCTCAGCATCATTGGTATTAGTAGGGACATAAACGTGCAATATTACGGAGGTGAAAGAAGGCAGACTGAATGAGTGAAGAGATGTGTGGAAGGAAGGAGAGTGATGAGTCAATGATTATACCCAGGTTTTTAACAGAGGTGGAAGGTTGAATCAAGACTCCAGCAATGTTAACATTGTCAAGACAGAAACGAGCTACAGTTTTCGGTTAACCAACAATTAGTAGATTTGTTTTATCTGTGCTGAGTTTGAGAACTGGTCATCCAAGCGTTTTAATACAAGCAGATATGGAGTTGATGAGAAAAGGAGAAATGTGTTGAAATCTAATATAGAGTTGGGTGTCGTCTGCATTGCAGTGGAAGTTGAAGCCATGATGACGGATAATGTTACCTAATGGGACCATGTAGATGAGGAAAAGTAAAGGCCCAAGAACAGAACCTTGGGGAACACATGCAGTGAGAAACAGGGGCAGTATTAGACTTGGCTTGGTGAATAGAGATGTAATGCTGATGTTCAGACAGGTAGGAAATGAACCAGGATAGAGAAGTACCAGAAATACCAAGAGCAGAGAGTCGTGAAATGAGAATACTATTTACTATTTTCAGTGCTTATTTCTGCTAGAGTTGACTCATTTTGTAAATGTAAGCAATTAATGTTTAGACAAGAGCAAAATGGGTGCCGGATGACGGGTTGTGCCGAATTTCGACCGCCTGCCGGATTATTACCCCCTGTATTGGTAGGTTTATGAGTAGGTGAGGGGGAGGGGTTAGGATTAGGGGTGTGGTTAAGATTAGGCAATCAGATAGCAACTTCAATGAGGGTGGTAATCATTTGGCAGGGGGTCGAAATTCAGCACAACACCTGTACAGATGTAGGCCTACATGCTCGGCCAGAGTCGCCTTGAAGTCGTGCATCTTCGGATGTGGAGCCACGTGCAAAGCTACAAAAAATGCTGTGCACACCACCTGTGCGTAACACTTCATTTTTGATAACATGAGAATTTTTGCACCCACATAGCTACAGTAAACTTTATAACCTGTAAGTTGATGAAAGCGTAAAGCGTTGCACTTTTTAGATGTCGCTACATAGTCCTATGTCCAAAATTCTCTGAAATTCGTAACTCCATTTCCAGCTTGATTTTGGTAGAATATTAATAATACGATGACACATGCAAATGTCTGACCATATTTAAAACCAAAATATCAACTTTGACAACACAGCTTTTATTTATTTATTTTTTTATTTTTTTTCATTTCTTTATAGTAGATTTGGGACATGTGGTTTCCGCCCAATAGCGACAATATATATTTTAGTATGTATGTAAGCTACAGGGGGGGCATTTTGCCTATGTCACAATATGAGGTAAATCGGGCCCTGCTTACACTGTGGTTTTTGCATCCGCTTCCATCAGAGCACATGTGCTCTGCCCCTCTCCATCCAGACAGTGCGAGTGTACTTCAGACTCTAGAGGTCTCCATCCTTCAGCATCCACACACGCGCTGTGCATTCTTCTGCATCGGCCACAGACTCAGAGAGAAAGAGAGGGAGGGAGGGAGAGAGAGAGACAGAAAGGGAGAGACAGAGGACACCGCGCAACGGCAACCTGAGACGCGTGTCCTCCCTCAGTGCGAACGGGAACTTTGATGATTTGACGGTGAAACCGATGGAAACGTGGAGATGATGTTCCAGTCGTTGATGATGGATTCGTCTTTCAGCATGTCCAGCTATGCTGTCCTTGTGCTCGTCTCCTAATAGACTGCTGATCCATTTTTCTTTTCAAGTACTTCTGCTTTACTACAGCTTTTGTGATTGAACACTTGAGTCGGTGTGAAGAACAGTGAAGGAAGCGGGGCGCATTGTTTATTTTTCGCAATTTTTCATTATATTAAAGGACTTCCAGTTCATACGGGATTCGTGATGTCTGCAACATACCGCTCCTTATTCCTTTGTAAGTAAACTGAGTTATTTATTTCTTTAGAGTATGCTGTTTCATTTTTGGAAATCTGACCTTATGTTCTAAGTTGCTCTTTAGCAGCATATTCTTAACCTTCATCCATGTCAAATAAGTTTAAGCATGTAAGCAGTGGACAAAGTCTTCAATACGAAGGCATAAATGTAACGAATTTTACCTAAGCTTTACAGAATAGTCAGAAGTACTGTTCATAACAAGACCCCCACCCAGTTGAGTAAATCAAATCCAGATGGTTCTGATGAGTTACACCCTTCAGACAGACAACTCTTGGCAATAAAAGGTTTCAAAACCAGAAGTTGCATGGAGAACTTTTAATTCACAAGTTCTTTAGAAAACCATCATGTTCTGGTGCTTTAATGAACCCAGACACCAAAATGCTGAAGATCCTAACTACTAATGAAATATCAAGGTCTGAACCATTTAGCTCAACTCAAAAATGGCATAACAAAAATGAGTTTTTCAGTGAATTTGTGACGAGACCTTTATTGTGTTTGTGTCTGAGACCCCAATACCATAAGGATACGGGGAGAGACAATACAATGTGCATTTATGGAAATATTAAAGCATATAGTTTGACTTTGATGATGATTATGCTCCATCCAAATACTAACAAATTGTAGCATTTGCCAGTACCTAATTATATTTGTGCTACGGCACTAAATTTAACGTTCTTTGCAGAGCGGAACAAAGACAGGGCACGTCGCCCAATCCAGATCTCTTAATTTGTTGTGACATCGGATGGCAAAAATAGATCCTCATGTTAAACGTCCAGTGGTGAGCCGGTGGCGCGAGCCGCTGGTGTCCGGTGGGCACGGGGGTCTCGCGTGTCCGCGTGTGCTGGAGTCAGACCCCGGGAGGATGTGTGAAAGCATGCATGCATCCATGGGTCACATTCGGAGTCCTCCACCGTCTCGCTCGCGGTTCATTGTCCGATTCTCGGGCTGCAAGCACGTTTGTAACGGGAGTTTAGTGCGCGTGACCCATCGTTTATTATAATCACTGCGCCAAACTTTGTCCCATCTTTCGTGTCCTCTGCGCGTCTATATGATGCAAGATTAAAGCGGTGTGTGTTGAGTCTAGTAACTGGCTATTGTGCTTCCTAAATGTATGATACGCTGTGTTAAAATTCCTCGCGCATTCTCCGTGGCGTGTTGAGAAGGTCAACGCTGCTGTAACCCCCGTGACAGAAGCATCAGCTTACCGACAACATCTCCTCACACTATTATTTTATATCAACATAATTCATGCTTTAGTTTTTCTCAAAGGTTTCAGTGAAGTGTTATTTGACTCCTACGAATATTGCTCAGAATATCTCTCTATGTCGTTACATACCATAAAAAGCTGTATAACATCTACATCCATATGGGCTACAGGCATGTTGTCACATGTTCTGGGATAAGTTGTCACGTTGGGAGCCTAAATAACATCTTTCATGAGTTTTCAGCTATAGTTGTAGAACAATTACGAAATACAAAATGATAGGTGAGCAAAAATGTAAAAGGTAATACCAAAATATCAAACTATTGTTTTGGCCAACTAATATCACTGTAATTACACTGTAAAAAATGCTGGGTTAAAAACAACCCAAGTTGGGTTGAAAATGGACAAACCCAGCGATTAGGTTGTTTTAACCCAGCGGTTGGGTTAAATGTTTGCTCAACCTGCTGGGTAGTTTTATTGAACTCAACTATTGTTTAATGATTACTGTATTGCTTGCTTAAAATGTTGGAAATGAACATTTACTAATAAGTTTAATGAATAATAATTAAACAATAAACATTTATTAAATTGCTTATTAATGAATGTTCACTTTTTGATTATTATTGTTGCTTCTAGTAATTATGCATCTGATTTTTAATTTACAACATATTTTGGGTTCATTTTAAAACAGCCATATAGTCATTTTTAAACAATTATTGGGTTAACAATTCTCCAATGCTAAACATCAAAATCAATAAATAGTTCAACCTTCGGGTTAAAATCTTCTTTCATGTTATACACAAACCCTTGTTTTAATGTAACTCAGTATGTTTTAATTGCATTTGCTTGTTTACTCAACCTATACAGATAAATATAATGTTACTGTTATTTTAATTTGGAGGATAAAATCTTTGTAATTCAAGAGGCATGTTACAACTAACAAGCCCACGTCTGTCTTACAGGAATATAAAATGCATGGTCACACTTTACATTAGTGTCCATGACTTAATTTGCAATTAATTGCATACTTAATATGACATTATTGCTATAATAATTAGTTAACCTTTATTTACATATGACATGTTTAATATCTACACTGCAGTGTTACCAGTGCATTGCTTATAGTGCTGAAACTGTAACCCACACACCTATGGGATGCTGCTAGTTGGCGTAATCCCATTATAGGGTAATGGCAAAATGGCAAAAGAAGACGGAGGGTGTTTTACATGCGCACTGACACGTGCATCTAGTTCATGGGAAATATTTTTCAGCGTAAAGAATGAAATCTTTAATGTTTGCGCATTTGCTTTAGGCTAAGTGAGATGATGATATCCAAAATATACAGATATTCAAATTCACAGTAATAATTTCTAAGCATAATTACCTATTTAAATTCAATCTAATTGCACATGCACTATTGTGATATTGATTTATCAATCAGATTACTGCATTTTAAAGGTCATGCCTATTTGCTATTGTTTGTCGTTGTTTTTTGTCTTTAGGCATCGACTGAGCCTTAATTATTTTCAGACATAATATTTGATGTTATTTAGTTAATGATGATCTTGGTCTGTGTTGTGAGAGAGGAATGGATTGAGAACTGGCACTGTGCTTGTAGTAAATCCCATTGGTTTGTGCATTAAATTAGTTAAATGAAATAGCCTTGTAGTGTCATTATAAGTCAATTTATTCAAGAATGTATAACTCCATTAATGGAAAAAAAGCTTTTAAACTAGTATGTTTGGCGTGTAGAGCTCATCTCATTGCAGAATATCTTCAATGATAGACTGAATCAATGGTGCATAATGGGGTAATTTCCATTTCATTTCATTTGATGCTTTCGAAGATCTTATATTACTTAAGTCTAGCACCCTGGAGGAAAGTAATATTTATTTAAAAGTCTTATTGCAAAAATGAGCTTGTGCTGTTTCTATCTGGAAATGAGCTAAAAAAAAAAAAAGGACAAACCAACCAAACTGTGCAGAAATCATGGCAAACCACATGGATGATAAATCACTAGACTAACCCCTCTAACACCGACTGACTTGAATGAAAAACGAAAAACGGGAAGTAATAACAGATTGTAATTTACTTGTCAGAAATGTATTGAAACCATTATAAAGAACTTTCTCCATGTTACGTGATTAATGCTCATCCAACACAGCCGAGACTCGTCAGACTGTCAGTTTTTGAGATATGACAACTGCATTTAGCCTACTTCAAGGTGTGGGTCTCGAAATGTTCTGAATTAATGTGCAACAGGAGTCAAGCCCGTATTCTCTTACCAGTAACCATTACGACAATGACCAAAGTAGCTAATATCAAAGATGGCGATGTCCGTAAAACTTAAAAGTTTGATCACATTTGACACCAATCGAGCCGCAAGTTCATCCGTCAAATTTTCATTAGCAGCTTTTATATCTGTGTGGACAGCAGAGCGTTTGAGTTGTGTGTAGAACACAAAACTGACGTGTGGAGAACAAAACCTTCAGATGCTCATCATATCTCCGTCACTGTAAGTTACTGAAAGCGAAACTACACACATAAATCCACAAAACACGGTAGACATGCGTTTGTGCAGCGCAGAGCGGCTTTCTCGGACTGTATGACAAGACAGACACCCAGTTGTCCAGTCAGTTTTACGAAAATTTACGGGTGTGAGTTCGGTAAATTACTGAACTGTGTGTGAATGTAACCGTATTAAGGACTCAAAGGCTAGCTATGTTCACACTGCGAGCCTTAATGCTCAATTCTGATTTTTACTTAGATCTGATTTTTATATATAGCTGACTGTTCACATTGTTGTTTTAAATGTGGCCAATGTCAGACTTCCAGTGTGAACAGATCATGGTTCTGAACTGACCTGCATGCGCTAAAGATTCATACAAATGGGGTTGCCAGGTTTTTACCACAAAATTCACTCAATTGCTTCTCAAAATGAGTCCAAATCTGGCCCAATCGCGTCCCGTGGGGTATCCCTGTAAAAATCATGTTCTGGGGGTTAAATATCGCATCACTGCGGTCGCTTCAACCCACGGAGTAGCAAAACAATCTGCGGCAAACGGTGAAAATATAACCCAATTCTGCAGGAAAATCACAGACTTGGCATTTATTTAAAGTGTGATCTGCCGTGGAAGCCAGCGAAATTTTGCGCAGGCAATATGAAAAATAAAGACAGTGATGTGACGAAAGATAGCAAAGTTTTTAAACTTTTATGATATGAGCTCTCATGTTTGCTTGTATTATAGAGCTGTCTTTGTAATACTTACGAGTTCTGACACATCACTGTCCTTCTACTGACTACGTTTCACAACTGTCTTGATAACTCTGGGTATGTAAAATCTTTGAATAGACTCCCATGAGTGCAGAATCGTGACGAAATTTGATCTCGAGTGGCGTAAAAATCTCATGAATTCCGATATGACTGTTGTTCACACTGTGGTCGCATTACAAAACATCTGACCTGTATCGGATATAGAAGTAGCACAAATCAGAATTGAAAACATCAGATTCCATGTGGTTTGTACTGTTCACACTGTCATGGGGAAAACAGATATGAGTCACATTTGGGCAAACAAATCAGATTTGGGCCACATTTACCTGCAGTGTGAACCAAATACATGATTAACAACTGTATTCTGTTGATGTGTGAACGTGGCTCGACCACTAGATATTTGACTTTTCCATAATGCATTGAATGAATGCAGTCATCAGGGTACTGTTTTTAAAGTCAGGTTGTCATTAGTTACGCTAACATGGAAAAGTGTTGGTTAAAGTAACTCATTTTCTCATCCTGTGCTATATTTGGCTGATATCCTCAGGCAGTAAGAAGATCTCTCACATCTGAGAATGACAGGACACTGCAGACCCAGAGGTTATAAAATGACATCTCGGTGCGCACATCCCTGAATCACAGGAAATGTGCACAGAATGAATAAGCAATGCGAAACACTTACAAACTTTTACGATAAAATGTTGCGCAGTGATGAGAGCTTTGGCATTTTAATACATTTTTCTTCTAAACATGGTGAAACAACGTTCTTAGGATGTATATTACGTTTTAAGAGGATTGCTTTTTTTTTTTTGCTACAATAAATATTTATGAGAAAACTTCTGCAGACTTTAATTTAGTATGTTCAGAATGATTTGAGTGGGTTCAAGTGGCTGAAATTTTCATCTGGAGATTTGGAGTTTTGTCTGCCTTGTTTACTGAAGCTCAGATGTTAGGTTAGGCAACATAAATAGCGTTGCGATTTTCCCGAAGTGGTTTGGGTGTCTGGCTCTGCAGTGACATGAACATTCCTGAGGTTTTCCATCAGGATATTATCCAAATTAAGTCTATCTGCATTTAGGGCCTTACAAAAACACAGTACTTCAGGTTTAACCTATGTTTTTCCTCCTTATATCGGCTATTGGATATTCTCTTTGTCATTATGGACTCAGAGCTTCTAGTTAGCTGGTGCAGTGCTGTTCTAACAACCTTCTCCTGAAAGACAGTGTGCTTGTCTCCTGCTGCAGCACATCTGAGGTGACATTGTCTCAACTCTGTACTGAAATTCAGTATTCTCCCTGTGCTGTCACGCCACTGCTCCTCACAGTGCAGATAAACAGCTTGAAGAGTTCTCCAGATGTGTTATTCTACTCGTTTGGCCTTGAGGAACATGTGGCGCTGTTTCTTTTTGTAAGTATGCTGTGACTCGGTATGGGAGGTGCTTCATCTATTATAGATGTTTTTTAAAGGTCGTGTGCGTCATTTAATATGTTAAAGATGTAAATTATATATGTATATATATATATATATATATATATATATATATATATATATATATATATATATATATATATATATATATATATATATAAACAAAACTTTGGGGTCAGAAAGATTTTTTTATGTTAGTCTCTTTTGCTCATCAAGGCAAGATTTCAACATCATTACATCACATGATCCTTCAGCAATCATTCTAATATGCTGATTTGATGCTCAGGAAACATTTCTTATTATTATCAGTGTTGAAAACAGTTGTACTGTTTAATATTTTTGTGGAAACTAATGCTTTTTTATCAGGATCCTTTGATGAATAAAAAGTTAACAGAAATAATTAACCGACTCAATTTGAGTCTTTTGTAATCTTTTGTAATATCATAAATGTCTTGACTGTCACTTTTGGTCAATTTAATGCATCCTTGATGAATGAAAGTTACTTTATTAAAAAAAAAAAAAAAACAAACAAAAAAAAAAAAAACATATACATATATATATATATATATATATATATATATATATATATATTTGTTTTGGACAGGACTGTTTGTCCAACCAATGGCCAATCATAGAAGTATTAAGGAATTTCATTCCTTAATAATAATAATAATAATAATAATAATAATAATAATAATCATCATATTCATTCAAGGAAATATTTGTTTAATCATTTCTGGCATTTCAAACTACCCTTCCCTCAGCTGCTGTCTCATATCTATAAGTAAATGTTAGCTGTATTTATTTTAAATATAAAAATAAAACCTTAACATTTTCAACAATGAACAACTATAACACACTCCTTGACTGAAAAAATCAAAGGAACCCACAGTAAACACCAGGCCAGGTTTGAGTCGTTCTCTAGCCTATAAATCTCAGACTCTTTTGACTCCCTTGGCTAAATTACTCCCAGATTACTTTGGAGCCGCTCAACAGGAACTGCCTATTTTCCTTTATGGCTAACCTTTGACAGATGTTCATGAATGGTCCGGTTTGACAATAATTCAATCCAGCTGCATCTTGGTGTAGCAAAGCCCAGCTCGCTTACATAAGTCATTGGCCACGAGCGGCCCCCGCCCCTCACTCAGCCCTGATATGCAGGTTTTGGCTTCCAGAATTGCATGGCCCAACAGGATTTTGCTAATCGCCACCTCCATGCTTATTTGCAAGGGAAAGAACAGAGGATTGTATGCATTATTTGATGCAGTAAATAACTATGAAAGTCAATAGCGCAAGGGCAATTACTTTTTCCCTGATTCCTGGAAGTACTTTGTTTGTACTGAGTGTAAACAGTTTGATGAGGGTCCTCAATGAGGAGCTGAGATTAGCACAATGATAAACAATATAGCCTGAAGAATTGCCAATGAACCAAACAATGAATATTGAGGTAGGATAGGCAATTTGTTCTATAAACACGTTTTTTTGTTGAAACTGGTTGAAACTCTCTTCACATCCTGATAGAAATCAATAATAGAAGATTTCTAAATATTAAAACATGTACATATACCTTCTGTGGAAGTCTCAGGACCGGTCCGAAAGCAATGATCCAATGTCCTACCTGTCTGTCAACTCAAGTATTTCCATATCTCCGCTAGGGCTGTGACGGTAGGCATAACAGCCGCGCCACCGCGGTGGTGAAGTTTCCACCGCGGTCGTGGAGTGTCACCGGCGGTAGTGTGACATCATATATAATATGTATTTATATATCTCAGAGATTGCGTTAACCGAAAAGTTTGCGTCTTTGATTTTTTTTTTGCACTGACGGAAAACATTTGCAGCCCGTCCGTCATTTTGACAGATTACCGGTAGCTTGTAACTGTAATTCCCACCCCGTCCAGTAGGTGGTGAGTGTGCTCCAGTGTGGCAGCAGAGCGCAAGTTCAGAATCCAGAATAAAATGAAAACGATGCGTTTGATTACACACAGGCGAGCACCCTAGTTTAAGTCAGTTTTAAAGTAATAAAGTTACCTACGCTTACTTACATAATTAAGTTTTGTTATTTTTCTTGCAGACTGAGTTTATGGTTAACAAATTTTCTGAGGTATAATGTTACGTGACATTGTTTGCAACACTGTTGACTGACGTGATACAGATTTCGGTAAGCTACTGTATCTTTCAACTTTTTTTTATTTTCATTCATGTTTATTTCGTTCTGTACAGTAGTAAAGAGGAAAGGATGATCGCATTCACTCACAATCCGTGACAAGTGTTCAAGATGAAAACTGAAAAGTGACGCAGTCTTTGATCAACTTTCTTTTCATAATATAAATAGCCTATGCCTATTTGCTTATCCTGTAAGTTCGTGAATAAAAATGAAAATGTGGACAAAACCAGAAGCTATTAAATATCTTATTAAAATATAAAAATTAAAATGACGGGTAATTATTGATTATGATGGATTTTTTTTACGATCCTGCCTATCAAAATGACGGGGTTTGATTTTATCTATATATATATATATATATATATATATATATATATACAGTACAGTCCAAAAGTTTGGAACCACTAAGATTTTTAATGTTTTTAAAAGACGTTTCGTCTGCTCACCAAGGCTACATTTATTTAATTAAAGATACAGTAAAAAACAGTAATATTGTTAAATATTATTACAATTTAAAATAACTGTTTTCTATTTGAATATATTTCACAAAGTAATTTATTCCTGTGATGGCAAAGCTGAATTTTCAGCATCATTACTCCAGTCTTCAGTGTCACATGATCCTTCAGAAATCATTCTGATATGATGATCTGCTGCTCAAGAAACATTTAATGTGTACAATTGTACAAAATATTTGTGTACAATATTTTTTTTCAGGATTATTTGATGAATAGAAAGTTCAAAAGAACAGTGTTTATCTGAAATCTAATCTTTTGTAACATTATAAATGTCTTTACTGCCACTTTTGATTGATTTAATGCATCCTTGCTGAATAAAAGTATTCATTTCTTTAATTTCTTTTCAAAAAAATAAAAATAAAAATTCTTACTGACCCCAAACTTTTGAACGGTAGTGTATAATGCTACAGAAGCTTTGTATTTCAGATAAATGCTGTTCTTTTGAACTTTCTATTCATCAAGGAATCCTGAAAAAAAAAGTACACAACTGTTTTCAACATTGAAAATAATCATAAATGTTTATTGAGCAGCAAATCAGAATATTAGAATGATTTCTGAAGGATCATGTGACACTGAAGACTGGAGTAACGATGCTGAAAATTCAGCATTGCATCATAGGAATAAATTACTTTGACAAATATTTAAATAGTACACAGTTATTTTAAATCGTAATAATATTTCACAATATTACTGTTTTTTACTGTATTTTTAATTAAATAAATGTAGCCTTGGTGAGCAGACGAAACTTCTTTTAAAAACATTAAAAATCTTAGTGGTTCCAAACTTTTGGACTGTACTGTATATATATATATATATATATATATATATATATATATATATATATATATATATATATATCAAACCCCGCCCCCTTTGGACCCCACCACCGCAACACCGGCGGTTGTTGGTGACTTACCACCGCGGTAGTAAAAAATTGCCACCGTCACAGCCCTAATCTCCGCGCCCATGTTCAAGCAGACATCACACGTCATCAGCGTGTTCTGTAAGGCTATGCAGAGTTGTAGACAGACAGCTACCGAGCGCCACAAAAATCGTAATTACAAGATAGCAACCCGAGATGTTCTACACGGAGCTGTTCACGTCCTCAGACTCGGATTTATGCGTTTCTATGTCAACACTATCAACGCTGTAATGAATCTGCAGCAGTCAGGTGGTACAAAAGCTCTGTAAGTTGTAAAGTATTATGGATTTTATGTTATATGGTTTGAGACATGCGTTTTGAAGGAGGTGTGGCTTTGGAGACGTTCTGAAGGGAGGGTGGGATCTTATGCTTTCAAAGCTAACTTGCTATTGCTAGCCTCTCTACATTTGCCTACCCTACCTTTAATATAAATTGCCATATTTGAAAGCACTAAAAAGAGCGACAAATGTCAGTTGCAATGTTTAACATGATAATAATTGCTATTTGATTACATTAGCTGTATCCTTTTTTCTTATTTAACCATAATCATGATAGTTGTATTGTAAGTTGTGTCTTTCATACTTTATACCCGCGAACAGTCTCGTACAAACTACACCTAGGACTCATTAATAATAATAATGCTGGAGTCTCATCTCCTTTTCATTGCCCTTATTTTTACTCAAACTTGGAGTGCTGTGCAATGATTAATTTCCCTCTCCACTTCATGTGAAGTGATGTATGATGTTTCCCTATTCCCTATGTCGTTTGCCGTGTCCTTTGAGCTGAACGCTCCCTTCGGATTGGAATCTCACTTAAATTCAGCATGAAACGGAAGTCGCAACAGTCTTTCCTTCCCCATTGTGATGTGTATCAAAGTCAAACGGCTTCTCGAACAAGAAAAAATGTAGGGCGGGATTTGATTTTTGGGGAATTGATTGGATGGTCGTGGTTTGCTATTGGTGGATCTCATGTGAGTGACAGGTTGTTCCATGAGAAGAAATGACACTGCAAAAATAATTATGTGAACTGCACAGATAAATCATTTACAATAAATACTGCAATATTCCATAAAGAAATAAGAATTGTCAGTTTTGATTTCATGGTGACTTTAAGATGGCGAAACACCCTGTGAAGTCCACTTTGCAGCGAACTTACGGTCGAACGGAATGCACATACTGTCTTTGAGTGAATCATTGACTCAACCGATTCGTTCAAAAACCCTGATTCATCCAGGATCAACAGTACTTTGTGTTGTCTGGAGATGCGCTAATTTGGCTTTGGCTTTGTTTGGAGCTGTTTTCATGGGTAAAACTAAAACAGGCAAAGTAAAATGTAAGTTAGTTAATAAAACCCAAAAATAAAAACTATGTCATTTATTACTCACCCTCATGTTGTTCCACACCTGTAAGACCTTCGTTCATCTTCAGAACACAAATTAAGATATTTTTGATAAAATCCGATGGCTCAGTGAGGCCTCTAGTGCCAGCAAGATACTTAACACTTTCAGATGCCCAGAAAGGAACTAAAAACATATTTAAAACAGTTCATGTGACTACAGTGGTTCAACTTTAATATTATAAAGCAACAAGAATACTTTTTGTGCACCAAAAAAACAAAATAACGACTTTTCAACAAAATCTAGTGATTTCAAAACACTGCTTCATGAAGCTTTGAAGCTTTACAAATCTTTTGTTTTGAAATCGTCCATCACTAGATATTGTTGAAAAGTCGTTATTTTATTTATTTATTTGGCGCAAAATTATTCTTGTTGCTTTATAATATTAAAGGGCACCTATTATGCCCCTTTTTACAAGATGTAATATTGGTCTTGGGTGTCCCCAGAATGTATTTGTGAAGTTTCAGCACAAAATACCCCACAGTTAATTTATTATAACCATTTGAAAATGTCATTTTTGGGGCCTGTTTTAAAAAGAGTTGTTTTGGTGTGTACCACCTTAAATATAAATGAGCTGCATATCCCCGCCCTGCCTTTGGATGAGGGCGTAACTTGCATACCTATGGCAATAAACAGTCGGTAAAAGCAGAATGGCTGAGAGTGAGAGACCCGCTGTTTTGTATGGCATTCAGCCGTACATGTTTGAACCGGAATCAGACCCAGATGATGAAGAGACTCCGGCAGAAGAAACACAATTGAGAATGGAGCAGGACGTCTCTGAATGGTTATTTGATACATTTATGTACTTAGAGTTTTAATCGCGTCCCCTTTGCAATTATGGATGTGCAACACACACACACACACACACACTGTGATAACGTTCGCGCAATTTTTTGAAACTACAAACACAAATACTGTGATAACGTTTGCTAAGTACAAACGAAATTATTTATGCGAGGGAACGGTTGCGTCATGTTGACATTACTTGTCGTACAGGTGCTTATGTGGCAAATGTGAGAGGATGGCTACAGAACCAGAAAATATATGCTGCAGGGAGATAGAACAGGTATTAATTTATTTACATTTGTAATTGTTGCTGCACGCCAATATCTCTCGTTCTACAGCTTCGTGTCGATGTGCTGGCCTTTGTATAAACATAGCAATTTTGATGTCTTGTCTTTACAGAAAACATACACAGTTTTTAATACAATATCTTTAAAAAATATATATATATACGTGTGGATACACACTATACAAACAAGGTTTAAATTATATACACAGACATTCTACGACGACGACAACAACTTTAGACGCATTTGTTATTGAACTGGCTGACATCGACTGAAATGACTATTTGCTCAAAAAACATTAAATACACTTACTTCTTCTGGAGGTGACGTTGGATCGCGAACAGTAGGCAACGATCCACACTTGAGGATTAACTTTGAAGCAAGACCTGCTTTGAATTGACCCTCGTTCTCAAAACAGTCAGTCAAAAAATGATTCGCGCAAACATAAACGTATTTTGGAATTTTGAGTGGCGCCTTTCCTTCGTAAATAAAATCCATCCACTGCGTTTTCAGTGGCTCTAATGTTGGAAGTAAGTGAAAACTACTATGTTCATTATTACATCCCACAACAGAACACTTATGTTTCTTAGGAGACATTACCGGCTGTCGTTGAAACAATGGAGGATGGTTTACAGATCACCGAGGTCGGGGTCTATGCCAAAACCAGATTGTCAATCAAACCACGTGGGTGGGGCTTAGCGCAATTCTACGTCACAGTGAGAGCAATCTTAGAACAGGGCGTTCTGAGACAGTGCTTATGAATTATTGAGATTGTAAAAAAACCACTGGGTGGATTTTTCTCATTCTAGGGTGGTTTTGCTCACACACTGCCAACACACATTTATGGTCAAACACCATGTAAAAGTGAATTTTGCATAATAGGTGCCCTTTAAGGTTGAACCACTGTAGTCACATGAACTGCTTTAAATATGTTTTTAGTTCCTTTCTGGGCATCTGAAAGTGTTTCAGCTATTATCTTGCTGGCAATGGAGGCCTCACTGAGCCATCGGATTTCATCTTAATTTGTGTTTTGAAGATGAACAAAGGTCTTACGGGTGTGGAACGACACGAGGGTGAGTAATTAATGACAATTTTCATTTTTGGGTGAACTAATTTTTTAAATATCACACTCGCAGGCATGTTATCGTGCACAGTTTATGTAAATAAACAATGCTGTCAGTTCCTTAGCGAATTCCCCCTTTTGTGTTTAAGATGTGAATCTCTTTCATCATCCATATGGTGATGTAAAACACCATTCGCATGTATTCGCTTTCTTAAAACATCCAGAAAGACCAAATGAGAACAGTATCTCAGCTTTTGCATCATGTTGACAGGAGTGATTTCATCATGGATGTATACTGACTAAACACTCTCCGCCTGAGCAGAGGCTTTGCTTACTTCCTCTCGAGAAAGGAAGCAGTACCTCAGTGAAACCATGCAGACATGGATGAGGCTGGCGTGCTTGTCTATTCTGAGCTCAAGCAGCTTTTGATCTAGACTTTTTTTGGGGGGGGGGGGGGGGAAGCAGGTATATATTTTCGTTTTCAGTGAGGAACAGTGATCTGTCTATTCAGAGAGACAAAAAAATAAATAAATAAAACCGATTGCCAAAAAGATAGCAAATGCGCTAGGAAAAAAAAAAGCCTATCTTATCAAATTTTGAAGAGTGTACACAAGGATCATGGATATAAAAGTAAGTGTTTGCTCAGGAAAGAATACCCAGGAGATAACCTACTCTATTCTGAGAGATACAGCTTTGTTGATCCGCCGAGGTGGTTTTGTTGGAGCTAGAGAAATGGGTTTGCCTGGTAAGTGAAGCTAGAGACTACCCAGGTGAAAAAAGTACACTTCTATAATGTACTTAAAGTACTACTTAAAATTCTTCTTTAGTACTTCTTAAGATTATCTTAAGAACATCTAAGTGTACTCAACCGTGCTATTTTGAGACACCATGAAATATGAACTAAAATGTGCTTTTAATATACTATCTCTGTATTTAAAAAAACATATTCAGATAACCCTTATTGTACATTTGAACCCATAGTGTACTATAGTGTTGTTTTTGGCGGACTGTTGTAATTTTAGTTTTAGTCTAGTCTTTGTGTCAAGCTGTCATTTTAGTTTTTATTAGTTTTAGTCACGTTCATACTCTTTTTAGTCTAGTCAAGTTTCAGTCGACTAAAAGTCTGAGCATTTTAGTCTTATTTTAGTCAGAATTATCCATGTCTATTTTCGTCTAGTTTTAGTCGACGAAAACTGCTGACATTTTAGTCTAGTTTTAGTCAATGAAAATTGTATTTTAGTTTCTTTTTAGTAATGTAATTCTATTTAACCCAGTCAATATAGTAAAAGTACCTAGTAGTATAGACGAAACCAAAATTCTCTTTTAGCCAAACCCATTTCAAACAAGGCTATCTTATTATATTATTGTTACCTTATAGATAATTTATAATGCCTTGAGATGTCTCTTACAGTAAAGACTCATAACTCCAAAACTGTAGCAAGGAGAGTCAAAACTTTTAACATTTTTAGAAAATATAAATTACATTTACATTCAGACATTTTCATGCTGAAAAAACGCTGATAAAAAAAAAAAAAAAAAAAAAAAATATATATATATAACATTTTAATTTTTTTTGACATGGAATAACTCAGGAAGGCAATAAGATCAGAGAAAAATTCTTTTTTGGTGATGCGCTCCTACATGTGAGCTGCATCTGGTTCAAATTTTGTGGAAATAGCACCTATTTTGTGTTATTCCATGTTGGAAAACGAACATGGATGGTTCCAGGAACATTGGATACACACTGCATCCCGGAAAGATGACAGACATGTTTCAGCCAAGTATGTTAAATCATTCCGTGAGTAATATCTTGTGATGAACGCAATATATTATGTTGATTTTATATTCATTTTAATCATGAGAATCTGCTTTATGACGTGCATTTTCTATGATCTGCATTTTACGCGTATCCCAGTTTGGGAACCACTGTTCTAAATAGAGTACCTCAGCGATGACGCATTTTTGTAGGCAAAACCCGGAAGTGAGTTAGCATTTTAGGACTTCTGGTTCCATCGCTCCGAAGTCAGGGGGTTTTTTGAATGGGTTTTTGCTAAATCGCCTGAAATAAGGTCTGTGGATTAACAAAGCCTCTAATTATTTTCACGTTTTGATCTATAACATAAAACACACCAGTTATAACCTGCTTGTGATTTTTTTAAACCTTTACTGTGTCTTAAAAACGGCGGTTGCTAACAAAGTGCTAAAACGGACTACTTCCTTTGGTGGGGACTTTAGACGTCATCATGACAAACAGGACATTTGGACAGCATTGCTCATGAAAAAGTATTCATACACAGCATAGATCATAATCAGCGAGCATGTTTTTAAATAGAGTTGTTTTTTAAATGCAGTTTGAGGATGTTGGTGGTGACGACGTTGATCCACGACCATGGTGTGCTGTAGTCCGTTTATAGCCTACTGTTAGCTTTTTATATCTGACGACTTTATTTAGGCTTCAAAATGTGTAAATGTTGTTTCAGCTTGTAAAGATTATCTTGATAGACAAAACGTGTAAGTGTCATAACCCTTTGTTAAACACAGAGCTTATTTTCTGCGATTTTCCAAAAGTCTATGGGAAAATGCATAGGCTTTCGATCGAGGGAACCCGTGCGCCGCTAACTTCCGGGTTGGCCTACAAAAACACGTCATCCCTGAGTTACTCTATAATGCCGCGAGTGAGGCTTGAGAAAGTGACATCGCTTGCGTCTGCGCAGTGCGACCTGATGCAGCTCCTGAAGTGAGACACAGGAAACAGAAATACTGCAAAATAATAATAACGCGACTAAACAAGACGAAATAACGTTATAACATTTCATCTCGTCTCATTTTGGTCAACGAAATGAAGAGACATTTTAGTATAGTTTTTATTTTGTAAACCACATTTAGTCTCGTTTTAATTTTAGTCATCGTCACATGACCAGCATTTACGTTGCGTCTCGTCTCGTTTTCGTCACGTGATAAAGGTTCGGTGACGACGATATTTAGTCATAATTTTCGCTGACAAAAGCAACACTAGTGTACTACAAGTGGTAACTAAATATATTTTTTAAATACAGAGATCTTCTTTAGTACTTCTTAAGATTATCTTGTGGCCTGTTTTTTCCCACTGAGAATGATTTAATTTGATGTCAAAATAAAGTTTCTTGGTTGAGCTATTCTTTTAAAATATGGATGATGGCATTTCCGAGGTATATGGTTAGCTTTTAGAGTTGTTTATTCTTTTATTAAGCTTTTATTTGCTACTTTAATCTGATTTCATGCAGCAGTTGTTTTGCACTCACAAGCATAATGTGTTTTTGCACTGATGCTCTGCACTAATTTACTTGCGCAGTTTGGCATTTCTCTTTGTTTTCCTGCTGCTTTCCACTGTACTTTTGTATGTATTTTCTGACAAGATTGCATGCACCTGCAGTGGTGTCTGTTGCAAAGATGCAATGTCTTCCAAATTAGTTTTTCCCTCTTTTTTTGTAGCATTGCCACAAGTTTTTGTATATCCATCCAAATCCACTGATAATTGCTATACGAGAGCCGTCTGCTTACAGGGAAATCAGAAGAGGCTGCTTATGTTTTGATTGTTTAATGTTTTCATTGCCAATGCACAGAATGCCTCAAAGCGAGATATTCTATTACAGCAGGAAGGGATGTTTCATCCTCAGGCAGGAAAGCATCTTCTGTCTCCCACCAGGAATTCATTAGCATGAGACTCCAGCTTTGTTTCCATTGGTTTGACAGGCAGCTGTAATTGAATTGAATTGATTATAGATAGATAAATATCTTCTCCACTGCAGATGCATGTTTCTCCATGCAGTGCGCGGCCTTTAGACTCGTTTTGTTGCTCGTATCTTTTTCTCTTTGTTCTGGAGACAGAATGTGAGGGGAAATGTTCCACGTCGCTCTATTTAGACACCTGCTGTTCCTTTCAATTTGAAACAGTCTATTAGCTCTGCTAGCAGGCCACTTCATTTGCTGTTTTGAACTGGCTCGCTCAAGGGTCTCACTTCATTTCCATCGTTCTAGCCAAAATCTCCTCCACCTCACTTGTGCTCATCCTTGACCACCTGGTTTCTATCTGCTGGTCCACAGGTTTCCTCTCATTGACAGTAAATTTAGTCATGACCTGTTGAAAGGTAGCATTTGAGTCATTCCATGCCTAAACCTTATTATCTCATGTGATGAGAGCGTATTTTTAATTATTTTCTAATTGTTTTAAGAGTACGTGCATGTTTTGCATTTGTAGCCAGTCATACAGATTTGCTTAAAACCATGTATTGACCTCAAAATAATAGTGAACTGTCATTTTAAGTGACATAATGAATGATATCATAGAGTCAAGTTAAAATCTTGCAAAAACATTCAAACTTATAAAGCATTCTTACAGAAATGTATAGGCTACTTCAAAAATCACACTGCAAAATGGAAAAGGAATTTGGAATGACTCATTTGTTGTTGGCGAATGCTTTGTTTTACCTCTGAAAGGTCATTAATTAGTGAAAGAGATCTGCGCAAGCAGAATATGATTGCATTGATCTGTTTTTGAACTGATTGATGAGATGCAGGCCAGGACTGAAGATTTTACAATATTTGTTCTAAAGTTGATTGTGACGAGCAGGGCGGGCGAGAGCCGTGAGGGAACGGCGCGAGGCCGGTGGCGCGAGTGATAATGAGCATCACCTGCGAGGCGCGCCGGCCTCGAGTCTCTCACGGAGGAGCTCCGGAGGCATAAAAGGAGGAGCGACGTCCGTGAAGGACGAGAGAGGACCAGGCCTGGACTTTATGTTATGTTTTATTATGTTTGTGTGGCCGGCAGACGTCCGCGAGGGTCTGCCGGCATTACTTTCGTTTTTGTTTCGTTACTTTCGTTTTTGTTTCGTTTTGTCAGGGCATCCAAGATGTAGGTGACTTTGTCTCTTCAGTTAAACACAAATCATGATTTTTAACTCCAACCGTTGCCGTCTGTCAGTCGTATAATGCGTGTCAATGGGAATTCCATCTATAAGAGTCAAAAAAACATGCACAGACAAATCCAAATTAAACCCTGGGGCTCGTGACGACATTAGGACATTGATGTCCTAAGACACGAAACGATCGGTTTGTGCGAGAAACTGAACAGTATTTATATCATTTTTTACCTCTAAAACACCACTATGTCCAACTGCTCTGCACATCCGGTTAGTGAGGTCTGAACGCGCTCTGACAATGGAAATGATGTCTCGCACTCATTGAAGCAAAGCACAAGAGATCACTTCCGTCATCAGAACGAGTTTTCTGACCTCACTAACCGGATGCGCAGGGCAGTTGGACATAGTGGTGTTTTAGAGGTAAAAGGGTTTAATTTGGATTTGTCTGTGCATGTTTTTTTGACTCTTATAGACGAAGTTCCCATTGACATGCATTATACGTCTGACAGACGGCAATGGTTGGAGTTAAAAATCATCATTTGTGTTCAACTGAAGAAACAAAGTCACCTACATCTTGGATGCCCTGGGGGTAAGCAGATAAACATCAAATTTTCATTTTTGGGTGAACTATCCCTTTAAGGGGGATATAAATGGACAATCGCAGCAGCCTTCTGAAGCAAATTGTTGTATTTGTGTTAGACAAATATCCTTATTTAAAATAATGAGCTTCAGGTGCGACAGCCATACACATTTAACATATGTCAAAAAAGCGTTAACTTCCGCAACATAGTACACGATGACATGAGGTACTACGCGTTATAGCATAGGACATCATGGTGTTGCGTAGAATGTCATGGCATTGTGTAGTACGCTGTTTGGACGTAATATTTAAACCACAATATTTAGTGCACTGATATAACAGTACTTATATTATAATATAAAATATTGGCTATAAACCAAATACAGTAGTAGCCAAAAGTGATGTTTGGCCTCGGAAAATGGACATCTTCACCCTTTATTCAAATACTAGTGAAAATTTGATAAAGATTTTGTAAGCATATTGCGTAGTACGCTTGGAGTCAATTGTTTTATTTGTGATAACACAATGGAACATGCCAAATTGTGCAGATGTAATTTTGGCCAGGCTGTCATATAAAGAAATTATGAACACAAACAAGAGAGAACCAATGAATTATTAATAACTGATTATATTGTAGTCAATGTACACTTTTTGTTTTTCCATGCTTTTTTTTTCTTGCATAGTAAAATACAGTAGTTTGAATTTTTTTTTGCCATATAATTTTGTTAGATAAATACCTTAACCAAGTTTAGTGTTTTGTTCTTCCCTCATATTTGATTTTATATATATATATATATAAAAAACAAATTAAAAATATTTTCTTCATAATTTGATGGATGGTCACTTTTTGTTCATCCAAGTTAAATGGATTTTATTTGGAAAATTTGGAGAGTTCCTAAATGGTACTTGTAGACGGAAGTAATAGGCTTGGGTGATGAATGGCTTAATTATCAGGCCTCAGTGTCAGACATTTCGTTCTTCATACTAGAGCAAAAACATTGCATAAAGGAGTATCAGTGATCAATCGCAGGCCTGTCTGCAATTAACTCCCTAATGCGCCTGATTACACCGACTCCAGTGTGCCCGTTTAACTAAGTGCCTCAACCTTTTAAACAGCCAGCCACTGCACACACTCACTGTTTGCACTCAAGATTAAGCCCCTTGTCCAGGAGCTTTCACCTTGAAAAACAGTATTGTGCACTACCCTGCTGTAAAAAGCACCCACCTTCCCTCTTTATTCTTCGGAAATGGTTTCAGAACAGATGGCGTACTCACCCTCATTTTTTTTTTTTTTTTTACGAGTCGTTAGACTTGACTTGTTGATGAAATGGAGACCTTCCGCTACCCTGCTCATACAGATGTGTATCTATACGGTTTAATATATCTTCCGTGTCCTTGCATACCAGGTGCAGGAAGCGCCATGTAGCCGACAGCACCTACATTAAACAGCATCTGATGAAGGCCTTCGCTGTTAGCGTCTAAACACAGCAGATTTACTTAGAGATGCAGCCAATGCCTTTGGTTGTTACTCTGTTTGGTTGAAACAGGCACACTCCCACATCGAGACCTTGAGACTAGGTCTGCGTCTGGCATAACAAGCTTACCGCACCTCAGGGATCAAACATTAAAGCCGTTCTCTTCCTGAGTCCCAGCCTGCAGCCATATTCCTCTGTACATGCTTAATTGTTTAGTCATTTTGGCCTCCCTTGTGTCTCTTTATAGCTGATTATTTATGATTTTCATGTAGGATAGCTGTCTCCATCAAACTAGAAAACAGTACAATTTCAGCGGGAGCTATGCTTGGAATGGATGGAAAATAAGCAGTGCAGTTTTGCAAGTCAGAAATTCTAAAAATGCATAATGCATATTTGCACACATTGACTATTAATTGCACACAAGTGTTCTTATGTGTGGAGAAAATGTTCTTTTGGAACAGGTACGTACGTGCATTGAATTTGTTCTTGGCCTTCTTTTAATGTTGATGAATCTGGATTATTCTAAATGACGGTGCATGCGATTATCTCCATATAAAGGCTTTCCACACAACCACACAACCTCTCCTGTTCAGTCATTCATCACTCTCTGCAAACATTTCCTTACACTGTCTAAAGTTGTACTCTCGCCTAGACTACACATAAATTACTGCATTTTTTTTATTTATTTTTTTTGAAACTTTTCCCAGATCCACATGTTTTTTGCTAAAATGTTATATAAAATGTTATATATACACTCCTGGCCAAAAAAATGGGTAAACACTAAGCTTTTAAATGTCTTAAAGGTGACCCTATTATGCCCCTTTTCACAAGATGTAATATAAGTCTCAGGTGTCCCCAGAATATGTCTGTGAAGTTTAAGCTCAAAATACCCCATGGATTTTGTATTATACCATGTTTTAACTGCCTGTTTTTGGGTGGGAGAAAAAAATATACTGATTTGGCGCCCCCAAGCTCACAATTCCAATACACTGAGGCATAAACAATACCTGAGAAGCTCACACAGCAAGTATAACTCTCAAAATGGATCATTATAAACTGTTCCTGATGCAGCATATCAGATCACATGGGTATGGCATGTATTTTGTGGATGTTTGCTAACATTCGATTCTGAATGAGTTTGATAGCGTGCTGCATGGCTAACGTGGCTAAAGCTACACACTGCTGGAGAGACTCAATAAGAATGAAGATGCATTTATGAATTATACAGACTGCAAGTGTTTTTGGGTTAAAAATGAAAATAACGACATGGCTCTGGTCTCCGTGAATACAGTAAGAAACTTTAGCCACATTTAACGGTACATTAGCAACGTGCTAACGAAACATTCAGAAAGACAATTTGCAAACATCATGAAATATATATGAAACTGAATCATGAAAAGTTGGTATCGATCCATCTTTGAGAATCAAATCCTGTGTTTTACTGACCCTGGTCCCACTTTATATTAAGTGGCCTTAACTACTATGTACTTACATCAAAAAATAAGTACAATGTACTTATTGGGTTCATATTGAATTGCAAAACACATTTGCTGCTATTGAGGTGGGAGACAGGTATGGTGGTATGGGTAGGTTTAAGGGTAGGGGTAAGGGATGGGTCAACAGTGTAATTATAAATGTAATTACAGAAATTAATTAAAGATGTAATTACATGCAGGTGTTTTTAAAATATAAGTACAATGTAAAAACATGTATGTGCACAATAAGTGCATTGTATCAAATGATTAATTTAAATGTAAGTACATAGTAGTTAAGGCCACTTAATATAAAGTGGGACCCTGACCCTCGTGTGCAAAGCAGTCTGGTGTAAAATGACTGGTATATGAATTTATTTGGACACATTCCCTTCATAAATTACACCACTGCATCCTTAGTGGCTCAGATGCCAGGAGTTTATGGAGACTCATATGTTTACTATTATAGCCGTTAACAGATCAGTGATAATGTTTACATAGCTGAGACATATATCAGGAGCTCAGAGACGGTCGTTCTTCAGTGCTGCTGTCCTGCTGAGTTTTGCTTCCTTCACGTAGCTTTAGTAATCCTGAAGACATTCAGGTGTGTTTGATCAGGGTTGTAGCTAAACTGTGCAGGACAGCTGCACTCCAGGACCAGTGTTACTCGTACACCGTTGTCATTTGCGAAAACAAAATGGTGGCTCCGTGGATGGAAACATACAGATTCAGGGGGCAGCAATATTATAATAATATTAAATCTGAACAGCTTGTTTTTTCACATGCTTGCAGAGAATGTCTTACCAAAACAAAGTTACTGGGTTGTCCTTTTTTTTTTTACATTTTCTGGGTTGTTAGATGCGACGGGAAAAAGTCAGATTTTCATGATATGTCCTCTTTAACCACAAAGTATTGGTCAGGAAATTAGCAAAATTTAAGCAAATGCTCTACTTAAAAAGCTATTGCTCTCTCAGGAAAAACAGACAGAATGAAGTTTTTGGCAGAATATGGGAAATTTGATTTAGAGTGGTTCAGCAGAGTTGTGTTGAGTATATGACAACACTGTATGATCTTTTTTCTAACATTTTAGTTAGAACTTTACTCCAAAAACTACTTAAAAAAACCACTTAACATACAGATTTCAGTTTTTTGTAAACTTCATAAAAGTTTAAGAAATGTTTAAAATCTTGCACTGACCTAAAAGAATGCTTGACACTCCAAATGTAATCTACAGTCGATGTAATATTTGCATACTGAATTGAGGTTGGTCTTCTTTCTTGCATTTATTTGCATACTGATTTGCATTCTTTCTTTAATAGCCACATTTACACTGTGAAGAAATTATGGGGTTGATATTTGTGCTCAGATGACACCGTCTCATATGACAACAGAAAAGCGGATCTGATGTGGCATTTCATTTACAAAGAACCGAAGCCTTAAACCTACGCTTACAATTTTGACACTGTTGTTTTGCTGCCTTGGAAGCAGCTGTATTTTTGGACATCTAATTTTTCAAAGCTCTCACACTTTGTTCTTGTTCACTACTGACTTGAAATTACATTTTAGGACTAGATGCAAATTAAATCCCATTTTAAATTTCATTTTTTTTTTATGTGAATTTTTGTATAGACAAAAGATGTGGAGTACTCTGATTTGGCATGATTTGTTAGCCTTGGTCCAGAGAGATTTGGTGGAGGGAAAAATAGCTACGTTTGCAAAACGAGGCTTTCAGAATAATTAAAACCCGAGCAAGTACTGCAGCGGACCTTAAACAATGCTTTACAGCTTCAGTAAACAGTCTTATTGACTCTGACTTTTGATATATTGCAACATATGGAGCACCAGTGCCAATTTCATTATTTTCAGTTCCTCATGGGAGTCCATACATCTGTTAACTCAAAGTTGTTCTGGTCTTTGTTTGCTCTTAGGATCTTCTTGCCTTGATTATGCAAAACTAACACACTGTGATGTGAAAGGGCATGTGATCTCTTAGTTGGTTAACCTTTCCTCTTGGATGCTCTTTTGACATTGAGCAATGTGGTGAATTCAGCTCTTCACCATGCTCTGTGCTAATGAGGCAATTAAATCCCTGGTGTCGTGGTGCAGAGGGCTGGGAATGAGGGAGGAAAGGGAGTGTGCTGTCTCAGCAAAGAACAGCCCAGAGCACCACTAAATTCCATCTGAATGCAGAAGTGGAGCTCTGTTAGGTGCTACACAGTCCCGTCACTTGTCCACGTACAGTACTTGAATTGAACGGTTTGCTTTTCTTCTGTAATTCCTAGGCTTATTGCAATGAGATCTGGATGTTAGTCTAAGAACGAACCCTGGTTAGTATGCAAATGATTATATGATGGCTTATACCCAAGGTTACAAATTTGCACAACTTTAAATTCTCAGACCTGATAGAAGATAAAACATAGGAAGAGGGACTTGAGCCACATCGAGGTGCTCTCTTTTGATTTTGTCCAGGAAGCAACCACCCAGAACACCATAGAAACCACATAGAAATGCATTTAATCAATCAGAGCACACTGACAACCACCAAAATGGCCAAGTTCCACTCACAATCCTAAAATTTAGAACATGTTCTTGACTGATATCAGCTCAACCAAGTCAATGAAGATTTTCAACAGCAAACAAGATTGTCACATGAATGACCTTATTGTTTAGTGGTGGTTGGTACCACTTTGAATGTTTTTTTGCTGATTGAATAAAGTAACTGCTAGTCAAATGTGAAGCGTGTAAGATAAAAATATATTCTCTTAATTGTCGTTATAGTTCATGGACTACTATTAGAATGCCATTCATAGGTTTAACCACAAAAGTGTAAACATCGAGTCCCTCAGGCACCATCAAAACATTGAGAGCGGTTTGCTAAGATCTCATTCCAGCTCAACCAGTAGCGAGAGTTTGGGGTGTGGCTACTGCAGTAGGTGGAGCCAGGGAGTGTTTAGTCGGTGTGGGACCACGGCTGATGCGTTACATGGGAAAATACATTCAGCTTTGGTTACAGAAGTGCAAGCCAACAGTCACTGCTTTTAGATCTTCAAAAATGAACAGGTCATGAACATACAGATAAGTAGCCTACTTTTACCTGCCATCACAAGTCACCGTTAGATTTATTTTTGTAATTCTGCTAGGTGCTACCAGTGTTGCAAAAGCTACATATTTTACCTTTAAAGTAGTAATTCACCACAGGCGAGTTTTAATAAAATGTGACTGTCTATGCAATAGAAAAGCCTATTTGTTTTGAAATCATTGATACGTGACTAGAGAAAACAAAAAAGGTGTTGTGGCTTTCCATTTTGTCAAAGCCTTAAACTCCCATAATGCACTTTTGATTTTGGCTCCACCCCTGATCTGACTGTCTCTGGGCAGGAATACAAAAATGCAGAAGTTCGATTGTCAAATCAAGTCGCCTTTATTTCTAAGTGTTTTACAAAACAGATTGTTTCAAAGCAGCTTTAAAGTATAAACAGGAAAATAACGATCCATTATGCAATCTTTATCAAATATTGTAAAAGAAAAATGTGCATTCTGCCATAAAGCAGCTCTACAGAAGACAATAGTGTCATTTTTCAGCTCAAGTCAGTTCAATAATGTGTAAATTCATCAATTACAGTATGAAATGAGTTCAATTCAGGTATAAAGCAGCTCTACGGAAGACAATAGTGTCGTTATTCAGCTCAGTTCAGAACAATGTTGATCAGTACTTTTAACAAAAATCACCAAAACATTGATGGTAAACAGCTAGTCTTTTCAGCAGACTAACTACTGGTGACAACCATTCTTGATTAGTAATGTAGTTTGTCTTGTACTGCAGGGTTTGTGGTCCTATTAGTAAAAAAGTGGACAATTAGAAGGCATAGGGCCCTATTTTAACGATCTAAGTACATGGTCATGGTGCGCAAATCCACTTTTGCTAGTTTAACAACGAAAAAAAATGGTCAAAATACTTCGGTAACCGTGATTTTGCCAAGTAAGACATGTTCCTGGATCAACATATTTTGTTCATCCTGGAACAACAATCCTGTCCTAAAATTTAGACTTAACCCTATTCCTACCCCTAAACCTAATCCTACCCATAAATTATCCCTAAAATCAGAGGGGAATGATAGGTGAATAACACTGATGTAGAAGCACTTAACCCTCTACTGCACACATGTTGATGGCACATGAAAAAAAAAATATTCCACATAATTTTTTGGTTCATTTGGGAACATTTTATTGATTAAAAAAAAACATTTTCCCCCCACCCTCCCCCAATCCCAAAATATTTTTTCGTTGCCTCAGGACAACGTTGTGCGACATTGGTACAGAGTCATAGAGAAAATTATCATCAAAATCAATTTTTTTAAAAACATTTTTCAAGAAATCATTAAGCAAAAAGGGAAAAACACTTGAAAGACATTGATATATTGAATTTGATACATGCATATGTCTGTATCATGTAGTGTGCTATGCAATATAATGTACTTCATGTAATAAGATTTCACTCCGTACGAAACTTCAAAAAGCAGTTCTTCTCTGCTGTGACATAGTGGTGTATGTTACAATTTTTGCACATCACTTTGGGTGTTCCTGCACACCCAGGAACCCTGCATCTTCCCTTCTTATAATACATTGTGGCCAATGAGAGGTACTGTCTAAAACCTCCTCGAAAAGTACCCCTTATCGCACAATGTTGCCCTGAGGCAACGAAAAGAAAAACTGAATTTCTGAACATGCAAAATAAAAAAAACTTCATAAAACCTGACAAAAGGCTTCTCTACACCTTCATACACACACATATTTTTTATTTACAGTTCATGTCGTTTTAAATAAGATTACTAAAGCAAATAATATTACCTTCTTCTCACACCATGTGCTCCTGTGACCATGTGTCAGAACAGGACGTCCCACCTTTAAATGGTACTTGATATTGACTCCAACACCTTACTGAACTGTTCTTTGGTACTTTCTCGACCTTTCTAATTGGTTGTTATCATTTAAAGAAAAATGTACTAAACATAGGGCTTAAGAAAACTTTCCGTCGCCTGAGGGCAACGCTGTGCTGTAGAGGGCTAACCCTGGTTGCAAGCCTAAACTTGACATAAATGGTAAACTTGTCCCTCAAATCTGATTGGTTGATTAGAATGTTCAAAGATGTTGATCCAGGAACATGACATACTTGATGAAATCACGTTCACCAAATACTGCGCCATTGACTTTAGACCAGGTTTCAGTTGGTCAATGGCACAGTCATTTTCAGTCGCCTCAAAATAGCAACACGCCAACAATGCACCTGAACACACCTCGTTTTCAGACCAGCACCCCCATAGGTGAACAGATGGGTGTGAGTGCATTTGCTATTTAAACAATGTGGCCGCTGGACGTGAAAATGATACTAGGAAAACTAGGAAAAAACACTTGCGTTGCACCTGGCGTCGCATTGTGCCGAGCGTATGACAGGGCCCATATCGTGTAAAGACAAGTGCTGGTAACTTTTCTTCTCTAGCTGATGTTATTTGTAATGAGCATGTCCTAATCCAGATCCTTGTAGTTGTCACAGCAAATGCTTCTTTTTGGGTATAGAGTAGTTTTAGTGAGCTTTTTAAGTGGATAACATTTCCCACAGGCGCTGAGCATCACAGTTGGTGTTTGTCGGCCGAAGCCAGTTTAGCACATCATCTCCTCTGCCCGATTGCTGTCCTTGGGTCTGTGTGTACTTGGCTATTTAGGAGCGTTTGACCCAGGCAAACACAGCCGAAGCATCTAGGAAGCGGTCACTGAGCCCTCCGCTCCTCGAGGAGAGTGTTTACCTCCCCTCCCGCTACCTCCATGACTTATTCATAGCACAGTGCGAGCCGCTACACTTCAGAAAGAAAACGTATGCCCATGTAAACCGCAGCGTCCGCACCTCAGTGGGCAGGGGAAGCAATCTTTTTTGTATTTCATCTTTTGTTACTCACCTCATTCTGACCTCTACAGCACTTTAACTCCAGGACAGAAGTATTGCAGAGCAGTTTCTCTCCCATCTGGCCATGTGATATTATTCATAGTTTGATTCTGATTGTTTACACCGCGTCGCAAGTTGAGAATTGTGGAAATAAAGTGCCTCCTTTTGTGTGATTTAATTAGTGACATCAATTAGCTGCTAGCAGTGCGGTTCACTGTAGTGTTACGCCATGACGGGGTTCGCATTAGGGCACCAGGCTAATGTGTTTAAAGCAGACACAATTAAAACGAATGCGCGGACTGATAACGACAGGCTTACAGCTACTCTGAAGGAATTACGGAGTATAGTTGTCTGTCTTATAATGTGCAGCTTATCCGACAGATTCACTCTCTTTTGCTGGCGGTAATGAACGGCTGGTGTGGCGTATCTTTAGGCGGAATGTATGAAAGGCAGCGTCTCGTGCTGAGTGATGCAGAGCAGGGCTCATTATCGCCACACAGGTGGGGTCTGGACAGCACGCGACGGGAGAACCTGTCAAGAACAGACTGAATTGTTGTCTGTCCTGCATGTCACAAGATTGTGTTGTGTTATTGTGTCTTCTTCTGTTGACAGTCTCTAGAGGGTAAATGGCTTGATTTCCATTTTTAAATCCAGATCTGTTGTTGTTTTAAAGTATTTTTGTATTCTTTATTTTTCATTCAGATTATTTTGGCATAGTCTTTCATTATTTTGGAAAACAACATTTTTATTAAATCTTCTTCACTGCAGAGCATTTTAAAGAGTTTTGTTTCTGCAAAAGTTTCCACAATATAAAAGTCATATGGTGCAACCAGTATGTAGAAAAAAAAACAAAAAAAAACTTCATGATGCTCTGTAGTTAATACATCTCTTATATATCAGATAATTTGAACTTTTGTGTGAACACCATGTGGTGAGAGTCTCCAAAAAAATTATATTTATGAATTAATAGTTCATTATATTTATCTTGAAACATTTTTTGATGTCATGATGTGAATACTGTATTTGTGTGTATTTAAAGTGTCCTTGATTATGATTTCACTTTTTTAACTTTAGTTAGTGTGCAATGTTGCTGTTTGAGCATAAACAACATCTGCAAAGTTATGACGCTCAAAGTTCAATGCAAAAGGAGATATTTTCTTTTAAAGAATTCTGTTTAAGGACTACAACAAACAGCTGGTAGGGACTACAACAAGCTTCTTCCTGGGTTAGTGACATCACTAACCCTAAAAATTTGCATAAACCCTGCCCCCGAGAACACACATCAAAGGGGGTGAGGCCATGTTGGGCTGCTTTAGAGAAGAGGAAGAGTTGTTGTAGTAGAGTGTTGTTGCCATGTCGTCATTTTACACCGGACTGCTTCACAAACAAGGATCAATGCATGCTAGTCGATGAGTTGAATCAACTCCACAGCAACTACATAAATTTATCCACTAACCATTCAGAAACGTCCAGTTTCATTCTAAAAGTTGTAACTTCTTCCTGAGTCTCTCCATCAGTGTCGACTCCGGTTTGAACAATGTAAGGCTGAACACCGTTACTGACAATCCTCATTTTGGCTGTGTGAGATTCTCCAGCTTTGTTGAGCAACCGAAGCTCCACCCTTTCCTGGAAAGGGGGCCGGGAGCAGCAGCTCATTTGCATTTAAAGGGACACACACAAAAATGGTGTGTTTTTGCTTACACCTCTAAGGGCAAATTTGACAAGCTATAATAAATTATCTTAGTCATTTTTACTTTATGGTTGCACATTTTTTTAAAGGCACATGAAACAAACGTAAATACAAAGAGTAACTGCATAGTCCACCTAATTCAAGTTTAGTTCAGTTGCTGGCGTAAATGAAATGGCTGTACAAGTCATTTTAACTTTTTTTTTTTCTTGTTGAATCTCATGTACCTTAATGTTGAAAGTTGACAATGGTAGATTATTTTGATGATTTAAAGTAAGGGGAAAACAAATGCATAACATGACTTAGTGATGTGTAATAAAACACTTGCTATTGCAACATTACATTTTGTTTATTTATGGTCACACTTTAGTTTAGGGTCCCTTTCTCACTATTAACTAACTATTAACTATAACATTTGCCTCAATAATCTCAAAACTTTAGGTATTTGGTAGGATTAAGGGATAGATTATGGTCATGCAGAATAAGGCATTAATATGTGCTTTATAAGTACTAATAAACAGCCAATATCCTAGTAATATGAATGCTAATAAGCAACTAGTTAATAGTGAGAATTGGACCCAAAACTAAAGTGTTACCTTATTTATTTATTCCTTTTCTTTATCATGGACACTCTTATTTGTCATTGACACAGAACACAGAATACTTGTACGTCTCAGCGTGCACCAGTTTTGGGGTTTGAAGTTGCAAAGATCTGTGTAATTAGCATTTGTCTGTTTCCTTAGACCCATGCTAGGCAATTAATTCATCCTTGGATGCATTTAGCATCTCAGAACACCCTGTGGGTGATGTATGGTGCCTATTGATCTTTGGATCATGTGACCTGAATCAATACCCAGAAATCACTGCCCTGTATTCAGTGACAGAGAGGGGACGGAAAGGCGGTCTGGCTTCTAAAGGTCAGCTTTAGGGCGCAAGGACGGGTCCTTGAAAGTGCTCTGGTTTGCAGAGGCTGAGCACATCAATTCTATCATGGCAAGAGGAAGGTCATCCTTCCAGCACGGATGTATTTATGGCCCTGTAGGGCATTCTGGGAAGTTATTCCCTCTTGAGTTTCACAGAAACATCCGACTCCATGCCAAGGTTCTGCTTCATAGCATGGCTGTGTTGGTCTGTTTCATTACAAAAGACTTGAATTGGAGTTGAAGTGCCTTGGAGAGTTAGATGTATGTCTGCCTTTAACAGTGTAAGACATTACTTGCTCTTTGGGTATGTCAAGACCTGACTTTGGAGTCCCGGCTGTAATGAGTGATTGACATGTACTTGTTAGCAAGATCTAACAATCGACTTGAAGATGGATCGACAACACGGCACCTTTTTAGCTGCAGCATCAGTAACAGGCACATTGAGGCATGAAGGGGATGGGAATATTGACCAGCTGGTTACCGCTCTAGACTTCTACCGGGAAGCATTGAATTCATTCCAACAACAGCATCCTCATTGTTGTGGGGAGCTAACATCGCTAACCTGTCCTTTCAAAGTCAACGTGTAAGAATATCTTTTTATATTGTTAGAAATATTTAAAGATGAACATTTACTGGACTGAAGCATAAAATATTTGGTTACTTTATTTTGTTATTTTGTGTCTTTGTTACACTGCAATTATACAGTACTGAGTAATATTAAGTAACTACATGTACTTATTATAGGGTTAGGATTAAGGTTTGGTTTGGTTTAGGGTTAGTTGCATGTAATTATACAAAATTTATAGTTATAACTATAGTAACTACATGTAACATTTGTAACAATGACACTAAAATAAAGTGTTACCCATTTTTGGTTAAAGTGTATGAAATATGATACATCAGGCTTTTGAGGAACGTTTGTTTGTTCATCTCTGTCATCATTGTATTGCATTGCATTAAATGTTTTTTGCCCAACACAATAAACACTACAGAGCTTTGATAATAAAACTAAGCATTTAAATATCATCTTACAGACATGGGAGATATAGAGTGACAACTGATATTTATATACATTTTCTGTTAGCCTGCTATACTGTTATACAGATATCATTTACATTGCAAGCTATCAGAATTTCATCTTACTTGTTGGCCATATAAATAACAACAATTGCACCAAATGAAATATTTTTGCTAAATTTTGGCCTCTGCATTTTTAAAAATAAAGGTTCTTTATCGGTATCGTTGGTTCCATGATTAACCTTTAACATCCATGGAATCGTTCCATTGCAAAAAAAGTTCTTTAGAGTGAAAAGGGTTCTTTAGAATATTAAAATGTTCTTCACGCTAGAAGAAAATTATACTTTTATGAGCTGTTCATTGAAAGGTTCTTTGGGGAGCCAAAATGGTTGTTCTAATCTATGGCAAAAAAAATCTTTTGTAACTTTTATTACAAAAGACGAACTTTTATTCGTTCTAACAGAGTATAAATAGTAGTTTCTATTTTTCTGCAACGTTGTGGCTGGAACAACAACATGCAAAGTATGTTAATGATAATCTCAGGGGCTGTTTATGTGTTTTATTTATTGTTAAAAGCATAAAAGCATCCAATGTGAGTTTGAATATCAATTTGCATGACCGTTATTGTCATACTGAACAACGTTCAAGAAACAATAACGTTCAAACTGTGAACTCTGATCTATGACAAAGATTGTTTAAGTTACTCAGTATGTATTTAAATAATGTTAAAATGGTGTAATATTTATGAATTTGTTTATGTACTTATCCATTTCGTTGTGAGTGCAGTGCGCTGCAAGAGACTCCGCCCACACTCTCTTCTGATTGGCTGTGAATTTTGATTGATTTTGTCGCGTCTGGTGTGTACAAATTGCTTGCCATGGAATCTCATTGCTTCTGGTTAAGGACCATAAAAGCCTGATGCATCAAATATGATACTAAACAAAAAACACTTATGCAGACATTTTCCTTGATATTTTGTCTCAAGGTTCTAAGCTGCTCCATTTAAAAAAAAAATAAATAATTATGACTAGGTTGACATGGTTAACACAAATCTCGACCTTTTTTCCCTGGCATTTTATTGTATATTTAATCACTTCCTGCTATTAGGTGAGAAGCATATTCCTGCGGCATAGGGAAAAGCATTTAACCCATCATGTCCAGCAGGCAGACATTTTGATTTATCAATCGACACATTATCATGTGAACGCATTAGCATCCATTGACCACAGGGCGAGATATGTTGGGTTTTCAAAGAACCTATTATTTTCTCCCTCTATTTTTCATTTTTGCACTAGTTTGTGCTTATCACAGGTGCTCTTGGAGGTCGTTCATGTATTGAGCAGCAAATAATTACCTTCCTGTGAATTGATTGGTAGAAAGACCCCATCATGAGGAGTCCCATGTGTTCATGTGTGTTGTGGCAGGAAGGACACAGTTAAATGAGGCTCGTTGTAGTTCGCCCTTCATAGGCGCCTGTGCTCAATGACCGCAGGGTTTCGGGTCTGACCTGATTCCCCTGTGTACTTAAAACATCAGGCTGTGGCGAATATATGTCATTTCAAGGGTGCCACACTTCAAAATATCCACATTAACACTCCCGTGACCCTCACACACACTGTTGTATCACACTTCTCACTCCATCAATCTGAAGGGACAGCCCCGATTCACTCTCTGAATTGGTATTGTTCCCTTTGACATACACCTGTGTGAGGAAACGTTTCCATCGCCACATTTTTCTGATCTCAAACATGCGGCCGCCGCTCTCTTGCACTCCCGCTGTGTGTGATACATGCTGCTGCAGGGGGCAGAGCAATGAAAATGATGATGATGAATCCTCATAATCGCTTTGAGTCCTGCCTACCAGAGCAGCTCACGTGTCGATTTGATGGGGATGAAAACAGGTACCGTCAAGTCAAGGCTGTGTGCAGTTATACGTGGACATGATCAAGAGAGAGAGAGAGAGAGAGAGAGAGAGAGAGAGAGTCATGTAACATCATCCATCACATGGCATCTTGGCCTGAGAACCCTCTGAGAAATTGTACAAACACACACACACACTGTCATTCTGGTAATGTGATCAGAAAAATGAGTCGTACAAAGAAAATAACAAAAGTTGTGTACGTTTGTGTATGAAAAAATCTTCTCTACAAGACTCTGTACTGTTTCAGATTAGGGAAGGGCAATATAGCAAAATAATAGTGTTTGAATTTTAAATATCTAATGTATTTGCTCTTCACTTTATTGTCCTTCCTTGAAAGGCAGTTTATGTAGACAACAGTATAAACACGTACAGCAACACACACATTACAATAAGACATTTAAAAACAAGATCGCTACAGGAATAGAAGAATTCTCATATCTGTTTGATCTCTGATATGACTTAAATGGGTCCTGTTATGCTTATTTATAGTACATGTTCAACTTTATTTAGTGTGTAATGTTGCTGTTTGAGCATGAAGAAATTCCCTGAACTCCCTGAAACGCCTTGATTGTAGTCTTCAGTATTCTTCTGGGAACGAACAGTCACAATATTACTCATTTAAATAATTCCTGCCCAATGCATATGCAAAAAAGGGGGCTGGTTGAGTTAATAGTGTGTTGAAAGTTGCGGTTATGGTCGGGGGGTGACATTTCTGAAACAAGCTCAAAGCAGTTGACCAATCACAACACACTGCTCCAGCCGACCAATCAGAACACATTGCGCTTTTCAGAAGGAGGGGTTTCAAGAAGACAGGAACTAAAGAGAGAGTTACTGACAGACTATGTAAAGAGGTGCTGCAACAATGTGAAATATGTGAACATTCATTTTTTGAACATTCAAGCTTGAAAACCTATTTTATTAGAGCCCAAAAACAAAACTTTGAAAAAGGACATAATAGTTTTATTTTTGCAGTCACATGAACCATTATTTTAACCAAACAGCTCTCTTCAGTAGTTTGTAGATTGTTTATTAAAATTCATTTATAATGAACAAAAATACTAAAAAATATAGTAAAAAGTAAAAAATCATAATATTACAATGCATGGTAATAAATAGCAGTTGTTTATCTGCATATATTTTACTTTATAATATGTCAAATTAAATATATGAAAACTGTTAAAGAGATTTTTGAGTAATGTTACAAACAATTAATTGAATCAGAATTTTGAACTGATTCACAAAGTCTTAAATAAACAAATCATTGCAATGTTAAAAAGGCTGCTTAAATGTATATAATCAGCAAAATGATTGCGAATTTATCCTAAGTATATCATATATTGCCCAGCTTTAGCTCTTTTGTGTTTGTAAATATGTGCAGGCAGTGTGGCAACCTTGGGAGGTCACGTTCCCCACTCCAACCAATGTGTGAATCAGCAAAACCCAGTCACTGGAGAGAAGTGTGTGTGTGTGTGTGTACACGTACTGTACAGGTGCATGATATGAAATTCATTCCTCCTGCCTCAGATGGGATGGGTGGGCCAAGGTCAGTGCTAGTCTCTGAATGCTCAATGCCCTTTCCTCTTCACACCATCCAGAGGAGACACACTGTAGGGGATGGAAACAGAAATTGAAGCAATGAAATGAAAAGATAACATCTATCTATCTATGTATCTATCTATGTATCTATCTATGTATCTATCTATCTATCTATCTATCTATCTATCTATCTATCTATCTATCTATCTATCTATCTATCCATCTATCTATCCATCTATCCATCTATCCATCCATCCATCCCCTTTACATGAAGTCCTTCTTATACCCCCTTTGTCTCTTTGACTTCTCTGTCTCAACCCCATAATTTTCCATGTTTGCGGCAAAACAGATTATTGGTCATAGATGCATCGTTAAAATCCTGGCCTATCTGCTCAGAATTCAACCTCAAGTCAAGTACACCTTTCCAGGTTTTACCACACATGCACATTTATTCATTTTCTCTCACCCATCCTCTTACTACACAAAATTCTTTGGTTGTCTGAATTGATCTGGATTCAATTGCACAGTTGTGTTTAGTTCGCCAGGGGAGTAACTTCAAAAGACTTCCTTCCTGCCCGTGAATCAATACTAGATAGCTTCGCCAAGCTTCGAGAGTCTATGAATTTCCCAGGCTTTCCCCTGATCCGCACATACGTCCGAACGTTAATGCGGCTGATTTTTTTGTAAACGTTGAAACGGCTTCAGGAATAAATAATGCACACGTCTTCCTTCAGTGAGTTCTCCCTTCCAGACGTAAGAGGCTCCATGTTTCAGTCATGTGTAACAAAGTGGTGAATAGCACATGCCATTGGCTTATCGAGGAACATTAATCTTTTTTTTATGGGGTGGCATATGTCACTTCATTGGATAATCCACAATGCACTTAAAGGATAGAGGTCATGATACGAGCAGGGGGATCAGTGCGTTAATCCACCCGCTCTGTCAGTCATCTTTCTCCACCGAAAAAATTTCAGAAATGTAGAGGAAAAATGTCCATCTCAGGAACACCAGCATGTTTTATATCAATGTTCTGTAACAGGGGTTCCAAACCTTTTTTTGTCAGCCAAACGCCTTAGATGTAATTTACTGAGATATTAAGTTAATATTTCAATAATTTCAAAAACATATTTGCATATTCACGGTTCTCTGATGTTGGTTAATGGTCAAATTATATACAGAAAAACAGATAAAATATTTAGGGCCAAATGTACTAATAGCTTACGCCAATGCAAACCCCTTTTAGAGTTAAAAACTACTGTCAGGATTTACTAAAGACACTCAGTAAGAAATTAGCCCTGAAAAGGCGTGAACAGTTATTTTTGCGGCTGACCTTATTGCATATGCATTTGTAGGAGTTTCCCTTTCAGACTCAGTATTTATGGTAGAAGAGTATTTCAATGAATCATGCAGCGTGATTTACTAGTCAATTTTCTGGTATTTTCGCCATTATTTAATGCCCCAAAAAACATGTCTTAAGCCACTTTGCCCTCATTTGTGACCCTACGCAAATTTGCACTGCCATATTGTGATGTATAACCAAGTGAAATGGCTTCAGGATTTGATTTCATCCTCGAGAATTGATTGGATTGTAGAAAGTTGAGTGTTGCTTACTAAATGAAGGCAGATCTAAATGTCAGTTTGCAGTCAGTTGTGGAGGATACCCAGTCCCACTTTCCGCTGAGACACACATCGTGAAGAGAACAGATGCCATTTGGAGGGGAGGATCTGATCTTTTTCATCAAAGATTACGAGTGCACATGAATTTAAAAAATAAATAAGTAAGTGCACAGATAAATCATTTATGATAAACACTGCAACATTCTGTAAAAAAAAAAAAAAAAAAAAAAAAAAAAAAAAAAAATATATATATATATATATATATATATATATATATATATATATATGTATATATATATATATATATATATATATATATATGTATATATATATATATAAATTAAAAAATATATAATAATAAAAAAATTATAAAAATAATAAAAAAATAACTCACATACCCCTGCAGTTCCTTCACAAACCCCCATTTGGGAAACCCAGTTGAACCCTATATTCAAATACAACTACTGTAAGTGTAGTAAGCCTGCTACTTACTGTGAAATACCATGTAAATACCATGAAACAGAACATCATGCATTATGCAACAACAAGCTTTTGAACTGTAGCATGCAACATTACAGCCAAATGACCTCATCACATTGCATATTCAATTATTCAAATGGAATCTAGTTGTCATGCAGGACGTAAATGTGCTTATTTCGCATTTTATGGCATATTTGTGTAAAATGTGTTAACTTTTGGCAGTCCAGTGAAATGCGTCAAGATGGCTGTGTCAGATATTACCTCCAGTTCAGTGTGCCCTGTTGTACACTGCACTTTTTGCTAAATTTGTCTGCATAGAGAATATTTACGTACTATGTACAGTATGCATACTGTATACTGCAATAATTATAGTACAGTAATACTATTATGCTATTTGGAACATAGCCTAGATATTGTATATACATATATTATCGTCTCTGCAATGATTTGAGGTTTAATAGGTAATTTTGTGGTCCTAAATGTGCATAGTTGCATTGTGTGGGAAAACTGCCCACCTAAAAACTGACTGTTTGAGTAGAGACCTGCATGCTGTGTACAGTTTCAATCACAGAAACAGGGAGAACAAAGAGTGCATACTGTGTGTGTGTGTGTGTGTGTGTGTGTGTGTGTGTGTGTGTGTGTGTGTGTGTGTGTGTGTGTGTGTGTGTGTGTGTGTGTCAGTTAAGTGGGAGTTGTCAGTTCAGTCAGTCAGTCATAATGAACAGTGCTGGTGCACCTGCTGCCTCACGCTGAGCCATTCACAACACACAACAGATACACAGTAAAGGAATTTCGTGGCCATCTCTCATAAACACAGATAGTCTGTGTGGTTGATATGCTGGAACTGTTTCGTTAAAGGACAAAAGCTGAGCCCTTCAAAAAAGAGCTGAGCCCTGTTTATGTGTGTATGTGCTTTATTCCCTCTCCATTCACCTAAATATCACATATTACAGTCACAGCGCTCTGTTCTTCTGTCTGTCTCTTGGGGTTCATCGGAGAACATGGGTTTTTCTTGGGTTTGGAGCAGACCTTTGATGTTCCTCTGTGTTTTTTCTCTTCCATTTGCTCCATATTTTCTCCATCTCAGCTCTGTGGTACTAACAAAACAAACTTAAGATGCTGAACTCCAGCTGACATTTATCCACAATCAGAATGAATTCAAAGACTGAAAAATCGAAATGCTTCGATATTCACACTGTTGCCCAAAGCAAAGACAAATCTCAAATGTTTGACATCCTTGACATCAATGATATTTTCTGTCTTCACTGCAAAAATTCTTTCTTAAAAACAGTATGTTTGTCTTATTTTACAGTAATTTAAAGGCACAATATGTAATTTTTCTCCACTAGAGGTCGCTTATTTAAAACAAAGGCATATCTTGATGACGCCTTGATTTTGTGGAATCATGGGAGGTGTTGTCTTCACGTCTACAGCCAGTGGAAAAGAATCCAACGGGACTCGTGGAGAAATCATATTAATGGATGAGCTAATGTATTAAAGATTTATTAACATTACTGTAGTATGAAGCAGGGTGGGGCTGAAGGCCGTTGGAGCGGAATGAGGCAGATGGAGCGATTGCTAATGAGAGGAGCGCGACACACGTCTCGAGAGCAGCGGAACTTTTATTACGCTGCAGACGAGCGCTTCTGTTACTTCCGGTCAAGCGTATGTGGGGTAACGCAATGCTGTTTATCATATTATATACATTTGTGTGTTGAAAGTTGTTATAATACTACTCTGCGTTCACTCGGTGGCTACTATGAGACATTTGTTGCACACTGCAGTAAGCTAGATCAAAATTAGTCATGGTAAAACATGGTACTTGCGGTAAATCAAGAAAACGAGATTTAAACAATAAGACTTACTGTGTTGAGCTATATAACATGATTAGTTTTCTGTCGATGAATGTATCCAAACAGTTGCTTACCTGTCTAATAAAACACATAATATATTAAAGTATATAATATGTTTCCATGGTTTCTACAAAATAAAACCGGAAATCAAGGGTAACTGATGTCACTGATAGGCAACGCACGGACGCGGTCCGTATCCTGGTTAAAATTGCTTATTACTCTGGATTTAAACATTCTTAAAAACATGATTGTGTACATCATGTATGTACACAAGTCAATAAAATATATAACACTGTTCTAGTGGTTTTTGGATATTTTAATCCAAAAATCTTACCTATTGCCTTTAATTGAAGCAAGTCATTTTTGTGGTGTAGTATCTTAATTGTTTCTCTTAGCTAATGGAGACTTTTGTTTTTGTCTCTACTATCAGACATCTCAATACAAACTCAAACACTTCTAATCAGATTCCTCCAAAACCAATTGTTATGCAGTTGACATTCATTTTATAGCTCTTTTATGGCTCTATTATTATTTTCTCCTCTACATTTATTAAATGTTTGTAATTGATTGTGTTGTTATGGTATACTGAATGTTGAATCCGTATCGACCATGAAATAGCCTGAAGCTGATATGGCAATAATCTTAAATACTACTGTGTATTTTTATGTATGCTAAGCAATTTTAGGAGCAACCTCTGAGACAAAGTATGGAAACATATTAATTATCTTGAGCAATAAAAGAATAACCTCTGCAAGAGCAATAAAATGGACCAAGTCTATTTTGATGGTTGCCTAATTGTATTCCTGCTTCCTTGTTTGCAGGAAAATATAGTGTGTGTGTCTGTGTGTGTGTGTGTGTGTGTGTGTGTGTGTGTGTGTGTGTGTGTGTGTGTGTGAGGAGTGTGTAATTACATCTTTAAAAGTAACATCATTAACCACAGTAAATAGTTAAATAAATTATAGAGGCAGGGTGGAGACGTGAGTAAAGACCTCATTGTGCGCTGGTTCCTGGCTTTCTTGTGTTGTAGCGAGCCGTTTGTAATGATGGTGTGATAACGAAATGTCCCTCGGTGGGAAAGCGATCGTATCTCTCGTTTCTCATGGCAGTTGCCAGTCCAGAACATTTCTTCGGTCACAGAGTTCAGTCTTTTCAGTCGGTCGGCCATGCAGACACACGGACTTCGGCGCTTCACGCGCTAATGAAAAGCTATTTAGCAGTTCTTAATGATAGCGCCTTCGAGAGCTCTCCGTCTCCCTGTCTGCCTCTTTGTGCGATTAACGGGAATGCTAATTTGTCTCTTAACAGTCTGAATGACCCCTTTTCCTACAGCACTCCGACTCATTCATATTCTCTCAGATCTCCCCTTCTTACAAATGGTCACAGGTACATTAATCAGGAGTAGCTGCAAGTTTGAGCTCCTCAAGTGCTCAATTAGCTTCATGGAGAGACGCCCCGGGGGATTCATTCACAACGGTGCAATTTAGCTCTAAATGAATTAGTGCAGAACACTGGAACATTTTGTTTAGCGCTGTTTGTTCACTCATTTCATAATTCTTAAAAACCATCACACATGAGTTAAAACAGCAAGGTCTTTAGTTTGCAAGAAAAATCCCTGTAGTCATTTTAACAGCTTTAATATTTCCATTTATTGAACCAGAAGCAAAATGCAGTATTTTTGAAAACAAACTTACTTTGCAGTGTTTCTAAACACGCGTATCAAGAGAGTGGATTTGCCATTTGGATGGGCCTCCAAAAATGGGTGGGCTTATAGGGACATTTATATTGGCTTCTCAATAAAATTTCAATTTACTGCAATGTTATAGACACAACTGAGTGGGCTTGGGTCTGCACTAGCTGATATGAAAAGAAATGCCCAGTATTGGTTGTAGAATGTGATATTGGGCTCTCTCTTTCACTTTCTTAAATAACACTGCAAAAATTATGTTCTTAATTAGGTTTTTTTGGTTTTATTTTGGTCTAAAAATATCAAAACATCCTTAAAGAAACATTTGCTTAAGAAGCAAAATCATGTAGTAAAACTGAAATGTAATTGTTTAATCCTATTGATAAATCTTGTTGTAAGCATAAACATTACTAAGTTTTCTTATATTTATTCCTTAAAAGAAAAAAAAGAGTTTGCCAGTGTTAAACGTAATTCAAAACTCAAGATATATTCTCAAAATATCTTCTTTTTAAAGGACTCCATATTATTCCATTTTTCAAAGTCTTGATTTTGTTTTTGGGCTCTACTAGAACAGGTTTGCATGATTGAATGTTCAGAAACACATTATTTTCCCCATATTTTACATTGTTGCAGCTCCTCTCTTCCCAGTCTGCCAGGAACACTGTTTAGTTTCTGTCTCTATGAAGCCCCTCCTTCTGAAAAGCACAGTACGCTCTGATTGGTCAGTTGGACAAGTCTGTTGTGATAGGTCCACTGCTTTGAGCATGTTTGGGAAATGTCACACCCCTTACCATATCCAAGTTTCAACACACTAACTAACTCAACCAGGCCTTACCCCTTTATTTTATATATTTTATTTATTATTTGAATGAGGAATGTTGTGACGTGTTCGTTCCCAGAAGAAAACTCAAGACTACAATGGAGGCTTTTCAGGGAGTTAAGAAACATTGCACACTGACATAGAGAATAACTCTTTGGAATGACTTTGCAGACCTTTTCATGCTCAAACAGCAACATTACACACTAAAGAAATTTGAATATGTACAAAAAGGAATAATAGGTCCTCTCTAATTAATAAAAGTAATTATTAAAAGTAGTTTTATCTTGTTTAAGGATTTTTAGGTCTTTTTGTCCTGGAAAAGAAGACTCTGCAGTGTATACAGTAATGTGGACATATTCTTTGACTTTGGCAACTTTTGGTGCTAAACATTTTTAAAGAAAGAATTTTTCTCTGACGTGTGTGTCCCAAGACATGTTGTGTTTGTGCAGCAAATCCCTGTTCAACACAAAGTAAACAGTACCTGTTATGTTCCATCACTTAGACACACTGTCCTTTACTACTGTGGGAAGTGTGGCAGGTCACCTCTGTCCTCACCCTCTCTTAATGGAGTGTAATCCAGCCTAAACAAGTACATCTGTGCACCTCAGCGACTTCTGAATCAATCTGATTGTGTTTGCCTTGGACCAGTCTACAGCAGTGTGAGTGTGGGGTTGGTGCGGTTCAGCAGAGCACACAACCCCAGCTGCAGCTTCACCGGAGGATTATTACTGAAATGAATGATAACGAAATGATACAGGGAGTGGTGATGAAAAGATTAGCATAAGACAACATGGAGAGACACCAAAGAACAAATTAATTAAGTTTCTGTCTCTTCGTTCAGACAGAGAGATCGTGTTGAGAGAGATTAGTGTTCAGGTTCGTGAATCAGTGCTGTGATTGGTGAACTCACGTGTTTTGGTGGCTTATATGGTACATCTATTTGTGTAGTGGGCAGGATTGCTGAGAGCGGCGAAGAAGCATGAATGTGATGATAGAGAGCAAATTACAAAATATATCATAGAAATATAAGAAACCGGAAGTCGTTCAAGTGTTCAAACCAGAGTCTGACACTGATGGAGAGACTCAGGGAGAAGTTACAACTTTTAGAAAGAAACTGGACGTTTCTGAATGGTTAGTGGATAAATGTATGTAGTTGCTGTGGAGTTGATTCAACGCATCCACTAGCATGTGCCGTCATGATAATCTTTTGTGTAAATCCAGCGTTGAATTGACCCTAGTTTGTGAAGCAGTCCGGTGTAAAATGACGGTATGACAACAACACTCTACTACAACAACTCTTCCTCTTCTCTAAAGCAACCTAACATGGCCTCACCCCCTTTGTTGTGTGTTCCCGGGGGCGGGGTTTATTTAAATTTTAGGGTTAGTGATGTCACTAACCCAGGAAGAAGCTCATTGTAGTCCCTACCGACTGCTTGTTGTAGTCCTTTAAAAGCGATTTCTGTAAAAGAAAATATCTACCTTTGCTTTGAACTTTGAGAGTCGTAACTTTGCAGATGTTGTTTATGCTCAAACAGCAACATTACACACTAACTAAAGTTAAAAAAGTCAAATCATAATCAAGGACCCCTTTGAATAGCATGTGGTAATACTTTTTTTTCAGGATATCGTTTTATTGGCTTTTTAAATATTCATCGGCATAAACGGTTACGTGTGGGAATCTGATGTAGTATTTCTTCCCAGACTTCTCTTTTTATGAAATTATGAAATATGGATTGTATTTAGTTTAGTTGGGCCTATCATAAATGAATCTGATTTAGTAAGGACCTGTAGACCTTGACAAGCTACGAGTTTAGCCTGAGCTGAGATATAAATAGATCAAATAAATCAACTTTGATAATTTACCCTCTTTCATGTCATGAGAAATCAGACTGATCTGCTCTCTTGCGAGGTCAATTCGTGTACAGACTTCAGGCAGATAATCACGACGCAGATGCCGTTCCTCATTATCATCACAGACTAATGCGCTAATCATGGAAAAACTGGGAATGACTGACGTGGAATGATGGACACTTCTGTCTCCGGATGCTTTTACTAGGAATACCATTTGCAGCAAATCAACTGTTTGAACAATTGCCGTCTCTATGCAGAAGGAAAGAGTACTGAGCAGAAACATGGCAATGTAATTGCAAAGAAATTACTGCTGAAGCTATTCACCCCTTGAGGAATTTGTGAAGCTCATCACTGTCAGTGGAGAATGATTCAAAGTTCACAAAATTACTAAATGTGTAAATTGACAGTCATTTGTGTGTGAGAATGTCTGAGTAAAATGAAGTATGCTAGGCTTACTCTGTCATTTTTTATGGCATTTGTCCTCAGAGAGAGCATGTTTCATTGGTTCATTGCTTAATGCCTGGAACATTCAGAATAACAACTAGCCTTCCAATGACACCCTTCAGAATCATCAAGTCTTATTGGTGGGATTGAATCATTGGAATGCCCCGGCCCACTCTCAGCCAATCAAATGACCCGGTGTTGGCTTTAAGTCCTAGTCTGGGGATCAGGTTTCAATGTGCGGTTTGGACACCAGATGTTTATAGTGTGAGGAGGAATGGTTGATGGGAGGGGATGAGTGTACGCAGCCCACTTGCTCTCAGTCCCAGATGTGAGAAGGTTTGGCACGGCTCACTGTGTTTTCTCCTTGGCACAGCAAGGCCTTCTCTCTGCCTGAGCGGTGCAATCTAGGAGATGCCAACTTTCTCTCAGTCCCTCTGTTTTCATCCTCTCATCTTCTGAATCAGGGTTTCTCCTTCACCAAATCAAGACTTAAAAGCAAAAGCAATTAAACCCCCCTCTTATTCAGATGCGTGTCCCTTTCCCCTCTAAAGACAGGCTAACTTACCGAAAAGCGACTCTTAATTGGCACATTGTGGCTCTGCTGCTCTGAATGACTGCTGATTCAGGGGCCCTATTCAGGGATTTTCTTTTTATTTTGAATGCAGTAATGGGATGGCTGGCTTTCTCATCTGTGTGATTAAATTGGTTCAAGTCTCATCAAGTCCTGGTGTGGCAACTGAATTAATCAGAAATGAAGATTTACCGTCACAGACCTCTCGGCTCTAATAAAGCACCTTAGACTGCCTGGATGTGATGAAGGAGCTGATGAAAAGTTTGTTAACAGTAGATAACCCAAATTTGATCTTTGTCACCTGGTCATTGAACCCGTGCAAAAGCTCCCGGGGTCATAGGAGTTACTTAAGCATGCCTGATAAATGTGAAAGCTCCTGTCCCCAGTGATAAATGGTAGCTGTTTATGTCACAGCATGGGGCTATTAGTCCTAGCATCTAATGTGAACAGAAGGTAAAGCCTTGTATTTATGGCCAAACCTCAAGGACTTACTTACACTACGATGCTTCCAGCCCCCATCTGATTTCCACCCTAAGACTCCAAGTGGTAAGAGCAGAGGGAAAAAAGATGGCCACCAATTGCTCTGTTAACCTTGTGGCCTCACTGATTCTGGCAGGGTTAAGCAGTGCAGTATTTACGATGAGAATGAGACCCTTGGGCCTCGGGCGAGGTGAGAGCAGGACTGAGGATGAAAGCTTGTCACTGATAATGGTCCACACGGTTACGGGAGGGTCACTGCAACATGCTACGCTCGCTAGCTTTTATCTGCAGCTCTCAGGGGAACATCTCTGTGTGACAGCTAATGAAAGAATGAGAGAACGAGGGTGGAGGAATGTTCAGAAGAGACAGATAATGGAAAGAATGAAGATGAAGGAAGAAGGCTGATGCAGTAATCAAAGAGGACATTATTAAGAGTGTATCATGCTTTATACCTGCCTGACCAGTAAAAAGTACATCTTAAAGGGATAGCTCACCCAAAAATGAAAATTACCCCATGATTTACTCATCCTCAATCCATCATAGGTGTATATGTCTAACTTCTTTCAGACGAAAACAATTGGAGATATATTTAAAAATATCCTGGCTCTTCCCAGCTTTATAATGGTGGTGAACGGGGGGCCTGTTTTGAAGCCCCCAAAAAATACATCCATCCATCATAAAAAATAATCCATATGGCTCCAGTGGGTTAAAGGTGCAAAATGTAAAATTTTCTGTCCGCTAGAGGCCTGTTCAAAACAAAGGCGTAGCTTGATGACGGCAAGTTTGAGCGCAGAATCTTGGGACATGTGGTCTTCACCTCACAGCCAGTGGAAATGATCGGGAATAGGACTCGGGCAGAAATCATGTTCATGTATGCGATTATTAACGTTACTGTAGTATAAAGCAGAGCAGGACCGAGTGTTGTGGGAGCTGAACGAGGCCGCTGGAGCGATTGGCCAGCGGATCTTTTATTATGCCGCAGTCGCCGGTGCTGCTTCCGCTTTTCCGGTCATGAGTATGAGGTCACGCAGCCCTTTTTATCATATTAGATACATTTGTGTTGAAAAAGCCACAACATTTGAAAATTATGTGTGTTAAAAATGATGTTATAATGTTACTCTGTGCGTTCGCTCGGTGGCTGCTGTGAGACACTGTTGCACACTGCAGTAAGATAGATCGATTTTAGAATATCATGTTAAATGCTGGATGGCTTGTGTTGATAAATGGCATGCAATTAATTTTAAAAAGTATTGTATGATGGAGATAATCCTGTATTACTGTTACTAAAAATAAAGCTGCATCTGAAATGCTATATTAGCTACTTCAAAATAGTGTTTTTCTCTGAGGCATGGTAAAGCATGGTACTCACAAAAAATCAAGAAAATTTTTAAGCAATAAGACTAAACGTGTTGAGCTATATGACAATAATTAGTTTTCTGTCTATAAATATATCAAAACAGTTGTTCATTTGTCTATTAAAACATGTAATATATTAAAGCGTCTTTGGTGTTTCCATGGTTTCTACAAAATAAAACCGGATGACGCAATGACGGGTATGACGCAATTGACAGTTGACGCCTCACACGTCCCGGAGCCTTGGATAAAATTGCAATTTTCTCAAGATTTACAAATAGTTGGAAACATTTGGGATATTGTAAGTACTCAAGTGAATAAAATATATAACACTGTCCTAGTGGTTTTTGGATATTTCACTGCAAAATTGTGGGCTTTAAAACATGCCCCCCCGTTCACTACCATTATAATGCTTGGAAGAGCCAGGATATTTTTAAATATATCTCTGATTGTGTTAGTCTGAAAGAAGATATATACACCTAGGATGGCTTGAGGGTAAGTAAATCATGGAATAATTTTCATTTTTGGGTGTACTATCCCTTAAAGATGGTAGTTGTTTTTTGCAACATGGTAACTGAATTCTAGCTGATCCAACTGGTAATTAGCTGGTTCAACCTCGTCATTATCTGATCCTGAATGGTAATTAGCTGGTTCAAGCTAGTCATTAGTTGATCCAAACTGGTCATTGGCTACTTTAAGCAACTCATTAGCCGATCTGAACTGGCCGTTGGCTGGTTCAAACTAGTCATTAGTCTGTCCAAACTGGTCATTAGATGATTCAAACTAGACATTAACCTGTCCAAACTAATCATTAGCTGGTTCCAAGCCACCATGTGCCAAAAAACAGTTTGACCACAGTTGACTGGTACAGTATGTCTAACCGGTAGCTTGTCTGGTTTGTTATTGCATCAAGATGGACCATGTTGAAACCAGCTACCATATTCCAAACTCAGCTACAGTACTAGCTTAAACAGGATTTTCCAACCGGGATCAAGAAAGCCCAGGCTATTTTTTATGGAATTCTCTCTGCTTGTAAATTTATGTAAATTGTAATTTTATTACTTTTTGTAATTGGATTGACCATTATCCCAAGTCTGGTGAAGAGGAAAAATATAGATTCTTCTAATGGCTAATTGAATTTTCCAAACTATATCACAGCCAGACATACCAAAACCATATGTGCCCCAGTTTTAAGAGCACAAATATCCCTTACATCCATGCTAAACATTAGAGCAAGGCGGTTTTGACTATGTAAAGTCAGACTCCTTGCGGTCCCATTTACCTGTTTGTGGGTTCATGACTTACTGCTGATGCCAGCGATCCATCTGTTCACTCTACACCGAGAGAAAGAGAGAAAGAGAGCAGAGAGAGAGAGGAAGATAGAAACTCACCACTTGCTGTGGCTCACCAGGCAGCAGCTAAAGAGATGGATGGTTGTGAATCCAAGGAAGGGCAGCTGGGAAACTCAGCCTCAGATGACTGATGGGAAGGTACATTATTTTCTCAACAGGACTGTAGGGGGAAATGTAGACTATGGTAGGTGAAACAACCCATGCAACTTACAAAAAAAATATGGTACAGTGATAGTGCATCCGTGCGCACTTTGATATATGCCATGATACTTTGATATATGCCAGTACCTTGTACAATCTATGCTGTTAAAAATAAATTACCCTTAGTACAACAGCATTTTGTATAGTGCAACAGCATGTTACTGGGGCAAATGACAGACTTCTCTTTGGTGACGTATGCAAGACTTCTTTGATTATTTGAAGATAATTGAAAGCTTGCAGTCATCTACCTCCACTTTTGCGTGCAATGGCCTTTTTCTCCATAATCACGGATGAAAACTCAGATGTACATCGAAATATGTAAGAAAATATCTGTTGCTACTTCTGTTTTATCGAGACTGACATACCAGCCTGGTTTAAAAAAACAAAACAAAACAAAAAAAACAGCTGGTTATGTGCTGGTTTAAGCTGGTCAAGTGCTGGTCCTAATCTGGTCCTAAGCAACTAGCTCCAGCTCAGGACCAGCTTAAACCAGCTGCCATGCATCAAAACATACCTTACCAACATATGCTGTTTTTTTTCAATAGGGAGTATGTACCTTTTAGGGGTAGATAAGGTAAACGGACAGCAAAGAGGTCAACATTGATCCAACAAAACTCCACAACCATTGGATTTCTGTTTTTTTGGACACTGTGAACTAGCCTTAAACTAGAAAGTACCGTGATTACAGGATTTCCCAAAGTTTGTGGGACACTTTGGGAAAAATGTCAGATATGTTTAATCAAACTATATGAATAGCAGGAGAGTTATAAACTGAGCGTGGAGATTATTCCTTATTTGAAGTTCTTTGCAAATGGGGATTTAAGTTACGAAATGGTAGAATTTCCCTCTTTGCATTGCCAAAGTCCTGCTTGAGCTGTCAGATTGTATTGTGTTCACTGGGAAGACATCACACACTTCTGTCTCATTTCTGGGCCCTTTTAACCTCAGGACAGGAGTCGATTTAGTTCCTCCCCTCCTGCATCATTGACATGCACATATTGTATCTACAGTACTATGCAATAAATAATCAGATTTTGTTTGGTTATTTTTGTTGTGCTGTTGTTCCACAGTGGCAGCGCTCATGTCTTTTCCACATCTGTGCAATCATGTCTTATCATTGCTGTAACAAGTGAAGCCACTTGTTTTACTGTGAGCACAAATCAATAAGGCAGTTGTAATTCCCATAACTTGTTTAAAATGTTGTGGCTTTTTAACTGCCTCCATTAAGGTATGTCAGTTCTAATGTGCATGCGTGGCAGCAGTTATTGTCATCCATTTATAATGAGCCCGCGCTGTTCCCCAGAGTTGCAGTGTGGAGAGCAAACTCCTAAAGTGCAGTCAGGCAGATCGTCCTATAGGACAGCAGAATCTGCTCTGTGTCATGGTTAAGTCACAATTCTTGCTGAGACGGAGCAGCTGTTGTACACTGTAAAACTCAATAAGTTCAGAATACTCAAAACATTTAAGTAACCTAACTAATTTTTTTAAGTTAGTAGACAAGTGGGGTGGGGCCGAGAGCCTTGGAAGAGGAACAAGGTCAGTGTGGTAAACAGGTGTGTCTCATTAACAGTCACTTCACTGGCATCCCTTCACTCCCACAGTTCTCAGCCTTGCCCCACTTATCATAATGTTAATTACATACAGTTCATTTACATAAACATCACATTCAGATCTTGGGTAAATGTTGGATAGCAAATAACACATGCTATTATAACTATCAAAGAGATTGTCATTATATACTTGCATGTATATAATCAAACAACATAGAGTATATGTGGTCTTAAAAGTTTTACAGCCCATCCTTAACCTAACCACAGGCTCTTCTACTCTTCACCACAACAGTAACCCTACAAAACTAACGTAACAGAACCCCATGTAAATCCCAACATAACACAACATTAAACACTAATGTATGTCTCACTATGTTAATCGTGTGCAAAAACACACAAAATAACACTTAATTTTAACATTTATTTATACAGTCTGATGCAAAGCATGCTGGGAATTAGACATCAACTGCATCAACTCAATCATGTTAAGTTCAGCTTACTACAATGAAATTTTGAGTTCACACAACTTTTTTCTATTAAGTACAACAAACTTTCATTATTATTTGAGTGAAACAAACTCATTTCATTTAATTAAATTCACCGATCGGTTTTACATTGAATTGGGAATCCAGGCTGCTTATTTGGCGCTGGTCTGCCTTCTGAACCAGCAAAGGTGATGCTGTTTACCAAAATAACTGTGTAGAACAGGTAGACCTGCTGGTTAAGCTGTTAAGAAGTCTACTGGCGACTCCAAGAGTCCCTTTTCTCATGTCTCCAGCAGGTTTGGACAAAATAAGTGCTCGATAACAATACTCAGGTGGTGAAGCTGGTGAATCAGCATGGTGTTTTTGGTGAAGCTGGATGACCAGTATAGCCCTGATGGTTAAGCTAGTTAAAGACACTAGCATCATTTCAACAGGGGTCAGTCCTGCCAGGAGACTTTTTCTGATTATTGAAACTTGCTGCGATTGCTGTTACATTTACATTTATCCATTTTAGCAGATGCTTTAATCTAAAATGACACAAGCAAAGCCAGTGATATCCATAACAATGCCAGGTTTATTAGACCACTAGATTAGGAAGCAAGCTAGAAAAGAGGAGAGAGGCAGAGAAGAAAAAGAAGGATTTTGGTACTGTTCACGACTTGCTTATATTAAATGAAATGCTATTTCACCCCCAAGTTTATGTAAATACAGCAGCGATAAGGCAACATTCAAAAATCCAAAACGGTATTGCACACAATGCATTGGTTGAATTTCAAGTTTGCAAAGTACTAAGTTGTGTAAACCAGAAGAAGGCATGGAATAAAGGCCTTTTCTTTACTCATGTATTCCTCTCTCCCTTCACCTACCTCTTACCTCAGTTCCTTTCTGTGTGACGTGATTGATATGAGAATGGAAAATAACACATGACAAAAGTCCTGTCTGATTAGACTTATCTCTCGCTGTCTCTCTTTTTCGTTCTCTCTCTTCCCCCTGTTCCTTCCAGCCTTTTCTCTCCCATGAAAGGCAAGGGCTTCCCATCATGCCTGTATATGGTTCGAGTAGAGAGGAGCTGTTCAGCTGTGTGACAGGAGTGTGTGTGTCTGTGAGACTTAACAGGAAATGTGCAGCTCTCACAGACACCATGTTGTTCCCCTTGACAGGTTCAGGTCTGCTTTGTTTAATCCAGCAACGGGAATGTTTGTGTTAGCGCACATGAGTGTGTTTTCAGTATATTTGTGTCTTTTTTTAAATTATTCTGCCACTGAAGAGTGTTAAGACTGTGATTTCTACAATGTGTTCTGTTCAGGTGACTGTTTGATGTGAGCGTAGGCCTCAGTATTGTCAGTACTGGTCTGTGTATAGTCTGGTACTGAAGATGTGAAGACTTGGCCCTTTCACACTCTCACCTCATTTCCTCTATAGTATCTGTTAAGTTGATAATACAGTCCAGGACGTTTTATTCTATAAACAATATTTGTTCCAAGCTTGATTAAATAAAGGCCTGCTGTGTTTAATTCACATTTATGGATACTGGAAAGGACAGGTAATTGTCACGGCTAAGTGACTTTTTGGGTGCCATTAACCTACAGCTGTGGGAACTTGAAATTGTTTTGCAAAGGTGGAAATGTCCCATGGAGTCTCACTGCAAATTCATATTGGAGTCTTTAGGCCTGATGCTCTTACCTGTTTTAAAGGCACTGCCATGACAACAAGTAAAAGAGACATGTTTCTCAAAAACTGTGATTAAAAAATAATTGTTTTTTACCGGACAGTCTGACAAAGCGGCAGTATTTGTTTAGCCTGATTGCTAACACCTGATTTGCTTAAAGGGGTGGTTGATTATGATTTCACTTTTTTAACTTTAGTTAGTGTGAAATGTTGCTGTTTGAGCATAAACAACGTCTGCAAAGTTACGACACACAAGTTCAATGCAAAGGGAGATATTTTCTTTTAAAGGTGCCCTAGAATTAAATATTGAATTTATATTGGCATAGTTGAATAACAAGAGTTCAGTACATGGAAATGATATACAGTGAGTCTCAAACTCCATTGTTTCCTCCTATATAAATCTCATTTGTTTAAAAGACCTCCGAAGAACAGGCGAATCTCAACATAACACCGACTGTTACGCAACAGTCGGGGTGTACGCTCCCAATATTTGCATATGCCAGCCCATGTTCAAACCATTAGACAAGGGCAGAACGTCTGGATGTGCACAGCTGAATCATCAGACTAGGTAAGCAAGCAATAACAACAGCGAAAAATGGCAGATGGAGCAATAATAACTGACATGATCCATGATAACATGATATTTTTAGTAATATTTGTGAATTGTCTTTCTAAATGTTTCGTTATCATGTTGCTAATGTACTGTTAAATGTGGTTAAAGTTCCCATCGTTTCTTACTGTATTCACAGAGACAAGAGAGCCGTCGCTATTTTCATTTTTAAACACTTGCAGTCTGTATAATGCATAAACACAACTTTATTCTTTATAAATCTCTCCAACAGTGTGTAATGTTAGCTTTAGCCATGCAGCATAGCCTCAAACTCATTCAGAATCAAATGTAATACATCCAAATAAATACTATACTTACATGATCCGATGTATGCAAGCAGCATGCATGACGAACATCTTGTAAAGATCCATTTTGAGGGTTATATTAGCTGTGTGAACTGTGTTTATGCTGTTCAAGGCAAGCGCGAGCTCCGGGGGAGGGGGAGCACGAGAATTAAAGGGGCCGCAACATATATATCGGTGCATAGTTAATGATGCCCCAAAAAATGAATAAAAAAAAAATCTATGGGGTATTTTGAGCTGAAACTTCACAGACACATTCAGGGGACACCTTAGACTTATATTACATCTTTTAAAAAGAAGTTCTCGGGCACCTTTAAAGAATTCTCTGTTTAAGGACTACAACAAGCTTCTTCCCATGGTTAGTGGCATCACTAACCCTAAAATTTACATAAACCCTGCCCCCGGGAATACACAACAAAGGGGGTGAGGCCATGTTGGGCTGCTTTAGAGAAGATGAAGAGTTCTTGTAGTAGAGTGTTGTTGCCATGCTGTTATTTTACAACGTAATGTTGTAAATTGCATTAAACAATGTAAGGTTGAACACCGTTATTGACAATCCTCATTTTGGCTGCGTGAGATTCTCCAGCTTTGTTGTTGTTGTTGTTGAGCAACCAAAGCATGAGTTGTTAAAGCTCCGCCCTCTTCTGGAAAGCAGGTCGGGAGCAGCAGCTCATTTGCATTTAAAGGGACACACACAAAAACAGCGTGTTTTTGCTCACACCCAAACAGGGGCAAATTTGACAAGCTATAATAAATGATCTGCTGAGTATTTTGAGCTGAAATTCTGGGGTCACCAGACTTATATTACATCTACAAAAAATATATTAATAATAATAATAAATACATATGTATTCGGTTTGAGGGAATTAATCCCACAAACCCTTACCCATGATACATTTTAATTGTTTAATTATTATTTGGTGGTAAAATGAAATGTTACTGTAACTCATACAGATTGCTTGTTGTCAGGCCTTGTAAAGCAGACTCTTATAAACAGCATGTGACCTCTATTTTAATCATAGCAGCAGTGACATTTTCCTTTTGGTTTTGTCATCGAAACATTCACCTCAGCAGCAGCGAGCCAGCGGAGTGTGACGCTACACTAGAAAGCCCAATATAGATTGTTTTTTTTTTGTTTTTTTTTTAAGTTTCCTTATTTGTCCATATCTCATGTTGCCTTTGGACACAAACAACATTGCCATTTGAGCAGCCAATTAAACGGCACTGACATTCAGAGTATATGAGCAGAGTGACATTAAGATTAATTTCTTATAAAAGCCAGTGACATTACGCCACTGATCACTCGCTGAAAGCGCACACACACCTTTACCACTGTCCCACTCCAGGCAACTACATGAGTTTATCTTTGAGTCGTCAAGATGATTTTGATGCAAATGTCATTCAAGTCTGTTCCTCGAGTGTGCATGTGTAACAAATTTAGATTATCAAAAAATGCTTTTTTCTTACTCTTTCCTTTTTCATGTAAAGGGGCAGTCACACTACACTTTTCATTCCATTGACTTCCATTCATAAGCATGCAAACGTGGGAGACAGGAAATACAATCTCATGTGAATTTTGCTGTGTTCCGAAGTTTAGTTAGCCCTGCTGAAGGAGTGCTGGTGGATCAGCTACATCTGCTCAGTTCTGCTTGAGAACAGCATGACTCCACCAGCACTATACCAGCATAAACCAGCTTGGACCAACATGGAATTCTTGCTGGTTAATGTTGGATTATTCAGCAGGGAAATCTACCCTGTGAATTCATATCACGTGAAAACATGTGACCAATATAAGATTGATACATCACAGTGTGACCTGTTAGCTGAATAAAAAAATAAAATAAAATAAAAAAATAAACCTTTAAATCTGTAGGATTTCAGTGTTGCCGTAAAATGGAGTAGATTGCATTTTTTACATTTTGGATGTATTATATGTTGAATTATCTATGCTGCAGAGTGTAGCGTCCATATCGCAACCGTTGTAGTATCCATAGAAATTTTACATGCTCAAAGTCTAGTGTGACCAAAGCTGAAAGGGGACCTATAATGCCCCTTTCACAAGATGTAATATAAGTCTCTGGTGTCCCCAGAATGTGTCTGTGAAGTTTCAGCTCAAAATACCCCACAGATCATTTATTATAGCTTGTCAAATTTGCCTCTATTTGGGTGTGAGCAAAAACATGCCATTTTTGTGTGTGTCCCTTTAAATGCAAATGAGCTGCTGCTCCCAGCCCCCTTTCCAGAAGAGGGCGGAGCTTTAACAGCTCGCGCTTCGGTTGTTCAACAACAACAAATATTTTTGTGCAAATCCAGTGTTGAATTGGTCCTCGTCCGGCATGAAATGACGGCATGGCAACAACTCTTCCTCTTCTCTAAAGCAGCCCAACATGGCCTCACCCCCTTTGTTACATGTTGCAAGCTCGTTGTAGTCCCTACCAGCCGTTTGTTGTAGTCCTGAAAAAGCGATTTCTACAAAATAAAATATCTCCCTGCATTGAACTTTGAGCATCATAACTTTGCAGATGTTGTTTATGCTCAAACAGCAACATTACACACTAACTAAAGTGAAAACAAGTGAAACCATAATCAATAGAAAAAATTCTTTACATCTCTTTGATATCTCAATTGTTTCTCCTATACAACAATGAGCTTAAAAGGAGAGCAAATTGAGTCAGTTTGGAGTCAGTAAGGAAGTTTAGGAGATACGTCTGAGACAAAATACCTACTGTAAACAAAACAGTAGTCTCCAGAGATATGAAAGAGCAAGCTCTGAACAGTAAATTGTTCCTCTGGGCAGCATATGACACTCGTTGTCCGTATCCGCAGTAGCGGCCAGTTTGATTCACGCAGTATGACAGAAAGTCAAGATCACCCTGCCCTTCACACTTATGCAAATATCCCTGCTTTTTTGTTTGACTGGCAGTTTACAAGTACCCCACCGTTATCTGGACCAGGAGAGACACTTGGGCTTGAAGGTCATATTGTGTGTTGTTCTTTCCCCAGAGGCCTCAGCACAGCTCCGGCCAATGGTGCGTGCACGTGTGTAAACATGGTGGTATGTGTGTGTTTGCTCTAGGGAAGCCTCCGCTGCTCATTAAATCATGCCTGCTGTGTCTCCCTCTTCCTCACCAGAGGGATTCTGGGTAATCTCACTGTGATTGTGAGCATGAATTGAGGAGACATGTTTCTTAAGCCACATTCACAAAGTCAGCTACATCAGCACCACAGAGGGAAAGAGAGAATGAATGGAGCGCAGGCATGTTTACAAATGAGACGGGTTGTAAGCGAGAACCCCAGACCTACAGAAATAGAGTGAAAAGAGAGACAGCTAATGAAAAAGGGCCGAGATAACGACATACAAGAAAATTGAGTCTCTTGTAACATATAGCTTCTCCTCTCACGACCCCATTAGCGGACTCCTCCGCACGAGGCGACTTGTGACGTGCTGCACAGGAGGCTGTCCGTGCCTGGAATGATGGAAACACAAATACTGGAGCGATGCTTGGGCTGCTGAGCAGATTAGGCCCGACTAATCCAACGAGAATATGGGTAATCTAAATTGCGCCCTGGGAATCATGTGATTAATATGAACAGGGCGAGGGATGTTGGGGGAACTGATCGTCCCTGTAAGGGTCCGAGAAATCCGAACACATGATGACTTAAGATCCTATGAATTTGCTTGACCATTCGAAAATTGGTTGGTAAAGGTTTTTAATGTTTTTTGAAAAAAAGTCTCTTTTGTTCACCAAGGCTCCATTTATTTGATCAAAAACAGTAATATTGTGAAATATTATTTGAATTGAAAATAACTGTTTTCTGTTTTTGAATATATATTAAAATATAATTTATTCCTTTGCTACAAAGCTATGACGTTCTTCAGAAATCATTCTAATATGTGATTTGCTGCTCTAGAAACATTTCTCAATATCAAAGTTGAAAGCGTTGTTGTTCTACTTCATATTTTTGTGAAAACCGTGATACGTTTTTGTTGCATTCAAAACTATTTTTTGAAATGGAAATATTTTTTTTAACTGTATAAATGTTTTTACTGTTACTTTTGATCAATGTAATGCATGCTTGTTGATAAAAAGTATTAATTTCTTTTTAAAAAATCTTACTGACCACAAACTTTTAAACAATAGTGTATGTTTGAGGCATGATGCTATTTTTTTATTGATAGTCAGTGGCTAGAGCACATTTGATTGGAAAAATATTTGGACACGCCCTTCAGTGCAGGATGAGTCATCAATACCTTTGGTCCTTTTCCAGGAACAGAAAGACTGTCATTTTAAATCATTTTTTTAACTGTACGCTATTATATTGATGACATTTAAAGCTAATACACATGGACTAAAAGCCACAAAACTTTTATTTTTGTTTTGATGGCGTATTTAATCGCTCACTGGGAGTGTTGTCAATGCAGTAAACTCAGCCATGCATGTTCAGCCAAAAGTAATGTTACTCAGTGTTGACACAAATACAGTCTGGACCAGAGGAGCGAAGAATGTATGACACTGGGCTTGTTTGGCAGATTTTCAAGATGGATTTGTGCAACTGAGCAAACAGAGAGGGAAGGTAGAGAAAAAAGGAGAGCAAAAGAGGCAGATTAATCTCAGAGTATATGGTTCTTTTGAAATGTTACATCTGGTGGTGATGACAGTGAGAAGACGCCAATGAGAACCAGGCTTTGACTCTATAGACAACCCATAACCATAGTGTTAGAGGAAAACATATGCATTGAAGTATTGTGATGATAATATCACAATACACTTATATAATATCATAATACCTTAACCGTGCAGTATGCACTTGATATACTCTATGAAGGACGCAGTGAGAGTCTCCAGGGTTCAGTTATCTGATACTGTTAGGGTCAATCCTTCCGTTCTTCTCCTTGCTTCTCTCTGAATTGCACTTATTTTGCTATGAATTAATAAATATCCTTTGAGACTATTCTGTATGATTCTGCCTTCCGCTGAGAAGGAAATAAATACACCACAATACCCACAAACCTTTGCTTAGCATTCAGTCAAAAGGCAGAAATCCCATCTTCCTATTTGTAAAAGTGCAACGGATCTACTTGAAACTATTTGATATTGGACATCCAGCTTTGAAACTTTTTGAAAGAACATGTATCTTATCATATGTTTTCCGAAAACAGCACGGGTATGTTGATGTGAACAGCAATGAAATATTTATGTAAAAACTAGCAAAGAAAATAGCATCGCATGTTTGAAAAATGTAAAATATTAAACTTTTATGAGAGCAGAAATAGCAGATTGCTGTTTTTTGTTTTTTTACTTTTTCCAGTAAAAATGTTGTTACTGCCCCGAATGGACAGGTAGAAAAAATCACCTACACCATTGAGCTCTGTCAAGTTTTATAAGGCTTGCGAAACACAATTAATTATCTTTTTTGTTGATACGGACACACCTGCAAAAGAAAAACTAGATTCATGTTTTCTTTATATGTAATTTCTGAATGCAGAACACCTTTATCAATGGTGGTCTCACAGTAGGACTGTCCCACTATCTGACTCTGTGGAACGCAACACGTCTATGCGGATGTCAAATAGACGATGGAGTTGAAGGGAGGTCTCAAACATACAACATTATTGGATCTGACTGTCATTGCCATTTCAGTGCAGTCCAAATCCGATTTCCTGCCTCTGAAGCAGACCTGCTCTATTGTTGTTTATTTGATATTGCTATAAAATGGTAGAGAGGGAGAAATTGCTTCACAAAGTCGGTGGGCTTTTCTGGAGGGGGGTTGTTTTTTAACCTCTGTGTTGGATTCGGGAAGCGAAATGCCTGTCATTAATCTTCGGACAAAGCTCTTGCATCAGCAGAATCGAGGTTTGAGCCGAGGAGGGAGAAGGGACTGTGTCCAAAGATGCCATTTTTTGCTGTTTTTTTTTTTTTTTTTTTTTTCACACAAAGCCAGCAGTCGCCACACCAGCTTTAGGCTGCAAGCCGCTGTACCTTATTTCCCTTAAAATTCAGCCAAAAACATTACCCTTGGGCTGATACATAAAAGACAAGGCATTTAAAATGTCTAGCCTTAAATAAGATTCTTCATTCTGTTGCCAAAAATAAACCTCATTTATGTAGGACTCCAGGGCATGCTTTCTCATGGCTGAGAGGGGGCTTGCTCTGATTAACGTAATGCACTCGCTCTCTTTCTCTTGCTCTGTCTTATACGTGCTTTCCTTTCTCTATCTTTCTGTTCTCTGTCGCTTTTTTAAGGCTGGGGTGGCATATTGAAATGAGAAGATGAAAGGCTTGATTTATATTATAAAACAATAAAAGTAGACAAAAGGAATGAAAAGTGAAGGGACGACATACATCAGGGAAGGAAAAGACAGAGTCTGATAGGAAGCGATAATTATGTTTTCTTTTATCTCCCAAAAGCCAACATTACGAATGCATCACAAATGTGATCATCTCCAAATGTATTCTTTTTCATTCCTGCAGTGCATGAGCACATGAGCTGCATTTATTAATAATCAAGAGCTTCATTTGGTGGGAGATGGAGGGAGATGTTAGCTTTGTTCACTGATCTTTCTTCAGTGGTGCCACAGGGGAAGCAGGCTGATCCTGTGTTATTGCTCGACGAGTGCAGTTTTCCCGATGTGTTGCTGTGTTTACTACTGAAAGAGGAAGTTTGAGTGAATGGCTTTCTTTAATGGTTGGTTGGTTTGGTGGTTGGTTGGTTGGTTGGGTGGGTGGGTGATTGGTTGGTTGGGTGGGTGATTGGTTGGTTGGTCGATTGGTTGTTTGAATGGTTGGGGCGGGAAAGTGTAGGAGAGCCATTTTTAAAATTCCCCTCATTTTCGGGTTGATTATCTTTGGTGATGGAGCAGATAGAAATCTAAAGTTTTCACAGATTGTACAGAAGTCTTCTATGGCAGCATTTTACTGGGAAAATGTTGAGTTTGGGATTCTGCTGGTTACAGAACAAGGGCTAGTAGAAATCTGTTGGAAAGGCCTTCTTTATTCATGTGTTTTGACAAATGAATGGCTGTAATGCAAGCATAACATAATAACAATGAACAGTATTTTATAGTAATTATTTTTAGGATTGATATACAATCGCTTATGCTTGTCAATGAAGTCCCAATAAATTGGCATAATACACTTTATAATTCGGTATCATTGATTGCCATGTATTCACTGGCAGAAAGGTCACTAATGAAGAGTTTGGGACTGCTCTTGTGGTACCATCAGCTAGTCAGCATTATAAGGACATATTTTTTTTAACCACATCGCATTTATTTCAAAATAGGCCAGAAGTGAGCATCCATGAGCTATTTCTGCTATTGAAGTGAATGGGACACAGTGTTGTATAGGTCCCTGCATGCTAAATGATGTAGTCCATTTACCTGGAAGAGAACAGCCGTGGTTTATTTTGTTGACTTTTTAAAGTACACTAGCATGTAATGACCTCAAAGCTAACAGACATGAATTAAAACCCACAAAACGCTTGAGGCTCGGCTATGATTCATAGCAGGAGGAAATAGGGATGAAGGTGAATAAGAAGCAGCCCTTAGTCCTATTAAGTTGATTAGAAGACTAATTGGCCTACACTTGTATTGTGGGAACAAGACTCCCGTAAAACAGTTTCTCTCAGCAGGTAGAATATTAGCATGGCTTCCTCTCCCTCGGCATGATGGGAACCACATGGACAGATCTTCTACTCACTTCTTCTTTGGGAAAACTCCTTGTCTCTCTGCTCTGCTTTTGTAATGAGTCATTAGCTTTAGTGAATGGCTCTTTGGCTCAGTGGCGTGGAGGGCTGTGATCTTTATTGGATCAAGTGCTTGTGGATCTGACGTGCTGGGCTCACTTAAGGGGTTGTGACTTGTAGCACTCTTCCAAAACAACAGCATGTTTAGAGCACTGTGTTCCTCATGACAGAGCAATGCCTGTGGTTTTCTCCAGAAACAAATGTGATTAACCTTCCATTTACGAGCCAAATATTGCACACTCAATAATGAATAAATAGAGTCAATAAAATTGAATACCCAAGTGTGGTGAGGGAAGCATGGTTGGTGTGGTGTCAGGCCTCAGAGAGGAGTTGGCACAGGCTGATAGGTCCTTAACTCAATGTGCTTACAATCACATCATTCTCTATAGGGCACAGCCGATTGGTTCCTGTTGTATAAGTAGCCAATAAACTCACTGCTCAACCTTTAAATACTTGGTAAGCATTTGTGCTTTCAAAAACCCTCCATCTTCCCTAGCTCCACCTGTATAGATCTGCTACAGGTAGTACATATCATATATATAAATATAGGGATGTCCAGATCCGATCACGTGATCGGAAATCGGGCCCGATCATGTGGTTTCAGACTCGATCGGAATCGGACGTTACCTCCCGATCAGGACTCGGATATATATGTATATATATTCTCATTATTTTTAACACATCTATAGTGATGCGGTGGCACAGAGTTAGGCCTGTTTCACACTGCAAGCGTAAGCGGCGCGTGAGTAGCGCATATTTTTTTCAGCGTGCATGTCAACCAACGGATGCATTCACACAGGCAGCAGGAGCAGCTCGTAAAGCGTCAGGCAGGAGCGTCGCGTAAGCAGCAGTGCCGCGATCGTCTCGGCACCGAGTCTATCCCTGTGTCTCAATCAGCTCCCTAGCTCCCTAGGTCGTGAATCAGTATATAATGAAAGTGAATGTGGCTGATACCCTGATCAGTGCCCTGACTACTGAACTAGGGAGCTGATTGAGACACACGCTGCGCTGCTGACGCGTAATTAAAGTGAAAGCACACTTTTGATGGACAAAATAAATATAATTTCACACAAAAAGTGTTCAAAATGCACACAATACGCATGTCTAATATGTTTTAACAAGAATTTGAGTATGACAGAAAAGAAAATTAAGAATCAAAAATAATAATAGAAGATTTAAACTTGTTTTTTATTATTCAGTTTGGGTTAAAGTATGGTGTATTATAAAAAACTAAAGTAAACTAGCCAGAAAATATGATATATATAAACATTATTTTAGTTATTACACAGACTGCAGCATACCCAAATCAAACCAAATATATTTGTTTTTATATTAGCCTTTTTTATATTTACTGTTGCACTAAAGTGAAGTGAAGTGAACAATTTATGTTATTTATTACTTGATTGTTCAAGCTACCTCACAGAAGTGCTCTGTTTGTAATTAAATAAAAAATAAGGAACGTCCTGGATCTGTTTTTTTTCGCTCTTCTTTATTCTTTTTTTGATGTATTATAGAAGTATCGGATCGGGACTCGGTATCGGCAGATACTCAAAATCAAATGACTCGGACTCAAAAAAACCTGATCGGGACATCCCTATATAAATATATTTTTTTCAGTGTAAGAAGCATTTATTAACTATTATTTAATAAAGAAACTATTATTTATTAAAAGTATTTAGGCAAAAACTTGCCATGGAAACTCTTTTAAGTGTTGCCATAGAGAAATATCTTCATTTTTATACTTTTGAATGTAAACCTCAAAATGTTTTTTTTTTTTCTAGGTTGTTGATTAAATGTTACCACGAAGAAATAGTTTATCCCAGTATACTTAATCTTGTAATCCATTGTTTTGTTTTTTTAATGAACACATCAAACATATTTTTTTCATGAGTGTTAGGTACAGTAGATGGCTGCATCTCTATGCTGTGCTGCAGCGGCTGCATCGTGACATTGCTGCAATGTCATAGGAATGTGCATAGCTGGTTGGTACGAGCTGCACAGTGGTGCTGCTCAGACCAGCTGTGTAAGTAAGTGAGAGAAAAGAGTCCTGGATCCAGAGAGGGGGAAAAAAAAAACACAGCAGTGCCTCCCTAGAGGGGCCGTCGGCTGTGCAATGGCACTGCAAACAAGACTTCCAGTCACCCACACCCAACCCCAGCGCTGCTGTTCTGTGTGCACAGAGCTCCGGCAACACGCCAGCCTCCACACAGGGACACGTGGCAGCCGCTGCTCGGCCATCCACTGGCCAGCCGACTGGAAAAACAAGACCTCCACTCTTTATTTGTTTTCTTCTGTCCTTCAGGGAATGTAAAGACCAGAAGGAAATAGGCCAAGTTGCTCAATCCATTGCAATTTTGGGTTACAGAACGTCTGCTAGTCAAACTTTGCACCACAAGGCCAGAAAACATGTGTCCTGAGGGCAACGCTTTGTTTAGTAAGAAGAAAAGGAGTTGCTGAGGTGTGAAACAGTAAAAGTTCTTCTCAGAACCAGACTGCACATTTGTACAGAATTACGCTTCTATTCACTGCCACTTCACTTCATAACCAATCGTTCCAGTTTAAAGAACACTTCCAAAAATTCTTACAGTTTGTCCTCAATTTTATGGAAGTATCTCATCATATTATTTCCAACCCATTGGCCTACATTTAGAAAAAAGAACACAATGCAGCATGCAGCTATGCAGCTAAACCAACTTTTTTAAATTAAACTCATGAGACCGGGGGCGTTGTAGCACCCTAAATTTCTAAAAGTTGATGTTTATTCAGTATATACCCACTGAAGTTCTCACACTACCTGAAAAAAAATAAAAAATTGTGATCATATCACTTTATGAGAAAAAGATGATTCTGGAGGGGGTTTTTAATGTAAATGTTGGTAAAAGGGGACATATCATGAAAATCTGAATTTTCCCGTTTTTAAGTGCTATAATCGGGTCCCCGGTGCATCTACCAACCTAGAAAACGTGAAAAAGGACAACCCAGTAACTTTGTTTTGGCAAGCCTTTCTCTGCAAGCATGTGAAAAAAAAAACAAGCTACTCAGATTTCGCTCCCCTTGTGACGTATAGAATGGGAATCTTATTATAATATTACCGCCCCTTGATCTGTACGTTTCCACCCACAGCACCGTAATTTTGTTTTCGCAAGCGAAAATGGTGTACCAGTTTGAAAGCCATGGTAAAAGTTTGAGCAAAGCATGCTAACTGTTCTCTCGTTGGCTGCACAGACGAGCACTGAACACCTATTTAGAGTCTCGTTAGCTTGGATAGCCTGCAAGTTGGCCCTGGCAAGCTCAATTGCTAAAAAAGGAGTGTTTCTGTCTGAGCAATATTTTGGAAAAAAATATTAGACCATTTACAGCATTCACAGATAGCAATCATAAACGTTAACCTGGTGCATCCATACAGGTTTTGCACAAAAAGATTAACATGACGGCACATGTTAGTCGATGAGTTGAATCATCTCCACAACAACTACATAAAATTATCCACTAACCATTCAGAAATGTCCAGTTTCATTCTAAAAGTTGTAACTTCTTCCTGAGTCTCTCCATCAGTGTCGACTCCAGTTTGAACAATGTAAGGCTGAACACCGTTACTGACAATCCTCATTTTGGCTGCGTGAGATTCTCCAGCTTTGTTTTTGTTGAGCTGTTAAAGCTCCGCCCTCTTCTGGAAAGGGGGCCGGGAGCAGCAGCTCATTTGCATTTAAAGGGACACACACAAAAACGCTGTGTTTTTGCTCACACCCAAATAGGGGCAATTTTGGCAAGCTATAATAAATGATCTGTGGGGTATTTTGAGCTGAAACTTCACAGACATATTCTAGAAAAGGGCATAATAGGTCCCCTCTAAAAGTTAACATGAAAAACAGATGCTAAGTAACTACAGACGTTGGTACAGTAGCTGGTATTGAATGCTTTACTTTTTAAGAGTAGCATTTGAATCAGTTTCAAAACAGTTTTGTGGATGTATGTCTAGCTCGTCAACAAAGAATAAATGCCTAGTTCTGTCATGAAACTCTAGATGGCGCAGGCTGATGGGTCTTTAACGCAAGCTGAAGATATTTACAGCGTTAACTACTTGCCACAAGCTGATTGGTTCATGTAGCATCTGCAGCCAATGAGCTTGCTGCTCAACATTTAAATGGCTAGTTAGCATTCACTTTCAGAATTTCTCTGAAACCCTCCACCTTCCCCAGCTCCACCTGTATAGATCTGCAATGGGTAATTTTTATGTGTATATATATATATATATATATATATATATATATATGCTATTTGTGCACCAGCAGTATGTCTTACATACACAGCAGCGTATCAGTGAATGTATTGGATGTAGAAAGTTCCTGTACTTGCGCTGCAGCAGCAGCCGCAATAATCAACAGCAGCAGCAGCAGCAATTAAGCAGCAGCATAGCAGATCGTCTCCCCCAAGACCAAAAATATTAACATTGTCTTATTCATTACCATGCTAAAAATCTTCCAAGTCATCATGATAGAAATGTTGTTTTGGTTTTACTTTGTTAGGAGTTGAAGTTGACTTAAAAAACGGCACACATACAACGTATGGCTTTTATGCTAAAATGGCAAAGAGTCTTAAAAGAAAATGTAAAAATGTCTCCCGTACACAGCAGCAATGTTTCCAAGTTAAATGTGAAGGCTGGTTTGTTTTTCAGTGTTTATCATCCTCTCAGACTGGAATAGAAGGTCAAGAGGGCCAATCGAAGAGCGAGAGAAAGCGCGAAAGAGCCTGGATGGCTCGCTCGCTCTCACACTGAGGAATCAAAGCGGCAGGGACGTCAGTCAGAAAGCAGCAGAGTCTGCCCAGAGAGCCAGAGTCTCCGCGTGGCCTTTTAATCAGCCTTTAGGGAGTGAAATATGAGGCTGCCACACCCGCCGCTCCAGCGCCTCCTTCATCTGCTTTCAATCTTCTCGGCTTTCCTCCTCCGGATGTGGCCGCGTGGGCATTCTTATCAGGGACAGAGAGGGAGGCAGCAGAGAGATGGGACTCATGCGGGTCAATGAGAAGACGAAAGACAGTTAGACGGGGACGTTCACACAGAGCTCATTTTTGCGTTTTAAAATGTGTGGTGTAGAAAAATGAGTTGAACTTTTTTAAACTTGAGTGCCACATTTTTGCACACAACAGGAGGGCAGCAGTCCAACATGTCTGTCTAGTGCATGCTTACATACAAAAACTAAGAAAAAGCAGCACAGAGGATTACAAAAATTCGTTCTTTGTGAACGACCCTCCGTGGTTCTTAAACCCTCTGTATTTAATTACTCACAATGGTAAAGAACCCATTTTAAATAGTAAATTCTTGACCAAAAATGAAAATCTGGACTATTTGTGTGGCAAAAAATGACAATCATTTTTTCTTTTCTTTTTTCTCGCAAAAAAAAGGGCATTTCAATCTAAAATAATTGGGGTTTTGGACCATCCATAAGATTGTGGTATAAACGAAATAGAAAAAGAGTGTGAAAGAGTAGTTGTCGACAGGACAGATGGTAACCTGCTCTATTAGTGATCATCTCTGCTTTAATGGGACCTTCATATAAACCTCTCTTTGCCATGGCAGGACAGGTGGCAGTTCGTCACTGTCACACTACCTTCACATTAAAGACGCGCTCATATTTGTAGCACACAAAGCCTTGACATCAGCTCAACTCCAGGGGCACAGCTGATGCCAATGAAACCCACCAACTGAACATGCCTCATCAATCTCGTTTGCTTTCTTCTCCCAACTCCCAGCTCCTGTTGCAGGTGACCATCTCGCTGAAATGATCCACAGATGAGTGGAGTCAAAGACAGCTTCAGTATTTCCCTCACGCTGGGTAATGGGAACGTTGATGCTCCGTCTGTTGCTAATTAGCCGGTTAGACGTGCAACATGTGAACTGTCCTGTCGCGTTGTCATCGTGTCTCACTCTCCTATGCTGCTATGAGTCCAGCACTGATAGGCTTCAGTTAGAGGCAGGACTGCTTATGTGGTAAAAGTCATCGTTATAATGTAACACGTACCTGTCAGTCATCTAGAGCTGAGCGATATACACTACTGGTCAAAAGTTTGGAATAATTATAATTTATTTTATGTTTTTGAAAGAAGTCACTTATGCTCACCAAGGCTGCATTTAAAAACTGTAAAACTGTGTTAAATGATAACATTAATTTGGATTTTGAATTTGTCTTTTATTCCTCTTGTGCAGAACTCATTATGCACACATTTAGTTGTTGTTGTTGTAGTTTACGTGTAGTTTAAAGGTGCCCTAGAACTTTTTTTTAAAAGATGTAATATAAGTCTAAGGTGTCCCCTGAATGTGTCTGTGAAGTTTCAGCTCAAAATACCCCATAGATTTTTTTTAATTAGTTTTTTTAACTGCCTATTTTGGGGCATAATTAGAAATTAGCCGATTCAGGGTGTGTGGCCCTTTAAATCTCGTGCTCCACGCCCACGGAGCTCGCGCTTGCCTTAAACAACATAAAAAAAAGTTCACACAGCTAATATAACCCTTAAAATGGTTCTTTACAAAGTGCAACAGGTCATGCAGCATGTCTAATCGCGTAAGTATTTTATTTTGATGTTTACATTTGATTCTGAATGAGTTTGAGGCTGTGCTCCGTGGCTAACGGCTAATGCTACACTGTTGAAGAGATTTATAAAGAATGAAGTTGTGTTTATGAATTATACAGACTGCAAGTGTTTAAAAATGAAAATAGCGACGGCTCTTGTCTCCGTGAATACAGTAATAAACGATGGTAACTTTAACCACATTTAACAGTACATTAGCAACATGCTAATGAAACATTTAGAAAGACAATTTACAAATATCACTAAAATATCATGTTATCATGAATCATGTCAGTTATTATTGCTCCATCTGCCATTTTTTGCTATTGTCCTTGCTTGCTTACCTAGTCTGATGATTCAGCTGTGCACATCCAGACGTTCTGCCCTTGTCTAATGCCTTTCATAATGTTGGGAACATGGGCTGGCATATGCAAATATTGGGGGCGTACATATTAATGATCCTGACTGTTACGTAACAGTCGGTGTTATGTTGAGATTCGCCTGTTCTTTGGAGGTCTTTTAAACAAATGAGATTTACATAAGAAGGAGGAAACAATGGAGTTTGAAACTCACTGTATGTCTTTTCCATGTACTGAACTCTTGTTATTTAACTATGCTGAGGTAAATTCAATTTTTGAATATAGGGCACCTTTAAAGTATTTATATGCACATTTATGTGGTCAAACACACTGGACATAGATCCTTCTCGATTATAGATTCATCTGGAATTGTTACAGAAATTCAGCAGGTCTCAACATGAAACAAAATTAGAACATGCCTATTGCCAAGGTGACCACATGAGCCTACAGAATTGATGTCCTTAAAGGGACAGCACCCAACATTGTGAATATTATTGCATTTTAAATTAACTGTTTTCTATTTGAATATATTTTAATGTATTTTATTCCTGTGAAAGCTGAATTTTCAGCATCATTACTCCAGTCTTCAGTGTCACATGATCCTTCAGAAATCATTCTAATATGATGATTTGCTGCAAAATAATGATCAATTATTATTGGTTCGCAATAATTCTCAATAATAGTTCTTATTATCAGTGTTTGTGATAAGAAGTTTCAGCTCAAAATACCCCACAGATCATTTATTATAGCTTGTCAAATTTGCCCCTATATATTTTTTGTGTGCGTGTGTCCCTTTAAATGCAAATGAGCTGCTGCTCCCGGCCTGCTTGCCAGAAGAGGGCGGAGCTTTAACAGCTCAACAACAACAAAGCTGGAGAATCTCACGCAGCCAAAATGAGGATTGTCAGTAACGGTGTTCAGCCTTACATTGTTCAAACCGGAGTCGACACTGATGGAGAGACTCGGGAAGAAGTTACAACTTTTAGAATGAAACTGGATGTTTCTGTACGGTTAGTGGATACATTTATGTAGTTGCTGTGGAGTTGATTCAACTCATCGACTAGCATGTGCCGTCATGTTAATCTTTTGTGCAAAACCTGTATGGGTGCACCAGGTTAACGTTTATGATTGCTATCAAATAATGTGAATGGTCTAATATTTTTTCCAAAATATCGCTCGGACAGAAACGCTCCTTTTTTAGCAATCGAGCGTACCTGGGTCAACTTGCAGGCTATTCAAGCTAACTAGACTCTAAATAGTGTTCAGTGCTCGTCTGTGCAGCCAACCACAGAACAGTTAGCATGCTTTGCTTGAACTTTTGCCATGGCCTTAGAACTGGTACACCGCTTTTGCTTGCATCTTTATGAAAGGGCAAATCAAAAAGTGCATTCAAATAAAAAGTGCATTCATTTTATATAATCAGCAAAATGGTCAGGAATACTGTATAATGCAAATATTCCATTATATATTTCCCAGTCCTAGACTCAATCAGATATGAATAATGGGACTTACTGTCAATTAGCTTTTATGTTCAAACATTTCTCGTTTTTATTTTTTTTACTTAGTTGTTTATGAGGTGTGAACAGTGCCACTGGCTCATTTTTAAACCCTCCAGAGTATTGAATTACTCATAATACCGGGCGAGAGAGAGAGAAGCAGTGGTAAGGATGACAGTATTTCAAGTTTGCATCGGCCTGCTGCAGTTACGGGGCATCCATCAACCAATAGCTGTGAGATGCAGATACATTCTGCAACTCCACTTCATACACCTAGTCAGCTGGATTTCCTATAATGGACATAAAAAAATAAAAAAAAAATTGCAGATTGCAGCAAAATGGGCTCGACTGCACAAAAGCTTATTAAGTATCGATCCAGGGAGGTCACTGCTGAAATTCAGCTCCTACAATGTGCGACAGGATCAGACACCGCCCGCCAGAAATGGAGATGAGACACTATCAATAAAAAAACAGGAGGTGTCCTTCTTTCAGGCGTCTCACATCAGGTGGAACGGTGCCCACTGTGGCTTTAAACGTCAGGTGGGAGATGGAAACAGAACGGCCTGTGTCAGTGGTTTGAGTGTTTTCTGTGCTGGGTAATGAATCCGTTTTTTGACGGATTCTGCTGAAGTCATGAAAAAAGTTCAGAGATGTTCAGTAGTGAAATTTGTTTGTGCCGCAGACAGTGCTTGCACTTTTTAGTCATGGAACTGAGAGGCCACCTTCCATCTTTCTTGACAGCAAAACTTTATTATGATATTGCAGCCAGGTTTGAACTTACCCAAAGGAGATTTTTATGGCTCAAAGATTGCAACAATTTCCTTAGGAGAAATAAAAATAGACCCAAAGAAGACAAATGTTGACACAGAGTAATATGAATGAGGATAGCGTAGCTCAGAAAATTTGGTTTCAGAAGAATTTTATGAGAAATGTTTGAGGTCATGTTGAGTTCTCTGAGAAATCCTCAGAACAGTTTGAGACAGACATTGTTGAAACTGTAGAGATTAATTTGTGAGATGAATCTGAGAAAGGTCTGCATTTTTTCTATATTTAAAGAAATAGTTTGCCCAAAAAACATTCACCCTCATAGTTTTGGAAACATTTATGACTTTCTTCCATTGAAAAAGGAGATATTTTGAAGCATGCACTGCACTTGCTTATATCGCTCGTTTTGATAGCGCCCCCTACCGTATAACAGTGAAAACATGGATTGCCGGAAATTTCTGTCAATGGTGGGGAACGAGTTAAAGGGTTAGTTCACCCAAAAATGAAAATGATGTCATTAATGACTCACCCTCATGTCGTTCCAAACCCGTAAGACCTCCGTTCATCTTCGGAACACAGTTTAAGATATTTTAGATTTAGTCCGAGAGCTTTCTGTCCCTCCATTGAAAATGTATGTACGGTATACTGTCCATGTCCAGAAAGGTAATAAAAACATCATCAAAGTAGTCCATGTGACATCAGAGGGTTAGTTAGAAGTTTTTGAATCATCAAAAATACATTTTGGTCCAAAAATAACAAAAACTACGACTTTATTCAGCATTTTATTCTCTTCTGGAATCCTTTCCATTGAATTGATTCTATTGAATTGATTCCACTGAATCCTTTCATCTGTCGGCGTTGGTAATGCACTTTTACGTCGTTGTTTTTGGTGATTAGGACATCCGCGACATGCACACTTATGCACCATTTTAAAAAATATAGCAATACGAAAATACAAACAATGTAGAATAGCTTGAATACAGCGTGCGTCTCCCTCAGACTGTAAACGAAGCTCGGGCGCACCAGATAACACGTCAGCAGCGTCACTGCGGAGTCGTGAACCACACTCCGGAGCAGAAGGGGGCGGTAATGCACCAATAAGCTGGATGCCAACCGCCGTAAAACAGGAAAGAAGAAGAAGAAGAAGCGGAGTCGTGAACGCGGATTGACAACAGACCCGGAAGAGAAGACAATGCTGAATAAAGTCGTAGTTTTTGTTATTTTTGGACCAAAATGTATTTTCAATGCTTCAAAAACTTCTAACTGACCCACTGATGTCACATGGACTACTTTGATGATGTTTTTATTACCTTTCTGGACATGGACAGTATACCGTACATACATTTTCAATGGAGGGACAGAAAGCTCTTGGACTAAATCTAAAATATCTTAAACTGTGTTCTGAAGATGAACGGAGGTCTTACGGGTTTGGAACGACATGAGGGTGGTCATTAATGTCATAATTTTCATTTTTGGGTGAACTAACCCTTTAAAAGGGATATTGGCTGTCAAGTTCTAAAATTATGAAAAAAGCACCATAAAAGGATCATAAAAAATGATTAATATGACTTATGTGCTATATTTCAGTGATGACAGAATTGTGATTTTTTTTTTTTTTTTTTTTTTTTTTTTTTCCTTTGGTGAGCTATACCTTGCTATCTTGTTATTATCTTTAACTAAAACTAGGTAAAAATAAATATAGGTAAAATAAAATAATATATCATCTAATAAATATTAGATGAAAAACGTAAATTAAAAAAAAAAAAAAAAAGTTTAAGTTAAAGCACTAAAATGACTGACTGGAAATAAGTAAAAACTGAACTGAATACTGAATTAAAAAATAAAATAAAATAAATAACCTATAAAATAATATTTAAAAAGAAGCACAAAACAAAATTACTACAAATTTTAATAAAATTAAAATAAAAACTGAAAATATCAAAATAGCAGCTGATTCAAAATATTAATAACAACTATAAAAGTATAATTAATACTAAAATAAAACTTATATTATCTAAGAGAAACAACTGAGATATTATGTGTAGAAAATAAACTTCTGTTCCCCCTGCAATGTGGGTATATGCATATTTCTTATGTCTTTCCATTTTAGTTTTCTAATCCCCCCCAAACAGTATTTTGGCTGACAAGTGAAGTCCAGGTGAGCAGGAGAGTGTGCTTCGCTCTCTTTGTCCTCCTCAGAGCCAGACCATCTGTTTGGGTGTCACGGTCAAGAATAAACCTGAACTTTGCAGGGACATACGTGTTTGAGAGACAAGTGTGTGAGAGAGAAAAAGACACCAGGAGTGAGAAATGGAAAGGCTGTTGTAGAGCTTTCCTTCATCAATAAGCTTCCAGTAATGGATATTTACTTTTCATTTTCACAAAACTAAATGTCTGCCAGGGAAAATAACAGACTGTCATCCTGAGGTGGTGCTTTACTGAAAACAAAAGTGTCTAGATATCCTGGAAAAAAATGTTGCTTTGTCACAGGGAGGAGATGAAAGGAATGTGTCCTTTCCAGAAATAAGCTTACCGTTTACACAGATGATGAGTATGTGGAGAGTCTCTAAACAGAGCTTTATTTCTTCTGACCCACACACATGTTTACACGGTTACCTGAATTATAGCTAAGTTTAAATGTTTGCTTTGATAGTTTTATATTTTCCATTGTGAAAAAGTACACTTTAGCATACTTTTAAAAAGAGCACTTATTACGGAGACTAAAATATACTTTAATATCTGTTCTGTTTAATTGTGTATGTCATTCATTTTAATATTATTAAAATTGCACATTGCTATAATGATGAAGTTGCAATTTTGTACATTTACTTTAAATACACACTACAGTTACTCAGTGTGTTAGTCAACACATCAAAATAAGTGTACTTCTTTAAAGCATGACAAAAGATTATTAAAATGATGATTTAAAACTTTTGACATTACAAAGTGCACTTTGAAAATCTTTAAGTGCACTTAAGTGGCTTTTATTTCATTAATATTATATTATCTGCAAGAACTTTTTTGAGTATATTTTTAAAGGGGACCTATAATGCCCCTTTTACAAGATGTAATGTACGTCTCCAGAATGTGTCTGTGAAGTTTCAGATCAAAATACCCCACAGATCATTTATTATAGCTTGTCAAATTTGCCTCTATTTGGGTGTGAGCAAAAACACACCATTTTTGTGTGTGTCCCTTTAAATGCAAATGAGCTGCTGCTCCCGCCCCCCTTTCCAGAAGAGGGCGGAGCTTTAACAGATTGTGCTTTGGTTGCTCAACAACAACAACAAAGCTGGAGAATCTCACGCAGCCAAAATGAGGATCGTCAGTAACGGCGTTCAGCCTTACATTGTTCAAACCGGAGTCGACACTGATGGAGAGACTCAGGAAGAAGTTACAACTTTTAGAATGAAACTGGACGTTTCTGAATGGTTAGTGGATAAATTTATGTAGTTGCTGTGGAGTTGATTCAAGCATGTGCCGTCATGTTAATCTTTTGTACAAATCCAGTGTTGAACTGACCCTCGTTTGTGAAGCAGTCCGGCGTAAAATGACTGCATGACAACAACACTCTACTACAACAACTCCTCCTCTTCTCTAAAGCAGCCCAACATGGCCTCGCCTCCTTTGTTGCATGTTCTCGGGGGCGGGGTTTATGTAAATTTTACAGTTAGTGTTATCACCATCCTGGGAAGAAGCTCGTTGTAGTCCCTACCAGCTGTTTGTTGTAGTGTTTAAACAGCCAATTCTTTAAAGGCAAATATCTCCCTTTGCATTGAACTTTGAGCATCATATCCTTGCAGTTCGGTTTGGTGCAGAAAAGACACACTGTGGCTTTAAAATCTGTAAAACAAGGTTGTGTTGACCAGCCATTATTTGGCGGCCATTTGTTTCAAAGCTTTCCTAGCTTAAAGGCATCCACAGATTAGTCTCAGAGTTTGACAGAACACTCAAAGATTCATAGGCATAATTAAAATGTAAATGCCGAACATCCATTTCAAAAAACGTCTAACCGGCTTTGAGTGAAACGTCAGCCGAACGACCGTGGGCAGAGAGCTCTGCGCTGGGACGTGGGTGTGAGGATTGAGCTTCAAATGTCCTCTACCCTTTTCCATTTTGTCATGAGCGTGTTTCACGTTTACAAACATAGAGAGACGAAGGCAGTGTGCCAAAGCATGATGGGAAGTCTGACGGTGTTTTTGGGAGTGTTGTATATGAGTTGTGCACAAAGCAGTCCGTGTGACGTGAATTTTGACCACATGGCCAGGTTTTCCATGATCCAGATGCATTCCAGAGGGGACAGACTCCTGCTGGATTCATTGCAGTAAAAACATGGACTGGTTTCCTAGTTACAGATTGAATCCAGATTGGATTAATATTTGATTATTTCAGTATTTAATCAATAAGAGTGATTGGATGTGAGCTAAATGGATTTTGGCAAAAGTATTGTGCTGTTTTTTTTGGGGGGGGTTTGGTGTTTTAATGGGAAACAGATGAAGTCTAGAAAGTTCCAGCGAAGAAAGCCACACTATTAGTGGTTGTGGGTGTGTTTGTTATGAAGGCTCAGAAAGACAAGTGACTTCAGTCAGGGTTCATGTTATGTTTCTTGAGCTTCTTGCACTGAAAAGATGGGACAACCGAGAGCAGTTGGCAAATTTCAATTGATCTAGATCAGACTTATTATTTTGATTATATAATTTATATAATTTCAAGTCATTTTGAGGTCTCCTTTAGTCCTTTATTCCCCTAGCTCACTGACTGAGAATCTCAGAAAATTAACTTGCAATCCCTTGAGAAAAGGAAGTACAAAGGAATACTTATTACAGAAATAGTATACTTTTAAAAAATTAACTGAATGTAATGTTTTCGTACATTTAAAAGCACATTATTTATAAATAAATGTACTATAGTTTAAATTCATATTTTTTTAATTGCATTTAGTTCAACTTAAGAGTGTTTTTTTGACCCATTAAAGTGAGATTTAAGTGTATAATTTCATATGTGACCCTGGACCACAAAACCAGTCATAAGTCGCATGAGTATATTTGTAGCAATAGCCAACAATACATTGTATGGGTCAAAATTATTGATTTTTCTTTTATGCCGAAAATGTGTTCCATGAAGATATTTTGTAAATTTCTTACCGTAAATATTTTAAAAAATATATATTTTGTGAGTGGATATGCATTGCTAAGGACTTCATTTGGACAACTTTAAAACTTTTTTTTTTTTTTTTTGCATCCTCGTATTCCATATTTTCAAATAGTTGTATCTCGGACAGATATTGTCATGTCCTAACAAACCATACATTAATGGAAATTTAAAAAAAATTGGTTAAAGTGTACTGTCGAAAGCATTGATGGTGAACAAAAATATACTTTAATGTTATTCCTATTGGAACTTGTTTGTCATTCATTTAAATAAGTGTGTAATTACACATTTGCAATGATGAAGTTGCAATTTAGTACATTTAAAATAATGTATAATAACTTTATATCAAATAACACAAATTATAATCAAGTATTGCACGTGCTTTAGTATGTCAACAAATCAAAATAAGTGTACTTCTTTAAGGCACAATAAAAGATTATTACAAGTAAACATTTAAAATATACTTTAAAGTAAAACTTGTATTTTGACATCATTACAAAGTGCACTTTTTTTAAAAGGTACTTAAGTCATGAAAGTGTACTCTCTTTAAGTGCACTTAAGTGGCCTTTTATTAGTACAGTTTTTTTAAATACTATTACAATTTGAAGTACACTACAAGTGCACATTCAATACAATTAAGCACACTTCTTTTTCACAATGGGATAAAAAAAAAACTAAAAAAACAACCAAAAAGTATCTAGAAAGGCTTTGAGGATACAACACACCTTGTGAAACCAGGGTAAATGTCCGGTCACCCTGCTGAAGTCTGTTATTCATATCCTTCATTATTAGCATTACAGCTATCACAACCCCCACAGTCGTTTCTCAAGGACGAGCTCTGCTGGTATTAGTGGAGTGTAAATGAGAGGACCCTGCTGAGGTTACAGTGACCACCCATGACATGAAGTGGATTATGGTACATTATCCCATCAAAGGACCGTCTTATTCTGAAGGAATAGTTCAATCCAATCAGAAGTAGCTAGCATGTGTGTGCAGGGGTGTCCTTAGGGCGGTGCAAACTGGCCCCATGGCAAAAGGACAGAGGGGGACCACAAACACCAACTTGCACTGAGCCCTACAGTATGTGGGTATGTGTGGTTCAGGTATTCGCTACCTTAATACCATACATTTTTGACCTTGTGGGGACATTTTTTGGTCCCCATGAATTATGAATTATGTTTTTTGAAAATGTAAAAATGCAGAAGGTTTTCTGTGATGGGTAGGGTTAGGGGATAGAATATAGAGTTTGTACAGTATAACATGGAAAGCCCTGTGTGTATGTGTAAACCGTAGCAGACGTTTGGCTGATGAAATGTTTTTGATTAAGGGTGTGCCTGCTGGTATCATCTGTAGAGAACTTGCAATGTGTATTTTAAAAACTGGGAAGGATGATGTTGGAAGCTAATAAACTTCCTAACAGATGAAGGCTACAGATGATCTCACTGAAGAACAAGTTCTGAGCCTTCAAAACAGCAGATGGAAAGTCTGTTTGTGTGACTTTATGCTTGCATACAGTGTGTGCACAACTTATTTCTGTACATCCAGCACATTCAAGTGTGACTTAACTTTCATGCATCATTCAAAATCATCTGAATAATCATGAATGAGTGGATTATTGTTGTTTTTTTTAATCAAGGTTTATTTATTTATTTAAATGCATTACCATTGTTCTGTTTTTGAAAGAAGTCTGCATTTATTAGATCACAGTAATAACAGAAATATTGTGAAATTTTACAGTTTTTGAATATATTAAACATGTCATTTGTTGTCTTCAGTGTCACATGATCCTTCAGAAATCATATAATTGGACTATATTGTATTGGTTTCTCCTCACACAGACATGCACAAGTCCTATTGCTGATGTACTTTTTTTCTCACCTGGTTTTGTCATGACCTCTTAAACACATCCAGCCAAGCTTCTAAATGACACAAAAAATGTTGTTTTGTCTGTTAATTCTGCCACCTGTCTGGAAGTGCTGTAGAGCTCTACCGCCCCGCAGGCCTGAATATTTCCATGTTTTCTCATCTGCGACGGCACATTATCATGTGTCAGAGAGAATCAGATGATGTGTGCTAGATGTCAGCAGCGCCCATGAATTTATTTTCATAAATGAATTGAATTGAGTTCAGTTGAGATGTAAGACTGGGCAAAGCAGCATCAGGGGTTTGAGGATGTTTAAGAGTTGAACAGCTTTTAAAGGGACCATGGAAAACAAGATTGTCTTTGCTCTTTAGAAATACAGTGTTTCTTGTGCCATGTCGATGTACTTAACAACGCAAACCTCCCTCCTCAGTCAGAGATCGTTCATGAAAACTGCACCATGAGTCATTCAGAAAACAGTTTGGTCTTGACATTAGATCGGGTGACTGAGCATATTTACATATCATTGCCTATTCAGTGTTTCGAAACATGGCCTGCCAGTGTGAACTACACTGGAGCTTGGAGGTTAGCCAATCACAAAAGACATAATTTACATAAAGTCTTATAAAAGTACAGCACATAAAATCACCTTTTAAAATCCTTTTAAAACAATTAAAGAAAATGCTCATTTTAAACAATTTTGGTGTAAGATTCCTGGCTAATAAGTGAACTTTAACGATTAGTATTATTATTTTGTAACAGTAAAGACAGAAGTGACAGTAAAGATATTTGACTCATTGTTTTCAACATTGATAATAATCATAAATGTTTCTTGAGCAGCAAATCAGCATATTTGATTGATTTCTGAAGGATTATGTGACACTGAAGACTGGAGTAATTATGCTGAAAATTCAGTTTTGATCCAGGAATAACTTCATTTTAAATTATATCTGAGATGTTTAGTACATGCTGTAAAGGTACAACATGTTTAGACAATGCCTTGCTTAACAGCATGTTAGTTAACAGCACATATTGATTATTCTGTTAAATTCATCAGGAAGTCCGTTTCATTGTGTGTTACTTTACATGCCAGCAATTGTCCCTGAGCCTCCCATCAGACAGAAAGCTCACGAGAGATCGCAGATAACAAGACGAGCAGCATTAAGACGTGTAAGCTCTTCTTGATCTGTTCTTAAAGTAAGGCTCTTAGAGGTCAAAAGTTCTCAGTTTAGACCCTAAAGCTAATGTAGAAAGACTTATGTTGGACATAGTTTGATTTGCTTTTGTGCCGATTCACAAAAATGGCATGTGGGTTAGAGAGGGAGTGCTTTGCAGAATCGAATTTAAATTCTGACTCGGCTAGCCTGGAAGTTTGTTTGTTGGCTAGTGCTTCAGATTGAATTATGAGATTATTGCTTATTAGCAGTCATTGTTTTGGTCAGCACAGAATCTCCTTTGCTGCCTTTGTGCTCTGAATGTAATCCAGGGATGAATGTGGTCGTACATTAGATTTGTAGGCTTTTTTTGCAGGGTTGAGGGGTTAAGGAGTTTAAGGACAAGATTTTGAGGTATTGGTTGGTGACGGTGTAGTGACTAGCAAAGGAGATGCTTTTTATTGAGTGTGAGAGAGGGGTGAATTTAATGGAGCACAACTCCCCCTAGGGCATTTTCACAGAACTCGCTCTCTCTCTTTCTCTCTTAAAATCCATTTCATTTCCATTTTCCTTTGTTACATTTCCTCTTAAGAGGTAGTTTAGTCCAAAGGGCAATTGAATGCAGTAAAATGACGATTTAAACACCTGCAGCAGAAGTGGGAACACAAGCCAAAGAAACCAGGAGCTTACTATGCTTACTATACTTGCTTTGAAGACTCTTTCACTCATGTCAGGGCTTCACACATAAAAAAGTGTAGTAGATTTTTACCAAGTTGTCAGGTAGCAAGGTAGTGTACACAGAAAATATACAGTAATAGTGAGAATGTATAGCTATTTAAGCTTAAAGTTGTCATGAAACCCTGATCTCAATCCATTTTACTTCCATAGTGAAATAGGATATTTGACAAGGACAAACGTAGGACTTGATTGTATACAATGGGATTTGATTGGATTTGAAAGTGGTCTTTAATTACCAGAGCCAGGGTGTTGAGGGGAGGGATTTGTGATGAAAATCATTTCAGAATTGGAGCAAGTTTTTGCATTTTGATGAAAGATTTTAAGGACAAACAGTATTTTCTCTTTAGAATATTTACCAATGAATCATTCAAAATATGCTGAGAAACATGTAAGTACAAAGGGTCCATTCTGATTTTACATTGACTCTAAAACAGAAAAACAATCAGATTCTTTGGTTCATCTTTGGTTCATGATGAATCCATTAATACCAAGTTTGCAGAATCTGACCAATCGCCTTTCCACCATATTTTTTAAACTCTTTGACAAATTGGCACACAAATTGGTAGACTTCATCATCAACATGACCTGAAGGTGACTGAAAAGTTTGAAGGCAACGCTACCTAGCATTCAGAAGAAATAGGGCTTTTTACCGCAACGCTTATAACCTTTTAAAATGCTGCGTGTTCTTGATGTTGATCCGTTTGTTGGTTTATGCGATTCCAAAGATATCTCATTTGACATTTTATTGTTTTGTTGCATCATGGAAAGAATAATGCGCACATCAAAAGCGTGCTTTAAAACCACAGTTTCCAATTTCAACATCACCTAGCTCTTCATTTCAGCCTGAACTGAAGTATAAAGCAGACTAACATGTGAAGCAGTGCTATTAAACCACCTGGCTGGCAGTGTGCTGGATATTTTTGCTGCTGAGCTTTACCTTCCTTGAAAGAGGATGAAATTAAAACTGCTTTCATTCTGTTCTTTGATATCTTGCCAGCTTGTTCCAACACATTATTATGTCCATCCGTAACGGTAGCAGGCGAGGAATGACTCAGCAAGCTGAGTTACAAAGTGCCTGAGAAAATATGCTGTCAAAGGTCTGAGCATAGAGACACACCTCTCACCTCTAGACCTGGGTGTGCAAAGAGGACAGGAACGATAGTTATAGCATAGCTTTAATCACATATTTCTGAGTTCAGACGCGGGTGAGAGAGAATAAGGGCATTTAGCATTTATCAGCACAGAGCTAAACCAGTGAGAACGTCCCAGGAGACCCAGTCTGGCCTGACAGAATGAACCACTCTTGTGTCTGCTTCTTCTCAACACAGACAATTAGGAAAAATCATCAATAGTGGTCAACTAAAATTGGTTTTTCAATAACTGATGCCAATATTCTGGCTGAAATAATGGTTATATATATGTGTGTTATATGTTAGCAAAAGACATGTATTGTTGAAATCAAATTAACAAATTCAAAATCACTCAAACAACACCACTTTCCTGACATTTTTCCTGTAAGTCCCATTGAGCACCTAAAGAAAGCTCTGATGGAGCGATTGATGGATAGAAATGGATGCAAATAGCTAGTTAGTTTAAAATTCTGTAACTTTTGAACAATACTTTCACAAACACTTGTATTTTTCTTTTGCATTCTTGAGCCGTACCATCCCCACTGAAATCAATTGACTTCAGTGTTTCACACGCCTGACTGTGAAGCTCACACCAGATGATGGAGGATGCAAGCAATGCATTAAAAAATCATGAGCAGGGCTGACTGCAGGGGAGCTTCATGCTGCTTTTTTGCTGACTCATTGTTTTAGTTTGGCAGTTCAGGTGAAGAGACAAAGAGCCATGGCAGCGCAGTAAATTCTCTAATTCTTCTCACTGCCTGCAGCCTATTAAGGCCTTTGAGATCATAGAGCTGAATCAGAAACACAGCCTTAATGAGAATGACTTCAGGATTTACCCTGAAGAGACCCATGCAGATCTCTTCTGGGTTCTCTCATTATGCATCTCCAAAAAGGCTGACTCAGTGCAGGTACTACATATATCAACATATGCTAAATTAGTTCTTACTGTTTGAAGAAAAATATGTGCAGGTACAATATGCTGAAGAATAGTTTAACCATACAATTGTATTTATAGGAACAGAGAGAGATGATGGGGAAATATCATTTGCCTAACTCAAACTCAAGTAACTCATGTTAGCATCAAGGCTCAAAACTTTCAAAGCATATGTCAAAAATGAGGCCTCAGATCTGACAAACAACATACTTTTGAAGTGTTTGTGGCTTTGCACATTAACATAAAACTATGTTTGTTTGAATATGAAATGCTGACAAAAGTATCAGACTCAAGTCATCTCCGTTAGCATTAGCATTAGCATTAGCATTAAAGCTCAATGTATTGGATCTCATGTTCTAACTGTTAAGCCACAGCTCTGAAAATCAATGTACTAAAGAGTATTTGGCTTTAAATTTTGACAACAGGCTCCAAAAATAGTTGTTTGAACATCTTAAAATGTCTAACGAACATGCTAACAAAAATGTCAAACCCAAGTCACCTACATTTGCATTAATAATAGGAAGGCTCAATACATTTCCAGCATACTTTTGAAGCAAATCTGGCTTTGCATCTTAACAACCAGTTCCAAAATCTTAACTTAAAACTCAAGCGTGTATTTGTGTATTGTGATGAAGTGTTGTGGCAGTCACTTGGCCGCATGCCCTGGTGATCTCCAGGAAGACCAAAAAATAAATTGGATGCATTATAGGCCGTTGATTCTGTATCATGACTCAGTAGGACCAGCGTTTTGGCACTGGTGGTGCCTCATGGATAGTGGACAGTCACTCATGCATGTCAGTCAACTAATCACGAGTGCTTTGTTAGCGACACGTGGCGCATGCATTCTTACCATGACGTGGTGATTGCCAAATGAGCACTGCCAGACAAAACACACTTAAAACGGCACGTCCATCAATGTGTTTAGCAATAGAGCTCAGTCCTTTCCCTATTCCCTTGGGTTGAAGAGCTGAAATGAGGAAATGTCATAATATTTACAGATGCAGGATGAATCTGTATGTTGGCATCATTTTAGCAACAGTTGCATAGGTGAAGAGTCTGCAGCTATTTGTGATATTCGACAGCAGATTAAGTGTAATGTTATGCTAATGCCGGAGCTCCATAAATATCTGTTGGTATAAGACCGGTGAAGCTGTGAGTTATGCTGCATTGTTTGTATTGCAAGCTCCTCTCACCAGGTGGAAGGAATTGCTCATCTCGTCCTATTCCTGCCTCATGGGACCTAACTAGTCTGCAAATCCCCACGACGCCTGACTGTAATACTACTCAAGCCTCCGGCAATGTCCGACAGTCTCAAGTAAATTAGCCAGGATCCCAGTGGCAGAAAGAACTATGGGTTCTGAAATAGTGTACTTGATGTGGACTTGGCGTTTTGTGGTGCATTTGTAAATGTAGAAGTGTGTGAAAATGTACCTATTGGGGGTTTTGGGACTTGCTAACCTTCCAAAGTTGTACTAAGGTATTTTTGTGTTCCTACCATGTTTCTTGTTAGACTGCATGATAAATACTGATGCCCATGCCAGTCTTGTAGTTGAACTTTATTTTGTTGAACCTGTTAAAAAAAACATGAAATGACATTCACAACACATGTTGGTCCTGAAATGTAATGCATTCCCAAGTGAAACATTGGTGAGAAATAGTGCAAGCGGAGAATTGTATCCCTTTCCACTAGTGGCAGTAAAACACAGACAATTTTTATTCCTTTTTACACAAATTATAATTACAGGGGAAGATTAACAATTAATTTGGGGTTCAAGCACATAGCGCTGAAACCCTATTGTAATTGTAAGGATTATTATTATTATTATTATTGGAGAGCAAATTGTAAGTGCTAGAGACTTGAAACTTGGCCAGATGGTAGGTCTTAATTTGGGAAGAGAGTATCACAGTATCACAGAGTATTGCCCCAATCGGCCTGACGGTGGCGCTACAGCACACAAAACAATACGATTACACAGTTTTGGCCAAAAGGGACTTGGCCAAGTGCACACAAAAGCCTATAGGCTTGTTTGAGATACATAGCTGCGCAGATCGATCGGCCTATGACATCAAAGTACCGCAAGAGTGTTTGGAGAGCGTACAACTCCTATGCTGTTGAATCGCTCTCGCAGTACTTTGAAGTCACACGCCCATCGGTCTGTGCAGCGCCGATGCATCTCGTACAAGCCTTATTTCTAAACGAAAACTTGGAACTTAACGGAAATAGGTGAGCACATTCAGCATATTACTCTAAAGAAGCACACCAACTTTTAAGGCCCATAGGTGGTGCTATAACTGTTAAAAAGCTTTAAAAACCATATATTTCCTGGTAAACTACCTGTATAAACATAATACCTTTTTATGCATAAAGGCCTTAAAATGCTCTAACCCCGATAATTGCTGCTCGCAGCTATATTTTAACTTTTAAAATAGGTTACATGTACAATACTACGTTACGACCTCAAAACCCTTTAACCATAGTGCATGATTTGTAAACTAATACATTTTGACTTTCTCATTTTATACGCAGCTCCATATGTGTGGCTTTTCTGACATAGTAAACTTGCTCAGTAGCTCACCTGGTACAGCATTGCATTTGTGATCACAAGTTACAATTAAAGAGCTCAAAGACTAAAATGGAATGGTTGCTTCAACAAATGTGCTTTTATCACGCATTGGCTTTTTTAGCACTATCAATTAGGATTAGGGTAAGTGTAGGTGGAACATTATTTTTGAATGTAATAGAGCATTAACTTTTTAGTGGCACATTTCACTTCTGCACTGCTGTGATGCGTACAACAACCGTAATAAAACGTTGACAATCACATTCATTTGTTTCAGATAAAACCGAACACGCTGTTAGTGCCACTCATTGGACGCTTCACTTGGAAAGTGTTTCAAAACATGCATAATTTGATAATTTAAACCTAATGGTGGAATTGCCCACCAGTCCATTGCATGATCTCACAGACATGTTGTGTTTGTGTCTTTCTCTACAGTGCTGTTGAGTTTGCTCTCGACTAGGGCTCAGACCGAGATGAAGCGGGTTGTCGGGGACAACGCCACATTGCCTTGCCATCACCAGTTCTGGCAGTCGAATGGACAAACACTGGACATCGAGTGGCTCCTGCAGAAACCCAATGTCAAACAGCGTGTGGTGAGGGATCTTTTGCTTTTAACCCTCTCTCGCAATTTGTCTTCTCTCTCTCTCTCTCTCTGGACATGAGTTTTGTTTTTGCATTATACATCTCATGCATTTTGTCTGTCCTCTTGGTCTCCTTCCAGTCACCTGCATGGTCAAACCATGTTCTATTTGGATGATAACTGTTTGAGAAACGTGTGAGGTGATTATAGCCTTACAGATACTAGTCAGCAAGCTTATTTTGTATTATAAAATGTCAACGTTTTAGTCCCTACACACTGAAAAAAATACTAGAGTTACTTGCTATGTAGCAGGATGTCGTATTGCTCAAATGTTCCAAAAAATGTTTCATAATCTTTTTTGACTACTAAGTTGTAGGGCTAATATTCTACTAAGCTTATTTTAATGATTTATTTTTCTGAACTGTCTTCACTGTATTAGCAAAATATGCACAAAAAATGTACATAGAGGCCTATTGTTTTCCTACTGAAAGTACTCACGGCCCCAAAAATAAATAAATAGTAGTGGCTAAAAGTGATGTCTGCCCTAGGAAAACTGACATCTTCACCCTTTATTCAAATATCATTAAAATGATGGAAGCATATTGCAAAGTCGTGCTTGGAGTCAAATGTTTTATTAGTGATAACACAATGAAACAGGGCAAATTGTGCAGATGTACTTTTGGCCAGGCTGTCAGATATTATGAACACATGCAAAAACTAGAACCAACGAAATATTGATAACTGATTATGTTGTAGTCTACGAAAGAGGATTAGGGCCAAACAATAATAAAAAAAATAAAACCATCTCGAGATTAAAGGTCCCGTTCTTCGTGATCCCATGTTTCAAACTTTAGTTAGTGTGTAATGTTGTTGTTAGTGTATAAATAAAATCTGTAAAATTTTAAAGCTCAAAGTTCAATGCCAAGCGAGATATTTTATTTAACAGAAGTCGCCTACATCGAACGGCCAGTTTGGACTACATCCCTCTACTTCCTTCTTTAATGACGTCACTAAAACAGTTTTTTGACTAACCTCCGCCCACAGGAATACACAAGAGTTGCGTTTGTAGAGTGTGTTTGTCGCCATGTCGTCGAAACGCTGTTATTTTCATCCCGAAGTCCAATCACCGGGTCTGATTCCGGCTCAAATTGATAGGGTAAAATTAAAGACATGTTTACAATAACACTGAGCGCGTGCATCTCCACGTTATGGTAAGAGGCGTGACCTTTCCGGGCAAGGTTCGCTAAGCTGCTGTCGAATCACAACACAGGAACCGCTGGCACAATCCGAACTCGTTACGTATTTCTGAAGGAGGGACTTCATAGAACAAGGAAGTCATCAGCCCGTTTTTATGACAGTGGAAACAGCGGTATACAGATAAGTAAATTATGTGAAAAATACTGTGTTTTTTTAAAAAACATGAACACATGTTATATTGCACACTATAAACACAATCAAAGCTTCAAAAAAACACGCAAACGGGACCTTTAAAGCTGTTAAATTTCGAGAAAAAAGTCTAAATAAAATGTTGAGAATAAACTCCTTTAATTTACGAGAAAAAACTCGTTAAATTTAGAGAAAAAGGTCAAGATAAAATGTTGCGAATAAACTCGTTAAATTACGAGAAAAAAGTCGAAATAAAATGTTGAGAATAAACTCCTTTAATTTACGAGAAAAAAACTCGTTAAATTTCGAGAAAAAAGTCAAGATAAAATGTTGAGAATAAAGTCATTAAATTATGAGAAAAAACTCATTAAATTTCAAGAAAAAAGTCGAGATAAAATGTTGAGAATAAAGTCATTAAATTACGAGAAAAAAGTCGTTAAATTTCAAGAAAAAAGTCGAGATAAAATGTTGAGAATAAAGTCGTTAAATTACGAGAAAAAAGTCGTTAAATTACTAGACTTTTTTTCTCAAAATTTAACGAATTTGTTCTCATAATCTAACGCAGTGTTTCTCAACCCTGGTCCTGGAGGACCCCCAACACTGCACATTTTGAAAGTCTCCTCTGTCTGACCAGTGCCCAAGGAAGTCGACCGGAAGTTGAAGTCGGCCGGGTGCCGCCATCTTGTAGCAGAACTTCACTTGCGTTAGCATCCCCATTGACTCCCATTCATTTTGGCGTCACTTTGACAGTGAATAACTTTACATCTGAGGCGTTTAAAGACTCCATTTGTCCATTATTTATTTCTAAAGATACACGACAATGTATAAAGGGCTCCATTACCTTCTATGTTACATTATGGCCCCGTAGATACAGTTTTTGTAAAAATAGGCTAACGATTGCGTCATAACCACTCGACTCTCTGTCGCACAGTAGAGAAATTACCGTACAGACAGGAGGAGAAGCTCGCAGGCAATCGGGGAGATGTCAAGAGAGATGGCGTACTGGCGTTACATTTTAAAATACTATACAAAATAATTAATCAGAATACTTACTCCTGCTTACTCACGCCAAAGAACTCCCCGCTCAAGCTCGCCGTCTCTGCAAGATTAACGATGGCAGTTTTCACGCACAGCTACTAGAAGATTTACATCTGTCAGACAGGTTGCGGACGTCATCAAGCTTAGTTTGAGTCTGCGCGTCAGAAAAGGAAGTGCTAAAAATCGCTAAAAATGGGCTTCACTTGTCTCAATTGAGTTCCAATGGGGTCGCTGTGTCCATTTCTTTTACTGTCTATGTGTCTGACACACTCATTTCAGGTAGTGGAGTTTCTTCTAATGAGCTGATGAGTTGAATCAGGTTTGTTTAATTAGGGAGAAAGACAAAACTTGCAGTGTTGGGGGTCCTTCAGGACCAGGGTTGAGAAACACTGATCTAACGACTTTTTTCTCGTAATTTAATGACTTTATTCTCAACATTTTATTTAGACTTTTTTCTCAAAATGTAACGAGTTTTTTCTCGAAATTTAACAACTTTAATCTCTAGACGGTTTTATTTTTTTATTATTGCTTGGCCCTAATCCTCTTCCGTAGTAGTCTATGTACGCTTTTTCCTGTTTTTCTCTGCATTTATTTTGGGCAGAGTAAAATAAACCTGTAGCTGTGGTTTGTGGTTATTATATATATACTCTTCTGGGACAAGTGAACGTCTCCCCTTAACTCTTAATTATTTGTCAATAGGGAACAATCATAAAATCTCAACCTTGCAAGCTATACCATCAAGCAATCTCTCAGAACAGCTATAGCAACCGCCTAGTTTTGACTGTCGTCTCTCTCGGTGACACAGCAGTCACAATGACTGCCTTCACGGTTTCGTAGTCTGAGGCTTGTGAGCACAGCGCTTCTCTCTGCGTTCCTGTCGTCTTGTCACAGGTCTAAATCAGCTTTATCTACACATCTCTCTTTGAAATGCACACCCGTCTGTATACGCATGTATCAGTACACCTAACAGACGCTTCACCCATCTCTCTTTCTCCCTCGCTCTCGCATAAACACATTCAGATAAAGAGCTTCGGATTATCTGCCTGAAGTCAGAATCTTTTACTGTGAAACTAACATTGTTTGAACTCACTTCAAGTTTAGATACTCTTTATGTAGCAGCGCACAATAATTCATCAGGGGGAAGTCAATACGTGTCAGTCAGGCGACATACTTTCAGATTCATTTAATTATCTGATCGCGATAAGACTTTTTATTCCCCCACATAACAGACAGCGATCTTTCCTTTGTTTGAAAGTCAACACAAATCTGTTAAGAATCAGTTGAGATTTCATTTCAGAAGAAAGAAAGGCCTAAAAAGAATCTCGCATCAAGAGTCTTCGAAACCTCTGGGACGGGTTGCCCACCGCATGTAATATTTAATGGAAAGATAACAGTTGAGATTTAAACAGTTATTAATTAAAATCAAATGTCTGAAAATGTGATTAGGAATAAAACCGAGCCTCTGGCATAATGAATAAGTCATTCCTTTGTTCCACTCTAAGGCTTGTGTAACTAGAAGCGTTCAGCTTGTCAACATTTAGCCACAGCTTGTTTAGCAATGTGTTGTAGACTCTAAGGGGTTGTATTCACAAGAATGCAATTGATAATGCCAGTGGGTCAATGGGTTTACATGGTTAGCATGGCCCAGTTAGCCTCTGCTGGTAGATGCGGTAACTACACCATATTTTTTTTTTAAGTAACCATGTATTCCAAGATTTCTATGCTTGCTCACTAAGGCTGCATTTATTTTATCAATCATTACTCAGCATACATAAATCAGCATCATTACTCCACTCTTCAGTGTCACATAATCCTTCAGAAATCATTCTAATATGCTGATTTATGTATGATTGTGTTTGATTTTTGTGGAAACCATCTGTGACATTTTTATTTGATCTATTGTACAAATATAAGTCTTTACACTCACAATTGGTCAAGAAAAAAAAAAAAAAAAACTTACTGACCCCAAACTTTTGAATGTTAGTGTGAACTGCAGATATTTTGTTATATACTAGAAATTGTTGTTGTACCCATTTTTTCTTTTTTTCTTTTTTGGAGGGCTGAAACAGATTCCTTCCTGCTGAAAAAAAAAATCTGCTTAAGCCATCCTAAACAAATTTTGCTAGTCTTAGGTGGTTTAAGTTGGTCTCCCAGCATAGAACCCCCAAAAAAACATTTAAAAACTGCTATCAAACCAGACGTTTTCGACCAGAATGCGTACTTGTCTTTGACTTTGCATGTTCATGTGGTACCATGTAGCGTGTAGGTCACATACATCCATACGACATGCATGCAGCTGTTACTGAGATGAACGGAAATGCTAACAGAGCTCTCTTCAGCTATATACTTGGCTAATGCAAACAACCTCTTTCTTTGAAGTGAAGCCATAACCCGTGACTCAGATGTTACTCATGTTAGAGAAGATTATGTTAGAGAAGATTATTCTTGCATCAATTGTAATCTAAATAAATAAATATGACAAAGAGCATCATGACTGTCAGTGATACTGGATACACACAATAAGAATCACAGATGTTTTGGCCAGAAATGCAAATGAGTTTTGCAGCGGAGCTTTCTCATGTCTATGTGTGTGTGTGTGTGTGTGTGTGTGTGAAACGAGCAGTCAGCGCAGACAGCTTCGGCAGGTGAACCCAACTGCAGGTCTGCTGATGTGTCGTGGCATCAGTGTTTAGTTCTTTACCTCAGGCATTCAGGAGGCTGTCACAGTCAAACTGTGTGTGAATGTGTGTGTTGCCAGCTGTGTTTGTGTGCAACAGCCATTTAGCATCTTTTCCAAGGGTAGTCAGCTCAGGTAGAGGTTCTTTATATTAGAAATACTCTTTTGTACGGAGTAGTACAGTTGTCACGAAGTAACCATCAGATAAAGAAGAACAATGAAGAAAAACAACCAGATCTGTACATTTTCTGAAGAAAATGAAAGTGTTTTTACAAGTGTTTTAAATTACACCCTACAATACTAGAGTGTTGCAGGCAGTTGTCAGCTCGTTGCTATGAGTTCCTGATGGGTTTTGAGAATTCAGCTTTTCACTCTTTGACTATTAATATATTCTGGGAGGTTTGGTTGTTTTGGGTTGTTGCTAGGGCATTATGTGTTTTTCGGAGGTTTCTGAGAATATTTCTGAGAATATTCTGTGGCTACAGGGTTGCTAGCAGTGGACGCTAAGGCATTAGGCCTACTATGCATTAATGAGGGTTTTTTTTGTCGCTTTTTTTTCAGTGTTGATATGTTGCTGTTAGTATCATACATATGTATATGTAGAGTCCACAAGGTTCCGAAGAAACAGAATAACCTTTCACAGGTGGAAATGTGTTGGTTTGTGTTTTTATCAACTCAATATTACAGGTTTTTAAACTAACTTTTTAATGTCATGTTACCTGATGCCTTCGTATTGTTGTATTAAATCCTATTAAAATCATCTGCTGAAGTCTATGCTGATAAAGATATTCATACTTGCGTGTAACTTTGATTGCAGAATCACACTCATCTTGTTCTTGAGTGTTCATGGACTGCTTTAACCATTTCAACTTTCAAATCTATCTATCTATCTATCTATCTATCTATCTATCTATCTATCTATCTCTCTCTCTCTCTCTCTCTCTATATATATATATATATATATATATATATATATATATCTATATGGTTATATATATGGTTGGTATATTCTAGGTGGTTGCTAGGTCATTGTTGCTATGGCATTGGCTGTTTTGAGTGGTTGCTAGGTCATTTGTGTTTCAGATGTGTTCTGTGTGTTTTTAGCATGCTGCTACCACAACAACTACTCTTGCTAGGACATTGCTAGGGTGTTTTAGGTTGCTGCCGAGGCATTGCTATGCGTTTCTGAGGTGTTCTGCATGTTTTTAATCCTTTGCTATGTGGCTATTAGTGTATTCTGGATGGTTGCTAGATCATTTGCTTGTTTTGTTTAGTTGCGAGGGCATTTATGTGTGTTTCTGTGGTGTTTTTAGCATGTAGCTACTAGATTTGCTAGGTTGGATTAGGTGGTTGTCCCAAGCCCATCCCAAGTTTCTATTGGGTGGCCATTTCCATAACACCAAAAAGGAGGACACTTTGCGGCATTTAGTGAGGCAAGAATAGTTGCATAGGCCTCTGGTGTACTCGCAACTACAATATAGCCTACTCGTAATACAATTTTGTCCATTATATCGATGGTATCATGATACAGTGATTCTGAAAAAGCCTACTCTATTCATTGCCGGACAATTTGATGTAGATCTATGTGTAACAGAAGAGGAAAAAAAAATGTTTGTTCACAGTATTTGTATTTATTAAAGATATTGTGATGTCTGGGGGGGGTGTGTATATATATATATATATATATATATATATATATATGAAAATGCTCCTCTCTAGATTTTTTTTCTCTCTAGCAAACTAGCCTGCTGTCAATACTAAATGCCTGAGGTAAATATAATGCTACGTGAGATATTATTCCCAAGCTTTCGTGTGACTGCATGAACCGAACCGTGACGTTCGAACCGTGATGGTTGGGGATGAATGCATGTACCATTACACCCCTATTGATTCCACTGATTTCTTTTACTTAGATGAAAACTCTTTCTGTTTCTCTTGCTGTTACATTTCAGATCATCACATTCTTCAACAATGAGGTCTACACCAACGACAACCATGCCAGTCGTCTGTCCTTCGCGGGGGACTACCTGAACGGAGACGCCTCTCTCCTGATCAGTGATCTGCAGCTGACAGACTCTGGAGAATACCACTGTAAGGTCAAGACCGGCGGCAAATACCACTGGAGCCAAGTCAACCTCATTGTGCTGGGTAAGGCTCATCTTCCTGGAATCAGCTCCCAATCATTTCCTCCATCAGCCAGCCTCACTGTGATTCAATTTGACGATCATACAGATTACAAAATTTGGCCCATCATTGACATAATCTAGAAATATGATTGGTTGCATTTGCTGGCCAGTCACTCTCAACTCCGGTTATGTTTGCTTCACTTTGGATGCTAAATCGAGAGGATGTTAATTTGAAATGGTGGGATGAGTGAACATTGATTGAGCTCTATCTCTTAAAAACAGAAGAGACAGAATTAGGAGCTTATGTGATTTCTCTTCTTCTAGCAAAACAGTTTACTGTCATCCCAAATGAGGTTCAGATGAGCTTCTTATGATTTGATATTTTGCTATGTCTGGTTTCCATTATTAGACCGCAGGGTTTCCAAGCCGTCATTCAAATGCAGTATCTCTGACACCACAGCGCTCAGCCAAGAGAAGAAGTGGAAAGAAAGATGTTTCTATTTATTTAGACTCATCTTTATATGCTTTTGTTGCATAGTTCCTATTTTCAAGGACTCTCAGCTTACGCCAAGCAGTTTGAAGTTGTAAATCACTTCCTAATTTTATTTCTTAAATCATTTCATTACCAGATTAGTACGCTAGCCACAGAGGGACAGGATATTGGTGTAAAGTTGAAAGAAAGAGAAATAGGAGGATGAATTGATGTAAATCCGGCCTCCACCCTAGAGTTTCTCTCATGTACAGTATTAGCATATCACTGAAGATTAGCTCAATACTGCCTTCCCATAATCCTCATTCTCCACCCCCTGTCTCTCTCGCTACTCTTCTTTTATATTTCCTCTCCGTCACTCTATAAACACATTACAGCGAGTTAGTGTTCAAATTATGATGTTATCTTCAGCCTGTATTATGCTTTTGTCGAAATTTGCAGTTGACAGGATATGACGCAGGATCTGATTTCAACATGTGCAACATGTTCCCGGATCATCATCCTTGAATAACATTTCAATTAACTAATCAGATTTGAGGGACAAGCTTACAATTTATGTCAAGTTCACGCTTACAACCAGGGTTTGGTGTTTCTACATCAGTGTTATTCACCTATCATTTCCCTTTGGTTTTAGGGATCAGTTATGGGTAGGGCTAGGTTTAGGACCACATTTTCGGACAGGAATGTTGTTCCAGGATCAACAAAATACGTTGACCTTAGAACGCGTCTCTGCAAAATCAGAGCGGGCAGAAATGATGCAATTCACACATGTGTTAATCACTAGGCTAAAACTTTTCATGCAGCTACTCTAAATGATGGTCCCACTAAGCTCTGCTTGTTTCCTGAGATTTCTTTTATCAGAGCTAAACGAATGGGCATTGTCCTTCGGATGAGAAGTTAAACCGAGGTCCTGACTCTCTGTGGTCATTAAAAATCCCATGGCACTTCTCGTAAAGAGTGTGTCCTGGCCAAATTCCCTCCATAGGCCCTTAACAATCATGGCCTCGTCCATTGAATTGGCTCTTTCACTCTCTCTCCTCTCCACCTACAGCTGGTCCGTGGTGAGCGCACTGGTGCCGTTGTACTGCGGCTGCCGTCGCATCATCCAAGTGGATGCTGCACACTGGTGGTGGATGAGGAGAGACCCCTGATATGATTGTAAAGCACTTTGGGTGTACAGTAGTACATAGGAAAGCGCTATATAAATGGCTCATTCATTTATTCATTGTTTCACTTGGAGTCCATCCGCATGTTCATTGATTTTCAGTATGGAGCTTAAGCTGTGAAAAATCTTGTTTGCTGATTATTTTATAAGATGAGGACCACATCCTGGAACAGTATATCCTTTCTATGTTGGTTAAATACTGTTTTGACTGTGGAGCAAAGACGTAGAAATATACACTAACAGTAACTCCATAACCTGACACATCTTAGCTGAATTGGTTCCTGTGTCCTTCTGATGTGTTTGTGTGTCTATAGACCGGGTCATTAGGGCCAGAAAAGGCCACAGAGGTCTACAGGCTGTCTCTTAACTGCCATTCAGCCTCCAGACAGATCCCTCTGGACAGGTTCATCTAACTGACCCCAGAACAGTTTAGAGCAGTGCTGCGGTATGCAGGATGCCAGTGGGACTGGTCTGAGGTCACTTTGTTAACTGTTGTGAGGCATTGTGGTCTTTGATTTTGCTTCTGTGTCCATTCAGATTTGCTGCGTAGGTCAGAGGGGAGTTCAAACCAGTCAGTGCACAGGAAAACAACTCCTGACCTTTGCCCAAACCCTGACCCCTTGCCTCCCCAAATGTCACAGTTAAGATGGATTGCCTCTTTGATATTTATTTCCCTCCAAAAAAAAAAAAATGGCAGTGTGCTGTGTTTGCGAGTTTTAGTTTCAATTATAATTTCAAAATACTGCTTCAAAGTGTCAAACAGTATTGAGATAGATAGATAGATAGATAGATAGATAGATAGATAGATAGATAGATAGATAGATAGATAGATAGATAGATAGATAGATAGATAGATAGATAGATAGATAGATAGATAGATAGATAGATAGATAGATAGATAGATAGATAGATATGGACTAATATGGATTAGTTTTACGATCGCTTTGTGAACATTTTGGAGCGTCAAAGTTTCAGTTGCGTAGCTGTCTATGGAGGGACAGAAAGCTCTCAGGTTTCATAATAAAGATCTTCATTTGTGTTCTGAATATGAACAAAAGTCTTAAGGGTTTGGAACGACATGAGGGTGAATAATTAATGACAGAGTTTTCATTTTTGGGTGAAATAACCCTTTAACTACTAGGTGGTGTGACCCATTCACCAAAAACCTGGGCTGGTAACTAAAAGGTAGTTGGTTCAAACACCACAAGGACTGATACTTGAACCTGGGAACTGTTTCTATAGTAAGCTGTTTTGGGTAACAATATTATATGACTAATTAGTTAACTTAACATTAACACACATTTGTGTTTCCTCGTTTACAGTGAAGCCCTCCAAACCCCGGTGCTGGATGGAGGGCCGGCTTCTGGAGGGCAGTGATGTGAAACTGAGCTGTAAGTCTTCAGACGGATCTGACCCCATTCAGTACAAATGGGAGAGAGTACTGGATAAAGGCAAGAGTGTGGGAAAACTGCCTCCCCTCGCCCTCATCGGTGAGTCAAACACCCAAACAGACTGGAGCATATCATACCTTATTCTGGACAGAAAGGGGTTCGTACAGTTACTTGCTGCTAACTGTCTCAAATAATAGTGTTGAATGTCTTTCAAAGATCTGATTCCATAAACTTCAGACACAAATGCATCACCTAGTTCTTCCACAGAAGTGCTGATTGTAGCAGATTAAACCTGTGCATATTGACTCCCAGGCATTGCGTGTCAAACAGGCAATGATATTTAAACAGATTCCAACAGCTCTAGTGATATTAGCCCACAATATGCATTATAGGGTTTTGCGGGTTGATGATACATAACGTGAGATGTGTCAAATGGTAGAGATTCAGATCTATATATATGTAACTGCATTCTATCTGTAATCTGCATTGTTTCATCTACGTCACATTGTCCAACTCCGTCCCTTCATCAGTACCAAAGACACTGAAACTGTCATCCATGCATTTGTCACTTCACGCCTTGATTACTGTAATGCTCTTTTCATTGGTCTACCTGCCAGCTCCATCTCCAGATTACAATACATTCAAAACTCTGCTGCTAGAATACTCACCCATACCAAGCGTTCTGCTCATATCACCTCAATTTTGTATGATCTCCACTGGCTTCCAGTTGCCTACCGTATTAAATTAAAAATTCTCCTGCTCACTTTTAAATCTTTGCATGGCTTGGCTCCCCATTATCTTTGTAATATGTTCATCCCCTACACCCCGACTCGCTCACTACGTTCCTCCGACTCTGGCCTTCTCGTTGTCCCTCGGCATCACCTGTCTTCAATGGGGGGCAGATCATTTAGTGTTATCGCACCCAAACTCTGGAATTCTCTCCCCCGCTCACTCTGTTGTGTTAATAATATCTCTGAATTTAAATCATTACTCCAAACTCACTTGTTTTCTGAATGTTATACCTCTGATTTGATGGATTGATTGCTCTGCTTAATTAACTAATAGCTCTCTGAATGTTATGTTATGTCTCTTAAGTCCTGTTTTGTATTTTATTGTGCTTGATTCTATTCTTCTGTATGCTTCCTTGTCTTCAAACTATTGTTTTTCATCATTGTCTATTCGTATTAGTAATGTAGATTGTAAAGCGTCCTTGAGCCCTGGAAAGGCACTATGTAAATAAAACGTATTATTATTATTATTATTATTATTATTATTATTATTATTAACTCAAGCAAAAAACTATAGCCTATTCTGCTAACTGAATTCATCTGATTTGCAGTCATGCCTTCAAACATATACTATATACTGTGTGTAGATTTACTTCTGTTCAAATGTAAAAATGTTTTACTTATTGCTATGTTTTTGAAAGAAGTTTCTTTTGCATTTATTAGATCAAAAAATACAGTACAATTAGTAATATTTTGTGAAATATTTTTACAATTTAAAATAATTACCTAGTTCTGGCATGAAACTCTAGATGGCGCAGGCTGATAGATCTTTAAAGGCACAATTTTTTGGATGAAAATATAAAAAAACCACTAGAACAATGTTATATATTTTGTTGACTTGTGTACTTACATTATCCCAAATGTTTCCAAGAATGTTTAAATCTAGAGAAATCTAGAGCAATTTTTACCAGAATACAGACTGTGTCTGTGCGTCGCCTATCAATGACATCACACATGCGTCGATTACATTAAAACACGATTACACAAAACACTAAAGATGCTTTAATATATTATGTGTTTTATTAGACAAGTGAGCTGTTTGGATACATTAATGGACAGAAAACTAATCATGCTATATAGCTCAACACATTTAGTCTTATTGTTTAAATCTTGTTTTCTTGATTTACCGTGAATACCATGTTTTACCATGCCTAATTTTGATCTAGCTTACTGCAGTGTGCATTAAGTGTCTCATAGTAGAGCGAATGCAGAATAGCATTATAACGACTTTCAACACACAAATGTATCTAATATGATATAACAGCGCTGCGTTACCCCACATCCGCTTGAGTGGAAGAAGCGGAAGCAGCCACTGCGGCATAATAAAATTTCCGCTTCTCTCGAGATGTGTGTCACGCTCGTCTCTCATTAGCAATTGCTCCAGCGGCCTCGTTTCTGCTCGCACAACACTCGCCCTGCTCTGCTTCATACTACAGTAACGTTAATAATATCATCCATGAACATCAATTTCTGCTCGAGTCCCATCCCGATTTTTTTCCACCAGCTGTAGATGTGAAGACAACACCTCCAATGGTTCTGCTCAGTCTTGGCATCATCAAGCTATGCCTTTGTTTTGAATAAGCGACTTCTAGCGGCAAAAATGTACATATTGTGCCTTTAACTCATTGGGTAGCAATCACGTCTGCTGAATCTTTAATATGCATCATATAGACCTTGGGTAGGCAAAACAATGAGTTAACATAGTCTAGACCACATAACAAAAGATGAAGTTTGACAGATTTTGGCTGTTGTTAGAATTTGATCTTAATGGGTTCTGCTTGGGAAAAAAAACGTATCAAAAGTGCAAGAACTACACAATATTCGAGTGTAATATGGCTTTGCAGATGGGACAGAGTAATGCTCTGTTTCAGAGTGATTTCTCCTGCTGACACCGGATCATCAGAGCCCCATATTGTTTTACAATCTATTTAGCCGTATGCAGTCAGTGCTGCAAGAGAGATGAACCGTGCCGTCGCCCGAGCTCAACAATTAACCACCCTCATCAATGACCACCTGCTCACTCTAATAAGCTTTCTTTGGCCGATAAACATTCCACCACTCCAGAATTCACTGCAGACACTGGATGAGAAGAGGGATGATGGGACAGGAATGTGGGGATGAAAGAGGAGGCATTACATCCTGGATGTGTAAATGATGCAGGCGACTCAAATAACTCCGGCTGACAAACGCTCCTCGGTTGAAGATGCAAGCGCGGTTCTCGATTCTCAAGACACGAATACTTTCTCACAGGCTACAGGGAAACATTTACTGTTCATCTCGTCTGCTGGAGTTCCAGCAGAACTATGAATCACCCTGACACGCACAAACACTAATTCATTCACATAAGCGCACACACTTTACTGGGCTTGCTCTCTGATGAAAACACTCTGTTTGATTGAAACCTGTAAAATAGCGTAGTAAAGGAAGTCATAAAAGACGGGAAACACTGCTAACACTGTTTTGTAGGTTCAGGTGAGTCGGGAACTGGAGAGTTACTCATACCATAATCCTGCTTCATCAGCATTGTGTCCTTGAGCAATGCACACAACACAATACACAAGAAAACTAACAAAGTAACAAAATATGACAAGTAAAGTCGCAATGTAACAAGTAGTTATACACGTAGTATTATATTATATTATATTATATTATATTATATTATATTATATTATATTATATTATATTATATTATATTATATTGTGTGACTAAATAATGTACAATGTACAGTGACAATTGGCAAGACGTCTGCCTAATTACCTGATAGATTGTAGTTATACCTCAGCTTATATATGTTTAGGTATATAATTTATTTTTTCCTATTTTCAGATCTGAAGAACCCAGAGATCGTGACCTTGAGGAACTTGACGCAGGACAGCTCCGGGGTCTACAAATGCACGGCCAGCAACGATGTAGGAGAGGAGAACTGTATCATCGAGGTCACAATGCAATGTGAGTTCTGCTCTGAGGTCAGCCTGTGCTCTGGGTGTAATTAGTGTGGATGTTATGATACTCTGATCTCGGATCAGTCGGTGGTGGCGCTTTTAGCTTGGAGCTAGAGCCTCAGTGTGATGGATGGAGGCTGTTTCCACACTGCACAGAGCTTCTATTTGTGTATTATGGGTATCATGGGTATGACACAATTGTTTCCATTGTTTTGACTCGTGCACAGTGTTGGGCACGTTACTTTAAAAAAGTAATTAGTTATAGTTACTAGTTACTTCTCACAAATAGTAACGGAGTTAGTAACTGAGTTACATCATTATAAAAGTAACTAATTACCAGGGAAAGTAACTATTGCGTTACTTTAAAAAAATAAAAAAATAAATATAAAACTATGCCAAATAAATTAAATGCCCCCAATATTACATATAAGTCTAAGAATAAATTATTCTTGATGCGACTCCTGACTCATGATCCGCTCTTGCTCACGACATGAAATTTCTCTGTACTGTGTTGGTAGCCATTAAAGAAAACGTAGTTTCATATTTATGTTTAAATAGTCCTATGTTATGTTTTAAATCCATTTATTCGATTATGAAAAGTGAACAGCGTGAGTAAGATGCATCATAAGATGCGCAAATATATCGGGAGACATGGAGTGGGTCAGACATGATTTTAAACACTTCATTAAGTTTTGTTTTATAGAAAGCCTCTCTTTAAAGTGAATTTCGTTTTGTAAAAATTGTATCTTAATTTTAATCAATGTTTCATCAACCAATTGCTTGGATTTAATATATAACAAGCAAATATAGCAGACAATAAAATCATGACATGGAGGCGCAGGCGCGATCACTGGCGCATGAACTGGAGTGCGTCTTATAGGCTAAATGAACCGAAACTCAGAGGCTGCTTGCCTCGCAGACATGAGAAATATATCTATAGAATGCTTGAAATATCTACTTTAACGAAAATTAAGTAATTAAACACGAAAAGAAAGAGGCTACTCTGATTATATAGCCTAATCCGAATGAAATGTGCATTATCTCTCTAGGCGCGTCCATATGAGCAGATGATCAGCAATGAGAATCAGCAATGTCAACTTCATCTTTGCAGCCGACACTGATTCAGAAAACATTACTTTATTAATAAACAATTAAAATGTCTCCTTGCTGTTTTTGTCACACTCATAATCATTACTTTTGCCGGTTCTTTATGGCAATTATGCGTGCCCTTGAGTGCTATATAGCCTATATTACGTAAACGCTCCTTATTATGGTTTATTCTCTCCAATATTTAAGAAATTAAATTAATATAAATGTGATTAGTCAACTAATAGCTTAAATGAACAACTACTAGTCGACTAGAAAAAAACTCATTTCACATATTTCCGATCAAGCATCAAAAAGGGTATTCTGGTTTGAGCTCGCGCTTCGCGCGCATGCTCTGACAGACACACACACAGCGCATCATACATTATTATCAGTTTAAAATTATATTTGTGTATGACTAACCGCAGCACACACCAGAGAAAAAAACTTTGCAGGTCCTATGGCTGAGAGAGAGCTTACTCAGATGAAAACTAGGGTTGTTCCGATTCCGATATCGGAAATACCACCGATACCACAAAAAATTCTGGCATCGGTATCGGCGAGTATTTAAACTCACGTACTGATCCGATACCATTTTCTTAAACAATACCTAGTTGTGCCCGCTATCTTTGCTTAACGCAGCAAATCGGAAATCAATTCTTCTTCGCGGCTCAGAATGCAAACACAGGAAGTTGTGCTGTGTTGCCACAAGCAACCACTGTTTAGAGCAGCGGAGAAGTGAAAACGCGCTAGCAGTATGTCTGCTGTTTGGCAGTATTTCAGACCAGTAAAACGGCGACATGTCTCATATGCAATGCTGCAATTTCGAGTGGCACAAGTATTGGCAACTTTAACACAAATAACTTAATAAAGCATTTGAAGACGCGTCACCCCGCGCAACACGATGGTTACATAAAGGCTAATGCTGCGTTCACACCAGACGCGAATGAAGCGATAAGCGCGAGTGATTTACATGTTAAGTCAATGCAAAGACGCGAATTGACTCCCTGCGGCGCGATTCGCGTGAATGACGCGGTGCGAATTGAGCGATTCGGGCGTTTGACGCGCTTAAGATGGAGAAGGATGAGGCGTGCCAGCTTCATTCAAACAAAGAGAAAAGTTTTCAAAAGACAAATAAAGATAACCGACAAAATTGTCGGGTTTATTGTTCTGGATGACCAGCTGCTGTCAGTCGTCGAAAACGTGAGATTTTTATTTAACAAAATTGTTTCTGGACTTCAAGTTTTAAAGAGATTATTTTCTTATATAATTATATTCCTAGATTTATTTGTTGCACTGTTTTTATAGTTATATTGTAAAACTAATATACCTTTTTCAGTTTACAGTGTTAGATTTGTGGCTGCATTTGAAGTTCTTTTTCACTTAAAATAAATAAATAATATAACTGACAAATGTATGTCAGATAATAAAAATACTCTAGTTCACTGTATGATTTTGTTCTTGTTTTATTAAGGGATAAGTCTGAAGCACACCATAAATAATTCTATCAATTCATACAGGGCTAGTAGTATATATATATATATATACAGATACACACCCAGGTATCGGATCGGTACTCGGTATCGGCCGATACCCTGAGCTCAGGTATCGGAATCGGTATCGGGAATGGAAAAGGGGTATCGGAACATCTCTAATGAAAACCGCTTCAGTGAGCTCAATTATAGTAACGCGGCATTTTTTTGTCAGTAACGCTAACGGCGTTGTAACGGGAGAAAAAGTAATTAGTTTGATTACTCGTTACTGAAAAAAGTAACGGCGTTAGTAACGCGCGTTATTTATAACGCCGTTATTCCCATCACTGCTCGTGCAGTTTAAATATCGAGGAGTTTTATTTAGTTAGTTAGTGTTACTATCTTAAAAATACAATACCATTTTCCTGCTTTGTTGTCTTGAGAAAAAACTTTATGCATTTTTACATTTTTAAAACAAGTCATTCGGTATGATAGATAAGCTGTTTTCCTCATGGGGACCAAAAAAAAATCCCCACAAGATCAAAGTTATTGCAATAAAGGTATTGCCATCATTGTGGGGACATTTGGTCCCCATAACGTAGGGAATACCAAGACCACACACAGGTTTGTTTTTGTGAATTGTGGGGACATTCCATAGGCGTAAAGGTTTTTATACTGTACAAACCGTATTTTCTATCCCCCTACACTACCCCTACCCCTAAACCTACCCATCACAGAACTGTGCACATTTTTACTTTCTCACCAAAACTCATTCTGTATGATTTATAAGCCTTTTGAAAAATGGGGACATGGGGTAATGTCCTCATAAGTCACCCTCTCCTTGTAATACCTATGTCATACCCATTATACAAATTTGTGTCCTGATATGTCACAAAAATACGCACAAATACACACACACACACGTTTGTTTCAATGTATTAGGTTAATGATATTTTCTATTGCCAAACCCGTCCCCTACTCCTAAACCTGCCCATCACAACACTAAATTTTAACTAAAATGCATGGTTTGGCCAATTTATAAGCCTTTTAACTAGTGAGGACCAGTGAGGACTCTCACTAGTTGGTTGTCATAATATTTCACTATATAAGTAAGGACATTTGGCCTTCACAAGTATATCCAAACCTGTAAACACACACACATACACACACACACACACACACATGCTCTATCTCTTTTACTGAGCACTGGGAGCTACAGAAAGCCAGAATGTGGCCATTTGTCATTGGTCTTGCTCAAATAGCCATCCTTCAGTGTTTGTGTGTAATGGTTTTGGAAGAGGCAGAAGAATTTAATGCTCACCAGAGGAGAAGATGGAGAGAGTTATATAAACTCTTGACAACTGTCCTGCATTTAGGCCTTGTGCTAGTCTTTCACAACACAGGAAATAAAATGTGAAAGAGGCATTTCACAGTTGTGTCTGGCAAAGTTTAATTTGGGTCTGCCTTATTCAGTTTTACTCGCAAGATATCTCATGAGAACACTAATGAAGTGTAACTACCATATGGGCTCCCCTGCTAATATAATGTTTAAACAATGAACAAATCAAAAGCTCTTTGTCAAACAAAAATTCATGGCTCTTAAAGGTGCACTTAGTAATTTTTTATTTATGTTGTGCTGGCCAATATGGCAATCATCTTAGAAGTAAATACTGTCACCCAGTGGCATGAATGTAGAATCACAAAAAAGAGGATGTAGAAATGTGCTATCAGTTGTTAGGCATGATTCATTTATTAACTGAGCGAAATAACCAATTATAGGAGTGTTGCTGAGATAAAGTAAGTAATATTTGGCTGGTCAGTGTCACAACGGTGGTTGCAGCAGGATCTATGTGCAGCAGTCTTTTATTTACCCAAAATTCAAAAATAACACAAAATACCCAGATATAAAAATAAATAAACAAAAAACAGGTATGGAACAACCAGTAAATGTATACAATAATGGACAACTGAGAACACAAATTGAGGGCTATAAATACACCAAGACACAGGTGAGACACATGAGGGCAAATTAAAAACCAAAAGAGCATGAACAAAGAAAACGCAGGAAACTGAACTGAGAACAGTGCTAAAACTAACTCAAAGGCTGTGTCCGAAATCACCCCTTGTACCCTCATTCCTTAATCCCTGCATTAGTCCACTAATATAGTTCACTTGAAGGATTGAATGAAAACAAATAGGCAAATTTTGTGCTTGCTGTTTAATAATTATTTGAAACTTGCAGCTCCAGTAGTAAGACTGGATGGGCCCTATCATACGCCAGGCACAACACAAGTGTCTTTTTGATAGTTTCAGCCCGACACAGTTATCATTTTCACATCCAGTGCCACGTTGTTTAAATAGCAAATGCACTCATGCCCATCAGTTCGCCCATGGGAGTGCTGGTCTGAAAACAAGGTGTGTTCAGGCGCATTGTTGGCATGTTGCTATTTTGAGGCAACTGAAAATGAAAATTTACTTTAGACCAGTTTTTTGTTGCTTAATTACACAGTCGTTTTCAGTTTTTTTTTTTTTTTTCTTCTTCTTTTGTTATTTGAAGGGGGTGTTAGTAATATGCACCTATACGCGGGTGCATAAAGCGCCTACGCTCTTAATTAAACAATTGTTAATGAATTAAAAAGGAATTTATACCTGTATGATATTATGCTGTACCCACTAGTGTTGTCAAAAGTACCGGTACTTCGGTACCAAGTCGGTACTGAAATTTTGAAAATGTGACGATACCCGCATTTCTGTAGTACCGGTAGTACCGAGAATCCGGGTATATTCGGTACCCACTGATAGGACTGTGGCAGTATTACGTGAATGTGACAGGTGAGCTGGTTTATGCTGGTCCAGGACCAGCTTAGGACTAGCATGGACCAGTAGGACCAGTTTAGGACCAGCATTTGACCAGCATACAGCTTCAAAACCTACCTTACCAGCATATGCTGGTTTTTTCAACAGTACACAATGGATGTTTGAGCATTTTTTTTTCAAAATGTATTTATTTGAGGTAGCCTATATATATATATATATATATATATATATATATATATATATATATATATATATATATATATATATATATATATTCAGTTGCGGGCACCATCTTCTGGTCTAACACGGGAAGTCATTTGGCGCACAACTCTCACAATGCATTATGGGTATTCTCTAGCCGATGAGCATATCATTGTGATATTGAATGAGTGCACTCAGTAACGTCCAATATAGTTCCGGATACCACTACAAACCAGATGTGACTGTCATGTGATCTCAATTTGGCTGCCCCCATGAGGTGACTTGCTCTATGTAAAACAAAAAAATGGTAACACTTTACAATAAAGTCCCATTAGTTTATGCATTAACCAACATTAACTAACAATGAGCTGTACATTTGTTACAGTATTTATTAATCTTTGTTAACAATGAATCTTTGTTTTAATACTTAATAAAAATACAACTGTTCACCGTTCAAGTTATCTCATGTTAACAGGTAAAACTTTTGATGTTATTAATGATGTAGTAAATATTGAAAGCTTATTAAATGCTTTAGAATATGTTTTCATTGTTGTTTAATGTTAACCAATGTTAACAAATGGAACATTATTGTAAAGTATTACCAACATTTTTTTGTTATTAGACTTTTAATATGACTGGGGGTTTTAATGAAACTTATGTGATTTTCTTGGCTAAATGCAATATTTGTTAGTACAGCATTGCATGTCAAACAGATGTTATTTGTTCCTGACTTTCAGATACATATTTTGAGAGTCAAGTTGGCGCACAAATGATTTATATCCATGTGCATTGGTGTAAAACAAACAATTACATTTGAATAAAATATAACATGGCTTGTAGACATTCAGTCATAGCTGAAATTAGGTTTAGAATAATGATTGCTCATTTTATGTTGTAGCAAATCATTTTACTATTGATGTACATGTTCAGGGCTGTACGGATTTTTCCCCCCAATATAAATATAAACTGAGACACAAGTCATTTTACCACAGTCAAATGACTCTCTGCTTTGCATCATGCCTATAAACACCCCTTTCCAGAGTAAAATCAATGTTACACATTTATGAATATGTAATGTAACATATTTGTATGTAAAAAGTTCATTTTCATTTTAATTTGTAATGATTTTTTAAATATAGTTAATTTAACTTATATGAATGTGGCAAATGCGATGTGATTTAATGGCGTGACAATTTGACAAAAATGTCCTTCTGTGTGTTTAGATGTGCGAGGCATGGGTGTTGTGGCTGGTGCTGTGGTTGGCGTTTCATTCGGAGTTCTGCTTCTCATTCTCATCATCTGGCTGGTCTTCCGCAAGAAGGAGAAGAAGAAATATGAGGAGGAGGAGACACCTAATGAGATCAGGTGAGATCTCAGTATCGATTGTGTTTTTACAGCTCCACTTTCACTCTTAATATTACCTAGAGCAGTGACTTTAACTAGGCTTTTGTGTATGTTCAGGATGGAACATATGCTTCATATTGTCTTCAGGACAATCTTCATAATACATCAGACAGCAGACATCAGGCCTATAGTGACAGAACTTTACTGTCTGTGCTCACATGAATAATGCAGCCACAAACCATGGCTATATCTCTGAATTATGCACACACAAACAAAAGTAAGCTCTACACTGGGAGCGTTCTTGCGCACACTGACTGTCATGATCTCTCACAATGTTCAGTTTTGGAGTATTATCCCAGTTTAGCAAGTTTTACTACTAACTTACTAGTTTTGTAATACTGGAGGTAACCTTAGTAAGGAAGTTCACTGCAAATATTGATTGCTGATGTCTATATCCTGCCATGTTTGTCATGATGTCAAAAAATCTATCCAGTTGATACCATACAACTGAAATTTCTTTTATCAGTTCCATTAAATAAATAAATAAATAAATTAAAAAATAAAATATGATATAATAAATATATCAATAGAGTAAATAGTTCTTGAAGTTTTTTTTTTTTTGTTTATCAGCATTAAATATTTAAGTAAATGTTCAAAAATTGAAAATAAAATTCTAATATATTTAAATGTAAAACACAAATACTAATCCTGTATAAAGACTGGCATTTATTTATTTATTTGTTTATTTATTCTTTCTTGCATGTGTATACATGTATGAATGTATGTGTAAAATTTTTAATTAGATTTTTATCATAATTTTAAATGTATTTATAATTATTTTAAATGTATTTAAAATGACAGTGCACTTTCAGACAATGGCTGCTCCAGGTCGAGACTACAATGGTTTTATTTTATTTTATTTTATTTTATTTTATTTTATTTTATTTTATTTTATTTTATTTTATTTTATTTTATTTTATATCTACACACACACACACACACACTACTGTTCAAAAGTTTGGGGTCAGTAAGATTTTTTAATGTTTTAAAAGAAGTATCTTCTGCTCACCAAGCCTGCATTTATTTGATTAAAAATACAAACAAAAACAGTAATATTGTGAAATATTATTCCAATTTAAAACAGCTGTTTTCTATGTCAATATATAGTAAAGTGTAATTTATTCCTGTGATCAAAGCTGAATTTTCAGCATCATTACTCCAGTCTTCAGTGTCACATGATCCTTCAGAAATCATTCTAATATGATGATTTGATGCTCAAGAAACATTTATGATTATTATCAATGTTGAAAATAAGTTATTTACATTTTTATTTCATGATGCTTTGATGAATAGAAAGTTCAAAAGAACAGCATTTGTCTGAAATCTAAATCTTTTGTAATATTAAACACTACCGTTCAGTTTGGGGTCAGTAAGAATTTTAATTTTATTTTTGGGGGATAGAAATAAAATTAATCAATACTTTTATTCATCAAGGATGAGTTAAACTGATCAAAAGTTACAGTAAAGACAATTATAATGTTAATATAATTTTAAATAAATGCTGTTCTTTTGAACTTTGTATTCAATGAAGAATTTTGAAAAAAAATTGTACACAACTGTTTTCAACATTGATAATAATAATGAATGTTTCTTGAGCATCAAATCATCATATTAGAATGATTTCTGAAGGATCATGTGACACTGAAGACTGGAGTAATGATGCTGAAAATTCAGCTTTGATCAAAAAAATAAATTACACTTTACTATATATTGACATAGAAAACAGCTGATTTACACTGGAATAATATTTCACAATATTACTGTTTTTGTTTGTATTTTTAATCAAATAAATATATATATTTTTTAATATTGACCTCTCTAACCAATATCTATATTTCCTTTACTTTTGTAGGGAGGATGCAGAAGCTCCAAAAGCCAAGCTGGTGAAGCCCAACTCCCTCTCCTCGTCCCGCTCTGGCAGCTCCCGCTCCGGTGCTTCCTCTACACAGTCCATGGTGCACAACAGCGTAGCCCGAGGTCAACGTCCACGGCCACCCGCTGTCGCCGCCCTCAAGGAGAACGGACAGCCCCACGGCTTCCCGCAGTCTCCCCCGGCCTACACGCAGGTCGTGGCTAAAACCCCAGAACCCCCTGCCACCCCAAAATTCAGACCCCCCAACCCTCCGGTGGGCATGGCCATCCCGGCGGGAGTCATGGTCCCGGCTCAAAGCAAGGCCTTTCAGACAGTGTAGAGAGTAAAGGAAACGCAGCCTGATGCAGGCATCTGTACAAGACACCCACAGTGACTCTTCCAAAAGTTGCAACTACGATTGGAAAAAATACACACACACACACACAAAAAAAAACAAAAAACTATAAAATAAAAACATAATTAAAGGATGTAAGTCAAAATAAAATCAATCATATAAAATCTAAAAAGTTGAATGCATATTTACAAGGGAAAATACACAATGCTTGCCCCCTTCTGATGTATTAAAAGAAAACAAGACAGGAACTAAAGAACAAGAATTTTTTATTCTCATTCTTTGGTTCTCTCTCCTTCTGATCTCATGGCACAGTCTGACCCTTTTTTAACATTATTTGCTTCTCTTTTTGAACTCTTAAAGGCTTTGTGGGCGGTGGGGTGGAAAGAGTTCCCCAAGTGCAGTTTATTTATTTATTGAATCAGAGAGGTTAAAGGGCCAAGAGCAGGCTGGGTTGATGAAACACGATGGGGAGTGGAAGGTCCAGCGACTGCCCCTATGAAGAGAAATGAAGGAAGAACCTGTTGATAGCGAGGGGGCGGCTCCGGGAATACAAACTATCTATATCTTATTTGCAAAGTTCCCATCCATTTTTTTGCAGAATGCAATGCAATCATTGACCATGACCCAGACATCAAAATCAAAGGCAATCTTATCAATACCTTAACAAACCACTAAGAAGAAGAAAACTTGAAGTGATTGGAAAAGATGACTCCTCGATGGACATTCCAGTGGATGACAGCATGTCACTGATGTAGCGGCATAGAGAGACTTTAATGGTTCAGTTAATGCAGAACACACTGTGGGGTGAATTCACTAAATGGTTGCGCTATACCTTAACGTGCTATATTTCACAAAAACCACCCACTGTCCAGTTTAACTGTATTTAAATAATGTCGTTGTCATTTGTGTTTTTTGTGCAAACCTAAAAACGAAAGTAAATTAGACAGATTATTGTACCTTTTCACCAAAAATCAGTGCTACTATATTTGCCTGCCGCAAAGTTTTGCTATTACTGCCTACAGAAAGTAGACGGTAAAAGAAATGCATAGGAAATTTTCTTGCAAATGACTTCAAATGATGATTAAATGATGGTGAAGAGCATTTTATCCCAAAGTGTCATGTAGTCGAGCGCACTTTTCAGATGCATAGAGTTCCTGTATGTAAATTCCCAGTAAAGTATGCCAGATTACGGTAGTCTGCTGTATCCTTCACAACCTAGAACTCAGAACGACCTGCGTAAATGTAGCGTGCAAACTATTGCAACTATTATGTGATTTGGATAACCTGGTTAATGAATTAGTGAATTAGATGTTAAAACAATGTGGGTGCAATTGATTCTTGGTGAATTCCCCCTGTGTGTCAACTAAGTGAACGTGATTTCACCCAGTACAACATGTTCCTGGATCAAAATCCTTGTTGATCCAGAAACAACATTCCAATCAACCAATAAGATTTGAGGGATAGGTTTATAGTTATTGTTTAGGCTTACAACAAGGGTTAGGGGCTTCTACACCATTCTTATCTCTAAAATCAGAGGGAAATGAAGTGAATAATGGCGCTTTTCCACTGCGTGGCACAACTCTGCACGGCTCGCTTTACTTTCGGTTTGCTTTTCTGGTTCAGTACCGCAGTGGTACTAAAGTATTGTTGCGCCGCTTCTACTGCCGTGGATCCGCACCTCGGCTACCAACGAGAGGAACATCTGCACTTCGTCTACTGAGCACGATACGGCCGATGGTCGCTTAAAGCAAGTCGTTTTAAGCGACTATTTAAATCTAGCGGATTTGGTGTCTTGTGTTTCAAATCCAATGACGCTGGTAGTTACAATTCTTTCTGACCAATCAGTGACCTGCAGTGTTTACACATCACATTTTAATATCGGTACGGAACTTGGAACCTCAACCGAGGTGGTACTATTTAAGCGAGCCATACCATGCAGTGGAAAAGTGCCATACATTATTGGTAGGGTTAGGTTTAGGGGTAGGGATAGGGATAGGGTCAGGACTATGTTTTTCCTGGATCAACATCTTTTGTCTTACTTGGCAAAATCACAAAAATGATCCTGGGACTACATTCCAATCAACCAATCAGATTTACTGATTTTAAGTTTACAGTTTATGTCAAATTTAGGCTTACAACCAGGGTTAGGTGCTTATACATCTGTGTTATTCACCTATCATTTCCTTCTGATTTTAGGGGTAAGTTATGGGTAGGGTTAGGACTAAATTTTTGGACAGGAATGTTGTTCCAGGATCAACAAAATGTGTTGATCCAGGAACACGACTTACTTGGCAAAATCACGGTGACCGCATTGTTACACACTGATATGAATTTTTGCATCTGTGTATATACATGGAGAGTATGTACTTGACAGAAAGTCTGCAGTCTGGTTTCAGATGTCATCCTCACCGCTTCATGGACAATTTCAGTTTGTATTACATACCGACCGCGGTATATTAGTTACAGCTGTATTTCCAATGATACTGAAACCAAAATCTGTCACGAATACAATGAATGTGTATAAATCAAAGATAGTTTTGGGTTTTATTTATATTTTTCCTTCTTTTTTAGAATACCCAGTGGTACTACGTAATAGCATATGAGGCACAAGTAACTTTTTACTATAATCTCACAGTACTGTGGACAAGTAATTGAAAGGGAATGCCATAACAGGGAGTTGTGTACAGAGTGTGTGTGAAATTCGTGTGTGTGATGGTGTGTGTGCGCATTTGCGGTACTCTCCTTCAAGTTCGTGTATGCACCACGGTACCGTCCGAGGACTCTCCTAGGACCCTCTAACAACAGGCTGTCTCAAGATGGCTGCCTTTTTGTGCCAGCTGCCCGCGGCTTCCTCTGCCAAGCGCTGTCAAACCCCTCTCCATTAGCGGTGTCTCTAAGCCCCTGGGAAGACCTTGCTTGGTGCATTTGTGAAATTTGAAATGGACAAGTTGCCTGTTTTGTGTGCCTTCACAGTGAATTCTTCCCCCGAGATTGCTTTTGTCCTTCGCAATGTACCAGACAAAAACAGGAAGCCATGTGTAAAATGGCTCCTGTCAGTGGAGGGAGAGCATTCTGGCACAAAGAGGCAGTCCAAACGCAGCCACACAAATAATGTACACTCTGTAGTCATGATGCTGTTTTATATTGTACATACAGATAAATATACGCACACAATATTCTTTAAGTTATCGGTTGAAGAATGGGGTTATAGGCCACGATAAAGATGTAGATGAGGTATTATGCATTTTCAGAGAGTAATAATTGGTCATTGTAGCCCCTGACCTGTTAAGCTCCCTTTAATAAGTAAAATCATTTCCTTCTTAAAGGCTACTTGTATATCTGCCATTGATGGACTTTAAGAATATATCTAAGAGAGGTAAAGCCATAAGACGTGAGCGAGCATACAGCGCAATTTGTCAATGTTCTCGGGCCACTTTCATCTTCACAATTGTATATGCCAAGCGGAATAACCTTGTTCGTCATTCTTATTGGGTTGCAGTTGTATTCGAGTCTGTAATGTAGCCGAGTGCTGCCTATGCCAATTCACCGCCTTCCTGTTACCTTCCCCAACAATTGTGTTTGATACACACCGAAACACTTCTTCCCAAGTGTACACGGTCTAACACGACCTCATAAACAGAGACACACTCGAGACGTGCTCTCCAGAGCTACATTCTCCACAAGGCGGTGTAGGCGGTGTCGCTGGGTGAACTGTTGTCAGTAAGTGTGATGGATGGGCTGTCATGCAGTGTGGGGAGTGAATGATGGGAATTGTAAGGAGAACACATGCAGAGTTATGTGGGTCCAAACCCTACAGAGGTTCTCAGCTATCCTTACTTTCAAACAGAGACAAAGACCAAACCCATCCAATTGGGCCTTCAAAATATGGCTGTTTTTGTAGGCAGTAACTCTCCTTGTCTAAAATATTTGCTCTGTTCCAAAACCTAGTGAGCTGCCTTGCTGTCTACTGCCTATATAGGTAGCTGGCTCAAAGGTTAGCATCTTAATACAGTGCAGCAGTGCCTGCGCACTTTCAGCGGCCTTGGCTCTGGAAGCATTTTTTTTTACCATAGGCATGTTTAAAAAGTCTTTGTTTAAGAGTTATAAGCCATGAACCAATCCAACTAGTTGTGAGCTTACGGGGTGAATAAAACATTACAAAAAATATTGGAAAATTGCACAAAAATGTTCTTGTTTTTATTGCAAAATATCTATATATAAGTCTTTTGAACGCATAGGAAGACTTAAAAAAAAGCATTCATAAAGGAAGATATTTTGATTGATGTTGGTAACCAAACCATCATGGTTTCCGTTGGGGAAAAAAAACAAAACAACAACCGCTAAGCCATTTCTTAAAATATATTTTATGTTCCACAGAAAGTCATACAAGTTTAGAATGATATGAGAGTTAGTAAATGATCACAGAAATGTAATTGTTGGGTGAACTATCTCTTTAAATGTGATTATTAAAAAAAATAAAATGAAATAATGTGGGCTGATGGCTTCAACAAAAGCATATATCTTTGATTAACAACCTCGTAGCTCATAGTAGGTCTGTCTTTAAAGGTTTATAAGTTATCATTAAAATTCAATTTCCCTTTGGAGAAAATGAATGGGATTTTTACTTCCAGAGCCCGACTGTTGCACTTTATTGAAATGCAACCTCACAAGACTCGTGTGGTGACTCATGTGTTTTTTAAGAGTTTGGCTAAACTGAAACCACAATACTCTTAGTTTAAAATATAGAGCAGACACAAATAGTTTTTAATTAGAACTTTTTATCAGTACATTTTGGTATTAAATGAATTACTTATAGTCACTCTTTGTCTGCCATTTTGGATGGAATTTTTCACTCTGTTTGTTGCATTGCATCAAGGTGATTGCAATATAAGTATACGTGAAACGCTGCCTTGCTGTCTACTGCCTAAATAGGTAACGGGCATCCGAGCTGAAACTGAAGCTCGGTTAGAAGTTAGGTTTCAGTTATTAATCAATCTATTTCTTATTGGAATGCATTATAATAATTCAGGTGATGCTGCCTTAGAATTGGGCCAGAAATAGGTATCTCACAACCTTTTGGAACAGCCTTAAAAGCTTTAAAATGCTGCCTACAAGGGCAGCTCTCTAGGTTTTGGAACAGAGCCATTGTTTTATGCTGGTCCATAACTAGCCAAGATCAGACCAATATATTACTGAGAAGGCTGATTGAAAGCTGCCTTCCAGCAGCTCCATTCCTATGTTTTGGCACTTAAGGTCATTTTTATTCCTTTATGAGCCCTCCCAAGGGCCTCCTCTTCCTCCAACAAGAAGAACCGGTCTATTTCCTCAGACAATTAATCTTTAGTGGCTTTTATTTCAGCACTGCTAAATGTGGTGTTTAGAAAGCATCTCTAGAGCCGCCAATGCATTCTGAAGTATTGCTCACATTGCATGAGGGCATTCAGTTTTGAATGGGAGCTCAGGCCAGGAAAACAGTTAAGGTTCATCTGCAAGGTGTTTTTGACATAACGCTCTTATTTAAAAGACGTACTTGACTATCTATGTAGCCTGATCATTGTTACCCAACATGGTTGTTATTAAAATAATGTTGGATGTCTAAAAAAGGCTCCTTCGACTCCTCTTAGAAACTGTAGCAGTATGAGTTACTTTGAGGGGTGTAAAAAGGGAATTCTTTTCCATTGGAAAAGCAAAGGGATTGCATGTTATGGCCTACAGGTCAGATATTGGGAATGCTTTGCTTCTGTGTTCATACCTGTATTCGGCTGAATATGTAAGTGTAAATATGACACATCTTCTATGTGAGTTTGTCTCTTTTTTTCCCCACATTGCTTTTTTTTTTTTTTACATTTACTGTGCTTTCCTCTGTTATCTTGAGGGGTTTTTGTTATTATTTTATTGTTGTAAATGTGGGAACTCGGGCCTGTATTTGCCCGAGAGTCCCTGTCTGCTGAGAATGAAGGGAAAATACTCATGATCTTTCTTTCTCTTTGTGGTTGCACACATTTTGAGTTTTGTAAACCAGTTTGTTCATTTTGAAGAAGATCCATTCTTGTAAATATGTCCCTCTACAAGTAAAAAATTGTATATTTTTACGGACTCTGAGTTATTAATACTTCATTTGCAAATAAAATATTCAATGACAAGCTATTTGGCAGCCCATTATTTGATTAAAGTGAAACAACATGCATTGAGAGGGAGAGAATATTTGTTGGTGAATTTACCTTTATCGTGAGCAATCATGTGGAAATGATGCTTGAAACAAAAGAGGCATAATTCAAATATTATTCAAAAATATTATAATTTGATTTGAGCTATTATGTAGACATAGTGAAATGTGTGAATCAATTGATGTCATTAGACACTGATAATGTTCTCCATTTTCATGCATCCTTGATTCAGCAAATTATCATTTAAATGAAGATGACATTTGCATTGTTGTCGTGACTTTGCAAACACACCATTTTTTGATGTGGAACTTTCATCAGTCGAAGGCCTGGATTTGCTTGTTAATGTGTACAGTGGCCAAAGCCTAGAAAAATCTTCACCATTTATTCAAATGTTAAGGATTTGTTAAAGATTATTTTTATGCATATTTCATAGTTGGAGTCGATTGCAATGAAACATCCAAACTGTGCAGAAATCATTGTTAAACAAAGAAATTATGAATGTTAAATCATATACTATAATACATAATATACAGAATATTAAGGTAGCACTTTATTTTACAGTCCTGTTCCCTATGTACATGCACTTATTATAGTAATTACAATAATTGGGTAATAACTCAGTAATAACCCTGAACTTAGCCCTAAACTTAAACTTAACCCCTGTTACCTTATATTACCCAGTGTTTTCTTAGGTAAGTACACTGTGTAGTATGCGTACTGTAAAATAAAGTGCAACCAATATTAAAAACGTATTATGTTCTAGTCAATGTATGCCTTTACTTGTGAGCTTTTTGTTTTTCTTTGCATCTTTTATGTTTTTGCTTAGTAAAATAAAACCTGTAGCTATAGTTTGCCTTTTTTTGCCAAATCATTTTCTCAGATAAATACCTTAAACAAGTTTAGTGTTTTGTTCTTCTCTCATATTTAAAATATTTAAAAACTATAAAATATTTTGATGGTTGAATCAATCCTCTAGGGTCGTTAAAAACAAATATTCCCTCCTGATATCACTTTTGGCCACTATTGTGAGAATGTATGTGTAATAATGAAGGGAAAAAAAGTACATTCTATATAGTATGAATGTTGTCATGTTGACATTGTAATGTGATTTATGGCATCAGTTGTGTCATTTCCCTGTCATTCACAACTCTCCTGTGGCCTCATGGGATAGTAAAGTGTAAATCAGATGAGCACTTCAAAATCTCTGCTGAAGTAGTAGTTCATCCAGGTACGTTTCACCTACAGTATACTGTTTTATGGATATGATTTTGGACATCTTGTACTCTTGTCATGTACTGTTTTTCGCCTACTTTATAATAGGGAAGTATGCATATTCGGACACAGGGCATATGTCCATCCATACAACAACAGCAATAAACATTATTAGCAGCAAAACAGCATATAAAACAACTAACAAATTCAAATACAAATTAATTTGTCATGTAATCAACTTAGGCAGGTTGCATGATTTGCCCTTAAAACCATGAATACAACTACACAAGATAATAATATAAAAAATATTTCCTGGACTACTTTACATGTAACAGGGTTTGAGCCCAACCTCTATGTGTTTTATATTATTGTAATATTAATATAGTTAATTAATGTTTTATTCTATAGATATTAATGTTTATATTTGTATGATAAACTGTATTTTATCATACAGTTTAGCTCAATTGGTTCATTTGTTGTAAAACTCTGCACCCTAGTGTTTGAATGTCAAAGTGACTCCAAATTTACAGATAATGCCCATTTTGACAAAAATAAAATTTTCAACCAAAATGGCAAACAAAAATAAAAATAAACCAACAGATATTTAAGATAATTAATAAGCTATTGTGTATCTAATGTGGAGGCTTACTTGTGTAATTGCAGCACAATTAATTTATAAGATGTTTTCCCAGCTCTGTGGGATCATATACTGCAGGCTATGAGTGCTGATGAACAACATTCAAATAAATCATCCCTTTAATACATGTTTTGTTGTTGTGCTTAAACCTCTTTATATATATAAAGATATATAGTATATTTTATATATATAAGTAAAGAAATAACAAAGCTTCTTTTAATTCATCTGTTCTAGCACAGAGAAAAAACATCACTTACTAATCTTCGGAACACAAATTAAGATATTTTTGTTGAAATCCAATGACTCCGTGAGGCCTTCATAGGGAGCAATGACATTTCCTCTCTCAAGATCCATAAAGGTACTAAAACATATTTAAATCAGTTCATGTGAGTACAGTGGTTCAATATTAATATTATGAAGCGACGAGAATATTTTTGGTGCACCAAAAAAACAAAATAACGACTTATTTAGTGATGGCCGATTTCAAAACACTGCTTCAGGAAGCTTCGGAGCACAGATGAATCAGTGTGTCGAATCATGATTCAGATCACGTGTCAAACTGCCAACGGCTGAAATCACGTGACTTTGGCGCTCCGAACAGCAGATTTGACACACTGATTCATCTGTGCTCCGATGCTTCATGAAGCAGTGTTTTGAAATCGGCCATCACTAAATAAGTCGTTATTTCGTTTTTTTGGTGCACCAAAAATATTCTCGTCGCTTTATAAAATTAATATTGAACCACTGTACTCACATGAACTGATTTAAATATGTTTTTAGTACCTTTATGGATCTTGAGAGAGGAAATGTCCATTGCTCCCTATGGAGGCCTCACGGAGTCATTGGATTTCAACTAAATATCTTAATTTGTGTTCTGAAGATGAACGAAGGTCTTACAGGTGTGAAACAGCACAAGGGTAAGTATAAATGACAGAATTTTCATTTTTGGGTGAACTAACCATTTAAGGACTACAACAAACGACTACAACGAGCTTCTTCCCAAGTTAGTGACATCACTAACCCTAATATTTACATAAACCCCATCCCCGAGAACACACAACAAAGGGGGTGAGGCCATGTTGGGCTGCTTTAGAGAAGAGGAAGAGTTGTTGTAGTAGAGTGTTGTTGTCATGCAGTCATTTTACGCCGGACTGCTTCACAAACGAGGGTCAATTCAACACTGGATTTGCACAAGAGATTAACATGACGACACATGCTAGTCGATGAGTTGAATCAACTCCACAGCAACTACATAAATTTATCCACTAACCATTCAGAAACGTCCAGTTTCATTCTAAAAGTTGTAACTTCTTCCTGAGTCTCTCCATCAGTGTCGACTCCGGTTTGAACAATGTAAGGCTGAACACCGTTACTGACAATCCTCATTTTGCCTGCGTGAGATTCTCCAGCTTTGTTGTTGTTGTTGTTGAAGTGTGAGCTGTTAAAGCTCCGCCCTCTTTTGGAAAGCAGCCAGGACCAGCAACTCATTTGCATTTAAAGGGACACACACAAAAACGGTGTGTTTTTGCTCACACCCAAAAAAGGGCAAATTTGACAAGCTATAATAGATGATCTGTGGGGTATTTTGAGCTGAAACTTCACAGACACATTCTGGGGACCCCAGAGACTTATATTACATCTTGTGAAAGGGGCATAATAGGTCCCATTTAAACCATGTAAGAATTATGAAACATTAAATTGAAACAACTATACTGACTGTATTTTTCTCCTTTCTGTCTGTCACTCATATTCACATATCCTATGTATATTTTTGCACACTACCTTTTTCCAATCTCTTTTCTCTTGTCTCCTGTGACACTTTGGATGATGAAGATCACATTTTGTGACCCAAATTAAAGCACATTTCACCGTCTGTAGAGCCGCCTAATTATGCAACAGCTATAAAGTCAAATTGAGAAGTTAATGGGATGTTATATTTAACAGCCTTTCTGCATGATCCTCCTTTTTAAAAAACATACACTCCAAAAAAGAGCTCAGACGCCATTCTGCCCGCTCACTTCTCAGCTGCATTCATTTGTGGCTTCTGTAAATGAATGCAACTCTGTCAGATGAGGGAAATACAGTTGCTCACTGAGTTCAGTGGGTCGGCTTCTTTCAAGACTTACATTTCTAAAGATTAATGGCTCAGTTTGAGTGAGCTGTCACCAGAGACCTGTGGCCCATTTGTGGAAAGTACATTGAAATTTTCACCCTAATTATACTTTTTGAGGTTAGTGACTGAAGGGAGAGGAAAGGATGTGGAAGGAAAGCTGCATTACAGAAAACTTTGCAAAAAACTTTTTCTACAAACTTTTGATTATTATGTTATATCGTGTCAAGCAGCACAACCATCAAGTAAAAAGTATATTTTATTAAAAATAAAATTTCTTGACACCTTGAATACATGATGTGAGTGTACAAACTTTAAAACAAACCTAAGTGTACAAAAATATTTTCAAGCACTTTTTTAGGGAAAAATTATTAATTTGCAATGAGTATCATGAATCAAATATCATCAAGTTCATGGGGTTTGTTTTGCCATTTGACAACCCGAAATAATGTAAATATTGTAATTAATGTAATTAAAAAACAATTAGCAATTTACAAAAAAAAAAAAAAAAAGATTTACAGATTTTACAGACTGTACATGGTTTTTCATGTCAAATGACAAAGATATTTACATTTGCACAAATTATTCTTAATTGTTGGTGCATAGGAATAAATGCATTACCAAATGTAGAAATTACTTAACCGCTTTAATTAATTAGACAAAAAGAAAATATTCAACAAATATCTGCATATATGCAGGAAGACTAGTGAATATTTTAATCTATTTCGGTAGAAAAGAAAGACTGTAAATTTTAAAAAAATAATTTTGTCACTTTTTAGTTTTACACTAGCATATATGTATACCTTAGAGTTAAAATTTTATTAGTTAATTTGTAATTAATTAATTAATTAGTTAATAAGTAATTAATTTTGTAATATTCAATTTTATGGCCTTTTTCATATTATTTTTTATTATGCAAATATACATTTATAATGCCAAAGTGTAAATAAATAAATAATAAATGTATAAGTGCAAATAAATAAATAAAAAAGCAGGGCACAAAATTAGGAAATTAAAAAAAAAAAAAAAAATTAATTTTCTCTTCTTACCTTTCCAGGAATTTGCAGACCTGTTTTCACCTCATATTTTAAAATACAAAATCTTTTTTTCTTTTCTTTTCAAAAGTTTTTTTCTTCATACACTTACACTTACAGACAACGGATTTACACAGAAAAGGCATTAGTGTTTTTTTTTTTTTTTTTTTTTGTAATCCAACAACATCGATTAGTACAATATGGTTTCTAAAAATGGCCTTTGATTTCACAACCTTGAAGAAGTTCGCTGCACCTGATGCAGACACGCATGCGCGTCGGTGAGGGCAGCGCATGACGCTCTCCTTTAATTTTCCCGGTAATTCCGAGAACGGCGGATGGATGGAGTGCTCTACTTTTTAAACCGCTGGGAAAAGCTGATGAAGGAGTCTGCAGAACATCACACCGCCGTTTCATCACTTACTGTCCCGCCATAGACGGAAAATATGTGCTGTTTCCTCTGTGCAGCGCGAGCGCTAATCTACAGCTCTGAATGACAGCTGCACTACTCGAAACTAGTCCTGTTTTCTGCTCACTTCATCCCTTAACTAAGGACTCAAAGAAGAGACTGACACGGAAAGACAGGAGCTTGGGATAGATGGCGTTTGGACACCTTATACCCCAGCTGAAGCTGGAGGAGGACAGTTTGCTGAAGAACACACTGAGACCCTTCACACATGTGCAGAAACACGGCAGCTCACCTGGGAAGAGCAGAAAACAGCACAGGTAAATTACACTCACACTGCTGTAGGATTGCTCTTTAATGTCATATAACATCCGGACACTCTGAAAAACATGTTTATACATCATTGCAGCGAATAGTAACTTAATATTAATCCAAAATTCAAGTAAATAATATCAAATAACATTCTTATATGTGAATTATTATAGTTTTCAGTTAGACAATATGTTAATATTATTAAAATATTTAAAATATATTAATATACAAATAATTTGTCCAATTTATGTACGAAATTAGGAAAATTTACGACACATAAGACATCGGTGTCATTAGCTTTTTTGCTCCCCTGCTCAAGCCTGCAAAAGATGGTAGTCAATAAAACACCACCATGCTGGAGAAAAGCCAATATTCGTGTTCCATGTGCACTTCGGGAATGTGCTCAGATTAGGGAAAGCTGTCTGAAAATTTCATCACATTTCTTGAAACTCTTCCCAGACAGCGACATGTCCAACAAGAAAATCAATTTCCTCCGATAATCTCATCTTGTCCGTGTTGGGGATCACAAATGACACTTTGAGCCGTGCCATTGATCCTGAAGAGCAGCACTCACGTGAGACAGGCTTAAAACGGCCTTTTAGAGACTCACTCTGTATGGTATCGATGCTTCACGAGACTGTAACATTAGATGTGATCATCCATTCCAGTTTAATAGAGCACAGCTTTTAGGCCTCTTTAGGACATTTTATATGTTTGCCCACAGAAAAGCAATAACTAGGACCCAATCTGCTCTTTCAGGGACTAATGGCGATTTCATACCTGGCTTTTCTGTTTATCTAAAGTTTTTTCCATGGGCTTGTGCTGCAAAATACAGTGTATGGACTCTAAAAGCAAAGGTCACCTCAATGATTCAACAAAGCAATTGTGACAGCAACTGTATAACCCAGAGACTCATATCACTGGACTTAAAGAGATAGTTCATGATTTATAGTCACGATTTACTCACTCTCAGGTCAATCCAAACCTGTATGATTTTATTTCTTCCATGAAACACAAAGAAGATATTTTGAAGTATGTTTTAACTGGCTTTGTCCAAAGTGACAAACTCAATAATGTCAGCTTCCACATTGTTAAATAAACAACTACGGTATTATGGTGGATGTTACATATTGCACACCCCAGAAGAGAGTCTGCATTAATACATCTTTGCGCACTGATATGCTACACAGTGATTTTATGTAACTGTTATTTACATTACTTGTAGTTATTGACTGATCTTAAGTGCCGGCCTGGCAGGTTTCCTGCCAACGTTTTCAGGCACAGCACATTGTTGAGAACTGCAGTTTTGAAAATGGGGTTAACAAAGACCAGTGATTTGCTGTCTTTGCTTTAACTATCTAATTACTTAAGGCCAAAGTGCTTAGCTTGAGTTCGCTGCCCATGCAATCGCTTTTTGAAATCTCAGCTCCTCAAAAACCACAAAACATCTCACATCTTTTCCAGAGCAGGAAGCCAATAGCAAAACAAGAAAGAGTTGGAGAGTTATTCTTTTGTATTTTCATCATTGAAATTTAAAGTCGGCATGAAATTGAAGTTGCGATAGTCTTTTTTTCTGACAGATATCCGAGTGAAATGACTTCTCATACAAGAACAAATGTAAGGCTGGACTAGTGTTGTCAAAAGTACCGACCGCAATACCAAGTCGGTACTAAAATTAAAAAAATGTGATGCTTTGAACACTGTTGAGCGGATTTGTAAACACCTCTGATTGGCCATTGTGTTCACATGCTCATCAGATAAGTCTGTGATTGGCTACAATGATCAACGCTTCAAAAACATGTTGTAAAAGACATCAGTGACGCTCACACAGGCGTTTACCCACCTTTCAAAACGCTTTCAAATTCAAACACTCCCGTACATTGATCATTGTATCCAATCACAGACATATCTGATGAGCGTGTTAAGTGAATACAAAGGCCATATATATATATACAAAAAAATAAGAATTGTCCATTTTAATTTTAATGGTGACTTTAAAGGTGCACTCAGTTTTTGTTTATTTGACTTGCTCTTCATTCTAGTGGTCTTGGTCTTTATACTGACACCTAATTTTATTGTCTTTTTTTAATTCTTTTAGTTTTGTTTGGTCCTTTTTGTCTGTTTTCATCTGACTCATATTATACATATCTATAATACGGGCATTTTTGGATTCAGTCACTATAAATGTTTATAGTGCTGCTGCATTGCACCTTGACCGATCTGCCGCTAGCTCTTCCGCTGCCATAGCTTGGTCTTGAACGGAAGCCTTTTGCGGAAGTGTGGCTGTTATGTATTTCTTCTCGGCCCTTGATGTCCTGCCATTTGTCTTTGCTTTGTGGCATGAGAGCTGTGGGTCATGCAGGCTTTGCACACCTGCTGTTCCCGACCATCATTCTGGACTATGCTGTTTGGCTCTTTTGGACTATTTGTTTTGACATATTATTTTATCCACTCGCACAGGACTGAAAGAAAATGAAAGAAAATCAATGATTGAGCTGAAGGGCAGACTGGTTTTAATGAAGTAGCATTGTAGAGTCATATCCAAAATCATGTTTGGTTTTTATTTTTATTGCATTTTTGCAACTCTTGTATTTTTGCAACTCTTTTTTTTTTTTTTTTTTTTAAACTCAGTTAAGATAGCCTCAGATGCTGACATGGCATTAAAAAAGCTATATTACTACTACTACATATCCAGAATCATGCATTTCATACATTTGAGGGATAGTGTAGCCAGAAATGAAAATTCAGTTATCATGTACTCATCCTTGTGTCATGTTAAACACTGTATGACCTTATTTTACAACCTTATTTTATAAGGTGTTCACATTTACTCTGAATTCTGCAAATTTTTGCGGCTGAAATCAGCAATTTCAATAGAAATCTAATCGTGAAAGCAAAATATTTTCCAGTTGGATGTCTGTACTCACCGCATTGATCTTTTTTCACCTTTAGATGTCTACCAGAATGTCAATGCTGCTCTTTTCCATACAACCGCGAGGCTGTCAAGCTCAAAATGGAAAAATAACACCATAAAAGATGTTTAGACGTCTTCTGAAGCCATACAGTAGCTTTGTATGAGGAACAGTTTTTAAAATGGAATGTTTTTTGAAATGGTGAAATACTTTGATCAAAATATTTTGTTTGATAACATTTTGCTGGTTATTTCTTTTTCTGCACTCTAAAACAATAACGTGTTGGCTATAAAAATAACACAACAGTTTGTATACATTTTTTAAAAGTTATGACAACTTTGATTGAATTTATGTTCAACCAACAAGCTACATTGAGTTAGAGGAACTTATTTTGTAGCATATTACTTGTCCACTGGCATTAGCGCAGTCATTGCTTATAGAGTCAATGTAGTGTTTACCTTCATCCAAAAACAAAAACTCTTTTAAATGTCAAACATAACAGCATTAGACACTAACAGGACTGTCCCTTCACTAAAAACAAATAAATTAACACTTAATATCCAGTCCTAATGCAAAGCATGCTGGGAACTAGAAATCCACTGCTTAATTTCCAAAGTTATCAAGACAATTTCATAAAGTTACTACAACCTAGCCAATTAACACGGGAATATGAGTTTAAATTACAGATGATATTAAGTTGATGTAATGATCAACATTATTATGTCAACAGAACTCTACAAAATAATGTTTGCAACTTTAATTAAAACAATAAATTGTAATTTTTATCTCGCAACCATGCATTTATTTAAGTTGTGGTAACATAATGGCGTAGCTTTCACACAGTATGTCATGTGACATGATAACCAGTGGGATTTGTCACATGATATATTTCAATATATAAATGATATTTAGGTAAATTATGAGATTTTTCATGTTTGGGCAGTGCTCTGTGTGTTTTCATATATCTGCCTCGACTATTCCTTCCTTAAATACCGATGGAAATTGTTATTAATGTTATAACATTATATCAGATTCAGTTCTTTCTAAAATCAGTGTTATAATTATGTTGTTTTGGCTGTATGATTTGTTGGGTGCATTACACTCTCTGAATCCCTAATAATGATACATAATTCCCGTCATCTGCTGCAGGGCTCTATAATTATCCAATCTAAGTCTCAGTTCGAGATTACAGAGCCGAATGAATGTGTTTGTGTGAAATTTGGGAGTTGAATGAGAGTGTTTAGGTGGTCCTGTAGCATCAAGGCCTTGAATCTGATGCGGTCGGCCAGTTGAGAGTGTGACTTTCAACTAAAGATTGTTCAGAGATCGCACAGGCACTTCTTAATTTGTTTCAGGATGTAAATTCCTGTATAGCTAGACTCATACAGAAATAGATTTCTTGGCTGAGGGCTGAGGATTTTGAAGGGCACCTTTGTTCACGCACAGAGAAGAGAGATATAAGAGACTAATAACTCCCTCCTCATGCTTAATAAAAGCAGCCTGTCCCTAGATCATTTCAAATCCCGTAACCAATATTGTTAAGCCTCTTTGCCATCGCGAGTCCCATAATAGAGAAGAGAATTCTTCAGAGACACTTTAGCTCATCAGCACCCTTATTCTCATTTCTATTCCAGATCCTTCTGAGCCTGAAACGCCTCCTCTACTCTTCACTCATACTCAGTTGTTTTGCTTTATAGTTATTGGGACATTTTGCATTCGATTTGTTCTGCCTCACAGTAATTGGTTTTAATTCTAAAGCAAAAGCTCTAGGCGAACCTTATGTTCATTATTGGGTTAATGATATGCTAGTCTCAGAAGGCTTGCCCACAGTCTATTCTTGTTTTACTGATGCATATTGAATATAAAAATGTCAAGTGCTAGCAGAAATCGCCAGTTCTAATTTGATTGGCTGGCCTGCAAATAAAAGATGGTTCTGAGGCATTGATCTGACATAATGAACACTTTTGAATATTTAGTAGTAACTGGATTTGCCAACTTTTCCAGGCTAGTGAACCAACAGACGATGAGTTTGTATCAAAATCATACAGTGTGACCAGTGTAATCCAACTGACCATATGCACGGAACGTTCTTATTAACTTCCGCAATAATATAAGCCAGCTGGAAAACTTCAGGTGAAATGTCACTTTTTGGTGTGTCGGTAACTTCCATGTCATGAGTTAGCTTTAACAGCATCGATAGTGTAATAATTAGTTTATAAAAAGAATATAGTCACTTAAATAGTTAGGCCCAGTGTTGGGGGTAACGCATTATAAGTAACTTGAGTTATGTAGTACTATTTCAATTTATTTTTTTCAAGTAAGTAATGCAACTTACTTTTACACTTTTATTGACAGAAGGCTCTCCTGTCCCCATGCTGAGAGAAATAGGATAAATGCAGAAGCATTGTGTGAAATGATATATGGCGTTGTGTGAATATGATATTTACTCATCTCACTTGAACAAAACATTCAGTATTCCTCAAAATGTGAGGAACAATGAAATGCAATATCAGAATTTTATGCAAACCTGTAATAATTACATATTTTAAATTACACAAATATACTTTATGTATTTAATCTCACTTTATTAACCAATATCTTTGCTGCTGACCTTCAGTGATCCAATTCAACCATACTAATAAGGAAAAAATGACTTTAAATTAGATTTAGAAATAAGAGTGATGAACTTCCTCCTCCTGTATGGTGTTCTTCTTTAATCTAGAATGGCAGCACAGCTGAAAGGTTTGTTTGAGCTGCGCCCTCTACTGTACAAGCATAAATATGCATTTCCTTCATTATGAGGCTTATTCATTCCACTTTCGGCATGAATGGGTCTTAACATTTGCCAAAAATGTAACTTTTTTTGTTGTTATTAAAAACAAAACAAAACAAGCAAGCCCAGCCCAGGTGAAAAAAAATAATGCAAAAGTAATGTAACACATTACTTTTCATAAAAAGTAACTAAGTAGCACAATTAGTTACTTTTTTAGAGAGTAACGCCATATTGTAATGCATTACTTTTTCAAAAGTAACTTTCCCCAACACTAGGCCTAGCGTTAATTTAGTTATTCAAACTTAAGACAACATAAAAAAGACGTGTCTCAGTGTTCCTCCTTGGCAAAATTTAATTTGACCATCAGTTTTTCATGTGATTTTGTGAGAACTTCATCCTTCACCTTGACAAAATATTTTACACCTAGTGATTTTATAATGTTTAATATTTATTCAAAAGCGAAACTGAGTGAAAAACTGTTACAGGTAATGCTAATTTGAGCCAATAAATGCTCCTCTGCCGCCATCTGATGGTTATAATGGTAATTAAAGGTGCAATATGTAAGAATTTTGCAGTAAAATATCCAAAAACCACTAGGCCAGTGTTATATATTTGTTCACTTGAGTACTTACAATATCCCAAATGTTTCCAACTACCAGTCGTGAGAAAATTGCAATTTTACCCAAGGCTCAGGGACGTGTGAGGAGTCGCCTGTCAATTGCGTCATACCCGCGTTACCCTCGGTTTCCGGTTTGATTTTGTAGAAACCATGGAAACACCAAAGACGCTTTAATATATTACACATTTTAATAGACAAGGGAATAACTGTTTTGATATATTTATAGACAGAAAAAATAATTATTGTTATACAGCTCAACACGTGAATTGCATGCCTTTTATCAACACAAGCCATCCAGCATTTAACATGATATTCAAAAAACGATCAGATTACTGCAGTGTGTCTCAAACAAGTGTCTCACAGCAGCCGCCGAGCGAACTCACAGAGTAAAGTTATAACATCATTTTCAACAGACTCAAGTGTATCTAACATGATAAACAGAGCTGTGTTACCTCATACTCATGACCGGAAAAGTGGTGCCAGCGACTGTGTCATAATAAAAGTCCCGCTGCTCGCGGTGTGTCTTGCGCAATCGTTCCAGCGGCCTCGTTCAGCTCCACAACACTCGGTCCTGCTCTGCTTTATACTACAGTAACGTTAATAATCGCATCCATGAACATGATTTCTTCCTGAGTCCTACCCCAATTGTTTTTCACTGGCTGTGAGGTGAAGACCACATGTTCCAAGATTCCCCGCTCAAACTTGACGTCATCAAGCTACGCCTTTGTTTTGAATAGGCCTCTAGCGGACAGCACCTTTGATGTCTTTTTATTTTTAAATAAAAGTGTTTTCTATCAAATGTTGGATTTCCTACATCTTGAAACATTTGGTTTGACAAATGCGGACAATCTTAGAAGGATGAACAAATAATGTTTTTGGTCATCACATTAAAAATAACATTTGAAGTGCTGGAAAAAAGTTGCGTGTGTTTTTACTTACAGACACCGCGTTTCTTGTTCAAGCGTTCCCATTAGCTTTGTCTTTATTGCAATGTGTCGATGTCACTGGAAATGCCCAAGCTGGTTTAACAAAAACCTGGAAGTAACCGTGCATATGATCAGCTCCTGAAAAAATGAGTCTTATGAGACTTTTTTTTAGTGAATCAAAATCATACAGCTCAACCAGTGTGGTTCGAACACCAAACAAATGACTTTTATGAGCTGGTTCTTTTTAGTGAAAAAAATATCAAAAACATATTGTACTTTATTACCAGTGTAGTCTGATTCCCGAACGAACGACCCTTATGAGCAGATTCTTTAAATGAATCTTAGTGACTTTTAATGTATTCCTCAAAAGTACTAATAGAATTTTTAATGGCACCAGAACTGTTAATGGGAATCATATAAAATAAAATACTCCCTATATGCATATAAATAAGATATGCTCATATTAGGCTGCTTTTGCAAACTAAATTTGCCTTGAAAGTTCATCTTGAATGCATAATAATCACAAGAACGCCACAGTTTTCCCAACACCCATCTGGCACTTTCTTCAATGCTCTCATGATGCCATAACTTCACATTTCTATGCAAGCAGATTTATGGTTGTTTTCAGCTGAACTCATCAGTCACTCTGGAAAGCCTGTAACAGTGCAAGCTGTCTTCTCTCCAGAATAAATGAGCTTCTACTGTATGAGAGAGAACTGCTCTCCTCCTGCCAGCGCCAGGGTAAAATAACATTAGCTCTGCTCTCATTGATATATGCTTTGATTGATTTGATTTGATAGTTGAGGGAGATATATTATTCAGTGGGTGGATTTTGGTTATCTTTTAATCTTTTTCCCCTCTTGCAACACAATCATTGAGTCTAAAGTTCTTCTTTTATATTTTTAAAGCAGGTTGTCTAAATTGACCAATCAAATGGCTTATTAAAATTATAAAACTGGGATGGAGCCAGTTCCAAGGGCATATGAGAAAAAAAAAAAAAAAAAAAGATTATGGAAGGAAAAAAATACAGTTTTTTTTTTTTTTGCTGAATCATTTTACAAGCCTACTTCTAATTAAATGTATTAATAATAATAATTAATAATATTAATAATAATCCACGGGAGGCTTATATACAATTATTACTTTTACTCCTAATATTTTTCTTGTATATGTCCATGTTTTCATTATTTTCGTGACAAGCTTCAAAGTTGGAAAATGCAGTTAATAATTAAGATTTTGTGCTATTAAAAGGCCATTTTTACTGACATCAGTAGTCATTGTTCTACCATTTTTTTTAGTCACAAGGTGGCGCCAATGAGCTAACTTCCGTTCTTATGTAAAGAGCCCATGGCTATGTTTAAGTCCACTTTCTATGCCCTTTTCCTCACTAGTCTCGCTTAGCCAGACCTTCAGACTAATGGCAGAAAGTCTGGACTCCATAGCAGCTTTCATTGGCCAAGAGGACGTTTGACTGACATGCAAAGCAACCAATTACAGTTTGTTTAATAAATACCTAAATTAAATTAGCTCATCATATAAAGTAAGCGTGTCTCTTCAGAAAATTTGGATTCGTTTTACGATCTCTTTATGAACTTTTTGAAGCGTTAAAGTGGTAGTCAGGTAGCTGTCAATGGAGGGAGAGAAATCTCTCAGATTTCATTAAAATGTCATCTTTAAGCCCTTGATCACTTGGAATCTGGTATGGAGTGGGAGGTGCTGTTGTGACATCACAGTCGCATTGCACTGTGGTCTGATCTGCTTGAAGTGTACATATAAGTAGACTCGCTTCCTCGGTTGAAATCGAGGGGTAGAGGGTCTGTCCAAATAAACTACCCTTGCCCACTTGATGAAGGTGAACACACTTCTGAGGCAAGTACACGAATGTGTGTCTAAAAGTGGATTTAAAGGTGCTCTAAGCGATGTCACGTGTTTTTAGGCCAAAACATTTTTTGTCACATACAGCAAACATCTCCTCACTATCCGCTAACTGCCTGTCCCCTGAACACACTGTAAAAAAACGCGGTCTCTGTAGTCGCCACAAGCTCCGAAAACGGCAATAAAAACAAACTGGTGCAGCCTGGACCACAGTAACCGACAAGAATGATTTTAAATGCGCGTTCATGACTGTTTCAGGAAGCACGGAGGGGAGGGGGAGGAGGAGGAGGAGGAGGAGGAGGAGGGAGGGTCTAGCTAGCCTCTGTTTTGTTTGACAACACTTCGAACGTCAACAGGAAGTTACTCCGCCCAGGATCGCTTAGAGCACCTTTAAACGCAGCCTATTGTGTGATGCCACAGGCATATATTCATGGTTGTTAATCAATGGTGTTTGCTTTTGTTGAAGCTATTTGATCACATTATTTTAATTGTGTTTAACAGTGTAATAACTGCATTAAATATTTGTATATATGTGCATATTTTGCAATTAACTTAAAATAAACAAACACACACACATATATGGAAGCTTGTTTCCGCCACTGAATTAAAAAAAAAGAAAAAGAAAGTATAATTGTGATTTTTTTTTTATCTCACAATTCTGACTCTTTTTCTCAGAATTGCGTGATATAAACTTGCAATTGTGTTATAAAGTCAAGAATTGTGAGTTATAGAGTCAGAATTATGTGATATAAAGTCAGAATTGTGAGTTATAAAGTCAGAATTGCATGATATAAAGTCAGAATTGTGATATAAAGACAGAATTGTGTGATATAAAGTCAGAATTGCATGATATAAAGTCAGAATTGTGTGATATAAAGTCAGAATTGTCATATAAAGTCAGAATTGCTTGATATAAAGTCAGAATTATGATATAAAGTCAGAATTGTGATATAAAGTCAGAATTGCGTGGTATAAAGTCAGAATTGTGAGTTATAAAGTCAGAATTGTGAGTTATAAAGTCAGAATTGCGTGTTATAAAGTCAGAATTGCGTGATATAAAGTCAGAATTGTGAGTTATAAAGTCAGAATTGCATGATATAAAGTCAGAATTGTGATATAAAGTCAGAATTGCGTGATATAAAATCAGAATTGTGAGTTATAAAGTCAGAATTGTGATATAAAGTCAGAATTATGAGTTGTAAATCAGAATTTCAAGTTATAAAGTCAGAATCGCATGATATAAAGTCAGAATTGAGAGTTATAAAGTCAGAATTGTGATATAAAGTCAGAATTGAGAGTTATAAAGTCAGAATTGCATAATATAAAGTCAGAATTGCGTGATATAAAGTCAGAATTGCATGATATAAAGTCAGAATTGCGTGTTAGAAAGTCAGAATTATGAGTTATAAAGTCAGAATTATGAGTTATAAAGTCAGAATTTCAAGTTATAAAGTCAGAATTGTGAGTTATAAAGTCAGAATTGCGTGATATAAAGTCAGAATTATGAGTTATAAAGTCAGAATTTCAAGTTATAAAGTCAGAATTGCATGATATAAAGTCAGAATTGTGAGTTATAAAGTCAGAATTGCATGATATAAACTCGCAATTGTGTTATAAAGTCAGAACTGTGATATAAAGTCAGAACTGTGATATAAAGTCAGAATTGCATGATATAAACTCGCAATTGTGTTATAAAGTCAGAACTGTGATATAAAGTCAGAATTTTTCCTCGCAATTCCGACTTTATAACGCAGTTGCGAGAAATAAAGTCAGAATTGTGAGATATAAACTCAATTCTGAGAAAAAAATTCAAGTCAGAATTGCAAATTTGTATCGCAATTGCAAGAAAAAAGTCAAAATTGCAAATGTATAACACAATTGTTAGTTCATAACTCACAATTCTGACTATTTCTCGCAATTGTGAGTTTATATCTTGCAATTCTGAGAATTTGATTGTCATTTGCAGTGCTTCTTGGAATTGTAGTTCTTTCCTTAATTTAAGCCGTTTGCTTCATTAAGGCTTTTTTTTTATTTATTTTTTTTAAACCTCCATAGAGATAATACTTCCAGAACAAAAGCTGCTGAAAAAGTGGACGGGCATTAATGCAATTTACTGTATAAGCAGAGTAAATACATGTATCTATGATTCAGACTAGTTTAGGGGCTACAGTCACATTCAAAATTCCATTTTAAAGATAAGTTACTTCATTTTTGAAAAATAACAGAACTGTACAAACAGACTTGTGGAATGCTCATTGGGAGTTATACATAAAGTCTTTGAACAGTCAAACAAGAATGCGTGGATGTGGTAACAAGAGAAGAGTCATGAGGCGCTAATATGCCTGTTTACCTCAGGAGACATATTCTACCAAAACACATCTCTACTGTAGGCCTCATTTTTCTGTTTCATATCTTCTGCTGTTGGCAGCCTGCTGTGAGAACTCAATTAAAGCCCTCGAGGTACGAGACCCAGCGCTGGGTTTCAGTAAACATAATCACAAACCTTTATCCTGCCAAATCTAGCATGCCAGCTTTCTCTGATTAGCTTTTGGCTGTGCCGACTTCAAAGCAACACGACTGTGAATTTTAAATTTCCAACTCTCTTTCTCTGAGGTCCTCTCTGTGCACCGAGCTCTGTGAACTACAGGATTACCTTTTTCATGGCAGCTTAAGTGAGCGAGGGAGAGAGAGAGCAAAAGATGAGAGGAGGCCAGTGACTTAGATCTTCTTTTCTAGAAGTCTTCTGGTTGTGCTGGTGATGGTCTCGTGGGCTGGAGCAAATGGTTAGATGGGATTCACAGCATTAAATGATTTATTGGACGGTAAGAGATTGAATGAAAAAATGAAAAATACAAAGTCTTTGAACAGTCAAACAAGAAGGCATGGATGTGGTAACACGAGAAGAGCTGTGAGGTGCTAACATATATATATATATATATATATATACGGAATATATATGGGTACGGAATTTGCCATTTGCTAGAATCATTAAAGTTCATTTTTTTCCTCATTAATGTACACACAGCAGCCCATATTGACAGAAAAACACAGAATTGTTGACATTTTTGCAGATTTATCAAAAAAGAAAAACTGAAATATCACATGGTCCTAAGTATTCAGACCCTTTGCTGTGACACTCATATATTTAACTCAGGTGCTGTCCATTTCTTCTGATCATCCTTGAGATGGTTCTACACCTTCATTTGAGTCCAGCTGTGTTTGATTATACTGATTGGACTTGATTAGGAAAGCCACACACCTGTCTATATAAGACCTTACAGCTCACAGTGCATGTCAGAGCAAATGAGAATCATGAGGTCAAAGGAACTGCCTGAAGAGCTCAGAGACAGAATTGTGGCAAGGCGCAGATCTGGCCAAGGTTACAAAAAATTTCTGCTGCACTTAAGGTTCCTAAGAGCACAGTGGCCTCCATAATCCTTAAATGGAAGATGTTTGGGACGACCAGAACCCTTCCTAGAGCTGGCCGTCCGGCCAAACTGAGCTATTGGGGGAGAAGAGCCTTGATGAGAGAGGTAAAGAAGAACCCAAAGATCACTGTGGCTGAGCTCCAGAGATGCAGTCGGGAGATGGGAGAAAGTTGTAGAAAGTCAACCATCACTGCAGCCCTCCACCAGTCGGGGCTTTATGGCAGAGTGGCCCGACGGAAGCCTCTCCTCAGTGCAAGACACATGAAAGCCTGCATGGAGTTTGCTAAGATGGTGAGAAATAAGATTCTCTGGTCTGATGAGACCAAGATAGAACTTTTTGACCTTAATTCTAAGCGGCATGTGTGGAGAAAACCAGGCACTGCTCATCACCTGTCCAATACAGTCCCAACAGTGAAGCATGGTGGTGGCAGCATCATGCCGTGGGGGTGTTTTTCAGCTGCAGGGACAGGTCGACTGGTTGCAATCAAGGGAAAGATGAATGCGGCCAAGTACAGGGATATCCTGGATGAAAACCTTCTCCAGAGTGCTAAGGACCTCAGACTGGGCTGAAGGTTTACCTTCCAACAAGACAATGACCCTAAGCACACAGCTAAAATAACAAAGGAGTGGCTTCACAACAACTCTGTGAATGTTCTTGAATGGCCCAGCCAGAGCCCTGACTTAAACCCAATTGAGCATCTCTGGAGAGACCTAAAAATGGCTGTCCACCAACATTTACCATCCAACCTGACAGAACTGGAGAGGATCTGCAAGGAGGAATGGCAGAGGATCCCCAAATCCAGGTGTGAAAAACTTGTTGCATCTTTCCCAAAGAGACTCATGGCTGTATTAGATCAAAAGGGTGCTTCTACTAAATACTGAGCAAAGGGTCTGAATACTTAGGACCATGTGATATTTCAGTTTTTCTTTTTTAATAAATCTGCAAAAATGTCAACAATTCTGTGTTTTTCTGTCAATATGGGGTGCTGTTTGTACATTAATGAGGAAAAAAAATGAACTTAAATGATTTTAGCAAATGGCTGCAATATAACAAAGAGTGACAAATTTAAGGGGGTCTGAATACTTTATATATATATATATATATATATATATATATATATATATATATATATATATATATATATATATATATATATATATATATATATATATATATATATATATATATAAAAAGAACCCAAATTAATTAATTTCCTTATATATATATATATATATATATATATATATATATATATATATATATATATATATATATATATATATATAGGAAATTAATTTACCTTTGCTGATTCAGTCTACGTTTATATATTTATCTATCATCTCTCTCTCTCTCTCTCTACTGTCACTCTAATGTCTTTCATGACTGATAAGTGAAGTAGAAGCAGTAGGAGTAGCATTTTTAATATAACAGGTAGGTGGCACAGAAAGTGTATTTGGCCATTCTGCAACAAATCCTTTTAGCCACTTGGTGTCATACTTGCACAAAGAAGACTGCAGAGAAATGCAGAAAAATGAGACAGGATTCATTGCATTCAAATATTACACCAATTTAACCAAGTGGCATCTGCAAACAAAAAAGGTTCTGAGCTTTTCTCAGAACTAAAGTCATTTTGCAGTTCTTTTTCTTTCTTTTTTTCTCCAGGAATGACTTTTATACATCTGGTTGTTCTGTGATTTTTAGTGGATGTATGATGTCAGTTCTCCTTAAGTTCACACTGGTGTCCTATCAGAGTGACCGATGTGCAGGTGCATTTAATTATATTAACTGTTAACATGATCCAGATTTAACACTACTGTTCAAAAGATTTAACATTTAAAAAGAAGCATGAATACAGTAAAAACTGTAATATTGTAAATATTTTTACAATTTAAAATAACGTTTTTGTGTGATTATGTTTTAAAATATAATTTATTCCTGTGACCAAAGCTGAATTTTCAGCATCATTACTCCAGTCTTCAGTGTCACATGATCCTTCAGAAATCATTCGTATATGATGATTTGCTGCTCAAGAAACATTTCTTATTGTCATCAATGTTGAAGTAAATTAATTTCTTAAAAAATATATATATATACTGGCCCCCTCACTTTTGAACGGCAAACATCTTTTGTGAAATGTTTTGCATGAAAAGTGTTCTTGTATAGGCCTACTTGTATTTCAGCTTTTGAAATTTGACATAATTTTTTAAAAATGTAGCTCAGTGTTCATATACATTTTGTTTCTGCTTTATTAATCTTTTTAGCAGCACACAAACACACATTGTTATTTTTTTCTGATTGGAGGCATATAGTATGGAGTGCAGTGTTCTGTGTCTGGTTTAATGGGCATTGAACCACTGCTTCCTACTGGGTTTAAATAAGGAAGGGTCGGTGACTTTTTGATCCAGTGACAGTGATGCTTGTTTCTAAGAATTTGTCTGGGAACATATAATTGGGTTCTGTTGTCATGGCAACAGAAGCTTGATTGTGAAATTATTTATAGGGCGGACTTATTCCGCCATATTGCGCGTTACACTTTCTCCCATTCAAAACAATACGAGTGACACGTCTTGTGTTATTCTATAGTCTTTGACGCGGTCTGTCGGAAGCTAGATATTTTACTTCATAACTTGTTAAATATGGATATTTTTTTAAAAGGCCTTTATTAACCCTCTGGAGCCGTGTGAAATATGCTTATGATGGTATAAATATACGGTGGTATAAATATACGTATGTCACTACATGTCACTAGAAGTCTCAGGCATGTATTTGTATGGACACTTCCAAATTATTCAGTTATTTCGTTTTAAAGCCGAAAATAACCTGGAAAGTTTAAAACACTTTGGTTTGGGATGATCAGATTGTTCTTTCTGTGGCAGAGCTGAAGATGCAGAAGACATGTTCTTCCTCACGGTTGTAACATATAAGCGATGTTATTCTGGGGTGAAGCAGCTTTGAATTGTGCACAAGCATCCTCTGATTTATTTGCACAGGCACTTTGCACATTAACATATCAGTAGCTGACGGCTGCTTTGAAACATTGATGAAGAATGCCACCTCATCTCCAAGAGTCTTCCTGATCAACACAGACGGAACGGAACGTCACGCTGAGAATGATTCATAACATTCTCTTTATGGCCAAAAATGTCATTCTTTCATAAGAGGCCATTGTTTGTTGCCAGAATCACCCGCCCTTGATATTGAAAGGCCACAAGAGGTTGATTTTCCCATCACAGTCACAGTGGTTTATAAGCACTTGTGAGACTTTTTGATGATGTCAGCAGCTGACAATGCAATATGATTTCATTTTTCACAAAAATATCAGCTCCTGTGTTCACTTTATTCTCATATTTTTTTTCTGTCAACCTTAACAGCAACCGAGATCTTGTATCCTATTGATTTCATGCATACTGTAGTATACTCTGTGCCCTTCCATACCTTTTTTCTTTTAAAAACAGATTAAAATAGATTTGCTGCCATCTTGAACCGTGTATTGCATACAGAATATCTGTCAGCTCATACTACCAACTGTACAACTTCCACACTCGCTTTCACAAAACATTCCAGATGAATTATGTGTTGTGGTTATTTACACAGATGATGTGTACTCAGATCATATTCATAATTAAGTCAGTTTGCATGATTTCTTTTTTTGAAAGATTTTTTTTTTATTTTTTATTTTTTATGGGCATGACAGCCAGCTTAAATAATAAATAAGATCCTTTCATAGAAATCTTTCTTAATGCCACAAAATCCCCTTAAATCAGCATCACACACCATAATTACAATGTCACTATTTTGAAAGAGTATGGATGCATCTGGGATTCATCTCAGTACAGGCTAGTTTTAACTTTGATTACTTATTTAATTGTGAATGCAATTTTTAAAAGAAACATTTTACATACTTGAGTGAACTCATGTTTAATGCTGAAATGTTTTAATACACAATCTAAAATTTGTTTTAAAAATTATTTTGGCTATTTTTATGTCATGTCACTTCTAAAAAGTGCTTCTAAAATTTTTTGACTTGAATAAAACCAGTTAATCTAGATGTTACCACTCTTTTTGTTACCTGACAGAACTGTCAGCATTCTTCCAGAAACAAATTTAAAATTCTTTATTTATATCTATATTTATATTTAATGCACACATGTTTAGTAAAAACTGGATTTAAAACAACTTTGTGGCTGATGTGATGAGAAAACACACCCAACCCACTGGAACTGCATCGGTCGCGTTGAATAAATTGATTTACAACACAATCGCTCAAAGTTTGAGATGGAAAACAGGACTAAAGTAGATTCATTGTTGTCTCTCAGTATTAGCCATCTACAAATCTCATTCATGCCAAATTGTGGATATTTCATTTGATATGCAAATCTATCTCCATTCTCCTGTTGGACAACAATATGAGTGCAAAACAACAGACCAATGCTATAAATAATAATCCTGAGCCAACAGCAAATAAAAAAGCATGATCTTTATCATCACATCTGGAACATGTTTTGCATGCCCTTCTAAATGTACTGGATGAGATTCATGTAGGCACAAATCCGTTTTATCATTAAAAAACACATCTGTTTTGTAATCTAAATGTTACCAATCAACTCTTCCTTCAGCATTTCTGATATAGTCATGAATGATACCTCAAATCCTGCGAATTGCCGAGCAGAGGTGTACGCTTGCTTTTCAAAGCAAACATACTTATAAGTTCAACAAAAGATCGCCATAAATTAAATTGAAGTGACCAAAATGTCATAGAGTCTTTAAATCGGCTCTTTTTACTAGAGCCAGTCAGCAACCACCTAGCAACCTTCCTGAACACCTTAGCAACTGCATAATGACCTGGCATGATTTTACTCCTAGTAACTACATTGTGCTTTGTGATTTCACTCATATTTCCTCGTTATTCCTGATATGCTCTTGCGGGCTTATGCAGCTCACTCCATGAGCAAACAATTTAAACAGTTTCAAGCATATCTAATCTTGCAAAGTGTGTTTTAGTCACTGTGGTATGCTGTGTTATTTGGCATTTATTTTAAAACTGCTATTCACTCTCTCCATGAAATTCGTCATGGATAACAACATGTTTTAATTGCATCTGCTGTAAATTTGTGTCAGTGGAGATAAATGAATGCAGTACGATTTTAAATCTTTCAACAAAACATCATGTTCCTGTGCTGTGTACGTGTGAAAACTTTTCTTTCCCCCTGCCAGATTTCTTCAGATATTTCTGTACTGGATGATGTCAGATCACAGGAGTTAGTATATCATTTCAAAAGGGGAATGAAAGAAATGTTAAAGGCTTCTGAAATGGCTGAAAGCACTTTCTTATCACCCAGACTGATTTCTTTTTCTAAAACAAGCTTTTCTGACAGGACGTAGAGAATATGCTCTTTATCTTTCATTTCACTGGATGTATTTAGGAAATGGTCTAACTGAGATATAGCTCAGAGAAGTCTGGAATTGCACTTTCTCTACATTGAAATATGCATAAAATGCATAGGACTTTTCATGAATTCATAGCACTCCTACATAAAGATTGCAAAGATGTCAGCTACTCTGTAAAACCGAATGAAATTAATTAAATGAAATGAGTTTTTTTCACTCAAATATTAATTAAAGTTGCATGAACTCAAAATTTGATCGTAGTAAGCTGAACTTAATATGACTGAGTTCCAGCAGATTTCTAATTCCCAGCATGCTTTGCGTCAGACTGTATAAGGAAAATAAATGTTGAAATTAAGTGTTATTTTGTGCGTTTTTTTGCATAACATAGGGAGACATAAGTTGGTGTTTAATGTTGTGTTATGTTGGGATTTACAGGGGGTTCTGTTACCATTGTGGTGAAGAGTAGAGCCTGTGGTTAGGTTGAGGATGGGCTGCAAAACTTTTAAGACCACTTATAATCAGGATTGACGGTGGCACTGTTAAACATGGTCACTGTGGATTTTCCTTCACAGACTGCTTTGTCATCAAACAGCCCACAAGAATGTACATCAGCAGCAAGAAACCATCTACCAATCAGAAGCTGAGGTGACGGTCATAAGAGAGCTCACCTTTAGGAGAACTATTGCACTTCTTGTATACATATAATTGAGTGGGGGGACCAAAAATCAGAGAGCAGTTGTGAAAATGCTTGTACTTGACCCTTTTCTAATTTAAAACATCACCAATGATATCAGCATAATTTGACTTACAATATTTTAAGTGGCAAATGAATTGAATTGGTTTAATGGCAGCAGCACTCAAACTGCATGAAATCCTCAAGTTTGTGTAAAACCTGATGTTCATTTTCATCAGGATGATTTGAGAATCAACCAAAGAGCATCTTGAGCTTTAATGGAGGCAAGAACATCACTCAGATTATCACAGATTTACATGTTTGATTAGTGAAATGCTTAACATTTGTTAAAATTAGATTTTGAATACCACATTTTTAATGTGGTCTTATGCTGTTGGACCCTACTATTTGTTTGTACTTTTACAAAATGACAGTGTTTATGCTGTTTACTGGTAGGATTTTATTCCAACTCCAAATTTAGACATGTAGTCCTTCTTATGAAATCACACTATATGTTATACTGTACATTTAGGTTCTGTACAAACGATCGATAGAAAGAAAGAAAGAAAGAAAGAGAAAGAAAGAAAGAATTGTATCACAACAATTAATTTTATTTTAGGCTCCAGTCTCTTTTATTCATTATATTTTAACACTGGGTGGTCATCGCTACCTTTCTGTGTAATAAAGGTTACTAAATAATCCAATTTCACCATCAAAGAAAAGTAAATCTTTTTATATCTCATGCATTACTTCTTCACATAGAATAATGTGTGAGGGTGCCCATTTGGATAAATGGTTAAATCACGGGGTGAAGATGACTTTGACCTCTGAATCTTACTTGCAGAAGTCAGACTGTACTGAATCCAAACATAATTACAGTGTGTGAACGTCACTGCAGAATGTAATGTCTTTTCATGTTCCTGCTTTCTTGTTCCTGCTAAGACCTGTCTGTGTGCATGCAACATGTTAGCATGTTTACATGTATGTTCTTAACCCAATTATGCCTAATAAGCCAACAATGTGTGTGGTCATGTAAACACTTTAACCCATTTTCCTTAAGCGTAAACCGATTTACACAGCTAGATTTTTACCCCATTGCCCAGCATGTAAACAGCTTAACCTTCGTTTATTGACTTATTGAAATAAAGGAAAGGGTCCTAGTAGGTAGGGGAGGAAAAAGATGCATGGGCTCATTTCCAGTGGTATCCATAACAATTGCACTTAGAGATTCTCAAGATCTGTCCCCATGCTTTCACATGTTGTGTTTTTCAATTACAAACCCGATTCCAAAAAAGTTGGGACACTGTACAAATTGTGAATAAAAAAGGAATGCAATAATTTACAAATCTCATAAACTTATATTTTATTCACAATAGAATATAGATAAAATATCAAATGTTGAATGTGAGACATTTTGAAATGTCATGCCAAATATTGGCTCATTTTGGATTTCATGAGAGCTACACATTCCAAAAAAGTTGGGACAGGTAGCAATAAGAGGCCGGAAAAGTTAAATGTACATATAAGGAACAGCTGGAGGACTAATTTGCAACTTATTAGGTCAATTGGCAACATGATTGGGTATAAAAAGAGCCTCTCAGAGTGGCAGTGTCTCTCAGAAGTCAAGATGGGCAGAGGATCACCAATTTCCCCAATGCTGCGGCGAAAAATAGTGGAGCAATATCAGAAAGGTAGCCTGACGTGGTCATACTCAATTCTAGTTCGAATATGAGTCTGATACTGCTCTATTGGGCTTTGATTATGGGGGCGTATTTCAACTGATCCAGGAAAGACCTCAATTGGATAGACCTTCAACCAATCAGAGCTACAGAGTAAGTGATGTATGTTGAGCGACGCATAGTTGTCAATAGAACTCAACTGCACACATGCTGGAACTAGTAGAAGATGAGCGTAAACAATCTTTGCCGGTGTTGTAAAAAGAATTTAAGTATACACTGAGTACTTGCCAATTAATGCACTGTCGATATCTTCTATAACGGACGCGATGGTGGAATCTACACATCTGAGTTCTTTAACAACAGCCATCATTGTTGTAACCTAATTCAACCCAAGCGCTCTTTGATGACGTGGCTGATTACGTTTCTGGTGATAATCTGTCAATCATCGCCCTGACAAATGTGATTGGTCCGAACAGTTTCTGTTCGGGCATAATTACTCCTCTACGGATCGAGTCCAGACCGAACTCCCTGACCTCAAAATGTTGTGGGTGGGGCTAAGTTCGGCTGGCATCCAGGCTATCAGAAAGGAGTTTCACAGAGAAACTGCAAAGAGTTTGAAGTTATCATCATCTACAGTGCATAATATCATCCAAAGATTCAGAGAATCTGGAACAATCTCTGTGCGTAAGGGTCAAGGCCGGAAAACCATACTGGATGCCCGTGATCTTCGGGCCCTTAGACGGCACTGCATCACATACAGGAATGCTACTGTAATGGAAATCACAACATGGGCTCAGGAATACTTCCAGAAAACATTGTCGGTGAACACAATCCACCGTGCCATTCGCCGTTGCCGGCTAAAACTCTATAGGTCAAAAAAGAAGCCATATCTAAACATGATCCAGAAGCGCAGGCGTTTTCTCTGGGCCAAGGCTCATTTAAAATGGACTGTGGCAAAGTGGAAAACTGTTCTGTGGTCAGATAAATAAAAATTTTAAGTTCTTTTTGAAAAACTGGGACGCCATGTCATCCGGACTAAAGAGGACAAGGACAACCCAAGTTGTTATCAGCGCTCAGTTCAGAAGCCTGCATCTCTGATGGTATGGGGTTGCATGAGTGCGTGTGGCATGGGCAGCTTACACATCTGGAAAGGCACCATCAATGCTGAAAGGTATATCCAAGTTCTAGAACAACATATGCTCCCATCCATACGTCGTCTCTTTCAGGGAAGACATTGCATTTTCCAACATGACAATGCCAGACCACATACTGCATCAATTATAACATCATGGCTGTGTAGAAGAGGGATCCGGGTACTGAAATGGCCAGCCTGCAGTCCAGATCTTTCACCTATAGAAAACATTTGGCGCATCATAAAGAGGAAGATGCGACAAAGAAGACCTAAGACAGTTGAGCAACTAGAAACCTGTATTAGACAAGAATGGGACAACATTCCTATTCCTAAACTTGAGCAACTTGTCTCCTCAGTCCCCAGACATTTGCAGACTGTTATAAAAAGAAGAGGGGATGCCACACAGTGGTAAACATGGCCTTGTCAAACTTTTTTGAGATGTGGTGATGCCATGAAATTTAAAATCAACTTATTTTTCCCTTAAAATGATACACTTTCTCAGTTTAAACATTTGATATGTCATCTATGTTGTATTCTGAATAAAATATTGAAATTTGAGACTTCCACATCATTGCATTCTGTTTTTATTCACAATTCACAATCACTTTTTTGGAATTGGGTTTGTAAATAGTTTGCTTTATTTGTATGCCAGAATTTTATTTTAATCAAGGCTCAACAAGACACATTCTGTGTCATGCAACTAATTAACACCAGCATCAACGTGACAGAAGAACCCAACCTTAACTGATAAAGATGACTGTTTTCTACAAAAACCTCAAAAACCTGACCTCGACTCCCCAGCCCGCCACTAGAGCCGGAAGCACCTCCATCCCTAAACCGGAACCCACTGCCAGGTCCATCTCAGAGTCTGCGGCGCTGTGGGGGCAGTCCTCTCATGAGCCAGTCACAGCGGAGCCAACTCCTACCCTTGGTCCTGCCCCAGTACTCACTCCAGGGAATCCTTTAGATGACCCATTCCTCAGCTCCTCAGCTCCACCACTACCACAGACTCCCACCAATTCTCCAGCTCTGCCTCAGGTCTCGTCTCCACCAGTCAAGCTATGCGAGAAGGATTCCCTGGCTTCACCTCAGGCCTCCAGGCCCATCACTCCACCTCGGCCTGTCAGCCCGTTGTCTCCACCTTGGCTCTGCACTTCCTCAGCTCCGACGTGGTTCTACATCGCTCGAGCTCCCTCGTCCCTCCGGCTCCACCTTGATTACTTGGTATCCCGGCTGCACCTCAGCCCACCACCTCTTCGGCTGCACCTCAGTCCACCTCCCCTTCGGCTCCACCAGGTTCTTCCTTCCCTCTTAGTCCACTTTGGTTCTCACTACCTCTGATTTTTTCCTGCTCTTCCATGTCCCCGTCTTCACCTCGGTCTCCTAAGTCACCGGTCTCTCCTCGGACTCCCAGGCCTGTGACTTCACCATGGGCCGTCGCCCTCACGGCTTCTGGGGGTCTCCACTGTTGATAGCTCTGCCTCCATTGGTTGGCCCTCAGGCTCTGGTCAAGAAACCCATAAGGGCTTCTGGCTTTGCTCCTCCCTCTGTCAGCTCCACCTTGGTGTTCCCATCTGTTGGCTTTTCTTGTTTCCTGTCCTTTGCTTGTCCCTCATCCCCCTCTGAAACCCCCTCCCCTCCCTCCCTCCCTCCAGGACTGTGAGTTTAGGTGCGAGTATTCGCCTTGTGGTAGGGTAGTGTACAGTTATGTCTTGTGTAGTTGTGTTTTTGTTCATGTGTCTTTTTCAAGTATATCCTTTCAGTTTATTGGGTTTCCTTAGTTACTTATTCCTCCTTGTCTGTTCCCATGGTTATCTTACAACTTGTTTAGTTCCCTTATTTTGCTGCTGTGTATTTATACTCTGTTCTGTTTTGTTCATTGTCGGTTCTTATCTTTGTATTAATGGTGTTAGTGTTAGAATTGTCTGTGTATTCTCCTGTGTATTTTCTCAGAGTGTTTATTAAAAGTATCTTTGATATATTCTGCATCATGCAACTAATTAACACCAGCATCAATGTGATAACCAGGTTTTTTGTGTAATTCCCATGAAAGTCAAGATCTTAAATCCTGCAAATTGTGCATTGCATGATTCATGCAAAATTTTTCTATGAAAGATACCACAAATGGAACCATAAATGGAGTTTATTTATTTTAAAATGCATAAATGTGCCAGAATGTGACTATAATAGCAAAATGTTTGAATTACAGGAGACTGCAGGGTATTTTCTCAGAAGTATAAGCAGTAAAGTATATAAGCTCTCAGTTTATCAGACTTCACAATGCACTGTCTCACACTGATAGACCGTTTGTCGGGTATTATTGGGTATTTTACAATACTTTTGAACGTGGGTGATCAATTAAGACTTTATAGACTCTATAAAGGGAATTTGTATGTAAATTCAGTTCCTGCAACCGGGAACTTATCTCTCTCTCTCTCTATTCTACTTTCTTCACCCGAGAGCAATAATTCATCACAAATCTTATAGTTCTCTTATCATGCTGCATGTATTCATAATGAAACATGGGCATAGTGCTCTCACTGCAGTGAGTGTCAGATGATAAGGCACGATGTGCATAAAATGATCACAGACACTGAAAAATATTAAATCCGCATATTCAAAACAACATCTATCCTGCGGGTTTATAAATACATAATCTATTTTTTTTATGTATGTATATTGCTTATGATTAGATTTATTTTATGTAATTGATTTTAGTATATCTCTTACATTAAAAATGCTTTTCATTTGACATTCCAGGGATTCTAAAATTAAGGTGTCTTTGATCATGTAAACTAATTGTTTTAAGATTTGTGTTGCTATTTTTATAAAGGTAGTTTGTAATGCTAACTAACTTCCAAACTGCTACTTTTTTAAAATTAATTTTCCATCTGTTATCTTTATACACTCTCAGGGGACTTCTTACCACAATTTAATTAAATGCATGGTTGCAAGATAAAAAAAAAAAAAAAAAAAAAAAAAAATCATTAATTAAATCAAATTAATTAAACCTTTTAAGTTGCAAACATTATTTTGATGAGTTTTGTTGACATAATAATGCTGGTTGAAGGTGGCTTCATGAAGGTATACATTGAATTACATTGAATGTTGTTCTAACAGCACTGACTGTGCTAATGCTAGTGACAAATAATAGCTAACTTGTTCAATAAATTTACATGCAAGTTACATTTAGCATGTGTTTAACAATTACTGTTTATGCTACAAATCATTAAGCTCCTTAAACTCAATGCAGTTTGTTGGTTAAACAAAAATCTTATGTTTTTTTTGTTTTTTTTTTAGCCAAAAAATTTGGTTTTAGGGTGGATTTAATTGCAAATAGGCAATGTTAAATATATTATTTATGTTTAGATTTATATTTAGTAAGAAAGTAAATAGCAGCTGTCAGCACTTGCTTTTATCCATAATTTACAGTGCAGTTATTACAGTATCAGTCTCCCTGGGGCAGCTTGGGGTAACACACACACACACACACACACACACACACACACACACACACACACACACACATTTTGACAGACGATAAATATTGTATTTATCTGCATTATAAACATTCAAACAGTGCTAATAGGGATTTAATAGTGAAACGGGGAGACAATCCATGTGAAGAAAAAAAAAAAAACCCTGGAAAGAGTCATAGGGACTTGGGGAGCATAAAAGAGAGATTCTTAGTGCATTCCAGTGAATTATTAATGGGATATATCATAAATTAAATCAGGAGAGCAGACCACAAATGCGCAGTATCCTTTTTCATAGTTATAGCAAAATACAAAGGAAAAAAAGTAAATAATCATGAGGAAAAGAATGCAGCGACTGAAAATAGCTCTTGCCATAGATATTCTTGTTATACCACGTCACATTAAAATACCAAGCCTTACATTATTCTCTTGAAGTCTGAACATGAGAACATGGAGGAAATTTTACAGCTCATTCAGTCAAACTGATGGATAAGGATTATTTGTAGAGCAGCCCTGTGATTTGAAATGATTTGTTTCAGTCTTTTTGATTGTAACTTTCACAAACCGGAAGTGTCTCCCATAATCTAAATAAAAGGTAAATGCTACAGAGCTGTTGCATGCTTGATTCTGATTGGTTGATCAGTTGTTTCCAGTAAACGCACAGTAAAAGTAGTTCCGGGCAGGTCTTGACCACATTACAGTTCCATATCACTCCGCCAAATGATTCCAGTTATTTCAAAAGTCCATATAGCTTACAACAGAAAATGAACCAAAACTCACAAAGACATTGACCAAGCAAACAAATATGACAAACAACAGGATAAAAATAACAAACTTTTTCCATGTTTTAGAATTACGTTTCACTATTTATGGAAAGCACGCTCTCTTTCTCCCATACAAACACACACACATGCAGTCTATTCAACTGATTCGTTTAAAAAGGACATTGTTTATATGCAGTGTGTCCACTACATGTACATGGACAGATGTTTACCTCTCTCAAAAAATACATCATTTTGAAAAATGAAAGAAAGAAAGGCTGATGATTGTATTCTTATTTTGAAAAACAAATGAAGATTTTTGTTTTCCATTAAGATTAACAATTAATGCATCAGGGGGTTAATATGGAATACCAGTAGTACACACGTGCTCACACTCACTCATTTCTCCATAAACAAACATGCATGTGAAGTATTCGTCAATTCAGTGATCTGATGAGGGTGGGAAAGAGGGTTAGAGAGATAGAGAGCACAGGAGGAGACCAAGACAGAGAGTGCTACGATGAGCTGAAGGGAGAGCTGGAGTAAGACTGTGAAGAAAGACGGCAGGAGGGGAAAGAAGGTGGAGAGAGAGAGAGAGAGAGAGAGAGGTGTACTGTAGCTCCATAAGCTTCCTTCCTCAGACAAATCCTACAGGAGCAGTCAGTCTGCCGAAAGTGGGAGAGAGCGAGAGCGAGAGCACGGGAACGTCAGAGTTGGAAGACAGAGTTGGTCCTGGTTTTGCACCCTGTGCTCGGAGCAGATGGCATGGCAAAGTGAAGCGCTCTCGTAGTGTGTTGTCTTCAGCTGCTGCAAGGTAACGGAGCATCACTGAGTCAATGTGTGGATGAAGCTTTTGTCTTGCTTTGTGTGTTGCCTCTCTTATTTTGCACTGTTTTTCTTGCTGCATGCTGTGTGGATGTATGTGTGTGTGTGTGTGTGTGTGTGTGTGTGTACACATGCATACATAACAGTGAGAAACAGCCATCTGACAGTAAAGATCTTATTAAATAACCATTGAATCTTCAATTACTTGTGTGATGCATAATCTGTACATGAGTTTTATATTTAGTTGTTTTTGAATTAAGAGAAAGTGTATGTTTAGTTTTTTCAGTATTTTAATCACTTTTTTTGTCTTCACTAGTTCATTCCAATGTTCTTGCAGAGAGACAAATTAATCTTTTGAAGTTCAGTTATTCCAAATAATTTGAGTTCATTAAAGCTGCATGCATAGTAATAAAACTTCTTTATTACTGTACATACTGTAAGTGCTGTTTAAAGTAGATTTAGATGGAGAACAGCATGTTACACAGCAGAAATGGTCAGCTTCCCATAAGTATTTCAGTTTCAAAAGCTGTTTGATTATATTTGACTCAACTTGATTGGCTTTGTGTGGCATAATAGTGGAGAACCAATGAAATGTATTTAACCAGAAGTGCAAATAGTGACTGGCAAAATAGTGCAAAAGATCATTGTGGTGCACAAGACATTGTAGTCTATACGTGGATCTACATCCTTCACACACCAATATTTGCTTAGAATAGACCTCAAAATAATAAATTAGAAAAGACATGGAAATAAAACAGTAATTTATTTATTTTTCCATTCCACTGCACTATTTTCCATTGTTTTTCAATGTACTGTAAACGTGCTAGATGGACATCTTTAACCGTTGCACTTGCGTCTCGGGTCTTTTTGCTCTCGTGCATGACGCTTCGCTCTAAATATGCAGCACTCAGACCTTGCCTTTTTTTTCTGCTCCACTGACCTGCATCTCGCGCTTTTAACAGCAAAAACGAGTTCTGTGTGAATGGCCTCTTAGACACTTCATGTGCTCAACTGACGCATCTTTCCTTACGTAATGGAGGGGGAGGGACTATCAGACTCCAATGTGAATTTAAAAATGACCTTATAACAATTATACACTAGATATTAGAGTACATAGTGCATTTATAAGTGCATACAGTATATAGGATCCCTTGTTGGCAAACGCTATTTACATTAGCTCCACCCACCAATGTCTGGTTGGACCACTCAAGTTTTAAAAAAGATGTACGGAATTCAACGTCTTTGGCGCAGCAGTAGTGAGTAAGGCTCGCAGATCTGGCTTTTAACGCAATCGACGCAGGTTCGAATCCGTCTTTTGCCGAGCTCGCATTTATTTTCAATAACAATGAAAATAATGTTCTAAAAGTGGAAAAACTATTGGTAGGGTTATGGGAAGGTGTATGGAGGGTTTTTATTCTCCCAATAAGGCATCCATTTAATAATTGTAATAAATATAATCATTTACACTCTATGATATTATTGCATCCTGTTAATGTACAAAAACACTGAGGTGCAAATAGTATCTGCCAATATGAAGTATAGATAGCATCTTTTCTCTTATTGCAAAGAACTGATACTTTTACATGGTGTAAATAGAATTTATCGCTATTTTCACTGTGTAAATAGCATATCGCTGAGAAAATGCTGCTATTGTCACTTAGTGTAAATAGAATATATTGCTATATTCACTTAGTGTAAATAGCATCTATTGCTAAGAAAATATGCTATTTTACACAAACAGCTGATGCCATTATTTTATTTTATTTTTTTTTATTTTTGGCTGTATACGGCTCTTGAATTGGCTGCATTTTTTTTTCTCAAATTCTGCTTATTTTTTTTCCTCAAATTCTGTGTTGCCATTTTATTTTTTCTGGATTCTGCATGTTTTAATGGCTTTATTTAATTTTTAATAATCAAAAAGGATGTATAATCAACTGAATTCATAAAACTTTAACAATTTAATAATTTATTTCAATTTTAACTGCCCTATGAAAAGCTTCAGAAATTCTGCATTGTCTAGTTTAAATTTTCACTGTTTTATGAATTAATACAAATGTATTATCAAAAACAGTATAGCAATCAAATGAATGCATAGAACTTTAACATTAATTGATTAATCTTTTAAATGTAATCAAATTCAATTTGAATAGTTCCTTTCATTTTGTGGCATACAAAGTGATGCACAATGGGATTTTCATAAAAAAATATTGTATTATTTTAGTGTTTTTATTACTTTGTTTTACGTACAATAGTAATACATTTCTATCTTTTGGCGGGATGTAGTGAAGAGCTTTAAGTTTCTGTGTGTATCTGACAATAGTTTTATCAAATGAAATGGTGAAATGCTGGTGAAGTGCAGCTCTGCAGATGAAGTTCATGTGTTCATGTCCTCATATAGCGAGACAGCAGACACTGAATACACCACACGTGCTTCAGTATGTTTGTAGTTGAAACCGAGCCGCTCATTCACACAGAGACATGCCGAAAACGCAGACTTCAGATTTGAATAGCCGTCTATTTGCTCTTTAATATTCACAGGCACTAGTCCATATCATAATGTGATTAAAGTGTACAGCCCTATTTTTATTTATTAATTTAGCATGTGGATAACATCAGCATGTGGATGAAAACGCATCATGAAGTATGTGCGAGACATTTGTAGTATTGAATGCATCTGTCTAACTCTATCTCTTCTCCTCATGTGTAATGAGAAGAGCTGTAATGAGCACTGAGAGGGGAAATAGATGGAGGACAGGAGCGATGCAGAGAGGAAAATCCATTAGGGTTAAGTCTCCTGCTGCGGGGACAGTCTAAGAGTCATCGTCCTTTGCTTTCCAACCCCAGAGCGATCATAACTCAACTGTGTTGAATGCCGCTTCTATGTAAATAAACTCTCAGGAAAGTGGCCTGGGCTCAGGGCACAGTGATATCGCTTCAGAGCGGCACCAATAAAATGAATAAATTAATGACTTATTGTAGTGTGAAATAAGGTCAGCAGAAATGCTTCCAGAAACAAAAACCTATAAACCAATTCAACAGACGAGGACAGAAGTATTAAATGCAGGTTATTCCCCATGGGAAGAACAGGTTTTGATTCTGAAATGCATTACAGTTTCCGTTCAGTTACATCAGAAACACACACTGGCAGTTTGCCTGAGGAGACGGAAGATGATGAGATGTTTTATCCTCAGACTGAACTAAGCACCTCCGATTGTACACCTTTGTGATTCTTTTCTTAGCTTAGGATGTGGAATGTCATGTCAGACATGAGTAATTATTAAGAAATAATCCACCCACTTTTGTGCGCCAACATTATAATCATGGAAAGAATGTGGGTGCATTTCCAAAGCCACACGATACTGACTACACAGCAAGAAATGATTCTTCTGAGTTATAAATAAAACAAAGATTATTGGAGTAAATACTATTTCAGTTCTTCTAATTCAAAATTTTCACATTTAATTCAGTGTGTTGCTTGCTGTTTCGTTGTAATTGAAATTGTGAAAACTAGCAAATTCTGTATGAAAATTGTTTTCTATCACCAGTTTTTTTCAGTGTAGACAATCTGGGAAAAAGCTAATTCAGTCTGCATGAAACAGCATTTTCAACCAATTTTATTTAAGTAATGTGATGTATTTCAGACTTAAACAGGATATTCAATTAGAAAAAAAAAAAAAAAACATTATAGATTGATTAAAAAAAAAAAGATTGGATCATGAAAAGTGATCTCTGTTTGACATTATTGTAGGGGTTCAAAAATAAGAGGGCTTGATGACATTATCCATGAAGGAAAATTGTTTCAGAAGTAAAGCAAGTTGTTACAAAATGAAGCAAAAAATTAGGTTAGCCTACACTTTATTTTGATCGTCCGCTTTAGACATTCAACTAACTGTAAGTACACTCTAAAAAATAAAACATTGGTTCAACAAAAAAAAAAAAAAAAAAAAAAAAATGTTAACGTTTTCCACTAGAATTTTTAACTTAAGCCAATTGGGAGAATTACATTAATTCAAAGCAATATTTTGAGTTGATCCAACATAATGTTTTAAGTAAGGTGAAGACATTTTTTTTTTTTTTGCCACAATAAAAACACATTTCTAAGTAACATGAACTCAATAATTGTCAACATGAATGCAACTATTTAAGTTGATCCAACAGAATGTTTTAAGTAAGGTGAAGACGTTTTTTTGCCACAATAAAACGCATTTCTAAGTAACATGAACTCAATAATTGTCAACATGAATGCAACTATTTAAGTTGATCCAACATAATGTTTTAAGTAAGGTGAAGACGCTTTTTGGACACAATAAAACGCATTTGTAACATGAACTTACCAAGCACCGCTTGTCACCATGATGGTAAATCTCCAAAAACCCACATTAACAGAAACTCTTCTAAATTAGCATAACAAAACACTAATTACTGCTAAATCTCCTTTACCATTAATCTTGTGCAAAAAACATTATATAACACTTAATTTTAGCATTTACTCTCCCTTTCAAGTGCCATGGGCAAAGCATGATGGGAAATATAAATCCCAGCCCAGTTTCACTTAACTTAAGTTCGTCTAAATTAAAAGAAGTGTTTATACAACTCAAAACAATGAAACACGTTTACACGTCATCAGATTGTATTTTACATTAACAGAACTTAAAATTAAATACATTTTTGATTAACTGAAAATGTTAAACTATGACAAGTCATGATAGTATATATCGAATCAATAGGCATAATTTGTGTGTCATCCAAGCTCAATAAAATAACAATTACAAGTAAAAAATCTAACAGCATTTCAGAACTTGATTTTTTATTTCACAACAATATATATATTTAAGTAATGACTAAAGGTCCCCTGAAATAGTTTTTAGAGTGTAACTTTGAAACTACATGCGCAAGTACATGTCAACTTACTCTCATTAGAGGTTTAGACTGTTATTTTAGCGTTAGGTGTTAGTAAGTTGTAAAACATTTTCAGCTGGTTAAACTTAGAAATGAAAGTTCACCTGCTGCCTTAAAAAAGTGAGTTAACTCAACTTGCAGCTTTGTTTCAACTCACAAATAGTCAAGACAATGCATTACTTTAATTTTTAACCTAAAATAATGCATTGTCTTGACTATTTGTGAGTTGAAACAAAGGTTATTTTCAAGTTGAATTAACTCACATTTTTAAGGCAGCAGGTGAACTTTCATTTTTAAGTTTAACCAGCTGAAAATGTTTTACAGCAAAGTTTCTTTATCAAAATAAAGTGTTAGCAGCAGATATTGAGTAGACAGTCTACTAATACTCTGTTCAGTAGTTGACATGTAGATGCAAAGTTACTTATAGTTAGTAGAATGTTTAATCAAAATAAAGTGTAACCAAAAATGTAGCCTATTTATTTATTTGTGTTTCTTATTTATGTATGTTTGTTTTCTTATGGAATATATTGAGTTGTTCATGATGAGATCAGAAACTTGTATTAAGGAAGTCAAATTTTGATTTGATGTTGACTTTAACATTGGTTACTCTGATAAACAAGATAAAGTGCTACCTCATGTCGTGTTAATTAATTTGAGAAGGTGGTTGTGCCTTAATCAGTAATTTCACATGGGAAAAGTGCTGTTCGCACTTATGAAGACCTGGAGCATTTGCAAGAAATCCTCCCCCTGGGACCAACCAGCCATTAGCAAGTCTTAAAGGATCAGTTCACTTTGAAATGAAAATTACCCCAAGCTTTACTCAACCTCAAGCCATCCTAGGTGTATATGACTTTCTTCTTTCTGATGAACATAATCTGAGTTATATTAATAAATATCCTGAAGCATCCAAGCTTTATAATGGCAGTGAACGGGACCAACGAGTATGAAGCTCAAGAAAGTGCTTCCATCCATCATAAACGTACTCCACACGGCTCCGGGGGGTTAATAAAGGCCTTCTGAAGCGAAGCGATGCATTTGTGTAAGAAAAATATCCATATTTAACAAGTATATATCCATATACACCTAGGATGGTTTGAGGGTGAGTAAAGCTTAGGGTAATTTTCATTTCAAAGTGAACTAATCCTTTAAGTAGCCGTGAAAGTGCGCCCTCTTCCTCAGCGAGTTGTTGTGTGCCGCTAAGCCGTTAAATACAAGAACACAGTCTGTGATTTGTGTACACTGGTTATTCCATGAGATCAATGAATAGAAAGTCTCCTTCTTTTCACGCACTAATGCTAGCTATCGTCCACCAAGATATACACTGCAGGGATGGTTTCGTTCCACAACAGGAACAGCCATCAAAGGCCTCATTCATAATTTACAATGATGGATAATGGTGTCTGTCTGTAGTTTCTAAGCTGCATCCAGTCAGAAGTAAGGAAGATGGTGTTGGGATCGCTTCTGTATGTTTCTGACATGCTATTGCTAACAAAACAGTGGTTGCATGATGATAAAACAACAAAAGGGAACTCATCAGCGTTTGAGTACTGTACGTCTTTCGTCTTTCTAAGCACTTCAATGTACTTGAGTGATGATGATGCTGATTAGTGTTGTTCTATTTTGTATCAGAACATTCTAAATATAAAATATTAATCTTGTTTTGAGACACTGAGTGTGTTTCCATGCACACTTTTAATCCAGTTAAGCTTAATAAGGTCATAAACACTTCAATCAAAACCATATTATCGTATTTTCTTGCACCGGGTAAAAATTGCATTGTTGAGAAAAAAATAAGCACAGATGAGTTGCATCTGTGTATTTTATCGGTGTAAGTCACATTTCATTATTACATTCAGACATAATGTAAAATACAGATAAATAAAATGAAACAGTTACAAATATTAACACTATAAACATGTATTTTAATTTCTCTCACTCCATAACAAACCATTTAATTAAAGGTATTCGGAACAGAGCAAACATAAATTATAGTGGCATTCATTATAAAAAACATTTCATATAAACGGCAAGCCTAAGTGAATTTATTTAAAGTGAAACTGAAACTGAAGGTGCTATAAAAAGAAACTTGTATATGTACCATACATAGATACACACAGGGTTATTGAAAGCAGGCGTCTATCCCTAATACATCCACTGATAGATGCCTGCTTTCAAACGCTCCCGTGTGTATCTGTGTAAGCACTCGGTGAAGAGCATCAAAGATGGCCATTTACAACATGTTTTTGAAGTGTTGATCATTGTAGCCCATCACAGACATATCTGTTGAGTGCTTGAACACAATAGCCAATCAGAGGTGTTTAAAGGGAAACCCTGGTATTAAGACCTGTATGGCTTCATATAACGTAAATTATGTCTCTTACTGAAATATGTAGTAGAAAACCCATGAAAGATATTTTATTTAAAAAATACATTACATATTTGGACAATGGGGGGTGCCATTTTGTTTAGGTGCACAGTGTATTCTACAAACCTGATTCCAAAAAAGTTGGGACACTGTACAAATTGTGAATAAAAACAGAATGCAATGATAAGGCCATGGGACCAGGCCATGTTTACCACTGTGTGGCATCCCCTCTTCTTTTTATAACAGTCTGCAAACGTCTGGGGACTGAGGAGACAAGTTGCTCAAGTTTAGGGATAGGAATGTTGTCCCATTCTTGGCTGGCCATTTCAGTACCCGGATCCTTCTTCTACGCAGCCATGATGTTGTAATTGATGCAGTATGTGGTCTGGCATTGTGATGTTGGAAAATGCAAAGTCTTCCCTGAAAGAGACGACGTCTGGATGGGAGCATATGTTGTTCTAGAACTTGGATATACCTTTCAGCATTGATGGTGCCTTTCCAGATGTGTAAGCTGCCCATGCCACACGCACTCATGCAACCCCATACCATCAGAGATGCAGGCTTCTGAACTGAGCGCTGATAACAACTTGGGTTGTCCTTGTCCTCTTTAGTCCGGATGACATGGCGTCCCATTTTTCCAAAAAGAACTTCAAATTTTGATTCATTTGACCACAGAACAGTTTTCCACTTTGCCACAGTCCATTTTAAATGAGCCTTGGCCTAGAGAAAACGCCTGCGCTTCTGGATCGTGTTTAGATATGGCTTCTTTTTTGACCTATAGAGTTTTAGCCGGCAACGGCGAATGGCACGGTGGATTGTGTTCACCGACAATGTTTTCTGTAAGTATTCCTGAGCCCATGTTGTGATTTCCATTACAGTAGCATTCCTGTATGTGATGCAGTGGAGATTTCTCTCCTCATGTTACCAATTGACCTAATAAGTTGCAAATTGGTCCTCCAGCTGTTCCTTATATGTACATTTAACTTTTCCGGCCTCTTATTGCTACCTGTCCCAACTTTTTTGGAATGTGTAGCTCTCATGAAATCCAAAATGAGCCAATATTTGGCATGACATTTCAAAATGTCTCACTTTCAACATTTGATATGTTATCTATATTCTATTGTGAATAAAATATAAGTTTATGAGATTTGTAAATTATTGCATTCCTTTTTTATTCACAATTTGTACAGTGTCCCAACTTTTTTGGAATCGGGTTTGTACGTCGATGACGTCAAATGGTTGCACTCAGTGAGTTACTGATGCTACCCTGTTGCTATTTTTACCTAAACACAACTTGGAATATAACATACATATATAATATACACTTTTAACGATTTCTCAGAAATTGCTTTCTGCACTTATAATTGCATTACATAGGGAATGTTTTGGAATACAATTCGCAGCATGTTTTAAAAAACATATTTTAGAAAACAAACAATAAATTATTCAGTCTGCATGTTTTGTTTACATTTTCATGTCAGTAGTGAATAAAAATAGTGCAATGTGAACTGGATTTTTTTATTAATGACCTTATGTTTTAGTGTTGTACATGGAAACTTGTCTTCTGTTTTAGAAAGCAACTGGACACTGGGACAAATCTGCCTGAAATGCACAGGTCTACTTGTACCACTGTTTTTGAATAGCACAGGATAAGACGGGATTTTCCTTTGGAGTCATTGTGAAATGCCATTTGCAACAGCTTTAGTTGTGTAATTTGTTGTATTTCTGGGTGAAAAGGAATTCAATGAGAAAGAATAGGGTGAAACTGGGAGTTGAGTGGATCATGAAAAATGTTAGTGTTTGAAGTGGAGAGGTTCAAAAGGGAAAATTCCATAAGCTTTTTGATAAAAGTTTAATAGAAGCAGTTTTTTCTGTGCATCAGTGAATTTTGTACAATGACACCAGGGATGTGCATTAAGAGTTTTACAGTTATGTGGACTTAAGGTGGAAATACTGTCTGAAATAAATCTGTTCTTGATGTGTATCTCTCTTTGTAATGTCACTGGTATCTAGAGAGATTCTACAAACATTTATTGTTCAATGGATGTGAATCTGGTGTGTGATAGTTCTCTGCTCCCTCCTGTTTTCTCTCTTCCTCTGCTATTTTCCTTCCCCCAACAACATCTCTTCATCTCTTTCATGTTCTTTTTCAGAAATCTCCTCGCCCACCTTTTTGCTTTCTCTCTCTCTCTCTAACTAGATAGTCTCAGGTGTATAATGAGGTCTGCTTCACGCCCCTGTTACCATATGGCAGATTGAATAACATAAACTGTGCCATTCATTCCTTGTCTTGGTGCAGATTGTTCACTTAACAGGACAAAGAGAGTGTGATGTTGGCTTATTGATTTTTTGCTGCATCTATAGGTTGTGAGTCTGAATGACATAACTAAGACAGACAGAGGTTACAGAGGTCAAATCATGGTGCTCTAGTGCAAGATTGCCACTACTTTACCTTTATTTAGTGACAGAGAAAGTCTTACAGCACAGTTTTTGCAGTAATTGCGTTCCTCTTAGAAAATGGTACTTAAACCTGGTGTGTTCTCCAATCTCAGTGTAATGTGCAAAGACAACTATGATAAAAACACATAGTTGCCAGGCAGTATATAATATTTTATGGGAATTTTTTTTTCTTTCTTTTTTTTTTTTTTAAAGGTACCAAGGTATTAAATTGTTAAATGTAAAGGATATGTTTTGGCCCAATCTGTCTGGGCCAAACAAACATCAATTATGTAAAGTTGTTTATATATAATTATATTATATATATATATATATATATATATATATATATATATATATATATATATATATATATGAGATATGCGATATATATTGATATTATCATGCATTATACAATACTACTCAGCACACAGCACTCAGCATTGGCTACTTATTGTGTGTGTTTAAGGAATCATTAGTTAAACACATATGCATATGCATTAGTATGTGGTTTATCTGTTTGACTGCGTCATGTTGTTTTTGGCCAAACCGACCAGGCTTTGGCCAATGAAGTGGACGCATTGGCATGATGCATTTGTCCTCTGCCAGTCTGCCAGAACATGCTGAATGGAATTTGAACATTTTTAGAGAACTGACAATGATAGAAAGAACACCTTCTGGAAACCAGGGTCAGAGATAGGCACACCATCTATTACTTGTCTCCTTCCTTGTCTTTCTCCTTATTTCTCCTCCTCACCTTTGACCCCTGAGTATTGACAGTGCATCATTTGCAAGCGCAAGAAATATACCGTCAGAGTAAGAAAAGAAAGAAAAAATATTTTATATATATTTGGTAAAAGCAACAATACTGTCTTAAATAATTCAGAATAGAAATTTGTATTTCAATGATTCTGAATAGACCAGGGTAAAGTTGTGTAATCACTGTAAAGAATCAAATAGCTAACATCAAGTTGTCCTTCAGTAGCTGCTTTTATCAAAAAACTGACTTTAAGCCTTTCTTTTGCTGAAAAGGGGGAAATGGCCTTTGAACCAAAGCCCTTCAAATACACAATACTTACCTCTTGACCAGCAGGCCATTATTGACATTATTATCTAATTCAAGCATCTATTCACTGACCCACAAAATCCCAGGATTGACAGTGTCTCATGTGAGGATGCACAGATGGATTTTGAGCACCCACAACTCAATGTGCAAGATTTTGTACAGAACTCATTAAAATTGTTAAATAATTTTGTTTTTACAAAATAAAAAAAATAAAAAATACTTTTTTTGGCATTGTATGTCACTGGAGTGACTATTCCCTGTTAGCATTCAGAGTACGGCTATTTTGAGACATTAACAGGAAGGGAATGCCATCATCGCCATCAGCCAAGGGAGCTGTAATTGATTCTGTATTCAGTTTATTACTTCTTATTAAATAATATCCCTCACGGCCTTCTGTAGCACAATGACCTGCATAATGAACAGCTGACGTCTAGATAATAAGGAAGGCACACACAGAGATCAGAGATCATAGAGATTTTTTTTTGTTTGTTTTTGGATGATTTTTATTATTATTGCTAAATCTTTAAATTATTAAATTAAATTAAATTAATATTGTTGAATATAATAGTTTGTTAATAGTTGTTAATTTTAACCTCTAATATTACAGCAATGTACCAAATCAGAAGGTTCCTTGTATAGTTTACAGCATTAGTTGGGAAAGATATGTTTTCCTCAAAAAAAATCAAACTATCGATATCAGCAGATATCATTCTGAAAAAGATAAATTTTGAAGTTTAGTATCTGTGCATCTCTAATTATATGTTGTGATGCCTAAATTCACTTGTAGTATTTAAAATGATCAATTTTATTTTTTTAATGTTTTATTTTTAATTTATTTAGACTAAATCATTTTTTATCAACCATAATGTACTAATTTTATATTAGTACATATATAATATTCAGATATTAGCTATTTCATGGTGTACATGATCTACTGGTTTGTGGAAAATGAGGAACATATTTTTTAGGCTTTGCTGCGATCAGAGGAGAGATTAGTATTAAGGGAGGCATGCTGTGCAATCCTGTTTAGTTATTAAATGTCAACATGTTTTCTTTCTAATAGATTATTGACCAGAATGTCAATTTCTCCTTTAAAGTTTTTTTTTTTTTTTTTTTTTCCCCATCTACTCTTCCTTCGTACCAACAGTCTACTTAAAACTCAATGTACTGCTGTGTATTTATCAGATCATTAGATTCTATTGAGATCTGTACTGTAAAATCCATGAATGTTTCTTTTGAAAATAGCTTTATTGGAAATGTTTCAGCATCAAATACCACTGTCCCTCATGTCCTGCTGGAAAAGAAGAGAATAGTTCAACCATCTGTAAGTTTTCATTATATCAATCATAGAGCCACTTAGATGCAATGCTACGCCTGACTGAATGAGTTAAATGCCTGTCCTTTCCAGTAATGGGATAATTAAGTGTTCTTTAAATGTAAAAAATCTGGTCAAGAGAAGATATCCATGTCCGCTCAAGGGAAATTTATTCACACTACATGTTTAGCAGCATTTTCACTATGTGAATCTTTATCTGTCTGTAATTGGATTCATGTGTGCATTCTAGAGTGAACATCAGTTGCTTTAGCAACAGCTAAGTGGGATTTCTTCCACAACAATTAACTAGATATCAGATTATGAAATATTTCCAAAACACAATTTGTGACTTACAGTACGTGACCAAAAGTACTTGGACACCTCTTTATAGTTAACAGACTTAGGGCTCTATGATTTCAGAGATGCAGAAAATGTGAACTGAATCACAGAATCCACAGAATTTGGCAAAATTTGGATGAATAATAAAAAGCAGGGCCGTACACTTAAATTGTGGTATGAACTAGTGTCTGTGAATATTAAAGGTCCTGTTTTTCGTGGTTTTTTGAAGCTTTAATTGTGTTTATAGTGTGCAATATAACATGTGTTCATGTTTCGCATGTAAAAAAACACAGTATTTTTCACATAATTTACTTATCTGTATACCGCTGTTTCCACTGTCATAAAAACGGGCTGATGACTTCCTTGTTCTATGAAGTCCCTCCTTCAGAAATACGTAACGAGTTCTAAATGTGTCAGCGGTTCCTGTGTTGTGATTCGACAGCAGCTTAGCGAACCTTGCCCGGAAAGGTCACGCCTCTTACCATAACGTGGAGATGCACGCGCTCAGTGTTATTGTAAACATGTCTTTAATTTTACCCTATCAATTTGAGCCGGAATCAGACCCGGTGATTGGACTGCGGGATGAAAATAACAGCGTTTCGACGACATGGCGACAAACACACTCTACAAACGCAACTCTTGTGTATTCCTGTGGGCGGAGGTTAGTCAAAAAACTGTTTTAGTGACGTCATTAAAGAAGGAAGTATAGGGATGTAGTCCAAACTGGCCGTTCGATGTAGGCGACTTCTGTTAAATAAAATATCTCGCTTGGCATTAAACTTTGAGCTTTAAAATTTTACAGATTTTATTTATACACTAACAACAACATTACACACTAACTAAAGTTTGAAACATGGGATCACGAAGAACGGGACCTTTAAAAAAGCAAAAAAGACTTCTATCTAAATCTTCTATCCATTTTATTTTAATAAAACTATCATCAGATACAGAAACTCAAATACAACATCTTCACTACATCCCGCTAAAGTAAAAGTTTGGTTTTGATTTCATAGGTCCCTACAGATTTGACTATTCCAGTAATTCCAGTTTGTAAATTCTCAACAAGGCCATGCGGATGTAGTGGCCATATATTAGGCCATGAAGCACAATGTCCAATGCATTTGCACTCCTATTTAAAGGGTTGGTTGAATTTGATTTCACTTTTTTATCGTTAGTTAGTGTGTAATGTTGCCGTCTGCAAAGTTACGACGCTCAAAGTTCAATGCAAAGGGATATATTTTCTTTTACAGAAATCACTTTTGAAAGACTACAACAAAAGGCTGGTGGGGACTACAATGAGCTTCTTCCTGGGTTGGTGACATCACTAACCCTAAAATTTACATAAACCTGCCCCCGAGAACTCGCAACAAAGGGGGTGAGTCCATGTTGGGCTGCTTTAGAGAAGAGGAAGAGTTGCTGTAGTAGAGTGTTGTTGACATGCCGTCATTTTACGCCGGACTGCTTCACAAACGAGGGTCAATTCATAGCGGAATTTGCACAAAAGATGAACATGACGGCACATGCTAGTCGATGAGTTGAATCAACTCCACAGCAACTACATAAATTTATCCACTAACCGTTCAGAAACGTCCAGTTTCATTCTAAAAGTTGTAACTTCTTCCTGAGTCTCTCCATCAGTGTCGACTCCGGTTTGAACAATGTAAGGTTGAACACCGTTACTGACAATCCTCATTTTGGCTGCGTGAGATTCTCCAGCTTTGTTGTTGTTGTGCAACCAAAATGCGAGCTGTTAAAGCTCCGCCCTCTTCTGGAAAGGGGGCCGGGAGCAGCAGCTCATTTTCATTTAAAGGGACACAAACAAAAACGGCATGTTTTTGCTCACACCCAAATAGCGGCAAAGCTATAATAAATGATCTTTGGGGGATTTTGAGCTGAAACTTCACAGATACATTCTGGAGACACCAGAGACTTATATTACATATTGTAAAAGGAGCATAATAGGTCTCCTTTAACTGAACAGCACCAGGGCCTATAGAAGGAATGTCATTTTTTCTTGTGTACTGCTTGATTGGTTTGAACATTTAAGCCTGACTCAACATGAGCATCTTCAGGAGAGATCTGAGAGCTTAAGATAGTGTAGGGTCTAATTTGAGTTTCCAAGACAAGGTCATGAGTACCATTCCTGTTTCGGCTGTATGGAAACCTGAGGTTGTTATGGCAACGAGTCCCCAAAGACAGGCATACCTGGTATTTTCCTACCTATTAGCCCGGGAAGCCTCTCTCTCTCTGGCCCCCACAAGACCTCAGGAGGCAGTTGAACAGCATTGTGCTTCTAAAACCTCTTATGAACCAGACAAATAAATGTCATTTGCAAAACAAGCATGTTGTTGTGTCTGTCAAGGATTCCTCAATATGTTTTGTCTTTGGAAATTGCTTTCCAATGGTCCTAAAAATGCAAATTTGCAGAAATGGCTTCCTTTGTGCCTTTCTCAGTTTAATGTGGTACTTTTAAGAAATTATGTCCACATTATATATATATATATTTTTTTAATCCTCATGCCGCTTGTTTCCATATAATGAATGTTTATAGTTTGGGAAGCTAAAAAAAGGACCATAAAAGTGGTTCATCTGACTTGAATGCGCTATATTTCATTTTTCACTGATAAACTTCCCCTCGGTCAGCTGTCAAATCTTGAACAGGTGTCACATTTGGCTTTTATGAATCTGTGAAGGGTTTTTTTGCTGCACAAAAATTGTGCAGCAATAACAGATTTTATGATTTCCTATCCCCAAACAATTTGCATATTTTTTTGCCACTGATTTTCTTCCCTCAGACTTGAGGGCAAAAAACAAACAAAAACAAAGACAAAGAAAGAAAAAACAACAACTTCAGCCATTGGGAGTGAAGAAAATGAATTAGATCTCAGAGAAACATCATCAAATAAGAATTTTCGGCCTGTTTCTCACACAAAGCTTGACATATAGTTCACTAAAAATATGGACAGCTTTTATGGAGATTTCATGGTAATTTTTGCCGTTTAACTGACATGGTCATTATGAACTGTTTTTGTATAGAAAAGAGCTCTGTAAAAATGCTTAAAGGATTTGTTCACTTCAGAATTAAAATTTCCTGATAATTTACTCACGCCCATGTCATCCAAGTCTTTCTTTCTTCAGTTGAAAAAAAAAAAAAAGAAAGGTTTTTGAAGAAAACATTCCAGGATTTTTCTCCATATAGTGGACTTCAACAGTTACCAACAGGTTGAAGGTCCAAATGACAGTTTCAGTGCAGCTTCAAAGGGCTCTACACAATCCCAGACAAGGAATAAGGGTCTTAACTAACGAAACAATTGGTCATTTTCTAAAAAAAATGGCCGTTTGACTTTGCACGTTCGCTTTGTAAACACTCGGTACATACCTTTTCAACATGATTACGTAATCTGTGGCGCATTGCAGAGCAGTGCAAAATGAGCATTTGTGGTTAAAAAGTATATACATTTTTATTTTATTTTTGTTTAGAAAATTACCAATCGTTTTGCTAGATAAGACCCTTATTCCTTGTCTGAGAACGTGTAGAGAACTTTGAAGCTGCACTGAAACTGACATTTGGACCTTCAACCCATTGGTAACTGTTGAAGTCCACTATATGGAGAAAAATCCTGGAATGTTTTCCTCAAAAACCTTAATTTCTTTTCGACTGAAGAAAGAAAGACATAAACATATTGGATGACTTGGGTGTGAGTAAATTATCAGGAAATTTTAATTCTGAAGTGAACTAATCCTTTATGAAGTTCTCCTTTTGTGTTCAATGAAAAACACTACAGCTTTGGAACAACATGAGGATGAGTAAATAGTGGCAGAATGTCAATTTTTTTTGTGATGCCATCTATACAGCTCACTAAAGATGCTGAAGCTGAATGACATTAAATGGAAGCAGTACTCCTGAAGGTGTGAATATACTGACTCTGGCTTGACAGTGATGTTTGTCATAAGCACAGAGAAGCTTCATGCTTTGCTGAACACAGTTAACGTCTGGGAAACTTCTGGAAAATTCCTGTCACATGGCAGCGTGATGAAGATGAACTCAGCTGAAAGGCTGAATGCTTTAATGAGCACTACCAACCTGCTCAGTTATAGGCGGAAATAAATAGTCTCATCTAAAAATAGCTTACATTTCCCTAGCTAGCGTTTTACAAGTGAACAACATACAAGTGACTTTTCCAACATTTAATGATGTCGCTCCTCAGTTTCCTTCACTTATAGACTGTCATTGCCAGGTTCCTCTCAGGACTGTTAGGCTTACAGAAATCTTCCCAGATTCATTACGAGTGTCAGTATGCTTTTCTTTTCTCTGAGAATTCCCTCTGAAAGAACATGGCAAATCTTATTAGAAAGACCACTGAAAAAATACAATCTGTCTTCACTTGTTCAGCAAGCATGATGTGTCGCAAAAGAAAACCTCATCCTTGAATAATGAGCATCATCAAATTCCATTCAGTTGCATTTGACAATTTTTTACTTCACAATGAAGCATGAACAAGCCTTCAAGTGCTGAAAAACCAGTTAATTTCACACAGACAATGTTTAATTGGATATAATTTACACTGAACAAAATGGTGTAGGATTTCCTTTGAAACAAATAATTTCACAAATTACAAAGAAACGGCAAATAACACAATTAAACAAGACATTTTGAAGTAGAAAGACTAAAATGGCATTTTCTTAAACCATACTCCAATAATCTTTGTTTTATCTACAATTTCAAATGATATTTTTTTAGTTACGTGAGGGACGTTTTAGTGATTTAGCACAATGGCTGGGCAAATAAAAGACTAGATCATTCTAGATAATGGTATTGTTGCTGCAGATCAGTTGCTGACCCTTCACTAAGCCCCGCCTTAAAAACTGTAACTGTAACTCTACCTTAGCAACAGGGGTGGAGCTTTTTATACCTGGACTACACGATTTTAGCCCGAATCTGGCACGATCCGTTTGACGTAAGGTGTCGTAGGGATTCGTAAACGACAATGGACGTTGGGACGCAAGAATTGATCATTTCATCTCATATAGTGTGTCATAATATACGACAACCGAAACCGCGTCTTCGATAGTTCACAACGTCACTGCAGAAAGACTAGCATGTTGAATTTTTTGGGTGACGCTGACCAATCGGAGCACAGACGCTTTTTGTACACAACTTTCAAACATGGCGAAACGCAAGAGAGATGATGGTGCGGCTAGGTGGAATTACGAAATGGAGGAAAAGTTCGTGGAGCTGTGGCAACAGTACTCCTGCCTGTACGATGTCTCATCGAGGGACCACCACGACAGATTAAAGAAAGAAAAATGCTGGCGAACGATAGCGGAAGCCCTTCAGCAACCCGGTGAGTACTGAAATTAGCTGTAACTTATGGCAAGCTTTTACTACTGGCTAATAACAAAATATTTAATATGAAAAGAACGATATTTTACCTCAAGTTCTCTTTGGAGGATTGACAGCCCATACTGTCCTCTTCGAGCAAGCCAGGGACGTGTCCATGTTCGGGTTTTCTTTCTTTTTTGCGCTTTTCTAAACATAAGACAGCCAGTACAAAACACGTCGCTTCAGTCATTGTTTACGCTCTTGTTTCTCACGCGCGTCGTGACAACAAGCGACATTTGGTCGCGTAGCAATGTGTAGTCTGACATGTTTCAAGTCCAGGACACGACAAGATTTTTGGAGTCAAAATCGCGTAATCTGACACGCTATTGTAACAGACAAAAAAAATCGTGTAGTCTGAACCAGGCATTAGTCACAATGAATGCTATAGAGTTTCTGAAAATGTAACGTAAGGTTGAACATTTAATGTTTGATATTTATCAAAAAAAAATTAACAGTGGAGAAGTGCAAGGTTTCTGAAATAATAATAAAAAACAGTAAGTGAAATCAGGGTGCTTTCACACCTGCCTCATTCAGTTCGGTTGAATCGCACTAGAGTTTGTTGTCCCCCTTGGTGCAGTTCGTTTGGGCAAGTGTGAATGCAGCAGAAGGAAACACGGTGCATTAAGAGCCAGGGGGTGAAAACCTTTTGAATTTGAAGATCAATGAGTATTGTACTTAAAGGAGTACTTCACCCCTGGAAAGATGAATGTGTATTTAAAATTGGTCATTTATGTAGTAGAACTGTGAAATTATTTTTGAATTTGGAGCTTTCTAGACTGAGAAAAGGCAGAAAATGTATTTTTGACTAATGTGGATGAAAGACAACAACTCCCAGAATGCACTTGTTTCGCTGCCCTTGCGAGGCCACGCCCAAACCACGCCTATCGGTTACAATCGTGAGTTAGTTCATACATTTACAGCGAAATGGTGCTAAATTGACACACGGCCTAAGGCTGAAACAAATTCCTGCAAAATCATTTACAAGTAAACAGTGACATGGATATTCCGTATCATAGCAACAAAGCGTCTCAGCGGAAAAAAAACGCTGCGCTGCAGAAGCGCTCTCACGGCTCACAGCGCGCTCACAGACGGACGTTTTAAGCAGAGCGCCTAGCGTTTTCAGCTGGCTAATATGAGGGGTGACTTCAACAAAATGTGATGATTGATAAGCAAACTGAGAGGAGAACTAACGTGTATACGCACGCCAGCCGTCTGGCCAAAATCCCATAGTATTCAGGCGTCAGACGTCAGATATGAGACGTTAAACGTCACGGTCACGTGTTGGAGCTGCGCTCAAAGTGCGTGGCGGCGATGGCGGCGACGTAGTTGAGAAAGTATATTTTTTACTTTGCGTCTGGATAACGTACGTGTGGATAAACGTCTGGATAACGTACGTGTGGATAAACGCCTGGATAACGTACGTGTGGACTAGCGTCTGGATAATTTATGTGTGGATAACATTGATAATAATATTTTAGCTTTATTCTTATTTTGTCCAAAGGAAGCTTTAATTAAGGTGTAAATGTTCATAATTGTAGGAAGCATTACAAATCTGTCTCTCTGAATGAAGCTTGGCCATTCCTCCAGCCACCTCTGTTGCGCAAGCACCGCATTTGCTGACTTTTCTCCGTTTAAAGGACACACCGGCCATTCCAGCTGAACTAAAGCTTTCACCTCTTAATATGGAAAATAATAATAATAATAATAATAATAATAATAGGATAATAATAATAATAATAATAATAATAATAAAATAACAAGCCCAAAAATGCATATAAGTGGCCCTGGTAACACTGCAAGTGCGCGCTTGGCTTGAAGCAGCTAAACAAATAAAACAGCAGAGACGAGCTCAACGGTCAAACATGTTTTTGTTTTTGTTTTTTTGTTTTCGTTTTTTAAGCGCATGTTTACTTAGAAAAATAATGTAAAAGTGCTGCAATGGCATAAAAAAACATTAAGGTTAGCACAACGAAATAAACAAATATATTGCATGGTTATACACGCTCGTTTGAGATGTGTTGCATTAATTATTATTAGTAGGCCTAGACTTATTTATTTGTTCTCATGTGCTTGCATTCGATTTGTCTAATGCAATAAATTGAATTATTATATTTAAGCTTTAGTTATATTTTAGGTGATGTTGCTAGGTAAGTGAATTAAGAACAGTGCTCAGTCATAAAAAAATAAATAATGTTGTGTGTGCGTGAGGCGCCGACGCGATCACTTACATTTTCTTATAAAAGCGGGAAAAAATTAAAATACTCAGACATTTATGGTCACATTTATGTAACATTTCGAATCTGTGAAGGGTTAAATAGGCCTATTATTTCACAAGAAAAAAATGCCTGTAAAATAAAGAAAGCAAAAAGAATTTCCTTTCTGTGGACTTCTCAAAAATGAACCGAAACTCAAATAACTTACTTGTCGCAGTTTGTTCCTTTCATTTTGTTAATATGTTTATTATTTAGGTGAAATAAATCTCGCGCATAGGTTATTTATTCCTTTTATAGGATTTCTCCTTTCAGAAGCGCTGCTGCCCGATGATGATGAATCCTCATGTTCTGTTGTTTATTCTGCTATTTGTTCATGTAGGCTAAAACTAATTAAACCCCTGGGATTTTATTAATGGGTCACAGACACGTATTCATTGTAATTTCGTTTAATTCTAATTTTATTTGACCTTGTCGGTTAATGAAAAGATAATGATCTCGTCGGTTGAAAGTCAGGGGAGGAAACGAAATGGCATCGACAAGGCAACATTTAGTTTTCGTTTAGTTTAAGTTTTTTTTTTAACTAATTTTTTTTTTTTTTTCTTATATTCAGGTTTATTTCGATTAGCATAAATGTTTTAATAGCTAGTTTTATTTTTTCTTAGTTAACTATAATAACCCTGCCTGGGAAAAACATCCACAACTGCAGTACAGTCAATTTTCCAGCTGTTTAAGCCATGAATATTTACAAATTCACGAACGATTTATTGCCGTCTGGGACACAATCTCAGGCCGGGAGTCTCAGACTCATCGAAGCCAAATACAGTTATTGATGCTCGGGAAGCTAAGCAATTTCTTAACGATCAGCATTTCATCTGAAAGAGGTTCGCCTGAAAATGTTGTCCAATAGAGGGAGCCACAGGATAAGGAATATTTTAAGCTTATTTTCCTTATTTTTAAGCTTATACTTATACTTTTGAACTATAACCATTAAATTTCTTTAACCATGTTCTGACAATATAGTTTTACTGTACATTGACATATGAGAAATGCTTATCCCAAGAATAATTATTTTTATATGCTGTCTTAACTAATAGCCTATGACAGTTCGTTCTGCATGTGCATTTCTTTTTTCCGGTATATAGGCTATAGCTTACAATATTATAATTTCTATTAAAATACATGATTAAAGTGTTTGATAATAGGCCATAGCTTGCACTCTGAATTAATCTTTTAATTTCGAATTTGGTCTTTTAATTTAACTGTCTTTAATGCATCATGCATTTTTTTTTTTTTTTTGTTTGTTTGTTTTGTTTTGTTTTATAAAGGATTTCTATGGGGGACAAAACTCTGTAACAATATGTTTTACTTGGATAATGTTGTCATTATCTTAGCAGTAGTGTTTATGACAGGAGAAATGTGTTGATTAGTTGTCTCTGGTTGTCATTTTAGGACATTAAGCCCAGGCATTTTCAAGTTAAGCAATAGCACATCTTTTAATGTCAGTTGATTGGCTAATAGTGTATGTTAGGTCATGTTTTCGTCAACATATTTAAACAAAATTAGGAATGGAGAAATATTCAGCAATTTTGAGGTGCGTTAAATGTGTTTTCTTTTTCCTCAAAACAAAGCAAAAACACTAATTTACAGAACTTCAGACAATTTACAAAATAACAACTGGCAAAACTTACTTCAGACGTCACGGCGCAGACGTCACGTAGCTTCTCACACGGTTTCTCAGGCGAGAAGAGGGGCGACGGAAGTGTCACGCTTCTTATCACACGTCATTGGTCACGGCTTCTGCTCACGGCAAGGTACGCGACGATCGACACGACTGATTGCTTAGTTAGCATCGTAAATAGCGAAACGACACCTCATAGGCTAAAAACGCTCTGGTGGACACACGGCCTAAGCGTATTCGCCTAGAGGTAAGACTCGCTGATACTAGACTCTTATTTCTGATAACACAGTAGCCTATATGTAGTGTTGTAGGTAGCAGTGAAACTGCAAACTTAGCAAAGTAACGTTAGATAGACAATTACATATAAGTTGCATATAAGTTGACTGTTATCAAAGTAAAGCCACTGTTCTGTAAAACTGAGTTAGTCTATTTATCTATTTATGCTAACATTACCACAAAAGCCTGTTGCTGTATTGGCTGAGATGACTGCAGAGACCGATAAATTTGCGAGATGAACCACTGATGTAGTGCAGACTATAACAAAATAATGTTAATTACTGTAAGCTTAAAAATATAACTGTGACACCCACTTTTGATAAAATCTTTGATCTATGTCCGTGAGTAACCTCAAAAGCGCATATGTATGGGCGTGGCGGAAAAATGCCGAACTACTTGCTATTACTGGCTGTAGTTTTAAGCCTCTGGCCAAAAAAGCCTCCGATGACGCAAAATGACGATTTTTGCGTCATCGGAGGCTTTTTTACAGAATAAAAATGCACAAATTTCTCATCTCGGGCTGATATGAAGGGGGAAAGCATGGTAATTCGAAAATACTAGTGGTATTCTACTAATACAAAGCTTAATGCTAAATCCTGAAGTATCCCTTTAATTTGTCTTCTGGCAAACATTTAAGTGTCTTCTGTTGCTTCCGAAGGGCGGCACTAAATGAAAAAAAGAAAAGAAAAAAAGATGTATAAACAAAATAAGAAAAATTTGGACATCTTTATCCTGTTCAAAAGTTTTCACCCCCTGGCTCTTAATGCATCGTGTTTCCTTATGGAGCATCAGTGAATGTTTGAACCTTTTTTAATAGTTAAAATCATTCAGTCACTGCTGGAAAGGGTTCAAATATGCAAAAGATGCTTGAAAACGGATGAATCTGCAGGACCTGGAGGTATTTTCTGAAGAACAGAGCTCAGTTTAACTGCTCAGAACAAACAAGAGACTCATGAACAACCATCACAAAACATAAAAACAGTCATGGATCATCCAGGAAACCACACACAGTATTAAGAATCAAGGGTTCACAAACTTTTGAGCGGGTCGTTTTTATAAATTCAGCTATTATTTATTTTTTTCTTGTGGACCATATGTAAACATTTTTTCATGTAAAATATCTTACTCGGGACAATACTAAATAAAAAATAACATGCATATTGTATGATCCCTCTTATTTTGCTAAAATTATTCACATTTTCACAGATTCTGAAAGGGGATCACAGCACTGTATAAAGCAGTAGTGTCTGATTCTGAGTTAGCACATTAGTCACCATAGTTGAAAATCAAAGAGCGCCTCTTCATCTTTAAATGTTGTGTAATTGCGTTTCTCAGTGCAAGAATGCTGTCCCGACGAAGCGTTGATTCTGGCTCTAGCTGCATTATGACATTCACGTATGGTCTCGACACAGTTAGCTTACTAGACAGTGCTGGGTGATCCAGAGAGAGCACTTTTGAATTTGCCGCAATATTAACACGAATATAGTATATAATTTAACAGCGGGAACAACGGCTACATTGGTGTAGTGTTTGCGTGTGTCTCGGCAGTTACAAATAAAGCCCCAATAAGCTCATGGAGCTAACTTGTCAATCATTTTGATGGATGACTCTGAGAAAACTCCAATAAGAGGACAGTTGTACTCGCATGTGACTTGCATAAACACATTTTCAAATGTTGCCTTGTGAAAGCGAACCGAACCAAGAAGAAAATGCAACATTGTAATAAATTTTGTCCCTGTTTTGGAACAAAACAAACGATCCATAGGTGTGAAAACACACTAAATCGAATAGTTGCATTCTTTTACAACCCAATCACAAATCCCAATATTCAAGCCTCTACCTCTATCACATCATATATTTTATAGACCAACAACCATCAAATCAGCATTCAGAACTGTTATTGCTTGAAGAAATTGAATTCTGTATTTTATTTTGATCTGTGTGCAGTCGCTTAGGTCTAAATGACCTCAAATCATTTGAAACCACCATTTTATTTAGCAGAAATGCAGCAGAGCGTCTGAAGAAAGAACAATTTGGGAGTAATTGTACCAGATCTGGCAAACCTCATAGAATGTTGGAAACCTTTTATAGCAATAAATGGGATACAATAAATTTTCCAATTGCCCATTATGGTCGTACAATGTCCAATGAGAGATTTGATGAAGGTTGTTTCAAATGTGGGAATAACCTCTTTATCAAGCGTATTCACTGAACTGGCTCACACTGAGGTGATGCATGTTTGGGGTGAATGCATGTGTGTTTTATTATTTCTTTTCCTATTTTTATGATAATTGGCAGAGATTTCTTCTTTAGAATTTGATACTGGAGCCCGACTCAATGCAGGTGAGGAGAATCTCTTCTTTTTCTTTATCGATTTATGTCTGCTAAATGGATTGATCCTGACATTTATGATGGCATTTAGCATCATAAAAGCTCAATTCCCTGGAAACACACATAATGTTCTGGAAGCTCTTCTTTTTAAAACATATTTGAATAGACTTTTGCATTCATTTCAACCCATCATATCAGCTAAATGTGGTATTTATAAAGCAGCTATTTCAGCTAATGAAGTCTGTAGTTAATGGATTTTGCAAAATAGTAATTATTTACATTTTTGTGTGATATTTATTTTAAATTATGCAAAACTCAGTGAGGCAGGTGGCATACGGTCATAAATATTCCCTCTAAATCAGACTCGTTCGCTCCAGTCATTAAAATGTTTTAGTCCCCAGTACTGTGTCCCCAAACTCTCTCTGCATCTGGTTCTAGATGGATGGATTGATGGATAGTTGGGTTTTGTGGGCTGATGATGTAGTGATGATGATGTAGATTCCTGTCAGCTGTTTCTGAAGGCTTGTCCCACAGATATCAGGCTTGTTGAGTGCTTATCAGGCGTCCATCAGTCCTGTCCCGCTGATCTCTCCGACTCATCAGCCAGAAAACTACAGGACAAACAATAAATCAGTAACTTATCCCAGTTTAGTGCAATTATTTTCAGCTTAATTTGGAACTGGTGTTAATTAGTGCATTGGTCATTATAATGCACTATCAAAAAAATTCAATCCTATTGATTTTTATGTTGATTGTTGCGAGTTACAGGTTGCTTTACATCACTGCTTTACATTACCCAGTCATATTTTAAAATATGGCACCTTTAAAAGCTGGACATCCTGATTTATTTGCATACATGTAAAACAATATATATCAAATCTTAATTGCTTGATTTTTTTTTTGTTGCAAAATGTAACTATACTAATCATACTAATGTATGATGAGGCATGAATATATTAAGATATTATAAACATTAACATCATGATTTGAAATGTGAAAAGCTTTATACAAATAAAATCCTTGACTTGACTGCAGGAAAAACTTGTGCCTTGATTGGACATGTTGTGTAAATAATGTTGTTTACATGAATTTCTGCTGTTTTGAAGTTTACTTTGACACTACTGGAACTATGGTTAAAGGTGTTTTTAATGATTTCATGACAGTGGAAAAGACTATGTGAACATAGCCTTTCAGTGCAGTGCAGTGGTTTGTTGTGAATATCAGTTTCAGGAAATTTAATAACCAGCCTTACATTATTAGCTTCATTTAATTTATCCATAGTTGAATGAAACTTCTTGATACCAGGTGTTTTTCCCCCTGCAATTTCCCAGAGGCCCAGCACAGACTAACATAATCATTTTACTGTTAATCTTGTCACTGGAAGTGTTCTCCCAGCATGTATTTCATTTAATAGATAAACACTGCCATTTTCTTTTTTATGATGAGATGAGTGATTTGATGTAATAAGATGTTCTTTTCTAAACCACACTGCTCAGAATGACTCTTTCATCAATAACTGTTGGTCCACACAATTGATTTCAACTTTGAGCAATTTTCTTCTTCTGTGTAGCACAAATAACACATCACCCCAGCTCAGAAAAACAGCTTTAAGGTTGGTTTGATGATTTTAGCTGGGTTAAGCTGGCCAAGTTGATATTCCAGGCTGGTACATAACCCTGTAAACCTTTAGACCATAAAAAAAAAAAAAAAAAATAATAATAATAATAAATAAATAAATACAACCAATGTGACAAGAACTGACAATGAACTGAAAGAAACACAGGGCTTAAATACACAGGTGAACAAATCAACAAAATTAAAGGTGCCCTAGAATTAAAAATTTAATTTACCTCGGCATAGTTGAATAACAAGAGTTCAGTACATGGAAAAGACATACAGTGAGTCTCAAACTCCATTGTTTCCTCCTTCTTGTATAAATCTCATTTGTTTAAAAGATCTCCAAAGAACAGGCGAATCTCAACATAACACCGACTGTTACGTAACAGTCGGGGTGTACGCCCCCAATATTTGCATATGCCAGCCCATGTTCCCAACATTATGAAAGGCATTAGACAAGGGCAGCCAGTATTAACGTCTGGATCTGTGCACAGCTGAATCGTCAGACTTTATGCAGGTAAGCAAACAAGGACAATAGCGAAAAATGGCAGATGGAGCAATAATAACTGACATGATCCATGATATCATGATATTTTTAGTGATATTTATAAATTGTCTTTCTAAATGTTTCGTTAGCATGTTGCCAATGTACTGTTAAATGTGGTTAAAAATGAAAATAGCGACGGCTCTTGTCTCCGTGAATACAGTAAGAAACGATGGTAACCATCGTTTCTTACTGTATTCACGGAGACAAGAGCCACTTGCAGTCTGTATAATGCACAAACACAACTTCATTCTTTACAAATCTCTCCAACAGTGTAGCATTAGCCGTTAGCCACGGAGCACAGCCTCAAATTCATTCAGAATCAAATGAAAACAATATAACAGTATACAATACTCACATAAACCGACGCATGCATGCCGCATGCATGACGAACACTTTGTAAAGATCCATTTGAGGGTTATATTAGCTGTGTAAACATTGTTTAGGCACTGTTTAAGGCAAGCGCGAGCTCCGTGGGCGGACAACACAAGATTTAAAGGGGCTGCACAGCATAAATCGGCTCATATTTAATGATGCCCCAAAATAGGCAGTTAAAAAAATTAATTAAAAAAAATCTATGGGGTATTTTGAGCTGAAACTTCACAGACACATTCAGGGGACACCTTAGACTTATATTACATCTTGTAAAAAAATGTTCGATGGCACCTTTAACAACATATGTGACACATAACCAAATCAGTGTGAAACCATAGCAACTGAAAACAGGGACACAGAACTAAAACACACAGCAAACCCACCCTAAACAGAAAAATGCCTTACATTTATAAATCTCTATTTTCATGTAACCAGCTACAGTAAATTAGCACCTGGTTGTTTGGGGACTCGGTCACAGGAAATAATGAATCATTGGGTGCAGTGGTTAACAACAAAACCTGTTTATTTTGCACTGACATCACAGTCTCACAGTCTCACCCATGTAAGTGAGAATAACAGGTGTCCGAGCAGTCCAGGTGCGAGTCTCCTGTAAAAGTAAACCACAATGAAACAACAAGTTTCCGATGTTCCACCCATATTACTCATTTTATGAGGTTATATATTATAGGTCAACTCTATTCCACCATAATTATAACATCTGTTAGCTAAAACGCATATTTTAAAGCATGATGGTTTTATCACTCTAGCATCTTTGAAGTGGCTGAAGGCAGTAGGCGTTAATTGCTCATTAAAGTACTTGTTCCCTCATGAAATATAGATGCAATTTTGTGTCAGGCTTTTATCTGTGAGTTAATAGAATTTAAATTCCCTGTCATTAAGGCCCTGAATTTCTCACTGCAAAGATGGACGATTTCAATCTCACATTCAATTTAATCGAAAACCCCCCTGCGGAAAGGCTTATATCATCAGTTTTGAGCTGTGGAGTGCAGGGAAAAAAAGGGTTAATGCAAATAATAAATGTATTATTATATAAGCATAACATATATGGTCATATAATCTTGCATTAAAACAGCAATACAAACTTTCAAAAGAGCAGGAAAATGCAATAAAACATTGTCAATGATACAATGTGAAAATTCAAGAGATATCCAAGAACAAAACACTCAAATTATGTGTATTGTTGGCTTTGTGCATTGTAATATTATTATATTTTTTACTTATTTATTTGAGTACAATACATAATTTTGGTATCATGTTGGGTTACCACTTGATGCCTGATAAAATATGGGTCCTGAAGTAAAAAAAAAAAAAAAGTTGTTGAGAACCAGTGATATATCTGGAACGTGTACATTTACTTATTCTATTACTGCTAAATATGATGTCACTGAGATTACATCACTGAAAGTTTAAGTCACGCATCCGTGCTGCTCCAGTTTTGGGTGGTTAAAATGATGACTCTGAGAGTATTTTGCCTGTTTTTTGCACATCACCTCATTCTGCCACTTCATGAGGAATTATTCCACACAGGTTCCTTCTATTCTCAGCCAGAAGGATGTAGTGCTGTGTTTTTATTCACATACTCCTTATTTATTACATGTCTAGGAGTGCAAATAATTTGGCGTATTATTCACAAATCTGTTCAAAGCTTCACACAGCAGTGTACAAAAATCACCCACCATATGGAGACTGTCTTAAAATAGGCATTGACTGTAAAAATATGTTCCCAAAGGAGCATGGGAACAGGTGAATGAAAAAACTGCCAGGCGTTAAGAACAAGCTTTAAAATAACGCAATATGTCTGAAAATGGTCTGTTTTTTACATTGTGTTTTAACCAGGTGTGACTTGGTAAAGCTTTTCCATGTAAATCAGTGATTTTGTGACAGGACAGATAAATAAATAGAAATGTTTCATGTTTTTTCATGAACATACTGGAAATATGCAAGTATAGTGAAACTATGGGAATAATATATTATTATATAATTGTTATTCACATACTTTTACTATACTTACTAATATATGTTAATGTTTGATCAAAAATACAGTAAAAACAGTGAAATATTATTACACTTTAAAATAATTGTTTTCTAGTTGAATAAATTTAAATATAATTTATTCCTGTGATCAAAGTTGAATTTTCAGCATCATTACTCCAGTCTTCAGTGTCACATGATCCTTCAGAAATCATTCTAATATGATGATTTGATACTCAATAAACATGTATTATTAATATTAATGTTGAAAACAGTCATGCTGCCTAATATTTTTTTGGAAACTGTGATACAATATTTTTTTTCCCAGGACTAACTGATGAATAAATGTAAAAAAATAACTCATCTGTGGCTCTTTTTATTTGTATTCTGAGATGCTGATTGGTGTGTGATCAATTTTAGATGAGTGTTCCCACTTCAAGTATAGAGAAGTGTGTTATTTCAGTGTATGTAATGATGAGCTGAGTGAATCCTATTGAGCAGTAGTGCCTTCTGAATAACTGTATTGTGCAAAGTGTGCTTCGTGAGGTTATTTTTGTGATGATTGTGATGGAAATGTTTAGAAAATTGGAGTATATGTGTAATTGTGTAATATATGTGAATTGTTACGGTATGCTGGTGTAGAGAGGAGGCAGATCACGGATTTCCACAATCATACAATACCTTAATGAACACAAAGGCAGAGTACATCCAACATACGCTAACACAAACAGAGAACGGACCAGGAGTGCAGGGAGTGAGTGCAATATATGGGAGTGCTGACAATAGAGTCCAGGTGCAGGTGATCCGTGATGATGGGGAGCTGACGAGGGAAGTGAGTGCAGGTGACGAAACAGGAGGATCATGGGAAATAGAGTCCAGGGAAACACGGGATCTGTGACATTACCCCCCCCCTCCCGGTAGGCGCGTCCTCGCGCCGTAGATGTAACAACCGGGAGGGGGGCGGGCGCCCTGGAGACCTCAAGCTGGTGCAGGGGGAGGAGCAGACTGGAGTGGAGGTCTCCAGGGCAGGTTCAAAAGCCATGGCGGGTCAGGGGCTGAAGGCAGCCATGGCGGGTCAGGGGCTGAAGGCAGCCATGGCGGGTCAGGGGCTAAAGGCAGCCATGGCGGGTCAGGGGCTGAAGGCAGCCATGGCGGGTCAGGGGCTGAAGGCAGCCATGGCGGGTCAGGTGCAGCGGGCAGACATGGCGGGTCAGGTGCAGCGGGCAGACATGGCAGGTCAGGTGCAGCGGGCAGACATGGCGGGTCAGGTGCAGCGGGCAGACATGGGGGGTCTGGTGCAGCGGGCTGCCATGGCGGGTCAGGGGCCGAAGGCTTCATGCCGTCGTGCCCAGGCGGCGCTGAAGGACCGGCGGGAGATGGCGGAACCAGCGGCTCCGCCGACCGAAGCGCAGCCGGGGCTCCAGAAGGCCGCAGTAGGAGACAGGCGACAGACAACAAAGTGAACACTGGGGGGAGTGAGGAGGCCAACTGGAGCTGAGGGACGGAGCGAAGACGGAGGAGTGCAGTCCAGAAGTGAGGGCAGGCTGACGAGGGACCAAGGTGTGAACGGGGGCAGGATGGAGACTGGTGACACTAGTGGACTGATGGACAACGGTGGAGCAGAGGGAGGTTGGAGCCGGGGTGAAGGTAATCGCCCAGAGGCCCGAGGTGGAGATCTGGGCGAGGGGGCTTGAGGTGGAGGTGCAGTGAAGACACAAATGGACGGAGGTGGGAGAGGGAGGCAGGGAGGGAAAACAGTCTTAGGGCTGTATGTTACAACAACAAAGTCCATAATAGGAGCAGCTAGCTCGGCGGCGGCTGGAGCTGGGGGCTCGGCGGCGGCTGGAGCTGGGGGCTCGGCGGCGGCTGGAGCTGAGGGCTCGGCGGCGGCTGGAGCTGAGGGCTCGGCGGCGGAGACTGGCGCTGCTTGCTCGGCGGCGGAGACTGGCGCTGCTTGCTCGGCGGCGGAGACTGGCGCAGCTTGCTCGGCGGCGGAGACTGGCGCAGCTTGCTCGGCGGCGGAGACTGGCGCAGCTTGCTCGGCGGCGGAGACTGGCGCAGCTTGCTCGGCGGCGGAGACTGGAGAACTTGGCTCGGCGGAGACTGGAGATACGGGCTCGGACCAGAAGTCAATTAACCAGACCGCATCATCTGGCGGTTTGCACTGGGTTGGAGCGGTAGGCTCGGAAAGGGCTGGAGCGGGCTCTGGAGAGACTGGAGCGGGCTCTGGAGAGACTGGAGCGGGCTCTGGAGAGACTGGAGCGGGCTCTGGAGAGACTGGAGTGGCTTGCTTCCTCCTCCTCCGCTTACGGGACCCAGTGGAGGAGTGTGGGTTCCGTGTGGGGCAGGCAGGGCGTTTGCTGGAGGGGTATGCGGAGGAAGAAGGTGGCTGACTGACTGGCCCGGCCAACCATGTTTCTGGATGGACTAGAGACAGACACCCATCCTGAACCCAATCAACAACAAATTTGGAGTTGTTTAACCACAAAATGGAATTTATGGAGAAACGATAATCGGGTTCACCAAAACGGATGGTGTCATCGTCTAGTCCATCCAGAAACAGGGAGATCAAACGTGCTTCAGGCCAGTCGGACAAAAAAGCGAGCTCAACAAACTCCTCCACATACCTTTCCAGCGAACGACCCACCTGTAGAAGCCCGATGAGGCGTTCGCCAGCAGTCAGAGGAGTGCTAGGTGAGGGAGAAGTTGGAGCCTGGGAGCCGATGAAAGTCTCCATTTTTTTTTTTTTTTTGTGGAAAATCCAGTCGTTTTTTGGGTCTGTTCTTCTGTTACGGTATGCTGGTGTAGAGAGGAGGCAGATCACGGATTTCCACAATCATACAATACTTTAATGAACACAAAGGCAGAGTACATCCAACATACGCTAACACAAACAGAGAACGGACCAGGAGTGCAGGGAGTGAGTGCAATATATGGGAGTGCTGACAATAGAGTCCAGGTGCAGGTGATCCGTGATGATGGGGAGCTGACGAGGGAAGTGAGTGCAGGTGACGAAACAGGAGGATCATGGGAAATAGAGTCCAGGGAAACACGGGATCTGTGACATGAATATATGGAGTAATTGGAGTAAAATTTTTATTTTTTTGAAAAGAAATTAAAGAAATGAATACTTTTATTCAGCAAGGATGCATTAAATCAATCAAAAGTGGCAGTAAAGACATTTATAATGTTACAAAAGATTAGATTTCAGATAAACACTGTTCTTTTGAACTTTCTATTCATCAAATAATCCTGAAAAAAAATATTGTACACAAATATTTTGTACAATTGTACACATTAAAATTCATTATCTGAATTTCAGCTCCAGATCTTCCTCAGCACTTGATACACAGTGATACAAACAGTAACGATGGCGTCGGTTTTACTGTATCAATTCCAAACGCAAGTCTCATCGTTTGGAAGTGCATCAAAGTGGATTTGCTTTCGCAGAGCAGAAAACAGCATCTTCTCAACATGTCGACAACACAAACCAAACTTTTCCAGTCTCAGCTACAACTACAGTGTTTTAGGGCGGGGGAAAGTACACAATGTTTGTGGGCAGCCAATGAAAACCATAGGCTGGCATTATCTAAATATGTTATAAACCTAAGTAGGTTCGTGCAGGAAGTGAGGCTGGAATCACAGACAACTAGTTTCAGGCAGAGATCTCGCGATAATAAAATGTGACGAGCTGAAAAGCTGTCTCAAGATATCGTCATGGTGGAGCGTGAGGGTGAAATTAGCTTAGAATATGCCACCGTTACGTTTACATTAGACTACATTACTGTGCCCACCGTGGCACCACCTCTGCTCTTGTTTTGCTTTTGTATAGTAATAAAAAACATTTAATACAGTTGGATAATGGTCTTTCAATGCATATGATAATTCATACTCAGAAAATAGAACTGAAATGACATTCATTAAATGATGATTAGTTAAAAATTTCAAAATGCACCTGCAGACTATTTTTCTAGTCATGAATTTTTTCATTGAGGATTTCTTAAAAATACTGTGCAAAAATCTTCTGTGTCTCGTCTCGTCACACCCCTTGTAAAAATTATAATTTCACACAGTTACACTTATACCAAAATTGTTTTAAACAGAAAAAAAAAATGTGAGATCATGTGCTCTGAAAACTCCCAAACATGGCAATGAAAAAAAAACAAAACAAAAGAAAGTATCATGGACACAAATTAATAATTTGTTCTCATGACTTAAAGGGTTAGTTCACCCAAAAATGAAAATTCTGTCATTTATTACTCACCCTCATGTCGTTCCAAACCTGTAAGACACAATTTAAGACACAAACTAAGATATTTTTGTTGAAATCCGATGGCTCAGTGAGGCCTGCATAGCCAGCAATGACATTTCCTCTTTCAAGATCCATTAAAGGTGCCCTAGAATCAGTTTTTACAAGATGTAATATAAGTCTAAGGTGTCCCCTGAATGTGTCTGTGAAGTTTCAGCTTAAAATACCCCATAGATTTTTTTTAATTCATTTTTTTAACTGCCTATTTTGGGGCATCATTAACTATGCACCGATTTAGCACGCGGCCCCTTTAAATCTCTCACTCCCTGCCCCCCTCGAGCTCTCGACTATAATACAGTGCATTTACAAAGTTCACACAGCTAATATAACCCTCAAATGGATCTTTACAAGATGTTCGTCATGTATACTGCATGCATGTGTCGGATCATGTGAGTATTGTATTTATTTGGATGTTTACATTTGATTCTGAATGAGTTTGATGGTGCTCCGTGGCTAAAGCTAACATTACACACTGTTGGAGAGATTTATAAAGAATGAAGTTATGTTTGTGCATTATACAGACTGCAAGTGTTAAAAAATGAAAATAGCGACGACTCTCTTGTCTCCGTGAATACAGTAAGAAACGATGGTAACTTTATCCACATTTAACAGTACATTAGCAACATGCTAATGAAACATTTAGAAAAACAATTTACAAATATCACTAAAAATATCATGATATCATGGATCATGTCAGTTATTATTGCTCCATCTGCCATTTTTCGCTATTGTTCTTGCTTGCTTACCTAGTCTGATGATTCAGCTGTGCACAGATCCAGACATTAATACTGGCTGCCATTGTGTAATGCCTTGAACATGAGCTGGCATATGCACATATTGGGGTCATACATATTAATGATCCCGACTGTTACGTAACAGTCGGTGTTATGTTGAGATTCGCCTGTTTTTCTGAGGTCTTTTAAACAAATGAGATTTACATAAGAAGGAGGAAGCAATGGAGTTTGAAACTCAATGTATGTCTTTTCCATGTACTGAACTCTTGTTATTCAACTATGCCAAGATAAATTCAATTTCTGATTCTAGGGCACCTTTAATGTACTAAAAACATATTTAAATCAACTTCAGGAAGCTTCGGAGCGTTATGAATCTTTTGTGTCAAATCAGCGGTTCGGAGCTCCAAAGTCACGTGATTTCAGCAGTTTGGTGGTTTGACACGCGATCCGGAACATGATTCGACACAAAAGCTTCCTGAAGCAGTGTTTTGAAATCGGCCATCACTAAATAAGTCATTATTTTGGGTTTTTTTGGTGCACCAAAAATATTCTCGTCGCTTTATAATATTAATATTGAACCACTGTACTCACATGAACTGATTTAAATATGTTTTTAGTACATTAATGGATCTTGAGAGAGGAAATGTCATTGCTCCCTATGCAGGCCTCACAGAGCCATCGGATTTTAACAAAAATATCTTAATTTGTGTTCTGAAGATGAACGAAGGTCTTATGGGTGTGGAATAACATGAGGGTAAGTAATAAATGACAGAATTTTCATTTTTCGGTGAACTAACCCTTTAATTATTTGTGGCCATGTTTGATTAATTTGTTCATTTGTAAAACTTGAATCTCTGTGCTGGGCATATAAATTCCCAGTAATTTGTGGCCACATTTTATTATTTCTTTTTTATGTAAATGTGACCATGTTGTACTAATTTGTTCCCTTGATTTAATTTAGTTAAATTAGAAACAATTTATTTATTTATTTATTTCTGCATGCTACGTGCTGGCCCAATGAAAGAGCAAATGAAAAGCAAAATAATAATAAAAATAATAATAAAATTAGAATTTTATTATATTTAATGCTCAATAAACTTTGCATTAATAATTTAACAATTATATATATATATATATATATATTTTTTTTTTTTTTTATCTCTGTGCTGTCTCCTGCTTTTAATGAAGGCAGGGTTGATTTGTAGATGTAAATGAGCAGTATGAATATTGGAGCCGTTTGTTTTTCTTTTTAGATTTTTAAACAAATCTCTATTGCTTTGAGCTGTAACTGTAACAGGGCACAGTACAGTAGTTGTGTTTTCTTCTCTTAGTCTCTCAGGGGTTGTGTTGTGTTGTATAGAGTGTAGGTAGCCGTCAGGAGCGGTTAGCTTGATGTTCATTCACTACAGACAAGAACAGAGACAAACCAGCGGGGTGTTAATGTGGACACTACAGTGTTTACATGCGTATGATAGAAAGCAAAAATTATCCTATTTGTACAGTATGAATGTGATTGCATTAGATCGTATAAAGGTGTAATAGCCTAAGAATTTTTTAATGCAAATTCAGTGTGATCTTAGTATGAACTGTCAACAGTTGTCTCCTGAGCTATTAAAAAGAAACATCTGAGCAATATAATTGTCCAGCATTAACCAGCACAAATCAATCTAGACCTGTATGGAATATAACGTTAGTCTGCTGTTTCTAACAGGTCATGATTGCAGTAATCTGTAATCATGGCAGATTGTGAAGAAGAGCGTTTTACCTCCAATCAGATGAAATGTTCCTCATCCCAGCCCAGTTTATTACCCTCATAGAGCTCAGTAGTTAGATATTATCTACATAATATCACATCGTTGTTGTCTTATTTTTAAGAATATTGTCATTTAAGTCTATGAGTATCTGTGTGGATTGCTTAGGAAAGTGAGGCAGTGAATGGACCTTTGCTTTTACAGCGGTGATACGTTTGGTGCAGCACTGGAGCCACTGCTTAGAATTGCAAATCCATGAACACGTCCACATCCATGACAGGATTTACTGGCTCCGTCTACAGCATGACACTGGGTTCCAGAGCACACACACTTCATTCAAACACTACAGTCTGATGTTCTTATTCAACATGTCTCACTCTATGGTTTAATTTTAGTAATATTTTGATAAATTAATTGACATTTCAGTTTATGTTTTAAAGGTTTTAATTACAGTTTAGTGTCTATTTTATAAAACACATTTCTTTTCTTTTACAGTTTTTGTTGTAGAGATGATAGTCAAAGGGATAGTTCACGCAAAAATGAAAATGATGACATCTTAAGAAGATATTTTGAGAATTTTTTTTTTTACCTTTCCATACAATGGAAGTCAACAAAACTGTTTACCAACATTCTTCAAAATATCTTCTTTTGTCTTCCATAGACAGAAAAGAAAGAAAGAAAAAAAAAGAAATGCACTTAAGTATATTGAATGTGCACTTTTAAATCTTAAAAAAGTTTTTAAACATTTAAAAAAAAAAAACTGTACTTGCAGATAATATATTTACCACTTACGTGTTCTAAAGAGAGCACACTTTAATGAATAAGTGCACTTTTAAAAAGTGATCATCTTTATCTTTTAATAATCTTTTAGCTGTGCTTTAAAGAAGTACACTTATTTTGATGCATTGACTAAAGCACATTACATTCAGTTTGCACTTAAATATATTCTTTTAAAGTGTATCATTTCCATAATGAGTAAAAAGTGTACTCATTTTTCACAAGAGGAAGAAAGAAAGTCATATAGTTTGGAGTGACGTGAGGGTGAGTAAATGATGACAGAATTTTAATTTTAGGTTGAACTTTCCATTTAATGGTTCAGTTGAGGATTCAACAGAACATGGCCAAAATATCTTTTATGCAAGAAGCTATAACTGCACACAGTATTGAACATGGTTCAGCTCCTTTGAATTCCACCAGATTCATCATTCCGGAATCCACCTGAGATTTTGTTTTTCACCTGTCAATGAAATATGTATGAAACTTATATCAGCCTACTGTATCTGACTCTTGTAGAGGCAATCCTTGACTAGAGATGCACCGTTCAACTGACCATCAATCTGAACCGGACAGTTTTTGCTTCAAGCACATGATCAGCAACTGTTTTTTTTTTGTTTTGTTTTTTTTGTTTTGTTTTTTGGCCGATCTCTGTTCCGGATTTGCACACAAACTGCATTGCAATCGCTTCACAAAATGTCATTTGTGTGGAAATATTACAAAGTCTGTAAACAGGATGTAACACAGGCCAGAGACGGGACATGTTGAATACGGACACAAAGAGGAGAGGAGAGCACAGACATACAAATACTGTGCAGGTGTTGTGCCCATTTTTGACTCCCTGCCAAATTATTACCCCCCGTAATTATATTGGAAGAAAAATATAGGGCTGTGTGATTAATCATAATTGATTTTTCGATTTTGATTTTGGCTTCCAACGATTATGAAAACAATATAATTGATGTAAAATGATTATTGTGTTGCTGCCGCATTCCACCCGGCGCTCCATCCAAATCTTTCACAGCGGTGCGCTTTCGTTCCTCCCTAATCCAAACTTAACATCCAAATTGGCTGAATAAGTGAGTGTTGTAAAACGCAGTCTACTGCAAACTGCGGGATGTGCTTGATATTAAACAGTGTCATTAAAAGCTCATTAAGCCGCTAAAGAGATACAGTTCCCTAGGCGGCTTTTTGTGCATAACACAAAGAAAACGCATGTGTAACAGTTTATTGGAGCCGTGCAGCTCTTAAAGTGACGGCAGCCTTTTAAATCTGGAGCAGCCATTAATGTTAATCAAACAACAAAAGACAAAGATAAAATCACTCACTGCTCTTGAATTGAATAAGAATTAGTCTGTATTTAATGTGAACAGCAGTGTTACTTTACATTTGATTACTTTATTCAATATGTGTTGTAGACTATTACTTGATTACCTGAAAAACACTGTTTATTTAATTTGTATTTTTGGCCATTTGTACATTTAATGTGTCTGGTTTCCGGTCCCATGTCCGCTTCCAGTTATTTTTAGCTGTACAAAACAGCTTGTTATGCTGCTTGATATTGCAAAATGGTATTTCTTACCATATAATTTTAATATATTGTCTTATAAACGCTGGTTTGTAGTGCAAACAGTTTTACAGTTCACTGCACTTTGATATTCTTCTCGTTATTTCCCTATAGCAGCTGATATATCAGAAGTCTCACACATTCACAGGAAACTCCTTATAATTCCACTTTGAAAATAAGGTGGATATTGCTGCTGTTCCATAAGCACCACCTACTGTCAGAGAATGAATTTGCATTTTCATTCAGTCCAGCTGTTTTTGTTTTGTGCAGGTGTGTTTAATGTAGAATAATTTAACAAAGCTAAAGTCAGACCATTCTGTTTTTGCTCTAAATATTGTCAAAAACAATTGCTCATGTGTGTAGCAACTTTGTTTGGATCTTGATTAAATTATATATATATATATATATATATATATATATATATATATATATATATATATATACATACATACATACATACATACATACAGTACAGTCCAAAAGTTTGGAACCACTAAGATTTTTAATGTTTTTAAAAGAAGTTTTGTCTGCTCACCAAGGCTACATTTATTTAATTAAAAATACAGTAAAAAACAGTAATATTGTGAAATATTATTACAATTTAAAATAACTGTGTACTATTTAAATATATTTGACAAAGTAATTTATTCCTGTGATGCAAAGCTGAATTTTCAGCATTGTTACTCCAGTCTTCAGTGTCACATGATCCTTCAGAAATCATTCTAATATGCTGATTTGCTGCTCAATAAACATTTATGATTATTTTCAATGTTGAAAACAGTTGTGTACTTTTTTTTTCAGGATTCCTTGATGAATAGAAAGTTCAAAAGAACAGCATTTATCTGAAATACAAAGCTTCTGTAGCATTATACACTACCGTTCAAAAGTTTGGGGTCAGTAAGAATTTTTATTTTTATTTTTTTGAAAAGAAATTAAAGAAATGAATACTTTTATTCAGCAAGGATGCATTAAATCAATCAAAAGTGGCAGTAAAGACATTTATAATGTTACAAAAGAATAGATTTCAGATAAACACTGTTCTTTTGAACTTTCTATTCATCAAATAATCCTGAAAAAAAATATTGTACACAAATATTTTGTACATCTGTGCACATTAAATGTTTCTTGAGCAGCAGATCAGCATATTAGAATGATTTCTGAAGGATCATGTGACACTGAAGACTGGAGTAATGATGCTGAAAATTCAGCTTTGATCACAGGAATAAATTACTTTGTGAAATATATTCAAATAGAAAACAGTTATTTTAAATTGTAATAATATTTCACAATATTACTGTTTTTTACTGTATTTTTAATTAAATAAATGTAGCCTTGGTGAGCAGACGAAACTTCTTTTAAAAACATTAAAAATCTTAGTGGTTCCAAACTTTTGGACTGTACTGTATATGACTGTAATGACATCACACCAGAGGTCTGTTATTCTATATACTGATTGGCTAAGTGTAAATGACAGTTGTCATGAATCTTTATGACCACATCAATGGCAGCATAACATCTGCTGCTCACCCATGACCTCAAAATGGAAAGATTCGACTCAATTCATGGAAAAGGCTGTATGTGTGAAAGCACCTATTAATAAACGGAGAAACATGTCATATTGTATAATGCTGCTGTACTTTTGCTTGTAAATATTGCAGCCTTTTATTACAAAAATATACTGTTTGTTTAGATGTCATCAGGTGGAGTCCGAATTGCCACGGCCTCACCTTTCATGTCTAAAATAGACTCTATAGACCCGGGGGATCTGGTACTCAGTGCGCTGTGAACTTTTATTGTTTCCTTGGAAACTGAGTTGGCTTGTCAGTTTCCCTCCCTGCACGTGCTTTATGTATTTATTCACCACACTGTCACCCACCAAACATGCAGTGTGAAAGAGTCTATTCAGAGAAACCCCCCGCTGCCGTCTCTCGATATGACTGCGTGTAAGACACAAGCTATAATTACCCAGCTTTACTGTTACAGCAGAACCCACACTCTCTGTTCGTCCTGTGAAAGCTGGCTGATTGTGCGCTCCATCCAGCTTCAGACACAACAGGGTCATTCAGTCACTGCTGGCCTGTGTGAGTGAGAAATCATCACATTATACATATTAGCAGGTTTTTTTAATAGAACTGTCAAATGATAATTTAGTTCATTCATTAAATTCAAATAAAATATGTATGAACACTTCTGTTCAGAAGCTTTGGGTCAGTACGTTTTTTTGTCTGTTTTTGTCTCAAAAAAGGCTGCATTTATTTAAACAAAAATACAGTAAATACAGTAATATTGTGAAATATTATTATAATTTAAAATAACAGTTTTCTCTTTGAATATATTTTAAAGTGTAATTTATTCCTGTGATCAAAGCTGCATTTTCAGCTTCATTACTCCAGTCTTCAGTGTCACATGATCCTTCAGAAATCATTCTAATATGCTGATTTGTTGCTTGAGAAACAATTCTGAATATTATCAATGTTGAAAACAGTTGTGCTGCTTCATATTCTTGCAGAAACTGATACTTTTTTTTCTTTGTAGAAAGTAGAAAGTTCAAAAGAACAGCATTTATTTGAAATAGAAATATTTTGTAACATTATAAATGTCTTTACTGTCACTTTTGATTCATTTAATGCATCATTGCTGAATAAAAGTTGTAAAAAAAAAAAAAAAAAAAACTTTTGAAAGGTAGTGTGTATATATAGATTGGTACTTTAAAATGAGAGACAAGAAGAGATAAGAAGATAGACAATATATTGACTTCTAAAGACACATCTTAGATTCTATGATCTGTCTGCCTTAATGTTAAATGCACTGTTAGCTCATTCTACATTATTCCATGATTTTCTGTCTTCTGTCAAGCATAAAACAGCATACATGCTTCATCATATTTTATGTAATATACATAATCATTTCTGTTTAAAAAAGTGGCACCATTAAAGTAGTCCATTTGCAATTAAGTTCAAGTTTTCTAAAGCCATGCAATAGCTTTGCAAAATTGAATTCCCTGGTAATTTTCCCCTCACTATGTGAACTGGCAGTTTCACAGTCTTTATTTGGGTAAATGATGCCTCTCACCTCAATCTAATCCATGTGTGAAAGCACTGCATGACAGCTCACTGCTCATTTGAGACGCTCGCTCAATATCCATTTTTCTCTGTGTTGTTAAAGAAATCTTTCTGAACTAGCAAATGTAATGTAGAAAAACAGAAACAAAATGGTTGTGAATGTATAGCACTACCAGACTGTTGATCAAGCTCAGTTTGATCCCTGATGCTCAGACTTAAGGAAGAATAATCACCCCAACTCATTATTTCACTAGCAGCGCTATTATAATTAGTCAAGACTCGTTACTTAGAATAATATTTTCTTAACATGGAATGTGTTTTTAATGCTTTTATAAAGTTTTGTTGTAAATAATTGTTCAAAGTCAATCTTAAATTTGGCATGAAACAGCAGTTGTGATTGGGCAGGTTGGCCTGCCCTCGCACCAGTAAACACATCATCAGAGAAGACAAGAGATGTTGCTGCAAGGCATGTGAATTTGACGGGGATCTATAATGCCCCCTTTACAATATGTAGTATGGTGTCCCCAGAATGTGTCTGTGAAGTTTCAGCTCAAAATACCACACAGATCATTTATTATAGCTTGTCAAATTTGCCCTATTTGGGTGTGAGCAAAAACACACTGTTTTTGTGTGTGTCCCTTTAAATGCAAATGAGCTGCTGCTCCCGGCCCCCTTTCCAGAAGGGCTCAACAACAACAAAGCTGGAGAATCTCACACAGCCAAAATGAGGATTGTCAGTAACGGTGTTCAGCCTTACATTGTTCAAACCGGAGTCGACACTGATGGAGAGACTCAGGAAGAAGTTACAACTTTTAGAATGAAACTGGACGTTTCTGAATGGTTAGTGGATAAATTGATGTAGTTGCTGTGGAGTTGATTCAACTCATCCACTAGCATGTGTCGTCATGTTAATCTTTTGTGCAAATCCAGCGTTGAATTGATCCTCGTTTGTGAAGCAGTCCAGTGTAAAATGACGGCATGACAACAACACTCTACTACAACAACCCTTCCTCTTCTCTAAAGCAGCCCAACATGGCCTTTGTTGCATGTTTTTGGTTTGTGATGTCACTAACCCGGGAAGAAGCTCATTGTAGTCCCTACCAGCCGTTTGTTGTAGTCCTTTAACAGAGAATTCTGTAAAAGAAAATATCTCTCTTTGCATTGAACTTTGAACGTCATAACTTTGCAGATGTTGTTTATGCTCAAACAGCAACATTACACACTAACTAAAGTTAAAAAAAGTGAAATCATAATCAACCACCCCTTTAAAATAAAATAATGATGTGCACAGATAAATTATTTACAATAAATGCTACAATATTCAATAAAAATAAGAGACTAATTCTCACCCAGTTAATGCAGTGCAACACAAGTTGGCTTTGTTTTGTTGTGGATTATTGTAGAGAAAAAAAAAAGAAAAAAAAAAGTCGCTTGAGCTGCTACTCAATATTTTTGGCGTACTTTCATCACAGTCATAGATCACGCTGTCAGCTGCAGGACTGCAAAAAGAAACTGATTTATTGTTAAAATCTGTGATGAAGAGAATGTCTAATTTGGGATTAATTATGATATTTGTTACTTTGCATTTAAAATTGATGTTGCTATTACAATCTTGACAGTCAATGAATAAGAGCGACCAATCCACTGATTCATTTTGATTTACGGTGATTAGTCTTTGACTGTTTTGATGACGCATTGATCGGTTTATAATTACTATTTAATTTAATCACGTTCTCTTGTATTCGTTCCAGTTTAATCAGCTCATCTGTATTTGTATATGTACAGGAAATGTGTGATTAGACTGCTTTTACGGTTTTATCCGTTTCTCTGACCAAAATTGCTTTTTGGCAAGAGAAACAGATGCTTGCTTAATAATCACAGATACAGTATACTAATAAATTTAGAAGGAACCAAGGAAATTATGCAAATCACTGGGTAAATGAGAAATGATTTCTAAATAGAATTCATAAGCATCTTGATATTTTAATTTAAGTCAAATAAGGAAAATAAAAATGAACTGTAGCTGCATGCCAATATTATTATGTAATCTTAGAAGAAAAGGTTCTATATACAGTATAACCTTAAAGGGTTCTGCTGGCGCTTCATATATAGAACCTTTTAGTAGTTCCCATTGTGGGATCATATTATGGATTTCATTTTAATTTTTTTTATCATTATTATTTGAATTAAATTTTATGAATTAAGCAGCTCATAAACATACTTTATCACTAGAAAAAAGTGAAACAACCCATTAAACATGAACGGAACATACAGTCATTTAAGACATTTCTCCTTATAGAGCCTTTTTGGCATAAAGGGTTCTTTAAAATTGAGTCAAGAATATATAACAATTGCATATAGAATATAGAATCTATATAGAACCCCATTGAACCATTTTTTCTAAGAGTGTGCTGGAAGTCTTATGCTGGTCTGCTGCATTATTCTGTTAGTAAACCAAGTATATTTACTGAAAGCATCATTGCATTTTAAGATCATGCCATTTCAAGAGATGTCAACAGGACTGTGACCTTCAAGTTTAATTTGTTGTGGTGTTGTCACAGCTGTGGCTTCTCTTCAGGCAGTAATACCTGTCGATTAATGAAACTGACATGAAACTTTGTGCTCATATAAATGTATCTTTTCTCAGACTGTTTTATTTGGCTGTTACCGGTTAAATCAATCTGATTAAAAAAGATTTTAAATAGATCTGATTGAAAACGATTTCTGTTCCTTGTTTAAGCATTACAATTTCGACCTTCAGTTTAATCCCATTTTTCTCAGGTTCGGCGGCTGTCATTGGCTGTGGTGACTGAGAAAGCTTTAAATAGAAAGCCTCTGCAACAATCAATGTGATCAATACAGCTGTATGAGGAGGCAAGGAGCCTGCTAAAGATCAATGATGTGTTAAGGACACATATAGCACATTACTGGCTCTGTCTGTTATTTTTATGTCATGCAGCTGTTGTGATTTTTACCTATTGCAAGGAATAGAATAGTATAGTAAGTAATCTTATAATGAATTGCATTACACTGATGAGCCAAAACATTCTGACCAGTCACACGTGAAGTGAATATTGTTGATCATCTCCTAACAAGGCCACATATTATGGTCTGGGTATATTAGATGGTAGGCAAACAATCAGTTCTCATTTTGTTGGATGCAGGAGAAATGGGCAGGAATAAAGATTTGAGCCACTTTGACCAGGGCCAGATTTTGATGGCAATGTGACCGGGTCAGAGTATCTCAGAAATGGCAAGGCTTTGGGTTGCTCTAGATTCAAGATTCATTTTATTGTCACTGTACTAAAAGTACAGCGAAATTAAAGCAATCCGTACAGTGCAGTCGTACATAAATGAGTGCAAGCTAAGCATCTAATTTAAAAAGAAAACAATTTAAGTGGAATTTCCAAAGAAACAATATGATAACCAATATACAGTAACATATTTTAATAAACAAAATACCACAGGAAAAAAAAAAAAGGTCAGTGGTGAGAATTCACCAACAGGAGGGACAAACGCAAACCGACGACAGGGTGTTGGGCGTCCACAAGAGCAATGAAGGTGAGAGTTTGATTGGCAGGCGATCTAACCAATCATAATGCTGAATCCGCCGTTTTGTCCGACAAAGCAGTCAGGGGAGTTAGTAGATTAACGTTGGTGGACTTGAACTTGAAAAATGGTGTGTACTGATTTCTTTCCGCAGTTGAAACAACATTCCTTCTGATGTTCATTCATGTTTATTTGATGCTATAAATGAACTAGTTGGAAGAGATGATCGGTTCACGAGCTGCTTGAACTGAGGTGCTACAGCGATCTGTCACAACACGTTAAAGAGCCACAAAATGGTATTTATTGTTTAAACTCATTTAAAAAATTTGAAATTTGAGACGTTGTTTCACATCATAAGTAACCTGCTCTGTCTTGTCTGTAGACATGTTGTCGGTGTCCTCTTTGCTCCGCGATGTATTTTTCACTGTGTGAGAGCGGCATGGCTTGTCGGACACAGCAACAGTAACTAAAGGAATGCGAGTCTTTGCGAATAGTCAATTGAGCATCTGTGGCATTGTTTACACCTGGTATTAAGATGCGTTTTGGTCGATCAGATCACAAGTGGACGACGCTTTGAGCTTGTCCACTTTCGACCACTTTCAAAGGCAGTTGTATACGCATTTGACCGGATTACTTTCGTAGTGGAAACGCTCATGTGGTCGAATGTGTTTGAACAGCCACAGAAGACTGCTTACTCTTCGCATATTGACCTAACGCGTAAACATTATGGAAAGCGCGCTAGCCAGACAGATTTAAACTTTGTCGGCTGAAGACCCAAGTTTGGTTTGAATACGAAAAACATACCAAGCACAATGTTCTCTCACCGTTCCTGATTTCGAACACGCACTCACAACGTTCAGCGTGATCTTGCGGCTGTCAGAGCAGAAATCGAAAGCTGATGCTCTCTGTATGTTTTTCCGTCATCTCTGGGCATGTTTATATGTAAATTGCTTATTTTGTCCAATAGATCAAAAGATTTGAAAAAAAAAACATACATTTACCCATCCATAGACCCTCCCCTCGAAGAAATCAGGACAGAAGTGGTTGAACGTGTAAACAGGAATGTGTCTCCCTTGTCAACTTGTGATCTGATTGACCAAAATGCATCTTAAGTGTAAACAGGGATGTGCTGGACCAACATGTTCAGTCCACAGCAGCTCCACCTTGCAACCTACAGGACTTGCAGTTTTACCAGATCAGGGCTCTTGCAGAGTCCATGCCTCAGCGGGTCGGAGCTGTTTTGGCAGCATGTGGAGGACCAACAGCATATTAGGCAGGTGATCATAATGTTTTGGCTCATTGTGTATAATCTGCACTGTGCTACATATGTGAATGCGTTGATCTATGTCCTTAACATGTTGTTATTTATGAAATTACAATTAATGTTTGGGTAACCAAAAAAGTGCACTTAGGCAGAGACTTTTTAAACTTTCTATAAGGACATGCTATCAATTTCCACAAAATCTTAAATTTTTATTACTCTCCTCTGTATTTTCTTTGCATAATGAGCATATTTTAACTTTAATTAGGACTTAAATTAATATGGCATAATCATGAATATGTAACAGCATCTAAGAAATTAAACCTTTTTGCCTTTTTCCTAACAACAACCTATAAAAGCAAGTGTACTAGCAAAACACTTATTAAATGCCTGTTGCTAAGCAGCAAAATGTTTTTTTTTTTGTGAAAAATGTGAAGCTAATTACAGTGATTAAGTACAGCGATTGCTAAGCTATGACACAAAAGACCCAACACATAGCTGATTATTTGCATAAATTCATGCCTAGAATTCACCACAGAAAACTTGTTTCAAATGGTGTCAGGCTTATGAAGTTACAACAAATATTAAAGCAAATGGACAGCTTACTTTTCAAGCGCCAACTGGAATGTGTCAAATGCACATCAGTGGTCAAATGTGCATTTGGGGTATTTAGTAGGTCTAAAAGAAGCTGTCTCTCTCTACTGTTCTGAGCTGTTGAGCTTCTGTACTGCGGGCATCATGCCAAACCTGGCAAATCTCAAAAACACACCGACCCATTGTGCTTTCACTGCTACATGGCCATTTGCTGTGGAGCAGTGCACACTCTCTCTCACACGCTGACTCCACCCACCCACTCACAGCATCCGTTCAGAGAGAGAGCAAGAAAGCAAGCTCATTCACAATTTAGGTTTATGTTCCATTTTTATTTAAATGAAGACAATTACAGTTACAAGATTGGGATGAATTTACAATTCGTTTAATAGTAATGATGGCATTTATAGAAAATAAAAAAGAGAGAAAAAAAGTTGTTGTTGTCATAAGATGCTTTAAAGGGGATCTATAAAGCCCTTTTCACAAGATGTAATATAAGTCTCTGGTGTTCCCAGAATGTGTCTGTGAAGTTTCAGCTCAAAATCCCCCACAGATCATTTATTATAGCTTGTCAAATTTGCTTCTATTTGGGTGTGAGCAAAACACGCCATTTTTGTGCATGTCCCTTTAAATGCAAATGAGCTGCTGCTCCCGCCCCCCTTTCCAGAAGAGGGCGGAGCTTTAACAGCTCAACAACAACAAAGCTGGAGAATCTCACGCAGCCAAAATGAGGATTGTCAGTAACGGTGTTCAGCCTTACATTGTTCAAACCGGAGTCGACACTGATGGAGAGACTCAGGAAGAAGTTACAACTTCTAGAATGAAACTGGACGTTTCTGAATGGTTAGTGGATAAATTTATGTAGTTGCTGTGGAGTTGATTCAACTCATCCACTAGCATGTGCCGTCATGTTAATCTTTTGTGCAAATCCAGCGTTGAATTGACCCTCGCTTGTGAAGCAGTCTAGTGTAAAATGACTGCATGGCAACAACACTCTACTACAACAACAACTTTTGTTGCATGTTCTCGGCGGCAGGTTTATGTAAATTTTAGGGTTAGTGATGTCACCAACCCGGGAAGAAGCTTGTTGTAGTCCCTACCAGCTGTTTGTTGTACCCCTTAAAGGGTTAGTTCACCCAAAAATGAAAATAATGTCATTTATTACTCAGCCTCATGTCGTTCCACATCCGCAAGACCTTCACTCATCTTCTGAACACAAATTAAGATATTTTTGATGAAATCTGAGGGTATCTGATCTTGCGCACAAAAAGTATTCTTGTCACTTCATAACATTATGAAGTCATGTTGACTATTTTAACCATGTTTTTAACTGCCTTTCTGGATGTCAAAAGGTGTAATGATGTTGCCGCCTATGTGTGGATCAGATACCCTCGGATTGCATCAAAAATATCTTAATTTCTGTTCCGAAGATGAACGAAGGTCTTACAGGTGTGGAACGACATGAGCGTGAATATCTAATGACAGCAATTTCATTTTTGGGTGAACTAGCCCTTTAAACCAGGGGTCTCAAACTCAAATTGTCGGGGGGCCGTTTCTGTGATTGACACCTCATAGGAGGGCCATATTATCCTTCAAGCGCAAGAAAGCGCAACATTTCAGAAAATTTACTTTCCTTTGCATTATTTCTCATTTACTTCAAATTTCATTAGGCCTACTAAAATATTTTTATACCTATACTATAAATATTTTATTTACCATACTAAATGTAAACAGCAGTGTCTCTCTCATTGTTACAGAGTGTAATATAATTATATAATACTATTACTAATATAATACTACTAATTGAAATAGTCTGGTGCGACTTCTTACATCCAACAAGATATATGGAATAAAAAAATCAGTAATTTAGGAACAAAACCAGCAACACTTGTGGCGTGGAGGGGTCAGAAATAAACAAAAAAAAAAAAAAAACTGGAGCTATATATCAACTTTATTTTGCCAAAAAAATAAAAATCTCTCATTGTTACATACATTATTAGTTTTTAACATCTAGTGGAAGTATTTTCCCTTACTTTGTGTTAGCTTAAATAACATTAAAATCTTGCACTGAACAACACTGTACTGAACAAATACAATCCCTGAATACATTTGTACACTCCTCTGTTTCTTGACAGACACCTGCAGCGCTTGTGCTCACACAGCTGGGCCACATTTGTCCAAGATGCCGTTTGAGCATCGGTAACGTTTAATGGCTGCATCGGACGCGTTTCGGTGGTTTAAATCGGCGCTCGTGACTTAAAGTCTAGTGCTTTTACTGTAATTTAGGCAAGCGCGCTCATAATAGAAGCGATTGAGAGCGCGGCTCATGGTTGCAACGACAGACGCCACTGGAGCGAAAGCGCATTGGAAAGGAGAATGCGGCGCGGCCCCTTATGTGACGCGATATGTGAACGCCCCTTAGAACGGCGACTTTTTCTTTGCATATCAGAGAGGTAGCAACTAGAGAATAATAATAATAATAATAATTTAGCGGGCCGGATTATGTTTTATTTTTGAGATCAGTTGCGGGCCGGGTAGAGGGGGTGGGCGGGCCGTAAATGGCCCGCGGGCCGGCAGTTTGAGACCACTGCTTTAAACTGAGAATTCTTTAAAAGAAAATATCTCCCTTTGTATTGAACTTTGAGTGTCCTAACTTTGCAGATGTTGCTTATGCTCAAACAGCAACATTACACACTAAATAAAGTTAAAAAAGTGAAATCATAATCAACCACCCCTTTAAGGTAGGAGATCAGAAAGCTGTCATAGGGAACAACATAGGGAACTAGGGAGCAGAATGAGGAAAAAGACAATACAACCTGTTTTTATTACATAAACATTTCTAAAATGTTACAAACTGGTTCAAATCAGCAAACAAATAAATATTCTGTGGTTTCTGGGGCAATCACAGCAATAACACATTTTTGAAAAATAGGAACCAAGCCAAATTAACAACCCCAGAGATCATATAACATCTTCACTTTGACTTTTGAAACATGCTATAAAGTTTTCAAGTCTAGTTTATATTCAGAGAGAGTTATATATTCAGAGAGAAGTCTCATAAAGTTGGTTAAACTCATAAAGCGTCAGGCAGACACTTTAATGTTCGGCTGCTCTCTCTCGGTAAGGGTTAACGGAGCGCAGCGTCAGCGGTGTTGTGCTCAGCACGCGCTCGGTACTGATAGGTCACTGCGCGGTGGTCTGCTCCGCTTCCAGAGTAACGGCTCGACTGAACTCCTCCTCTGAGAAGCAGTGATTGCTCGCCTGTTCGAGTCCCCCCTCCGTTGCCGTGACGGTCTAACGGGAGTGAGTAATGAAATGAATGCGCGATGTGTTGTGTGTAAAGTTGTGGACTTCACTAAGAGCCTTACAACTGGCGAGCATAGCTTTTTCACTCTGCAACAGTCTAATTTTGCCAGCTGCCCAGGTCAGTTTGACATGAAGAAACGGACTTTTAGTGAGTTTTAATATGTTGCGACTTCTTTTACCACGCGAGATGTCAATCATAACATCTGGAAAGTGCGCGCGCCGGACATCGCGGCAGGTAAAGGTGAGTTAGATACGATTTATTTTCTTCACGATGTTGAGTCAGATTTTGTCATTTTTCATGATGCTTAGGAGGAATGCACTAGTTCTTAGTACACACTTGAGTGCGCGATATTAAAAACGACTAAGATGTTAGAGATGTAACGAATTAACTGTGGTGGATAGGCCTATGTGGAAATTATTTTAAGATATTGTGTTCACTGAAAGTTTCAGTTGCCATGGGTTACACAAGAGTGAATTAAACAGATGGTCACAGTGATAACAAAAGTTAGATGGGGTCATAGTCTGGCTGCAGACTTCAGCCCTCTGTGACGTCATGTGTACTCTCTGTCTAGGAACAGGAAATGAATTATTGTTTTATATTGTAACTATTCTCAAATTGTTGTAAGGTGTGTGTGTGTGTGTGTATATATGTGTGTGTGTGTGTTGAGTTTATCTAGTTAGTGTTTATTTTAAATATTTATATGTAATCCCTTGGTAATGTTTATGTAATTGTTATTTATGCAAGCATTACTAAAAAAAAAATAACAAAAAAAATGGAATACTCTGGAATACTTGATTCTGATTGGTCGGTTGCAGTAGGGCTGCACAATTAATCAAATTTCTAATCGCCACTACGATTACAGATGCCACGATTTTGTTATCATACAAAGGTGCGATTACAAGGAAAAATATCCACTTACATTATTCTGCGTGTTTAGGAGGTGTGTTATGAGCATGTCACGTTGTGAGAGGCGAATCATGACTACTTCAGAATGCAAAAGTTTTAATCCAGCAAAAAAAGGAGTTACCAGTGATGTAGGTGTACGAACGCACATTAAAACACCAGCACCCGCAATTTTTAAAAAGCCGTGTACACAGCCTTTATGTTTACTCCATGAACTAACTCTATAAAAATGCAAAACAGTGATAGATGGACCTCTGAACCGTACGCTAAGGAGAAAATCCAGGGCGACTTTAAGCAGACCAAGCGAAACATGACATTGGGCATCAACCACACGGGCATGGCAAAAGCCAATACTGTTTCATATACTGTCTACTTTCTTTGTATAACAGTTCTATCTAATAACGTATTAGACAGGACTGTTAAAGAGATCGTAAACTAATGAAGACGGAAAATGCGAGCACTGTGTGCTCAGGAACTGTTCTCAGCGCCGTCAAAATAAAAGTAACAACAACAAGCGCAGTTTCTGTCATTTCAGGCCATATAGGGGAACATTAGTTCTCGGGGAACCACAATGGTGGCAAAAGCCCCTATTATTATACCACTGCCATTTGAGGTTTAATGCTATAGAAAAACAATAAAAAATTGTGTTTTCAGATTGTTTTTTTTATTTTTATACAAAAATATGGCATGCAGTTGCTTCAAACAATGGTATAAAGCCATTCAATACATCATTCAATGTAAACTGTGATAACCGTAATTAATAATCGCAATTACAGTTTCAAGGGAATAATCGACAATTATGATTTTTGTCATAACCGTGCAGCCAGGTTGCAGCATTCATCAGTCAGATATTTCTGAATAATGACTGTTGCTCATCATAGCAAAGGCAACTGTTTCCCAAGCTAACAGGGAACAGAACATTGAACAGAACATTCTCAGAACATTGGCTAATGTTCTGCCAAGGTTCTCTCAAAGTTATGAGCAAACATTCTTCCAGTAATGTTAATAAAACACTTTATTCAGACTTCAGGTCTAATGTTCTCCAAATGTTAGAACAAAAACATTAATGTTTATGGTTTTTTTTTTTTTTTTTTTTTCACATTTTTCACTAATTTTACTACTTGTTCAGAGAATATATGATAACAATGATCCCATAATGTCTTCAAAATGGAATGTTCGCATAATCAAACAAAAAGTTGTTCTCTTTAAGTAGTTTTAGGTAGCCTTTTTTTAAATTAATATTTTATTATCTACAAGTACAGTTTTTGTAAATATAATTTGAAGATTGTCAGTGTTTGTTCTGGAAGCTTTTTCATGGTGTGGACATTATTTCAGCACCCAGACTTTGACGTTGGTGCTTTCTGATTTGAGACAGGCAGGTTTAAGGGGCCGGTACAGAGCCTATTTTTGCTCAAAATTGCCTTTTCTGTGGAAATATCTGTAATGGGGCTTCTCTCTCAGTCTCTCTGTGTGTGTGTGGGCCTGAAATGTTTCATTATCCATGTTGTAGATGAAGAAATTTTATTTTGCTTTTTCGAATACAGTAGAGATTGTGTATCAGAATGTCTCAATCTCATTTCGGTCATCTTCCCTCTCTCTCACACACATTCACGCAAACACTCAGACTATTGTTGATTTTGTAACACTAGCTCTTCCCAGCTGTCGAACGGCACATGGTAATAATCTCTCTGTGTGTTTCACTCAAAGTTAAAGAGCAAAGCTGTGTGTGAATGTCAGTATGCATGTGTTTGTGTGTGAACAGGTGTCCATTCTAACATAAAGATTTCACTTTGCCTATGTTATGCAGCTAGACGCTAAATGATCCCCATTTAGTGTTGTTTGTTTCAGATGTAATGCGTTTAAAAGGATGACATATTCAAGGAATGCAAGATAGTTTTGGAGTAAATCTGTTAGTACAGTTGGAACCACGGGACATCTCTGTGGAGGAGTCTTGTGTGTCAATCAAAACCCAGCAGCCTGCTGTATTTAAAGATAAGTGCATATAGCACATGATACAATGATAGAATGATAATATATGTAGTTAAAGCATCAGTTACATACTTGATACACATCAAAGTCCCTTTAAGGCAAATCATTTCACTCAGCGGCCATTTTGTTTGTTTCAGTCAGGCAAGTGCAGCTCCTATCTCTTTGAAATGTGCAACATCAAATTCTCCAAAGCTGTTCACTAAGCTTATGATTAAATTTCATATTTGAAATCACCACAACTGTCTCATAATTTTTTTATGCTTACATAGCATTAAACAAGCTTGACCAGCCAATGCACAGGTGCAGTCATATGTCTGTGTCCGTTTTATTAACACCCAAACTGATTTAGACTCAAACACATACTATTTTTATGTCAGCTTCTTAAAGGTGTTCTATGTAAGAATGGCAGCTAGTGGTTGAAATGGGTACTGCAGTCCAAATTCAAAATATTGTTTGCCCCGCCCCCTCCTCCTCAGACTCCATGCTCTCGCGGGTTGCCAGTTTGAAGATACGCAACGGGAGCGAGCTCAATAATTTTTGATGGATGCTTAGGCTTTGTAGGTCGGGTAGAATCTGCGAACTCTGACCCAGTTCCATGGCTGCAATTCGCTGCATGTGTTTTCCGCCAACTGGCAACCCGGGTGGTTAAATACTATTGGGTAAATTGGCAACGTGCGGTCTTGCACAGACCAAAACAAAAACAGAAATTCCGACACGGAACACAATTTTCAAAGTAAAATAACTGGCTGTAGCAATGGTTTTCAGAGAAATTAATATGTGAACTGAGCATGTTTAATAAATATCTGCAAACATGTTATGGTATTTTTATGCTTTAGTACAGTCACTTACATAGTGCACCTTTAAATTGTAAAAAAAGAGACTTGAAGACACCAGTACAGTGTATAAATATATATGCCATTGTTTTAGGGTATTGTTTTGAAGAGTCAGAGGAGGTAATCCATCTCTCTGCAGTTGACAGGACCTCTTCACTATCATGCCAAAGGTCAAAGGTCATGCAGCACCGCCGTAAAGAGTGGAAAATGTATGTTGGTTAGAGGTGTGCTGTCCATTAAGACTGTGACAGTAAACATGTGACAATAGAAACTGCACAGACCACATGGGTGTTTATACACTGGATTACTGTATAGACATAAATGGAAAATAAGTATATATGATTACAATAGTTTCTACTCATGATAAACTGCACATGATTCTGGATTTAAATACTTTACATGGACAAAGTTGCCAAATGAATGTTTTATTTTCAGATCTTGTCATGATTTGCTGATGATTTAGTTTTGGAGGTTGGTGTTTTGTATAGTAGGCTGGCAGTGGGAAGCTCACACACAGTGCTGACCTGAATAAAGGAGCAAGTGAAACACTGGCTTGTGTTGTCATTGCAGTGCATCCCGCCAACTGCGTCCTGCTGGGATGTTTTCCAGGCCACCTTGTTGAAATTTCTACACACGGCAAATTACATAACATTACAGAAAAACAGAAATAAAACTAGCTTGGAGGGGGTGGAGGAATGAACATTTGTATCTGGTAACCTGGTTCATGTATACATTATTGAAAAGATATATGTGACTTTGGAGAAACAAGCAATATAAATCTGACAAAGGAACATGAACAAAAGTTTGAGTATAAACAACCTTTTCATTATGTACTTTAATGTTATGATCTGATGTAATATATATATATATACACACACACACACACACACACACAACAGTATGTTCTGGTCTACGAATCTGATTGGCTGAGAGGTCTTCCAGGAGTGTCTCTGTACTTTCTAAACAGACAGCATTTTGGCAATGGAGCAGGGGGAAAAAACACTAATTTTTTGAAATACTACTGTCACAGAATGTAGTTTTGCGCGTTTTTCAGATGAGAATGTAGTAGTTTAAACCTCAAATCTGTGGTTTATTCATAAAGATAGCATCTAGTTGAAAATTTGACACTCCAACATTTTCTGAGTTGTGAGATCCAGATGATCATCAGGGATTCAGCGCTCACATACCCCCCTGAGAATAGCCTGATCTCGGCAAGTCTTTCTGACATTTGCCACTTGCTCTGATTTCTCCTTAATGGTTAAACATAACTCGTTTCATAAATCTTTGGTAATCTTTGGTGTCATTTTTTTCCTGAGTCGACGGTCTGTGCTTATATTTACTACAGCTTCCTCAGACCACACTTACTGAGAGCAGACAGCAAAGAATAAGATGTTCTTCGAGATGAAGAACAACAGAATGGAAGAAAATAAAAAAATCTCAAGACCTTGTTACTGTAATGTATGTGAATTGTTTACTTAATTTAATGAAATAATGAAAATCATCTAGACACAATGAATTTGTTTATTATTATTTATTAAAATGTGCTTGAATAAAAGGCATTACAACAAATGCTACCATTAATAAATTATAAAATTATAAAATACTTATATTATATTATATAAAACAATTAGTTCCTGTCCTTGATTCTGATTGGTCAATAGCTGTGTTTTATTCAGGATATCACTAAACAACACCCTTAGCAACCACTCTTAGCAACGTAAACTGTATGTTCTCAGTTGATATTGTTCATTGAAGCTTACTGTATTATGTAGAAGAGTATTGTGAGAAAGAGATCGAGTGAGCGAGTTTATTACCTTATTTGGATTTAGCATTTTCCTTCAGGTCAGTCCTATGTGAAGGTGAGAGAACAACCAATGAAGCACATACATAGAACACACTCATTATACAGAATAATGAATATTAATATATGAGCATGGAGAAAATGACAACAAACTCCCAAGCACAAGGGAGAAATGCGAACGAATATTTAATAGGGCTAATAATAGGCTACTTTGATTACGTCTTTTGTCTATTAGAATAATCGTGTCATCCACTGTATCAGTGTCCAGTTTGCACATATAATTCATTTGAAGAAGACTTGATGAAATATGTGTGCATAACTACACCGTGCTGGTTCACGTTTGGTGCTGGAGAATGTGTGAAATAAAAACTTTAAACACAGATACTTTATTCTGTATGAGCTATGTGCCACGTGGCTAGTGTTATTAAACTCATCGCAGAGCTCCGCGCTGAAACCGATCATATGCGCGTTCCGCGTGTATATCATAAAACAGTCATATTTTTCATGTGTTCGTATTCAAACTCCAGTTCTGACCGCATCGCGAGCAAAATACAAACAACACATGCTGCTATGCTGAAGGAAACAGCCTACGGCTCGCGTGTTTGAACGCAGCTAGAGCAGGCAGAGGTGAATGAGCCGCACTTTTGTGACATTTGAATTCTCTGCTGTAATGCGATCTCACACGAACATATTTTCCATTTGTGCTGGTATATTACAGCAAAACAATCCACATGCACACAAACCTCTGCTCTGGTCGTGTCGCAGGAAAACACATTGTGTTGTAGCACTGAGGTAACGAACACCAACGATACGTCTCTGAATGACAAGAGACCGAGGCGAGAGAAGTGATACTTCCTCATGCATAATACCGCAATTATAATCTTATGCATACTACAGCGCAGTGATTGGATTAAATGAGCTTTATGTCATGAATATATGTCGAGAATCGCTCAAAACGGTCTACGTCAGCATATTCGACCATGCCCATACTTGGGCCGAAAGTACACGATTACGTCAGATTTTGTGACGTTGCTCCGACTCAGCTTTTCAAACCGGAAGACAGAAATTGCTCTGAAAAATGCAAAAATAACAAAAATGCAAAAAATGTTCACTTATGAATAACATAAATGAGTACCTTTAGTGTTTTCAATGATATGATTTTTCCGTGACTGACAGCACTAGTCAAGCATTTGTATTCCGTATTCACAACAATTCAGTCTTTTCAATGTAAAAGTCTTCGCTACTGACTGACACACTCATAAAGACAGTCTTTGCCGCCATCTGATGGCGTAATAATGTAACTTCTGTTGCTGTTCATGGTCAGGGACTATTTTTTCCGCCGGAAGGAAGGCTTTTAGTAAAAGTTTACTTCATGAAAGTTGCATTGATACATATTTCTGGCTTTAATATTTGTATTGTGTGGTAACCGTTTTATAAAAGCAATAAGGTACTCGAGGCTAGTGCTGTATTGTGAATAAGTCACAGCTGAAGGGGTTGCAGGCACTCCGCTTCACGTCGTGCCTACACACTAAAAACTCCTGGGTCAAAAATAACCCATAATGGGTTATTTTTGACCCAAATCCTGGGTTAAAAAGGGACCAACTAATTTCTGGGTTATTTCAACCCAGAAAAATGGGTTATTCTTTTTGACCCAACTTCTGGGTTAAATACCTGACCCAAATTTTGGGTTAAAATAACCCAAAATTGTAGTTAATATAACCCAGCTTCTGGGTCAAAAGAGCAACCCCAATAAAATTGAAATAACCCAGAAATTAGTAGGTCCCTTTTTAACCAAAGGTCAAAGGTCAAAAATAACCTAACTTGGGTTACTATGCAAGTATGCCTTATTTCAGAAAATAACACTTCAAGCACTTTTACATTTTTTATTGCATTAAATTAAATTAAACTTTACATAAACTCTACACACTTAGACCTATTTATCTTAGGTCACACTGTAATAACATTAGACATTAGAAAAAATAGAAAAACAACTCATTCTCTCTCAAACATTTCACAACATTCAATAACTGGATTGAACTTGAGGGACAAGAGTTTTGATAGTGTCCTCATCTAAGAGAAGAAATGCCTCCTCATCTCTGTCTTCACCTGAAAGACAGAAAACAAGACAACATGAGTATTGTTAATAAGTCGAGACAATTGTGAACCACTCACCAGTCACCAGACACTCTTTGATTATCAAGCTAACAAATAATCACTTTTAAGGTAATGCTGTTGTTTTGTTTTTTTTGAAAAAAGCAAAAAAAAAAAAAAAAAAAGAAAAGTGGCCCAATTTGCTAGTTAACTAATGTGGTTCTTTTGCAGCATTACCCATTTTGTGTGAATGACAGTCTATCCTGTCCATCTTTTCTTTCACTAACAAGTGTAATAATGACATTAATGCAAAGGTGAATATCTGGCCCATTATTATGCATAACAGCTTAAAGACAAGGCACAAGTGTCTTTTAACTATAAGGGTTATTATAGAGATGCATTCCCCACTGTCAAAGATGTTGTGACTGTCACAAAATCTTGCACTGACACATTTAAGTCATATTAAAGAAAAATATTTAGGTATAGAGAGATGATATGAGGGCAGTTAAAGGGATAGTTCACCCAAAAATGAAAATTTGATGTTTATCTGCTTACCCCCAGGGCATCCAAGATGTAGGTGACTTTGTTTCTTCAGTAGAACACAAATGATGATTTTTAACTCCAACCGTTGCCGTCTGTCAGTCTTATAATGCGAGTGAATGGTAACACAATTTATAAGAGTCAAAAAATATGCTTAGACAAATCCAAACTGAACCCTGCGGCTCGTGACGACACATTGATGTCCTAAGACACGAAACGATCGGTTTGTGCGAGAAACCGAAAACACAAACCGATTGTTTCGTGTCTTAGGACATTAATGTGTCGTCACGCGCCGCAGGGTTCAGTTTGGATTTGTCTAAGCATATTTTTTGACTCTTATAAATTGTGTTACCATTCACTCGCATTATAATGCTGCGTTCACACCAAACGCGAATAGAGCGTCAAATTCGCGTCTACCGCATCTAGTTTGCCGCTTGAACATTTTGAATGCATTCGCGCGTCTAGAGTGAAATAGACGCGCGTAAAAAACAAGCGTTTGAAGCGAAATTGACGCGCGTCCGAGGCGAAATCCGCTTCTTGTGGGAGGGGCAAGTGCTAGGCGGTTGTCTGTTTGCAAGATGGCTGATGTTGATCGTGCGTTCATCGAGAGAGCTACCGCTTTGTATTTGCTCTGGAGAGCAGAACAGCGGCGTAGGGGTCAGCGTCGCGGGAAGGCCACGGGTCGATAAACGTGTACGTGACTCAAAAGTGAAATGTGTATTTACAACTTACCAGGTAGCCCAATCTCCTCACCGACACTCTTCCAAGCGAGGTCCTTTTTATTCCTGTCTGAAGTATGAACTTGTGTCATAAATCTCTGGGTGACTGATAATATCAGTTGTTCATCCATTTTGAATGAGTGACTCCGGGCGGGCCTGCCGCCACAGCAGCAAGCAGGCTCCTGATTGGTTAACGCGGCGCGAATTTACGCCAAAGTTCAAATTTTTCAACTCGGGCGTCAGACGCGAATTCGCTTCAAATGCGTAAATGCACAAAAAGCACCATTCGCGTGAATGAGGCGAATTCGCGTCTTCCACGCCGCGCTAAACGCCTCATTCGCGCCGCGAGACCTCCAGACGCGCGTATACGCGTCTTTACATTGACTTAACATTGAAATCATTCGCGCCAGACGCTCTATTCGCGTTTGGTGTGAACACAGCATAAGACTGACAGACGGCAACGGTTGGAGTTAAAAATCATCATTTGTGTTCGACTGAAGAAACAAAGTCACCTACATCTTGGATGCCCTGGGGGTAAGCAGATAAACATCAAATTTTCATTTTTGGGTGAACTATCCCTTAAAAGAGTAAAACGCTCTAAAATCAGCTCAGACATCCGCCACTCAGTTAGCTTATCAGCAACAAAGCTGTCCATTTAAAAAGACCTGGAGAAAACAATAGAGGTTAGCAACAATTTGAAGACTTGACACACTTCTTTAACTCTGACTACTTAAGCCCTTAGAGCACTGTATAATATGATAAGCACAGCGCAGCTGGTTATCATAACTCAACTATTGTGTTGCCTCGTCGCTCTAGCGGCGGCTAAAGGGGGTCGCACACCGGAAGAGAAGCTTATTTAAAATTCAAACACATTATTCTCTATGAGTTATTTTCTCATTCATTATTCTCCATTTCATTATTCTCTCAGCGCCCAGCAACGGTTCAGGACCTTGTTCAAAATCCTGCAGCGCCACAGAGCGCCATGTACATAGATTTATATTAAATTTACACTTATTTGTCTCAAATCGTCATTAATGTATATACTGACTTCACCATGTGCTGCAATATAAAGTTAGTTTTACATTAATTTACAGAAATCAGCTGCATGAATAAAAATTGCTGATGTTATTGTATTTTCAGGTGATATTCTCAATTCATTCAATTAACAGACGCTCTGAGGTAAAGTGTTCAGACTGCAGACTCAGCAACGGTTGTATTTAATTATACAGTACAATCATAACATAATACTGACATTATCTTAATTTCATAATGTCCTTAAACATAACAATATTGCTGGCCATAAACTGAGAAAGTATGCGATACCTCGAGTTGTCCTAGACGCGGCGCGGCGCTTCTCGTCTGGTGTTCGACCCCCTTAACGCGGCATGAAGTCGCCACTAGCTGCACTGTAACGTTACCTGTCGTATTATTACCAGTATTATAACAATGAGATAAGTACAGCACAGTTTATGGAAAATAGAATTTAAAGACCGTGTAAAGTAAATTCAGTCATTTTCTTCTAAACACATTAAATAGGTCATACGTTTCTCAACGATGTGTAAAAAGCATTTCAACCATTTTGACACCTAATTTCATGAACTTATCGTTATTTTTAATCATTCAAATGTGGCTGGGTGGTTAATAACACTTTCTTATTTAGTCTGACAAACTCAAAACACATATTTATATTGACTTTACACGGACTTTAAACTAGTTAGATGTTGTCGCGATATCCGCAGGCGGCTACATGCTAACCACAGAATTACCACGGTAAGCCATGGTCATTTTTTCAACAAATGGTGCTAAAATAGCAATGGGGACATGGACACAGAAAAGTTTACGTTACATTGACACTGAAAATACTTGCTTACCTTGAAAACGCGACGTTGCACCGAAGAAGCCCAGACCAAAACGGATCGAGTGCGTTCAAGTTCAAGTGACGGTTGTTTCAAACGACTGTTGTGAGAAAATTCCAGAACAACAGCAGGGGGCGGGGGGAAGGGGCGTTAACCCAGAACATGGGTTACTCTTTGAAAAATAACCCAGAAACCTAAACAACCCAGGAATTGGGTCAAAATATTAGCCCTATAACCCAGAAAATGGTTACTCGCTGAAAAAATAACCCATAATTTTAACCCAACACAAATAACCCAGAAAATGGGTTAAATAAATAACCCAGGAGTTTTTAGAGTGTAACAACACCCTTCAGCCATGACTTATTCACGATACAGCACTGCCTCTCATACCTTATTGCTTGCATATTATATTATATTATATTATATTATATTATATTATATTATATTATATTATATTATATTTTTTTGCATTATAATTATGTCAGTGCATTTTTTTATACATTACAGTAATGAGAATTGGGGAAGAATTATCATTGCCAGATATAACAGATAATCCAAGGCTCACAATGAATGAGGTATTGATTATGTAAGTATTTCCTCTCTTTTATCCGTTTCATCAGCGTCTCGTCTGCTTACACTTTATCCTCGGGTGGTTGCTCTGGATTTTACTTGAATAGTTTTCTAATAGTTTCACACTTTCTTTGCCTATTCCAGGTTCTGGCACATGTCCCTTGTGTCTCATTTTACATCACACACTTTCTAATTATAGCATGTCAAATTAGTAAAGATGAGCAGACCTCGACTCAAAGTACTATACAGCAGTTGCCTTCTTCAGGTTTACACTGTAAGTCACCAGTAACCAGAGGTGTAAAAAGTACTCAAAAATGTTACTCAAGTGAAAGTACAAGTACTGAGTGAAAATTTTACTCTGTCCAGAATCATACTCGAGTAAAAGTAAAAAAGTACTACATTAAAATTGTACTTGAGTATTAAAAAAGTAAAAGTAACAGCAAGAATGAAAACTAGAGATTCTTGTTTAAGCTTTTAATCTCTAAAAACATGAAGTGAATGAACCACATACAAAGTTTTATCCTCCTTTAGAACTGTTTGTGTTTAATTGTATTTAATTATCAAACTATAAGACTACTACCTAATGCCAGTATGCAACATGCTACTCAAAGTTGCAAAACCTTGGATTTAACTTGAGCAGAAGCTGATTTTCAAAACTGTGAGTGTCAAGCCTAGCTCTTTTGGGGCTAAAAATCAATCCTGCAGTGCCTGAAACACTGGTGTCTGAAACACACTCTTTGTTATATTGCAGCCATTTGCTAAAATCATTTAAGTTCATTTTTTTCCTCATTAATGTACACACAGCACCCCATATTGACAGAAAAACACAGAATTGTTGACATTTTTGCAGATTTATTAAAAAAGAAAAACTGAAATATCACATGGTCCTAAGTATTCAGACCCTTTGCTCAGTATGTAGTACCCTTTTGATCTAATACAGCCATGAGTCTTTTTGGGAAAGATGCAACAAGTTTTTCACACCTGGATTTGGGGATCCTCTGCCATTCCTCCTTGCAGATCCTCTCCAGTTCTGTCAGGTTGGATGGTAAACGTTGGTGGACAGCCATTTTTAGGTCTCTCCAGAGATGCTCAATTGGGTTTAAGTCAGGGCTCTGGCTGGGCCATTCAAGAACAGTCACAGAGTTGTTGTGAAGCCACTCCTTCGTTATTTTAGCTGTGGGCTTAGGGTCATTGTCTTGTTGGAAGGTAAACCTTCGGCCCACACTGAGGTCCTGAGCACTCTGGAGAAGGTTTTCGTCCAGGATATCCCTGTACTTGGCCGCATTCATCTTTCCCTCGATTGCAACCAGTCGTCCTGTCCCTGCAGCTGAAAAACACCCCCACAGCATGATGCTGCCACCACCATGCTTCACTGTTGGGACTGTATTGGACAGGTGATGAGCAGTGCCTGGTTTTCTCCACACATACCGCTTAGAATTAAGGCCAAAAAGTTCTATCTTGGTCTCATCAGACCAGAGAATCTTATTTCTCACCATCTTGGAGTCCTTCAGGTGTTTTTTAGCAAACTCCATGCAGGCTTTCATGTGTCTTGCACTGAGGAGAGGCTTCCGTCGGGCCACTCTGCCATAAAGCCCCGACTGGTGGAGGGCTGCAGTGATGGTTGACTTTCTACAACTTTCTCCCATCTCCCGACTGCATCTCTGGAGCTCAGCCACAGTGATCATTGGGTTCTTCTTTACCTCTCTCACCAAGGCTCTTCTCCCCCGAAAGCTCTGTTTGGCCGGACGGCCAGCTCTAGGAAGGGTTCTGGTCATCCCAAACGTCTTCCATTTAAGGATTAGGGAGGCCATTGTGCTCTTAGGAACCTTAAGTGCAGCAGAATTTTTTTTTGTAACCTTGGCCAGATCTGTGCCTTGCCACAATTCTGTCTCTGAGCTCTCCAGGCAGTTTCTTTGACCTCATGATTCTCATTTGCTCTGACATGCACTGTGAGCTGTAAGGTCTTATATAGACAGGTGTGTGGCTTTCCTAATCAAGTCCAATCAGTATAATCAAACACAGCTGGACTCAAATGAAGGTGTAGAACCATCTCAAGGATGATCAGAAGAAATGGACAGCACCTGAGTTAAATATATGAGTGTCACAGCAAAGGGTCTGAATACTTAGGACCATGTGATATTTCAGTTTTTCTTTTTTTAATAAATCTGCAAAAATGTCAACAATTCTGTGTTTTTCTGTCAATACGGGGTGCTATGTGTACAAACAAAGAGTGAAAAATTTAAGGGTGTCTGAATACTTTCCGTACCCACTGTAATTTCCAGGTCAACAAAGAGCTTAGAACCCAAGAGGCGACACTCTGATACTTTTTAGGCAACAGTCACTAGATGGCGCTCTGGTAGCGCGGCCACCATTCTGGGGTGAAAATACTAACTGGAGCATTGAATCCTTCACATCTTATGCACCCAAAATCGCTGAATTTCACTGCCAAACCAGAAGCACAGTAGAACAGTTTTTTAAATTAAGTCACCAGTAAATTGTATGATCCTACAGTAAATGTTGTATTGTCTTATATACGTTTTATTTTACCAGTTGTGGAATCCAACCATTCATCCATCTGAGGTAACGTAGTTAGCCTACTTTATTGAGCATTTTCATTTTATGAAACTTTACACATTTTTTAATAGTAAATTAATAATTAATTAATTTAAGATCATCATGTTTGCAGCGAACAATATATTTCAGACCTAGTGGAGTAATAATAATAATATCTAGATCTGAACTGAAATAAGCTATATTGTACGTTTTAATGGATCACGCTACAAACACAATGATCTTATGATCTGCTGTGTCCATTATCGCATAATTCCCACTTTTGGACACTTTTGCTTCAATGGACATTAGACAACACTGCAAAATCAAGCTGTTATATTCATATATTTATTGTCCAACATTCCCAATTTTTCTGATGCATGTCATAATTTCAATTTCATATGTCGGTATTAATTCAGTGTTTATAAGTCTTATACTAATACTAGATCTTTTAAAGAGTTTTAACCCAAACTGACTGAGAGCAAAAAGTTTTTGTGAAAAAGTTTTTTTTTTTTTTTTTTAACAAAGCAGCTGATATTGCCATAGAAACTAGTGGACTGCCAAGTCGCCTTCACCCCAAAATGGCAGAAATACAAGGCCGCTGCTGGCGCAGGTGTTGCAATGGAACATTCTGCTGAGTGTTGCTTCTTGTTAGTGTATATTCTTTGAGGTCAAGGTGCTGTGCATTGTGGTAATTGATGCAACATGACGTCACTTCCAAAGGACCAATGAACATGTCTGACCAATTTCATGGAATGTGAAAATGAATCTCATTGAATAAATAACCATTAAATTAAACTGGTCATCAGCGCAATTCAATTGGTTTGGTAATAGCAAAAGAAAATAGAATGAAGTGATCTCCAAAAAATAAGTACTTTTTGACTGTAAATAAAATTGTAAGGAGTAAAAAGTACTTTTTTTTCTCAAAAAATGTAATCAAGTAAAAGTAAAAGTATTGATTTTTAAATGTACTCAAGTAAAGTAAAAATCCCCAAAAATAATACTTAAGTACAGTAATCAAGTAAAATTACTCAAGTACTTTACACCTCTGCCAGTAACTCGGTCTCCGCCGGAGAGAAGGGGAATCCGCGAGCACTCGTGTGGATGTGTTGGGATCTAGATTAGAGGCACATCTCTGTGGGCGTTACAGTACATCAAGCAGAATGTGGTTTCTCTTCCAGCCTTTCATCACATGGCCCCTCCAGCAATCAGAGGGAAATCTTCCTCAAATTCCTGCTGTGAGGCTCCACAGAGACACACGTGCTGCTTATGAAACAAAACTCGTTGACTCGTTTGTGATGTAGACGAATGCATTAATGGAGCTTAAATACTTCAGGCACGGGTTTTTCATCCGAATGCGTGATTACACTCTAATCATTACTAGGGTCGAGGGAGAATGAAAATGAACTGTCAGCTGTTCAGTGTACAACATTTAAAGGCTTGATGAGATAAATCTCTTCTGCCAGAGACAGATATATCACAGAGGTAAAATATATGACAATATAGCTATAGCAGCAGAAACTGCAGTTTGTGTTGTATTTGCAAAGCATTTAACCTTGGTAATGCAATATTTCTGATTATAAAATAAAATGTTCTGCTCCTGAATGCTTAATATAATGTAGGGCAGGACTTTATCCATCAGGTTGGCTATTATTGATGAATAATATTTTTCCTCATTCACATGACCTTGGTTATGTAAAGTTGTTCCAAGTTATTACATTGTGATGAAGGATGACTGTAATGTGAGTGTCTTCATATTCGAATGAACAGCTCTCTTGATATATCTCAGATCTCAGCAAGAGGATCGTCTCCTCTTTCACAGTAAATGATTTATTTGCATTTATAGCTTGTCGGCTTGTAATGCAAAGGCTGTCATTTTCACTGGGTTTAATTTACAGGATATGAAAAGTTTCAATAAAAAGAATTTTAGTAGGTCTCTTTACAAGTCCTTCAACTGTTACATTTTAAATGTCCATACTAGTGTTCTAAACATACAAACATAAAACAAACTAGTGTTTAATACATATTTAGATCACATTTAAGTTTGGATAATTACACAGGTTTATACGGTTCTATACCAGTGGCGGCTACTGGTCTGTCAGAGAGGGGAAGCTCATTTTCGGCCTACATCATAAAATTGTCTATTTATTTAAAAGTAAATTCTGCCCTACGTTCCTTTTCAAGAAAATGGTCTGTGACCCTGTCGTACCAACTAGGAGTCTTTTCAAGTGACTTGACCAGTGTCCTCTCAATGGCCAGCAGAGCTAGGCTGCTTAAACGGCCTTGGCCCATTGTGTTTCGGGTGTAGGACTTGAGTCGCTTTAAACAGGAGAAGCTCCTTTCTACACCTGCAGATGTAGCTCCAATTGTTGCCACTAATGAGAACAGTTTGGATGACTTCCATTAAACAGACTTTGTCATACCAGGAGAGCTGAATTAGCTGTTATTTTTCCCTATCTTTTGCACTAAATCAATCTTAGGTGTTGATCTGCCCTGCTGTTTAATTCTAAGTTTTTCCTCGTAAGGAACACTTTCAAATGGCTTCGCCAAAATCAGGTCGACAATATTAGCACCGTCTGCCATCGTGCGCAGTTTCACCCACGACGCTAGCCTAGCCTACTAACGTTATATGAATGAATGAATGAATGAATGAATGAATGAATGAATGAAGGAATGAATGAATGAACGATCTAAAAAAAAAAATATTAAACTCTGTAAAACTGAAACAAGGAATGTGGTGTATAATTGTGTGAAATGTATGATGAAAATCAAGCAATTTCGCCAAGCAAATATCAAAGAAATAGGTTGCAGCAGTTTTTATTTCGACTGAACTTGAGAAATCCGCGATGGGACTGAGCGCGAATAGCTTCAGTGATTCCTTATAGTACAGAATCGCTGTCAGTCAAAAGGAGATGCAGTCTTTCGACAGACCCTCCAATCATCACGCAGAAGCTCGGAGTCCGGGCCAGCCCACTCCCCATTCACCCCCAGAGACGCTGAGCGTCCGTGGGCGGGACATAATCGCAGCGTTTATCCAATGACCGTCTAGTTTCGAAGCGCTGAAAAAAACCGTTCAAAGCAGCCCCATTGAAGTCAATGGACGCTGGGCTTCAATAGGGAAATGCACTGTGACGCTGCGGGAATGTATGAGAAGGAAATCGAGTCAGCCGACCTGCTATATGTAACTGATTCTGAACGAACTCGTCTTTGAGATGAACGTTTTCTAACGCATTTTTAGTCAATAAAATGTTAATACAATAGTACATATTTGACCATTAATTTTGTGACATTATAAGGGAAGCCGAGCTTCCCTTGCAGTCTTAAAGAAATCGCCACTGATATATATATATATATATATATATATATATATATATATAGTGGTATACAGTGGTGTGAATAAGTGTTTGCCCCCTTCCTGACTTTTTTTATTGTTTTGCATGTTTGTCACACTTTAATGTTTCAGATCATCAAACAAATTTAAATATTAATCAAAGATAACACAAGTAAACACAACACAAGCACTTTTTCACACAGGGCCATGTGGGTTTGGATTTTGTTTTCCTTTCATAATAAAAACCTTCATTTAAAAACTGCATGTTGTGTTTACTTGTGTTATCTTTGATTAATATTTAAATTTGTTTGATGATCTAAAACATTAAAGTGAGACAAACATGAAAAAAAAAAAAAAAAAAAAAAAGGTATATTTTTCACACCACTGTATATAGTGTGTACTGGTCAAAAGTTTGGAAATATTGCTATTTTTAATATATGAAAGAATGTTGGAAATGTTGGAAACAGTTGTACTGCTTAATATTTTTTTTTAATAAATTAATTTTAATAAAAAGTTAAAAAGAACAACATTTATTCAAAATAGAAATCTTTTCTAACAATATAAGTCTTTACTATCACTTTTTTTTTTTCAATTTAACACATCCTTGCTGAATAAAAGTATTAATGTACTTCAAAAAAATAAATAAATAATTACTGACCCCAAACTTTTTAATCATCAAAGAATCTTGAAAAAGCATCACAGGTTTTAAAATAAATAAATAAATTAATTAATTAATTAAAAAAACATTAAAAATAGTCATGTTTCCAAACTTTTGACCGGTATTAATATATATATATATATATATATAGAGAGAGAGAGAGAGAGAGAGAGAGAGAGAACTGTACAGTTTAGTCCATTTATAGAGCTTATACTGTATATATATATATATATATATATATATATATATATATATATATAGAACACTGTTCAAAATTTTTAAATCTCTTATGCTCACCAAAGCATTTATTTGATCAAAAGTACAAAAAAATAAATAAAATAAAATAAAATAAAATAACTGTAATTTTGTGCACTTTAGCTTGTATTTAACCCAGGCACTTCCTTAAATACAGTTTTTTTTGTACGTTTTATAAGTTTAGTTACTAAAAAAAGTGTTCTTCATGTCCACTTAGATACAAATCATAATGTGCTATTTAAGAGAAACACATTTTTCTATAGTCTGTGGTTTGTCAGATAAACAAAGTAAAAGTCTGTGACGTCACTTATCTGAATTATTTTGAGAGAAATGTAAAAAAAAAAAAACATATTTTCTGATTGCATTTGCATGTCTATTTTGGTTACTTACCAGCACCTGTATTCATTTTGCTTGTACATAGCAAAAATATTTGCATCTTTCAGGCAAAAGGAATGGGTAACTTTATTCTGCCCTTTTGGCAAATACTTAACAGTTGTATGTTCTACAATGCTCATAAAGACTGTGAATCCATGTTATTTTAGTATCATTGAGATACTGTTATAGTTGTTATTAATATTTGATTTTTTTTTTTTTTTTTTCCAGTATACTTTTCCAGAAGCAGCACCTCACCTCTAGTTCACACATATTGTAAGAATTATAATTAAATATGTCATTCTGTTAATGAGAGAGGAAGAGAAGCGAGGTTATGTAGCAGCGATAGCCTTGAGTGTCTGTCTTGACACAATGACACAGCCTCTCATTTCAAAGTAACCCAATCCTGTCACTATCCGTCAACATAACAGTTCGCTCGCAACCTGACAGCGGCTTCCTGCTGTTCCGCAGAGGAGAAATGTGGAACGGTATTGCTGAACATTATACATTTTCTTCTCTGATTTGCAATTTGCACATTGGTCTAGTTGCTTCATTTTAAATAATCAGATGCTAACTTGGTAGTGATTTGGAATATGGCCTTCTGTGTTGTGTGCCTTTGGCCTGAGCAGTTCAGTGGAAGTGATTGTTTAAATATTGGATGTCAACTGGAGTGTATTTGAGTTTCTCAGTACTGGGTCAGCGGTCAGGATGTTTGGCCTGCGGGCTCTTTTATATGTCTCTCATTGGGCTGTTTACTCTAGTCAGGCTTTTGTTTGCACTGGTCCTTTATCGCTTTCGTCTTTATTGTCGTTCAGCTGAACACCATCCCTGTAGTATAGTAGTATCATTTATAGTAAAACCACAGTGCCATGCTTCAAATCAAAAGTACTTTTCCAAACCACAATGAAAATTTTCATCATTTACTCACCCTCAAGTCTCAAATTGTTAAATTTACTCACCTTTAAGTTCCAAACCTGAATGAACAATTTTTTCAACCAACTTAGCATGCTTTGCAAGACAATACTGAAACTGATAGACAAAAATATATTGTTTTGGTTTCGACTTTCATATTAAACAATGCAATTCAGAGATCCCAGTTCAGTGTTGGCACATTCAGATGAGTATGTATGCGTGTGCGCACTCACAATTATTGTGCTTCATTTTTGATTTGCTGATTTATCTCTGTGTTTGGTGATGCATCTTGTCCTTGTGACTGTGTTTGTGGCTTTGTGTGCATTTTTAACAATATCTTTGTGTTAATCACCCTTTTGTGTTAAACACCTGTACAGTCACCGGTGTCCTAGTTACCTGGCATCCTATCACCTTACTCTAATCTTTAGGCTGTGACCGCTGTACGTGCCGGAAGATTGAGATGCAGAGCATTGTGGGAACAGCAACCTCAGGAACGTGACCAACCCACAATTCCTGCTCCAGACATTACCAACCATCTTCAGGCTTATTGTTGGGCAACCAGAGTGTACAACTCAGGAGAGTGTCTTTACGCAACTATTAAAGGCGATTGAGATCATTTCAATAGTCTGAGTGTTTATGCTTGTGTTTGTGTGCGTGAGACCGTCTCTGACCTGTGGGGAGTCCTGGAGTCCTGTTACACCGATAGCCACCCCTTATGCATGTTTCATTTGCTGGGAGGAGAACAGAGCCTTCCTTTGTCATCTAATACGTCCAATCCACCAGCTGTAGGCCTCAAACACTCCCATCAGTTTTACTCACCTGCACCAGTTTGTCCATCCAAACACCATCAGGTGCCCTTTGTCAGTTCCTTGAGTAGCTAAAACAAGAAGGAAAGAGACCCGGATTCTCAAGCGATCATCAAGAAAGGATTCTGTAAAGAAATTCAGCACAGGACTGGATGTTCGACTTTTGACCGAAGTACATTTTGTGCTCAGGCATTCAGATAAGTCTTTTAAAAGACGCTCAGGATCAACTTAGCACCTCCGTTTCCTCTTGAATCTTTAATCCGGACAGCTCGGCAGTTAACCTCTCGCCATCCCTGGGACCGGGGTACGTCTCAATTTAGCATCTTAACGGTGATCACAGCGGCAGGGGTGGTGAGTTTGGAGCATGACGGACACGCTTCGACCGCCATCCCTCCAGGTGCACGTCCCTCGGGACGATCCCAGCCATGGAGAGGAGGAGGGTGGTAGCGGAGGCGGTCATGACAGCCTCGTCTGGTCTAGCTCATCCACCCCCACCCTGCGGCGCCGACGTTTTAAGATGAAACGAATGAAAAAGCTGCCCAGCGAGCGGGAGCGGCTTGAAAACGGGCTACTGCGGCATCCTGGATCACGCTCGGCTTCCAAAGAGTACCTTCAGCTGCCCTCCATCGAAATCACGCCGTCTAGCGACGAGGACGCGGCCTGGTCCAACAGCTCCACCCCGAGTGCCTCGCCCCGGCGTAAACGCTTCCTGCTTCGCAAGTGGCTGAAGGTGCGAGAGAGGAAGGAGCAAGGCAGTGAGAGCAGGTTGGTGTTTTAGATTAGAGGTTCTCAAACTTTTTGGGACCAGGGAACCTTTAAGGCCCAGGTATCCCAGGTATACTTCGTTATCCGCGTTCCGCTCCGTCTCGCGCACAGTTGAGCACGTGAGCCTTTCAAAGTATACTCCTTTGGCTGTGAGCGCGGAAAGATGCGTTAGGCACAGTGGACTGCTGTTTTCCAGCGCTCAAGTCACTCGCACATGTGCTGTTGTTTGCAGACTATCTGTGTGGTCTCAAAGATTGGACTGCACGCGGATCCTCCTGATGACGAATATGACGTCATACGGACGGTGCGCGGATGCGAACAGCTGAAGTATACTTTGAGCTTTAGAGGGGAGAAAATTTTCTAAGGACACCCTCATAATTATAACGGTGACTAAGCAAAAGCTTGCTACAGCTTGTACTCTTGTAATCAAAAAGCATGTCTAATTAATTGAAATTATACAACACACAAATAATCTACATTTTTAGGGCATTAGGAAATCTGTTTTTCCAATTTAGTAGCGGAATTCAATTTAGTAGTTGAATTTTAATAATCAAGAAGCATGTATATAATTAATTGAATTCATAAAACTTTAACTTGTTTGCAAATGTTTGCAATAACACCCTAGTGAAAAAAAAAAAAAAAATTTAAAATACATTTCATACTAAATATACTACAAATCCATTAAAGGTGACCTAGAATCAAAAAATGAATTTACTTTGGCATAGTTGAATAACAACAGTTCATGGAAAAGACATAGTTTCAAACTCCATTGCTTCCTCCTTCTTATGTAAATCTCATTTGTTTAAAAGACCTCCGGAAAACAGGCGAATCTCAACAGAACACCGACTGTTACGTAACAGTCGGGATCATTAATATGTCTATGACCCCAATATTTGCATATGCCAGCCCATGTTCAAGGCATTAGACAAGGGCAGCCAGTATTAAAGTACACATGAAATCAAAATTGACCTTATTTATTTTGTTAGCTCAAATTGCTAGTTTTGTGGTGAACAATTCATCCGTGAAAGTCAATCCACACAAAAAAATTGTTTGGCTTCGTAATATTTAATCAACATTCTGAAAATGCTCCTCCCCTCTGCAACGGTGCCCCTTCTCAGATGACATCAGTTTGACGGCTTGGGTTGTAAACACTTAAACCACTCCCCTCCGACCGTTAGTCTGCTATGAGCGAGAGATAGAGAGGAAGAGCGCTAAAATAAAACTCTGCCCTCTATTCAATATTCCGTTTCACTTGGAAATACGTCACAGCACTGGAGAAAAGTCGTTTGCAACTTCCGGTTCACGCGGACTTTAACGTCTAAATCTGTGCACAGCTGAATCATCAGACTAGGTAAGCAAGCAAGGACAACAGCGAAAAATTGCAGATGGAGCAATAATAACTGACATGATCCATGATTACGTAATATTTTTAGTGATATTTGTAAATTGTCTTTTTAAATGTTTCGTTAGCATGTTGCTAATGTACTGTTAAATGTGGTTAAAGTTACCATCGTTTATTACTGTATTCGTGGAGACAAGAGCTGTCACTATTTTCAGTTTTAAACACTTGCAGTCTGTATAATTCATAAACACAACTTCATTCTTTATAAATCTCTCCAGCAGTGTAGCATTAGCCAGTTAGCCACGGAGCATAGCCTCAAACTCATTCAGAATCAAATGTAAACATCCAAATAAATACTATACTCACATGATCCGATCCATGCATGCAGCGTGCATGATGAACATCTTGTAAAGATCCATTTGAGGGGTATATTAGCTATGTGAACTTTGTTTATGCACTGTATAACTGCACTTATAGTCGAGAGCTTGTGGGGCAGGGAGTGAGAGATTTAAAGGGGCCGCAGCTTGAATCGGTGCATAGTTAATGATGCCCCAAAATAGGCAGTTAAAAAAAAAAATTAAAAAAAATCTATGGAGTATTTTGTGCTGAAACTTCACAGACACATTCAGGGGACACCTTAGACTTATATTACATCTTGTGAAAGAACGCTCTATGGCACCTTTAAGGTATTTACTGGCATATCTCTTGAGATTTACTGTTATAAATATTATAATTAAACTTTATTTAGAGTACTTCTTTATTGGACAATGCACATTTCTTAATATTAGCCTAAAACTTTTTTTTTTATATCACTATTCGTAAGGATAATATGTATAATATCAAATGCAAGCTATTTAAAATGTACCTAAAGTACAGTTGCAGTAGTTCCACTTTAGCACAAATAAATATACTTAATTATACTTTTAATTGGACCTCAGCACTACTTCCCGATAACTAAAGTGCATTAAGTACAAAATTAGTTGTTCCAATTTAGCCGACTTTAAGTATACCAATTTAATATACTAAAGGTACAATTGCAGGGTATTTATATTAAGTACATACATATGTAAATGTATTTGTAATATTCTTAGCATAAAATAAATGTATTTTAGTATATTTATTTTTCACTAGGGCAGGGCCCTATGAAATTTGTATGTTTTAATACAAATGTATTATTAAAAAAGGTGGTAATGAAATGAAGGCTAATCTTTTAAAATGTAATCAAATGAAAATTGAACAATTCCTTCTATTTTTAGCAAACAAAGTACTGCACGACAAAGGTTTACTGTCAAAATTAAAACATGGAAGGAAAATTTTGTGATTATTCCTTTAAAAATAAAGTTTTAATCATTGTACTATTATTATTACTTTTATCATTATTATGGTGAGAAGTATTATATGACAGTAATGGCTGTATGTTGAGTTATTTTCAGAGGACAGTATATCTATACTGCTATACAAGCAACACATTGACTACTCCAAAATATATCCAAGTTTCATTTCTATAGTATTGTCCCTTGAGAAAATATATTAAAATGGTTGTTGAAATGTGAGGGATGTACTCACTTTTGTGAGATACTGTAAAACTATAATGAGAACATTATAATGTGTGCTTGGGACATGGATTTTAATGGTGAGACTTTTGTTTTTAAAATCAGGCTCTCAAAAAGTATAAAAAAGATGGATTTAGATTTATCAGCCAATATATTGTTTATTGGCTTTCAAATATAAAGAATTATTGGTTATCGGTATCAGCCAAAATGTTCATATCAGTGCATTCCTAATGAAGTTTATTTTGGCTTAGCACTGTGTTGGATATTCGTTGCACAGGCAGTATTAATGATGACTGGATTTTAAAAATGATGTTACTTTATTATGTTTATGTTCTTCTTTGAGTGTTTATTATAAATCATCTGTTTGTAGCATGCAGCTTTGAGGTTTTATGGTTTAGTCTTGAATCTTGTTAAGTTACTACAGAGAGAACTGGCGAAGTGAAAGTTTAACTTGCTGAATGCATTGAAGTTTTGGCCAGTGGCAGTTCTAGATCACCTTGTTGTGGTTTATTAATGATAATGACCAGCTCACAGTAGATTATCTTTCTTATCACATGGCTGCTTACTAAAAAATGAGTTAATAAACCAAATAAACCATGGTGCCTGCCCAAATGAGAAAGAAATGTCAGCGAGTCTAATATTGAGGCCCATGAGAAGCATTCAGGCAGGATTGAGTACTAGGACAGGGAAGTAATCTTTAACAGTCTTTGATAGCGTGCAGCACTGACAGTGATAACTCAAATAGTGTGCAAATGGCATCAGCTGGGAAAAAGAGACACAGAGTCACTGTCTCACTTGCTGCTTTGACAGTAATTTGCAGAAGGAGGTTGAAAAGCCACAAAAACTCATTCACCTGTGATATTAAAGACAGTATTTGTTTGCCACTGATGATTTGCATCATTTTGTATCAGGTTCCAGTCAGAGCTAAATATTGTAGGTTGAGTTCTAGGCAGAAAGAATGCCCTTGAGCAATGCATTTTTATCCTGGGTTATCCGGCACTCAGTGCAGGTAGCTTTGAACAAACTGGGGCTGCTAAATGGAAACTAATAAATGTTTCTTTAGAGGAGTGGCCATAATGTCATTTAGTGGTTTGAATTGAATTTTGTGGCTCATTTAAAACAATGAGAGGAAAAGTAAATTGAATTACGAAGTCTGTGTTGCCTGTGTGAAGGAGATGTCCCTTTAAAGCTCATATGATTTCAAACCAGGTTTTCTTGAGTGTAGGAGAAAATGTAATAGAAGAGAGAGAGAAAGTGTGGTGTAGAGAGGTGATTTCAGTGCAGACAGCTTCGTTGATTCTAATAGGAGCAGTTTTGTTTTGGTGTGTCATGTGTACAGTGTAGGTACGGTGTAACTTGGTGCATTTAAAGGGGTCATGAGCTGCATTGTTTTATTGTTTTAAATTGTTTCCTGGGGTGCACTTATAATGTTAGTATGCTTTGTACATCAAAAACTGTCATAATTTAGAAATAAAAGGCATTTCCCTACCCTGATTTTAGCACTCTTATTTAAACGCTCTGTTTGAGGGGCGTGTCTGCTGTGAGACTTCAGTGTAAATGCCCACTGCTGTGATTGGCTAACATCTTTGCATATGAAATAGCTAAGTATTACTCTCTCGAAAACTTTTAGCAGGTTTTTACTATTACAGCTCTCAAGGTTAAAGGTGCCCTCGAATGAAAAATTGAATTTATCTTGCCATAGTTAAATAACAAGAGTTCAGTACATGGAAATGACATACAGTGAGTCTCAAACTCCATTGTTTCCTCCTTCTTATATAAATCTCATTTGTTTAAAAGACCTCCGAAGAACAGGCGAATCTCAACATAACACTGACTGTTACGTAACAGTCGGGGTGTACGCCCCCAATATTTGCATATGCCAGCCCACGGTCCCAACATTATCATTATGAAAGGCATTAGACAAGGGCAAAACGTCTGGATCAACGTCTGCGAAAAATGGCAGATGGAGCAATAATAACTGACATGATCCATGATATCATGATATTTTTTGTGATATTTGTAAATTGTCTTTCTAAATGTTTCGTTAGCGTGTTGCTAATGTACTGTTAAATGTGGTTAAAGTTACCATCGTTTCTTACTGTATTCACGGAGACAAGAGAGCCGTCGCTATTTTCATTATTAAACACTTGCAGTCTGTATAATGCATAAACACAGCTTCATTCTTTATAAATCTCTCCAACAGTGTGTAATGTTAGCTTTAGCCACGCAGCATAGCCTCAAACTCATTCAGAATCAATGTAAACAATATTACAGTATACAATACTCACATAATCCGACGCATGCATGCCGCATGCATGACGAACACTTTGTAAAGATCCATTTAGAGGGTTATATTAGTTGTGTAAACTTTGTTACGGCACTGTTTAAGGCAAGCACGAGCTCTGTGGGCGGAGAGCACGGGATTTAAAGGGGCCACAGCATAAATCGGCGCGTTTATAAATGATGCCCCAAAATAGGCAGTTAAAAAAATTAATTAAAAAAAAATCTATGGGGTATTTTGAGCTGAAACTTCACAGACACATTCAGGGGACACCTTAGACTTATATTACATCTTTTAAAAACATAATCTAGGGCACCTTTAACTAATCATGTAAAGTGTTGCATTACATTTAGATCTATGGCATTATATTTAGATCATGGCATGAAAGGTTGCAGTGATGAACATTGTAGCTGATCACAGACATGTTGTTGATCACATGAAAGCAGTGATCTCGTCATTGCAACTCAATTTCTGCACACTAACGAATGCTTTCATCATAACTAACAGTGCAAACTTGATGTAACTAAGAGTTTCGTTGAATAAAACGTGCGAGTCCAGAACTCAGTCACTGATAAACTCGCACTGTTTGATTGACAGCTCCAGCGAGTGTAAAGGGAGCCTTCTTTGATCACTTTCTATATATAATTTAAACACCGTTTAAATGACCGTTTAGTCACTGGTTTGATTTATTGACTCATAAGAGCATCTGACTGTACATTACATATCAGATCAGTCATTAGAATGAACACAGTTACTTACATGTTGTTGCATTACTGTCGAGTCCATATCATAAAAGTCTGTTTGCAAAGCTTGCGCCGAAATGTGATTGATTTACCAAAGAATCCCCAGTGAAATGTACTGAATACAAATAAATAAAGCTCAACTGAGACATTCACATTGTTGAAAATAAATAACCGTATTCCTAGCATTAGGATCCTTTGAAAGGTAATGTTACTTTTAGTCCTGTATCGCTCTTCTCTCCTCGTCATCTCACTAACACGCCAGTGGGCGGGGCTAACGTTGCAATGATAAAGTAGGTGTCAATAAAAGCTTTTATTGGACTAACAGGGACGTTTTCAGTTATGAATCTTGCAGAATATTCTTATAGTACCTCTTTATATATCAAAAGTAGATTTCTCAATTCATGACCCCTTTAAGAACTCATCTGATCTGTGGTCAGACACAGATGTGCAACTCTACATACGGTGATTCATTTACAATGCCTTCAGTTATTATGCAACATTTCTGTTAGTGTTTATTGTTTAAATCAGTATCACAGTAATGCTACACTGATATATGTAACTATACTCGTATTAAAGAAGTTTTTAGTTATATATTTTAGTGTCGCCCACTCTGCAACCAATAATGATTAGTTATTTTATTTAGTTTATGGGATATGTACATTTGCTGTTTTGTGTTTGTTCATTATAGCAGATTTGTACAAAGTTCAAGTCGAGACCACCAAACAAACCCTTACAGTTTTCATATTAACCAGATGATGTAAGATCAGATCATGTTAATATTGTGGAAACACACTGGAAACACAAGACTCAGCATTGTGTTTACTGACCTTTAGACCAGAAAGCCAGAGGCAACTACATTCAAAAAGACCATTATCCTTATACCAATTAAATGTTTTTGTTTGTTTATTAAAACGTTTTTTATCACCTAACAATTGCCTTAGCAACCACCCAGAATGCTCTCGCCTTGCACTATTTATGTTACAGACGTGAATGATAGGTCAAATTGCATTGCTTCCTATGGTTTCAGAATATTATAGTGATGGAGTGTTTTTTTTATTTATTTATTTTTTTTATAAAGGTTTTACTGTATAAAGGATACAGTATGGAATATTCAGCTTTTGTCAGCACCCATTGTTAATACATCTGTTAGATGATTTGATGATTCAGTCTTTAGTTTTGAAGTGGTTATTTAACAGAATCAGTTTTTGATATGGTAGTACTTGTGATGATAATATAAGTATCATCACTGTTTTATTCTGTTTTAATAGACGAGATATAGACGTGATTTGAAAGGGGCTGAATGGCAGATGCACAGCTGTACAGTTATATAATACATGCTCATTTTTAATCACTTATCTCAATTATCAATAAAGCAAAATGAAAGATATTAATCATATAGGAGGTTTTAAGACTGATTTAATGGGTTTAGTATATTTGTTGAATTGAGTGTTCCTGTAGCTCATCGCTGGTCCCAGGAAATGCATGAAGTGCTAAAATGTGTCCCTTAAATGCACTGCAGGCCTCTTCAGATAAAAGCGCCTGCCAAATGCACAAAGGTAATGCAAATGCACTGAAGGCCTGTACACACCGGGACGAATATCGCGCGCTATTATCGCCGATGTTTAACGCCTCGTAACTGAACAACGGGCGCCAATGTGAGTGTGCACACCGACGTGAAAAACAGCAGGCGTAAAAGCGCCATTTTAAAAAAAATGCCTCGGGTTCGTTTTTTTGGTTTGACGTGCCGCGTTAAAAACTGTCAGACCAATGAGAGTGGCGCTTTTGTTCACGTGCCTGGAGCAGCTGAAGTTACAGTGAAACACGACTTGGTGGCGCTCAAGCACAAAACGGTCTTGCCGAGCACACACTGATACCAAGATGATGAAGAGAAAGTAAGTAGATGAGGAAGACCCCCTACAAACTATTGGCATTGACTATTGTTTTGGCCTCACAAATAGTATGTGTATTATGTATTATTTCTGTATTTTTACTGTTTGTTTTTTTTTCTTTTACATTCAAGAAATATAGTTGAGAATGTCTATTTAATAAATATGTTTATTTGCACTACCGTTCACTTGCACCACTGTCATTGTGACTTATTTGCACTACCGTTTCTGACTACCATCTCTCATATGTCATGTATATGCCATTTTATATCTGCATTTTTATCTACTTAAACTTTACTAATATCATAAATATGTTTATTTGCACTGTCTTGCAAGCGCCATATACTGGCAGGGAGTGAATTTGCACGTTCACTCTGCTCATCACCAGTGAAAATTGCTTGGGTATGAACAGAAAAAAGGTCTTAAAAAATGCTGGCGATAAATGCGTGCGATATTCATCCCGGTGTGTACAGGCCTTGAATCGCACTTCATCATTGAATTACTGTATAGCAAAACACACATTTTTTGCCCTTGAAATGATCTGAGAAAATCACACTTTTCCAACAAAGTGTTACATAAATAACAGTTCAAATAACAGGTCTTTCTTGTTTATGTCAGTTGTTTCTCTGTCCATATGGTGGGCTGCTGTTGGTATTACTCATAATTCTTATAATCGGCATTAGTGTTTGTTTTACATGTTTTATCTGTTCTCATGCATTTGAACTAACAGCATTTTTAATTTTTGTACATTAGTGCATGCGTCATTTCTCTCACCAGGTTTCACTGTGAAGCTACAGGTATGCATATTTTGCACAGCCTGCTAAGTTTGACACAGGATGTCATTGCATTGCTCCGTCAATGACAGATTTCATTGTAGCCATGCTGAAAGCATCTGCAGTTTTTTTTTTTTTTTTTTTTCTTCTTTCTGCATTTTCAGCCATAGCAATTAAAGGGGACCAATTATGCCCTTTTTAAAGTGTTTTCGGGCTCTACTAGAATAGGTTTTCATGCTTGAATGCTCAAAAAACTAATTATTTTCCTCATATTTGACATTGTTGCGGCACCTCTTTTCCCAGTCTGTCAGTAACACTCTGTTTAGTTCCTGTCTCTATGAAGCCCCTTCTGAAAAGCACAAAGTGCTCTGATTGGTTGGCTGGACCAGTGTGTTGTGATTGGTCAACTGCTTCTAATGCAACTCAACCAGGCCCCGCCACCTTTTTTGCATATGCATTGGGTGGGAATTATTTAAATGAGGATTATTGTGACGTGTTCGTTCCCGGAAGAAAACTCAAGACTACAATGGAGGCGTTTCAGGGAGTTCAAACATTGCTGTCACATAGTGTTGTCACAATACTGGAATTTCTAACTTCGAGTTAGAAAGAGTGAACATGATTGAAGAGAGCCATCTCTGGGAGGTCTGCCCACATGCCTTAAGGTAAGAATCTCTTAAAGTAGCTTTATGAGAACTTTAATTGGCCTAAGTAATGATTTTGAGTAATTTTAATTAGCCTGATATGGCTGACTTGTTTTTATTAGCGTTATTTCCACCGAATCTAATGTTAGCTTGTGTGCTTTTTATTCCAAATACTTGTATAACAGGACCTTACATTACCATTTTGCCAACGAATACAACTTTAGGTGTGCTCTATACTGTCATAATAACCAAAATCTAATTAAACAGTTTGCTTTTACACACAAAAGAGGTTCTGTGCAATTTCATAATGACAGGGTTTGAAATTAACACCCGCCAAATGCAGGTAAAAATCGACTGTGACCACTAGCCAATTTGGCTGTTTTTGTTTCACAAATTATGTTCACTCCATTTGCTGCCAAAGTTTATGTAATCTGTGCAGATATAGCACATGTACTCAACTTGACAATGAGTCAATATGAATATTAAATACAGCCTTTCAGGGAATAGTTCAGACACAAGAAACATAATAATGTGGGGTAACTAACCCAGTGTAAAAAAGAAAAGAACCACCTAGCAACAAAGAAGCGGATGCTGGCCTATCCTATCTTTTTGTACTTTTTATGAGACCACAGGTTTGTTTTGTTTGAGGTGGTGTTTGATTTTCTTTGAATTTATTTGTCCTACTAAAATGGTCTTTTTATTTATTTATATCAGAAGAAATTATTTTATCTAAATCAGAAGTGTCATGTGTCAAGATCTCTATTCTTTTGCTTTTCAAAACAGAATGTGGTGAATCTGTTATGTAGCTTAATGTTGAACGCAGAAGACAGATTAATAGTTAAACAGTTTGCTGTGTATACTGACACTTTCCTCTGTGAAGTGCCAGCAGTACTTAAAGAAGCTGCCGTGATCCCAAATAAGACGCAATTATTGTCCATCGAGCAGAAAGGTGGGAACGAAAGCTGTATTTTTGGTATTTGAAGTGTTCTGAGATTTCGTTTGTCAGTGACCGAGGCTTGATGTTTAGGAGTTCAGATCATTTTGCTCATGCAGCATGCAAAAACTAGCCTTTTAAATTGAGATTCTGCAACACATTTATTATTTGCGGTCGCTGATAGAGAATCTGTGATTGATTTAGTTTAGAGCCAATACCTGTGCAGTACTAAATGTATTCCTAATCGTATCTCTCTTTCTTTCCTCATATTTGTGTAGATATTCTATAATATCTGAGAGTCTCGGTTCAATAAGGTCTCTTATCTGGGCTTGTGTATGCGATGTCTCGTCTCGTAGGGTTTTCTCGTGCTGCTGAGATGTATCCAGACCTTTCACAGTCTGCCTTTCTCTGATAAGAGCTTCTAGTGCTATTTTAAGACATGGGGAACTTGTAAGTGTGCACCTTCCAGCTGAGAGACTCTGTCCATGTTGTTAATATTTCAGATTTAAGAGTTATTTTTCCTCAGCTGGAGTGGAGTACAGAAGGTGTAAAGTTGTTCTCATAATGCGAGGTTGAAGCCCTAAACTGCTTTGTCTACTTGTTTATCAATCATTTGATTAGATGATATGGATGATGGAGTATGAACTCATATTTATGTTCAAAATACAGTAAAGACAGTAATATTGTGAAATATTTTTATAAATTAAAATAAAGTTTTTCTGTTTGAATATATATTAAAATGTAATTTATTCCTGTGATCAAAGCTGAATTTTCAGCATCATTACTCCAGTCTTCAGTGTCACATGATCCTTCAGAAATCATTCTAATATGATGATTTGCTGCTCAAGAAACATTTCTGATTATTATCAGTTAAAAGCAGTTATGCTGCTTTCATATTTTTTTCCAGGATTCTTTGATTAATAAAAAAAGTTCAAAAGAACAGCATTAATTTGACATAGAAAAACAATTATATGTATTTATATAACTCTTTATATATCTATAAATTAATTGAAACATTTTATTATTATTATTATTAATCTAAAAGCCTACAGTTGATCATGTGATTGAGCAAGCTTGTGCATATTTTTAGGTGATTGCAGACTTGCTTTGGCAAGTCTTTAAATGAAGGCTTTTTGATTAAGAAAGAAGCTTAAATCTGTGTTCCCAGGTTTGCTTTAACTACACTAATTCAGCAGTGCTGACAGAGGAAGCTGTGATGGACAGATGGCTTCCACTCAACAGGAAAGCTCATTGTTCTGTTATCAGAAAAATTCACTGTCTTGGCTATTGCACTTTCAGTTGAAGTAACATTCATCCATCATCATCATTATTGGGTAAGGGTTAGTGATTTAGGGTTATGCGCTTTTTTATATGCTCTTTTCCAAAATGTTAGCAAAGCTTAAAACTCTTGTTTTTGTACAGTGGTTGATTGACAGTTGAGTAGGCGAACTTTGATCTTGCCCAGGACACAAATGGACAGATTGGTGTTTACACTACGAATGCCAAACATAGTCTGCTCACTTGTGATTCTGACTGGCAAATCTAATCCAATCACAAACATTTTGGATTCAACAGCATTTCATTGACATAGTGCCTCTTCACTGTGCGATTTTACTACGGCTACAGGCTTATGGCATAATGATACTCGTCATTCCATTTTAGCCAGAACTGACAGTTTTCATTGTGCAGTTTTTCATTTTTTACCTTAGAGAATGACATGATGAAAATGCAGGAGGTGACATTGATTTAAAAACAGAATAACTGACAATTAAATCACATGTTCCCTGCAGAGTCTTACAGTACAGCAATTTATAGTGCATGTATAAAAAATGTAGTGCCTCACACACTACAAGCAATTGTATGTGTATAAAAAATGTATAAATCTTGCACACTGTTCAAACTTGCATCCTTACAAAATTGCATTAGGTCAATCGATCTTCCTCAAGCTTACAAAACATGCAAATTTAAAAACAACTTATTAAAAATATTCACAGATGATAATACTAACGAAGGCCACACCTCCAATTACACAGCCAATGTAGAATTCAAATACTTGTTACAATTAATGCAAAAGAAAGCACACAAACACACCAAAAAAAAGTTTTAGTGTTCATTTGGGTGTACAATTATGCATCATTTGTAATGTGTATCTGAACTTCTTATTAATTCAAAATCATGTTAAATTATTCTAAAATTTAACGATACATTTGCATGTTTTGTAAGCCTGAGAATGATCAATTGATGAAAACTTTGCTAAGCTAATAAAAGGATGCAAGTTTAAGTAGTGTGCAGGATTTATACATTTTTTTTGAGTATATAGTGTATGTATAAAACATATTCATCATCAGACTACTTAAAATTTCAAACGGGCTGAATTTTGCTCTCGGCCCGCCAGTAGAACGAGCAGCGGGTTCCTAGTCTGATGTCAGTCTGGGCAGTTCGCCTGAAAGCACTGGGGTTTTGTTTCAGCAGCAGTTAAAACACACACAAAGCGTCAGACAGGCAACTGTCATGAATGATTCAGGGGCGTTCTAGGCCATGTTGTTGAGCTTCAGTTCTCTCTAGTTAGCGGGGAAGTTATACGCAAGGGCCCATTCTGAGAACAGTCTGGCCCCTCAGGCATGTGTGCATAAACTCACACTCCGGCAGAGGCTAAATCAGCAGCGTTTAAAGCAAACATGAGGAGCCCACACAGGTCAAGTGCTGTCAGAACAACTGACCATAAATGAGAGATTTGCCTGCATAGTTTGAATTGCAGATATGAGCTTTCCTGTGGGTGTGCGTGGCCCGTAGTCACCACAGGCAAATACCTGCACGCACCTGAGCGTATCGCTCAACAACAAATCCCTGGAGCTGATGGAACGAGGAAATCCAGCATGCTGAATGGGATTTTGTTTTTGGTTTTTTGTGCTTCATACTGGAGCAACTGCTGAAAATTCCATCACAATATCCATGTATTATAGATTTAACTTTTTCCTTTAGTAGTACTTTTATCCAAGTTAAAAATTCAAGTGCCCCTACTATGTTTTCCGGGCTGTTACCTTTCAAGTAGTGTGTAATATAGCTGTTTGTGAATGTAAAAGGTCTGCTTCAAAGTTTCAAAAATTAAAGTGCAGGGAAATGGAGTTATTGTCTTCTAAAGGAAAGAACCGATTCTGAACTGCCTGAAACGAATCGTCAGTAATTCCAGTCTTACTTCCTACACAAACCTACAATGGTTTGTGACAGATTTGCATAATGCCAGCCGATGGCTTATTGGCTGCCTGTGAATAATGTCTACTTTGACCCCGAGACACTGTAGTTGTGGCTGAGGCCTGAAAGAGTTGGTTTGTGTTGATGACAAGATGCTGTTTTAAGCACTGAAAGCAAATCCACTTTGTATTCACTTCCTAAGGATGAGGAGGACTCGCGCTGGAATTGATACAATAAAACCGACGCCATCGTTACTGTTCGTATCACTGTGTATCAAGTGCTGAGGAAGATCTGGAGCTGAAATTCAGATATGGTAATGAGCGTTTGGTTTCTGACAAGCACTGTAAGTGGTCGACCAATCACAACAGACTGGGCCGTCTGACCAATCAGAGCAGAGCAGGCTCTCGGAAAGGAGGGGTTTCGTGAGAGACTGAATCTTTGTTCAAACTGTTTCAGACACTGTGGGAAAAGAGCTGATGCTGCAATGTATATTATTATGATTAAAGTGTTTTTTGGCCTTGGCTGCATGGAAACCTATTGTAGGAGACTCCAAAACAAAATTAAGAACCTTCAAGATAGCAGAATAGGGGCACTTTAAGGATTCACTAAGGATGCATTAGTTATGGCTGAAAGAGAAACCATTACTTTAAAACCTAATAACTGAAACACTGACAGAAAAAAAGATGTTAAATGATGCTGGTTTAATTATATTTAAAGGGTTAGTTCACCCAAAAATGAAAATAATGTTATTTATTACTCACCCTCATGTCGTTCTACACCCGTAAGGCCTTCGTTCATCTTTGAAACACAAATTAAGATATTGTTGATGAAATCCGATGTCTCAGCGAGGCCTCTATAGCCAGCGATGACATTGTAACTCTCAAGATCCATAAAGGTACTAAAAACACATTTAAATCAGTTTATGTGACTACAGTGGTTCTACCTTAATACTAAAAAGCAACGAGAATACTTTTTGTGCGCCAAAAAAAACCAAAATAACGACTTTTAAACAATATAGTGATGGGCCGATTTCAAAACACTGCTTCGGAGCTTTACGAATCGGATCAGTGATTCGGATCTCCTATCAAACAGCTAAACTGCTGAAATCACATGACTTTGGTGCTCTGAATCACTGATCCGATTCGTAAAGCTCCGAAGCGGTGTTTTGAAATCAGCCCATATATATATTGTTGAAAAGTCGTTATTTTCACACAAAAAGTATTCTCGTCGCTTTATAATATTAAGGTTGAGCCACTAAACTCAAATTAACTGTTTCATATATGTTTTTAATACCTTAATGGATCTTGAGAGGTGCAGTAACATTGCTGGCAATAGGCCTCACTGAGCCATCGGATTTAATCAAAATATCTTAATTTGTGTTCTGAAGATGAACGAAGGTCTTACGGGTGTGGAATGACATGAGGATGAGTAATAAATGACAGAATTTTCATTTTTGGGTGAACTAACCCTTTAATGCAAATGGGTCTGTTTTATTTCAAATCAGAGGAGAGGAAAACATTTTATTAGAGGCAAATAATGACTGAACTTCAGTTTGAACTGGTGAGGTGAAAGCACTGATAATGAGGATGAACAATTACAAATATTCACTGGACATATTTAATCTAAATAGCTTGAAATTGAAATGAAATGCTGTAGTGTTTAAGTAGTTTCTGATAAAGCATAATAAATGCTGTGAAGCACTGCTAGTGTTTTTCAGTAGTCAGCACTTGTTAAACGCCACATGAAACTGTTCATTTATTTCTGAGATTTTGTGCTGTTGATGGTGCCTGAGTGTGACTGCTCCCTCTTGTGGTGAAATCATAGAGATACATTTTTCATAGAGAAAATGCCACATGCAAATTACCATTACTCAAAGTCAACAAGTCAAGTTACATTTTATAGCCATTTGATAGAACATATTGAAAACTTATCATGAAAACTTATTTTTTGCTGTTGGAAAGTTTTTAAAGTTTGGAGTCAGTAATATATATATATATATATATATATATATATATATATATATATATATATATATATATATATATATATATGTTCAACTTGATCAAATCCCTTGATCAAATATATATTCAACTTGATCAAAAGACAGTAAAGACATTTATAATGTTATATATTATAACATTATATTATTATATTATATTATATTATATTTGTAACATTACACATTATATTTAAAAAAAAAAAAAAATACATCATGGTTTCCACAAATATATTAAGCAGCAACACTGATATTAGGAAATGTTTCTTGAGCAGCAAATCAACATATTAGAATGATTTCTGAAGGATCATGTGACACGAAAGACTGGAGTAATGATGCTGAAAATTCAGCTTTAATAACAGGAATAAATTATATTTTAAAATATATTAAATGAGAAAACTATTATTTTAAATTGTAATAATATTTCACAGTTTATTTGTCAAATAAATGCAGCCTTGGTGAGCATACGAGATTTCTTTCAAACACAACATTTAGAACAGTAGTGTAGTTACACGTGTTTCATGTTGTCACGGCAGGTTGATTGACATGCATCAATATGACTCTTTTCCAGCAGTCAGCAGAGTAGTCAACAGAGCAGCCAGCAGAGTAGCCATGACGACGATTCCAGCCGCTTCCTGACTCCCTCCATCCGTGAGGACAGGTACATACACTGTGTGTCCTGTGTCTGTACTTATCTGAAACATCAATAATTAAGGTCAGTTTTAATAAATGAACTGATTTGTGCAGAGGTGCTCAGCCAATCAGAACTCCCAAGAGCTCAGGGACAAAGGGGAATCGTTACATAATGCTTTCACCGATGTTCCACTCAACGGCTTTAACAAACATGAAAAGCATAAAAATGGGTTGAACAGCCAAGCTTGAGCTGATGATGATAAAATCACAGTTTTCATTCATTGTTATTTCATGATTCCTAATGCATTAACTAATGTTAACGAATTGAAACTTATTTTAAAGAGTTGCCCAAACATTTACTTAAAAAATGAAACAAACAAACAACAAACAAAAAAACACTTGTTTTGATAAATTGTTATTTTATGTAAAAATGCTTTTGCCTTTTAAAGGGTCAGTCCACTTCAGAATAAAAATTTCCTGATAATTTACTCACACCCATGTCATCCAAGATGTTCATGTCTTTCTTTCTTCAGTTGAAAAGAAATTAAGGTTTTTGAGGAAAAAATCCAGGATTTTTCTCCATATTGTGGACTTCAACAATTACCAACGGGTTGAAGGTCCAAACTGCAGCTTCAAAGGGTTCTACATGAAGTAAAACAATGATGTTAGATGATTTTGAAGTTGGAGGAGAAAATGAGATGGAGTTTTTCACCCTACCGCGGTACTTCCATCCTACATCACGCGTGACCTTTCCAACGCAATTATGTAATGCGTGGCGCATTGCAGAGCAGTGCAAGACGAGTTCAAATGTATATAATTTTTATTTTGACCAATTGTTTCACTAGACAAGACCCTTATTCCTCATCTGGGAAGCTTTGAAGCTGCACTGAAACTGCAGTTTGGACCTTCAACTCGTTGGTAGCCATTGAAGTCCACAATATGGAGAAAAATCCTGGAAAGTTTTCCTCAAATGTTTTCCTTAATTTCTTTTCGACTGAAGAAAGAAAGACATGAACATCTTGGATGACATGGGGGTGAGTAAATTATCAGGAAATTTTAATTCTGAAGTCAACTAATCCTTTAAAGTGTGGATTTAGTGTCCACATACTTTTTGAGGACACTTTTGTCCCTTTGTCAAGATTAAACACACTAAAGGAATACACTACACAGCTTTTAAAACCTGAACACATTTTAAAACACTAGGAATCAAACGCTTGTCGACTTTGTAAGTGGTTACAGGGAAAAACTGGGCATCACACACTGAACGACTGAGGATCACACGCTAACAAACTTTCAAGAAGTTCAAACACAACAAACTCACACAGAAACATGCCTCGTTGTTAGGGGATGTATGACAAATTAAAATAATATGTGTAAAATCACCTCAAAATATCAGTCATGCTTAATCACCTCCAACTGGATGGAGTCATAGTCTGAAGCTAAAAATCTGCGGGTCTGTGACCATCATCATGCGATTTTCTGTGAAATCTGTCAACTCTGACTGCCCAAAGAATGCAGACTGACTCTGATTTTCAGCAACTACTGGACTGCAATTTGAGGCACAAAAATGGTCAAAAGTTGTGTATTGTATTCCTGCCTTAACATGCATCTTAAACTGACTAACACTCTGCTGATTTTTTCACAGGGCTGACAGCGGAGCAGACAAGTGTAGGTAAGAATCAAGACCACATCAGCACCAGACATCCTTTTGTACTTGAATGAGTGTGTGTGTGTGTGTGCGTTTTTGTGACATATAAGGACACAAATTTGTATAACAACATGGGTATGACATAGGTATTACAAGGAGAGGTGACTTATGAGGACATTACCCCATGTCCCCATTTTTCAAAAGGCTTATAAATCATACAGAATGAGTTTTTTTGAGAAAGTAAAAGTGTGCACAGTTTTCTGTGATGGGTAGGTTTAGGGGTAGGGGTAGTGTAGGGGGATAGAAAATATAGTTTGTACAGTATAAAAACCTTTACGCCTATGGAATGTCCCCACAATTCACAAAAACAAACGTGTGTGTGTGTGTGTGTGTGTGTGTGTGTGTGTGTGTGTGTGTGTGTGTGTGTGTGCATGTGTGTGTGGTAGATATAGTAATCTTGATACACATATCTCTGCAAACCTCTGTTTTGTTTGAGGTGAGATATCTCAGAGCCCCGCTGTACTTTTGTGAATTTGAGCCCTGAATACAGTTGCAAGCTACGGAATGTCATTGTTTGCCTTTTTTATTGGACAAACAGCTCCGATCACAATGCCTGGGAACAAACAGACTGCCGTGCTCAAACCGGGCTGTCTGGGGCTTCAGCCATTTCGCTTTCTCTTGATTTCTTTATTTGACCTCCAAATAAGAAATATATCGAAGGCCAAACATCTGACCTGTAGTTGTGGGAAAAGAGATAACAATCCATAATTGTCCAGGAAAAGAAGGTAAGTAAAGGCCAAACACAGATTAGATCTGTCCGCAGAGATGTTTTAAACAGTTTTGTCAGTACAGTTGCATCTGTTGTGCTGTGTTGTGCATCAGTGCTGAAAAAGCTGAAATCCTCTCTACAATTTTTGTTTTTATTCATGACAACTGCACTTCTAAAATTGTTTCCGAACAAAGTTTTTTACTGAAGTTTTTTTTTTTTTTTTTTACATGAACTCCTGTAGAGAAGTGCTGCGTGACACAGTATGCTTTCTTGTATCTCTCTGCGGTTGAATATAAAGATGCATTAAGAAGTACTTCAAAAAACTTAAAGGCTTAAAGAACCTGCCTGAGGCATAAAGTAGGACTTAAACTGACGTTTTTGAAACTAATAGTAGCTCTAAAGGCCCTTTCACATGAGTCGCCTTTCACGGCCATAACTCAGCTAACAGTGACTGTCCTTAGAACGTTTTGACAAGGTTTGCTCAATGCTGTGTACAAACGTTCTTCCAGTAATGTTAATAGAATGTTTGTTAGAGTTATCAGGTCTTTAAAAATATTCTAAAAGTGTTAGCACAAAAATGTATGGAAGCTTGTTTCCGCCACTATATAAAAAAATAAAAAAGGTAATTGTGAGTTTGCATTTCACAATTCTGACTTTTTTTCTCAGAATTGTGAGATTTAAACTTGCAATTGTGTGATATAAAGTCACAATTGTGTGTTGTAAAGTCAGAATTGCATTATAAAGTCAGAATTGTGAGTTACAAAGTCAGAATTGCATGTTATAAAGTCTGAATTGAGATATAAAGTCGCAATTCTGACTTTCTATAACGCAATTCTGACTTGACTTTAAATCATGCAATTCTGACTTTATATCACGCAATTCTGACTTTATAACTCATAATTCTGACTTTATATCACGCAATTCTGACTTTATAATGCAATTCTGACTTTAAATCATGCAATTCTGACTTTATATCACACAAATCTGACTATATCAAGCAATTCTGACTTTTTAACTCGCAATTCTGACTTTATATCACAAAATTCTGAGAAAAAAGTCGGAATTGTGAGATAAAAATGTGCAATTACCTTTTTATTTTTTATTTCATGGCAGAAACAAGCTTCCATAAAAATGTTATTTATTCATTGTTCATGAAGTGTTTTTTTTTTTCTTTCTGAAATGTTTTAGTTGGATAGTCGTCTATTGTTTTTTAAATGTTTCAGAACAATCAAAGAATGTTCAAAAATAACATTCCCATTATGTTTGCAAAATTATAGAATGGAATGTTCCTTTAACATTCACAAAACCAAAAAACATTTTTAAAACATTTAAAAAACTAGAAGTTTTGAATGTTCCGAAGTTTCCGAAGTAGTGTTTTCATAACCTAATGGGAACGTTAGCAAAATGTTCTTAGAGCGTCTATTTGTTAAGACTGTAATGCATCAAGTTGTATGGCACATCATCAAAGCCATTTAAGAAGTAATTGTTATGTTATACGCATTAGATGCTCTTTGTGGATTTTTATTTTTGGTTGACACAATCTTGAAAAGGCACCACTCATGACGGGGAGCATAAAACAATAGCTTGAGATGTGATGCAGTGTTGGCTTGTTGTTGTGACCAATCTGTACTTTGATTTGGAGGTCAAATTTTCTGTCCTTACGTGTTGCTCTGTTCTGAGTGGTCAAGACTGTTGTCTGACCATCACCACATGTCAGTTTAACCAGTGGCAAGAGACACTGCCCATCTCTTTTGTTTCATGTCATTGGCCGATGTCATTGGATTTAGAAAAGCCTATACAACCTACCACAATGGGAGCTGTGTAAAAGTGTGGCTTTAACGCATTGTCTCGTGTCAATACAAGATTTAACTGAGCCTTTGGCTCTCTGCAAAGGACGGCTCTCTTCTGTCTCACATTGTGTTTTACATGGTGCTGACCTCCACATTTTTGGCTTCTTTTTTGCATATAATAGTGTAGATACATAAGAAAAGAGACATTAGAAAGCATATTTCTTTAATTTCATGATTGTTTCACCTAGACAGTAATGAAATTCATTAGCCTTTTCTTCCGTATAGTGACGAAATATATATTTTAATTAAACTTTTTGGGTGAACTATCATTTTAAAAGAGCAAGCCATGTTTTGGGTTTCTTTTATTTTTGCCTTGCAATGCAGCCTGATAATGTGCTGATCTGGATAAAGAAAGACATATCTGTTTTACAGCACCATGGCCTCACCTCACTTCCGTAACACTTGTGATCTGAGCGTTCAGTCACACTTAGAGCTCTTCAGGAGCAGATAATGATCTTCAGAGCTTGACATCAAATAGCTGTGGACCTCTTGAAATTGACTGTGGAAGAGTAGAAGAGTTTGGAATTTCAGTTTCAGTTCAGTTTGCATTGCTATTTTCTTCATGGAGAATCCCAAAATTAAAATGAAAAAAGAAATTCTAATTTGCATAAATAACATTTAAAAATAATTTAATATTTTCAGTTTGAATGAACAATTCAATGAATCACTCATAAAGACTCCACTTGTTTCATTACTGGATAAATTAGTATGAATGAATGATTCAATGACAAATACGTTTTTTTTTTAGTCACTTGTCGCCACCTACTGGTGTAATGATGTAATTGATACAATCTTTATTTAAAGCGTCAAGTAAGTTACTTTAAAAAGGCGATTTCCACTATTTTGATCACTATCGTAGACATCAGCGTTTATATCTGAACCCATCATCCCCATTTTAACCAATCAAACAATCGATTGAGATTCGGAAGTGTCTCTGATTGGTGGATCTCACATCGAATCCCCGCTGGTCGTAATGCACAGCTGATACAAAACCTTGTGCTTTCTGTTTTTGCATGATGATTAATTACATTTTAAGTAATTAACTCCAAAATCATCAGGTATAACCATAGACTGTAAAAAAATATGGACGTAGCGTCCGTGACCTCACCCATAGAGTTCTGAACAGCAGTTTTGACGCCTAAATGAGGCCGCGGCCATCTTAGCTGCGCGTCACCGCACGTCACTCCCGGATAACTGAAAATGGGCAAAGAGGCGGGGAGGTGGTTTGAGCTGATATGACTGGTTGCTGAAACCACGCCTGCCTAGCTCGACGTGACCATGTTAGCAGCAAAGGAGCTATATATCTATCTAAGATACGATCTAAAATATTAATGAAGATAAGTTTTATCATCAGAACGTTCTAAAGGTTTACTGTCAATCTACGGTGTTTTTTTAAGATATAGATGCTCCAACACCAGTAGTGTTGGTTGTGCAAATAACAACATGGAAAATCAAATGGGACTTCATACCTTTATAATGAAATAGAGATCGCGAGATGAATCCAATCCGTGGCACTTAGGTAAAATATGAATGTCCATTGCAAAACAAATAAACATGTCACATTTCTTCTGAATGATCTGCTCTCTGTCATCGTTCTTCAAGAAAGGATGCAATCTGAGCAGCGATCGTATCTAACAAACAAATGAGCCCGTGTCCAAAGTATATTTTTTTCAAAATAGTGCAGCAGTTTTAGTTATAATATCCAAGCAGTGCTGTCGGATTTTGATATCCTCCCGCCATTGTCATTGCAGTAAATCTCACAACCAAAACTTTCAGCCAATGCCACGATCCAACAACGTGTGTTCTGTCTCTTCCCCATGCATGCACATCTACACAGACACACATCAGTCTCGAATATTATGCAGCAAGCCATATTTTATAATTGTATAAAATAATCGAGCACAAATACGGCTGAGATGCCAAATTCAGCGGCAGCTGAAGTAACATGACGGCTCACAGACAGCAGCGCAATCTACCTGTCACTCAAGTGACCACGCCCTTAATTATGCAGAACTTTAAGGCTTAATATAATTTAAACGGATAAGTTATAAAAAAATTCACCCCCCTCAGAGTTGTCATGAAGGGCAAAAATAGCAGTATAGACCAAAACCACAATTTGAACCAACTTGTAAACATGTTTTTTTCTGCTATAAACTTGGCCAATTTAACATGGGACTCTATGAGATTCTGCTCTCTTTTGGAGCCTGTCCCTAGCGGCCAGTCGATGAATCGCAGTTTAAGTTACTTCCGTATTGGCTACACGAGAGAAAGGGGGAGGTTGCCGCTTGGGTATAACAGCGAGTGAGCGACTCGCGATAACATCAAGCGCATCATCGCACAGAGAAAAAGACAGTACTCTTGAAAAACTGCATTGTTAAACAAAACACAGATAAGTTGGATAGTCTCACAGAAGTCACATTTTAAAATATTGGGGGGGGGGGGTATGACCTTGATTTCTTGAATGTTTTCATGAGTTCAGTCACATACAGTACTATTTACAGACAGCAGAATGCAGCTTTGCTCTTTTTGTTGAAGATACATCAATATTGTATGCATCAAGTGATCTGAGTATGAAGGGATGTGAGTGTTGTTAGCTGAGGAAGGTCAGTCCAGGTGAAGTGTGTGAATCTGGATGAGGACATCAGCCACAGGCTCTGTAGCTGAAGGGACAGAGCAGCAGAGGAGTGCAGATCCCTCCATCATGGTGTCTCCCAGCCGTGTCCAGAATTAGCCTCAGATTACTCACAGCCACAGCGCTTCTGCCATTTACATAACTCTATCCCCTCACTCTCTCTCCATGCCTCCTCCTCACAATCTACAGCACAACTGAAGCCAGCACGTTACAGCATGGCCGCTGTTCTAGAGAAACTCAATTTCCTCACATAATGAGAACAGGAATCCTAACCAAGGTGAGAAAAATACTATTTACACCGTCTTCAACGGTTCTTTGCAGGTGTAGCAACTTGATGGTTCTGTGTTAAAATGGCCTGTTGTTTTATTCAAATACTTTACAAGTTGTTAAATGATAGAATCAGGCTCTTCTTTCATTTGTAAATGTTTGCATTGAGATTCCATTGCATGATAGTGCTATGTTGACAAGTGTTGGGTTGGTGATTGGAAAGATTATAATGTGTCATTAATTATCAAGACTATTTTAAGATATCAGAGAGAGATCATCTCTTTATGGGAGCATAAATTTGAAACGAAATGTATCATATATATGATGGTAAACCCGCTACATGTGAGGATAGCGACCTCAAAGACTTCGGATGGATTTTTGGTTTTCAGATCAGCGTATTAATCTTATCCGAAAACAAGAATGTGTTCACACTTGGCAGGTTTGGTTTAATTAAAATGAACTCTAGTGTGATTTCTCTGTTCGGTTCATTTGAATAAGTGTGAACATTGCCATCTGAATCTTGGTGCACATCAAACGAGTGAACATGAGACTCGGTCCTCTGGTGGGTTCGACTAAAATCGGTAAGGGAAGGAGACGCTGCGTCCAAGACGCTTTAGGAACGCCTCAGCGTGATTGCGTCTGATGCACGTATGTCAACTAGTCCAATGGTGAGAGTGAATGTCATGGGCGGGTGACATCACGACCAGGAAAGGATAAAAGCACATCTGGATAGAACGTCTTTAGCTTCAACAGCTGAAGCAAATCGATCACAGGATTACAGGGAGTATGGCAGAGTGACGCAGCGTCTCTTTCCCTTCTCAGGGAACTATGGTTACAGTCGTAACCTGAGACATTCCCTTTTGAGGGAACTTGCGCTGTGTCCAAGATGTTTTGGGAACGATATGCCAAAACACCATACTTCCAAAATGCCTGTCCGTGTGAAACTGTGGCACACTAAGACAAAAGCACAAGAGAACCTGGAGTTGCTTCTAGGTCAAGATCATAATATCTCAAAAAACATGAGCGGAGAGGACCAGCCTGCCACATCACAGACTTCCTTGAGGGAAACCCCAAACAGTAAGGACAGAAATGTTTCTCTTTATGAGGTTTGGTTAGTGGTGGCTGAAATGCATCTTTATGCACAACTGCCAGCCTGAATGGAGAGCTTCTTGAGACTCCAGAGACACCAGCAGCTTCAAATGCCTGTTTGCTGCTCAACATTTGTTTTATTATAGCTGCCCTTTTAATACAATACATTTTTTTGACAGGAACTTTCCTTAATAAGCCTTTATCTGACCGAGTTCTGCTGTGCTCTAAATCACTAACAAATCTCATGATAATTTGATATAATCTCCATTCAGTTTCCACACAATATTAGTTGTTTTCATGCCTTTTGCACAACATTGAACCATTTCATGCTTTTCATCTTCAGAAAGATCTTTCTTCCTCTCCATATTGCATGAGAACTGTGACTTGCTTAATAATGTGGAACGACCTCTAAGTAGGGTTTCCATAGACCTAAGTAGACCTGGCAAATTATTTTGTCTGAGATCGATACCAGTTATCTAAAAAGACAGGGATAAATAAACAAACAAACATTTTCTTTGAAAAACTAAAATCTGAATGTTTATTGTACTGAAATCTTACTGATATGTCACTTACATAATAATTTGGAACGCAGTGTGGTAAATGTTTGTAAGGGTGGTGATTTTGGGATTAAAAAGTCTTCTATCTTCATTCATGGCACGTTTCTCCTGTTTTCCTCCTCAATCTTGTTGGGAATGTTGAGTCTGTTTCATCCGATTTAAAACTAGTTTAATCATCGAGTAATTTGTAGTTTGTAAACGAGAGGTGTGTGTCAAATTGAAACGCATCTCACTAGATGTCGCAACGTTGTTTAGTAATGGTGACTGGGAGTAAACGCTGCTCCTTTAAGCTTTAAGGTTTAGGGGTAGGGGTAGTGTAGGGCGATAGAAAATACGGTTTGTACAGTATAAAAACCATTACGCCTATGGAATGTCCCCACAATTCACAAAAACAAACGTGTGTGTGTGTGTGTGTGTGTGTCTGTGTGTGTGTTCTACACCTCTCTGGGTAGATTTATGTTTGCTGTCATTGAGGGATTTCCAAGACTTTGTGGTTTTCAGTTGGGTCATTTGTTAGAGCTGAAGTCGGAATCGCTCTCTCTGGTGAAGGTTGCTGACTCCTGCCTATTACTCACAGTCCCTGTAAAGTCCTCCAGTAGCTCAGAGCTGAGAACTGTGGCATATTGATGAACCTCATCCTCTACTTCTTTTAACCCTATAAAGCCTATTGTATCATACTTGATACATGAATTTCTAAGGCCTCTAAATGATCAACATGATCAAAACTTTGCTGAAAAAAACCTGTTGTACATAATCTACTACATGCCTTTTGTCGATTGATAGTTTCTGCTTTTTTAGCAAGTAAAAGGCCTTTAAAGGTGTGTTCAGACTTGGCAGGTTTGGTGCGATTGCTCTTTTAGTGCGGTTCATTTGAATAAGTGTGAACGCTGCCCTCCCAACCATGGTGTGCACCATGTCACAAGATTTGACCCTGAAAGGACAGAATGCTCACGCATACCTGATATTTTCCAGTACCACAATACCATATCTCCTTTTTTTGCAGCAATTTTAGAATAATGAAAAATGTGTAAGATTATGTTTTTGTCAGCCGTGTTCTGATGGAGCGCACATCTTGCCCTCTCATTACTGTGGATAATCACCTTGTTCCTTAGTCATTATCAGTTTTGCTGTGGTCTGCACTTTTGCCCATTATCACAGCTGAATTCCTGTCACGTCGGTCTGAGACGCAGTGTAATAGTAATAAAATCCAATTTCAGTAGGGAACAGAACTTAGAGTTAGTTGAATCCTGAGTAAGTGGATTTGACACCGGTGATTTGAGGGTCGCCCAGAGATTCATTACGTCTGATAGAGCTCATATTAATCTAGTAGAAGGCTGTGTAACTGGTGTAAAGTCACCACTGGAGTCTTGAAGATTATATATTCAGTGTGTCTTTAAGGGTTCATGCTGCTGTCTCTTGATAGACGTAATGTAGTGGTGTGTGCAAGTGAAGCTAACATGATCGAAGCTCATTTACATTGATCAGATAGATTTGAAACTATACGACCGTTTGAAGTACTGCATCATGAGGATTAAAATTGTAATTACTTTATCCCTGATTTTATCCATCCTTCCAATTCCAGTTTTTGAAAAATAAACAGCCCTTCACGTCCATATTGGTTATTGGACAATATTAGAGATTTTTATTTATTTATTTATTTTTTTAATATATCAGTATCATGTGATATTGGATATATCATCTGGAATTGGATATGTAATTGTTCATGCTAATTTTCCCTATTTTTACATATACACTGCCTTTGCCATCATCTAATACGCAATTAAATGCACTTTTTTATATGTAATCTTTAGCAAATCTAAAAATGAATATAAAGAAGTTTTCATACTGTACATTATAATGTTATGATGCCTAAATTCACTTGTAGCATTTAAAATGATAGATTTTAGTGTTTTTATATATATACATATTTTTTATTTATTTCGACAAAATACTTTAGAATTGTAATATCGGCCATTTGTTGGTCATTGCCAATTCTAAGAATGTTCCTGATCATTTTAGTTTCATTTTAGTCATAACGATTCACAGATTGTTGTGAATCATTCACATTCTGTGTATTCACTGTAAAAAAAAAAAAATAATCCGCCTAGTTCAACTTAAAAACTTAAAGGATTAGTTCACTTCAGAATTAAAATTTCCTGATAATTTACTCACCCCCATGTCATCCAAGATGTTTATGTCTGCCTACATCATCCGTGACCTTTCTATTGTGATTATTTAATATGTGGCGCATCGCAGATGCAAAACGAGCATTTGTGGTTAAAACGTATATAATTTTTAAATTCTTATTAGAAAATGACCCATTGTTTCGCTAGATAAGACCCTTAAGGCCTGTACACACCGGGACGAATATCATGCACGATTATCGTTGACGTTTAACGCCTCGTGACTAAACAAAGGGCGCCAATGTTAGTGTGCACACTAGTGTTGCGCGATATACCGGTACTAGAAAGGTATCGCGATGCCCTGCTTTTAAAAAAACGGTCCGGTTCTTCATTTTATTAGTACCGGTACTTTGAGTGCCAGCTGTATTTCCTAAAATGCGACAGCAGGGGGCAGTGTGCGTGCAGCGCGCTGCTTCTAAGGCTTCTAAGGCACATTGAGTGCGTGTTTATTCCTCTCAACTGCGCAACGGCTTTTATGGATATTTTAAACCAGTTTATGCTTTAATAACATTGCACTAAGTATTTACAGTAATCTACAATAATCTTACTGTCAAAAACACCTACAGTACATGTATTAAAAAAAAACGCGCAAAAAAGCATAACAGCAAATAATTTGTAATTGTATTGAGCATGAAAATAATAAACATTAAAAATGATATTAAATCAAACTCGGTGAAGCTCAAATCCAGAATTATCAGCCTGCACACTGGTGAAGAAAGAAGTTCTGTCATATGTGTTGTTTATTTACTTTTCCTGCTGTTTTAGGTTTTTGCCGTAGTATCGTTTAAGTATCGGTATCGTGATATTTAAGTTAGGTATCACATCGAAGTCAAAATTTTGGTATCGTGACAACACTAGTGCACACTGACGCGAAAAACAGCAGGCGTAAAAGCGTCATTTTTTAAAAAACGCCTCGGGTTCGTTTTTTTTTTTGGTTTGACGGGCCGCGTTAAAAAACTGGCCAACCAATGAGGTTGCCGCTTTTGTTCACATGTTTGGAGCTGCTGAAGTTACAGTAAAACACGACTTGGTGGCGCTCAAGCACAAAATGGCCTTGCCGAGCACACACTGATACCAAGACGACGAAGAGGAAGACGAGGAAGACCCCTACAAACTATGGCTCATTTACACTACTATCATTGTGACTTATTTGCATCTCCTCATGTCATGTAAATGCCATTTTATATCTGTATTTTTATCTTCTTTAATTTAATTAATTTCATAAATATGTTTATTTGCACTACCGTTCAGCACAAGCGCCATATACTGTCAGGAAGTGAATTTGCATGTTCATTTGTTGTACATGTCATTTCAACTTAAACTATATTAAACCGAATACAAGCTCTCTCGCTTTCCCTTGGCAAAACCACATCATGTTTGGCTGAGGCAGGCTCATCTCAACCCTTCACAAACACCTCAAGCTGAGAGCAGAACGAGGGAGTCGCTCTTAGACGCGCTGAAAGCAGCTTGACTCGATCTCTCTCATAACAGACCGCATTAGAGGGTGCGAGAGGATTGTTGTGAATGGAAAAGATGGAAGCCTCTTGAGATCCGCCGTCAGCTCGGAGCAGCGCAGTGACATGAGTCAGAGCGAGTGAGTGTGTGTTCGTACGCCGAGAGGAGAACACTAGTGACGTAAGAGAAGAGAATGTGAGGTTGTTCCGCTTGCCTGTGACTCGAGGGACACGTGGGTGCTACCGCAGCTCTGTTCCCGTGATTCATTCTCAGTGAGGTCAGCAAAGACACTGAAGGAAAGATGTCTGTTCTTATCGCCCACCAATTCTGTCTGCCTGTGAGAATATTTGTTTTGGTTCCGCAGGTCAAACAGAAGAGGTATAGTACGGAGGTCATGCAGGTAGGCAGGACAGTAACACACACGCAACTGCCAACTTCATTTACTTGATGATTCTAATGCTGCACAGTGAAAGACTGGTTTAAACCCTCTCTTCCCCCGTGTGGCGGTAAGTTTGGCAGTTGCTCCATCTGTGTGATTGCTCATCCGCTGTGTGGACTGTGGTAAACATTACATATGTGGACTGAACAACCAGATGCATTTACATTTGCGTCTTGTATGTGTCTCACATAGGGCTGCCCCCTAATAGTCGACTAACCGTTAGTCAACTTGAAGATTTTATTAATCGGTTAGTGGCAGAAAAAAAATCTCCACAGGAAGTGGCGAGGTCACGCAGTCCTAGAGGCACAGATCATTAACTGCGGGAAATCCACACATTCACCTATCATTTATCGACCTCAAATATGGCTTATCACTTGAAACATGTAAGTTTCAACTTTAGTCCATTCTCTTTAATGTTTGCCTATAGATAAATGTGCGCTATTATTTGGCGCATATCCAAGTGTTTGTGTGGAGAGCGTGTTTACTGCATGACATGGAGGCGCCGGTGTGATCACTGCACTTAACTTAAAATACTCCGTCATTTTTGGTCATAGATAAGAGTAATGCAAAATGTAAAGGGTCTACTTTTATTTCTGTAAACTCACAATAACAGCAAAACGTTGTGCTTTTGTAAAACAATGAAAGCAATCAGGATGCGTTTTCTGATCTCGGTCTCGGTGAACTTGAGCTCGTAACAAGCATGAACCGAAGCTCATCGTATAGGCTGCTTTCCTCACAGACACAAGAAATATATCTATAGCTTGGAATGTCTACTTTTAAACGAGCCAATTCAAATGGAAAATAAATATTCTCAGATTATGTAATCCATATGAAACTTGCATATAGGCGCGTCCACTACTGCGGAGATGAGAGATGAGTCAGCATTGTTGACTAAATCTCTGCAGCCGAAAACACAGAAAACATTATCAATAAATTATTAAAATGTTTAGACAGTCTCCTTGCTGTTTTTTCACGACACATTCATAATCGTTACCTTTGCCGGTGCACTGTGGCAAGCTTTATGCATGTGTTTGGGCACTGATTAGGCTATGTACATAAGATTAAAGGCTCATTATTATGATTTATGGCTTATTAATATAAATGCGCGATTAGTCGATTAATGGCTTAAATGAACGACGTTACTGGTCGACTAGAAAAATCTTTAGTCGAGGGCAGCCCTAGTCTCACACCACTTCCTCCTGAGCTCACTATTGGCCTCACATACAGTATTCCGACCTCCCAGATGATTCCCCCTTATGTCAGATAATAAACATTTTCTGTTTTGAAAATTCTAGTGAATTTTAATTAAAGGGTTAGTTCACCCAAAAATGACAATTCTGTCATTAATTACTCACCCTCATGTCGTTCCACACCCGTAAGGCTTTCGTTCATCTTCAGAGCACAAATGAAGATCTTTTTGATGAAATCTGAGAGCTTTCTGTCCCTCCATAGACAGCTATGCAACTGAAACTTTCATAAAGAGATCGTAAAACTAATCCATATGAATTGAGTGGTTTGGTCCAAATTTTCTGAAGAAACTTAATCACTTTTTTTGATGAACAGATTTAATTTAGGCTTTTACTCAGAAGCTCAAACGAACCTGAAAGACGCAGGAGAACAAACCTCTTCCGGAAGCTCAAATGTAACACGAGAATGAACCACATTGGTTACGCAGCACGTTTTAACTTCTGCAAGAGGTTTGTTCTCGTGTAAAAAAGTGTATTTTTAAATATTTAATATTAAATAATTTAGCACTGTATAATTTGTATGTCTCATTTTATTTGTTCAGGGACAATTTACAATATATGGAGGGCCAAATTACTAAAAAAATTAATTATTATTATTATTATTATTATTATTATTATTATTATTTTTTAATAAACCATTAAATAAAATGCTTAATAAAAAACAAAAAATAATTTAATAAATTTTTTTATTCACCAAAAAATTAATAAATGATTTTATTTCATTGTTTGCACTCTTTTTCTTTATCATAATATTTGGATTGATTTCTCATTTTAACTAGAAAGTCCAAAGAAAAATGAGTAACCCTGCAAATGAGAATGAAATAACAAACTCATGCTTTAAAAAAAAAAAAAAAAAAAAAAAAAAAAAAAAAATAATGGCAAAAATGAACACAAAGTAATTGCAAATTATTAATTTACTTGGTGACAATATTTTATTTAATGATTTAAAGTTTTATTACCAGTTCAATTATATATTTAACAGTTTATTTATTTAATAATTTAACTGAATAATTTGACCCTCCATAATAAAAGGAATTTAATCTTAAAAAAATAGCATAAATAGCAATTATTCTTTTTTTAATGTCTTATTCATTTATATTTTATTTGTACAGGGACAATACATAATAAATATATTATAAAGGTTTTTTTGCTAAAAACACAATTTTAACTGTATTTCCTCAGTGGTGCTTTTTATAAAAAAGTATACAATATATTAAATATAAACAGTGGCATTGAAAAAAAAAAATATTTTAATGTTCACTTTTAGCCATTTCAATTTTCTTTTATTTTTGTATTAACCATGTGCACCACCAGAGGGCACATTCTGCATCTTTTTTGAGGGCCTCTCACATTCAGTGCAGTTTGGCCAATTTCACACACACACACACACACATACACACACTTGTGGCACACAGACTCGGGAACATGATGTACCTGTGGCATAATCACAGGAAACATGACGTCACAGACTCTTTTGCTCACACTGTGTGTGTGTGTGTTCATTATCACTGCTGAGTGAGTGACAAAAATCAGCTCAGAATAACCCGTCACCACACGCCGGCTCTTGTTGTCGTGGCGTAATCGGTCCTTGCATGTGGCCTTGAAGTGTCTGTCATGGGACTGTGACTCCAGCGTTTTCAGGCCCATTAGTCTCTATGGAAACCGACCGTCCTGTCAAGAAACAAGATTCATATCTGCCACTTACTCGATCAGTTTGGGATATTCTTACTCATAAAATAATCATTGTGGATCTTTTGTGGATTTTTAAAAATGTTTTATTTTATTCGAGAGATAAAAATGAGTGTTAATTAAGTTGTCACAGTCATTATTTACTCTTGCGTATATTGGTAATGTTGTCTTGTATAAATACCATACAGCTTTTATATAGAGAGCATCTGTTCGTGTATTAGACGAAGCACTGCCTCTTTCACAAGTTCATGTTTCTATACGACCTTGTGAATGTAAGCGAATTCAACTCTTTACATAGACAATGATGAGAGAAGGGAAACACAATGACACTGAGGAGGCGAGGAAGAGGAGGAGGGCTGAATCACACTGAGCGTCGGGAGATGCCACAATGACTGGGGAGTGAGATTAAATGCAGTATATCTGGAAACAAATGGCAAAGTAAGCGACAATGAGAGCTGGTTGCTTTGTTCCTTTTGTATAGGGATTCGTCATCAACATTAAAATTCTATAAATTAGTCTAAATAAATTAAAAATAAATACTAAAAACTAAAATCAGTCATTTTGAGTTGGTGTCTGTATGATATTTTTGGGGGGGGAAAAGTGCTTTTATTTAGCAAGGACACATTCAATTGATCAAAAGTGACCCTAAAGACATTTATAATAGATTTATATTTCAAATAATTGCTGTTTTATAGACTTTCTGTTCATCAAAGAGACCTGAAAAAATACACATATTTTCAACATTTAAAATAAGAGCAGCATGATTTCTGAAGGATCATGTGACACTGAAAAATGAATGTGAAAAATTCAGCTTTACATCACAGGAATAAATTACATTTTAAAATATATTACAATAGAAAACATATATTATTGTTTATAATAATATTTAACATTTTTTACTGTATTTTTGATCAAATAAACGCACCCTTGGTGAGCAGAAGAGACTTCTTTTAAAAACATCTTTAAAACCTCAAACCTTTAAACAGCTGCATAAATATAAAAATGTAACATTGAATGATAATCAATATGGTACCAATATATTGTGCTATAGTGCTATGTGGTTCCTACAGTGTTGCTTTGCAGTTGCTAACCGCAAGTCGTAAGAGCTAATATTCTTGTCTTCTATAATATTTTTTCAGCTGAGGCATCATCCATGAAGTGTAAGTTCAAATCCCTATAAGTAGCAATAGCAGTCTGAATTTTTAGCATGCGCTACAATGAATTCAGTGTTTACTGAGATCTGATTGTAGTGCCATGGAGTTCATCTCTCGCTCTCTGAGACGCTGGAGATCATACAGATGTGCAAATGCCACACAGCTGCTGTAAAGGCCAGAGAGACTTCACAAGCCTCATCTTTCATCCGTCCTCCCCATCGCTTTCTCACAAACCTGTTTTCTGAGCTTAGACATCATGTTGTGCCTTATGTGGTCAGAAAATGCTAATGAGGGCTGCCACTGATTGGCCGTTTAGCAGAATAATAAATATTCTTGTTCTTATTTCACCTTTACCCCACTCAGCTGTGTGTACACTTCCACATGGGGATTTTCCATAAGGATTATTGAGCGAGAGAGAGAGCAGTTTGTGTGTGTGTGTGTGTGTGTGTGTGTGTTTTACAGAAGGCGGGATTACCGCATACCACCACACATCCTCACTATGACACTGAACTGGTGTGACAGTCACCCGGTCAGCTGACAGTGAATGCTCACCTCTCATTGGCTGCCATTGATCAACCTATGCAGCTCTAAAAATAATCCACAATGGTCCCTTACGCAGGGTGTGTCCAAAAGAGAGAGATAGAGAGGGAGTTAAAGTTGCAGAAATGTACACGTTTTAAAAAAATTGCTTGTTCCACATCACAATTACATTCATATATGAGACCCTTCTGTGAAAGTGGAGGTGGTCTCTGAGGATTGATGCACTCAGACTGCAGCATATGTGCTGTTATTGATCATCTGAGTCACATGCATGAAACATGTTGTGAATAAATCAATATGTCCATGCAAAAAGACCTGGAACTGCATTAAATGGTAATGAATCAAATATGAAGATACCACGGCCATTTTCTAAAGCAGCATTGCATGTGTTTTTAATGGAGAAAACAATCCCAGATTTCATTGCAAACACTGTCAAAAAATCATCCGAAATGAATCAAGAGAAATGCTTTTTATAAATGCAATTCATTCAGTATTGGAAAATATTGATTAAAAATTCTAGTCTTATTAAATAACAGAATATTTCACCCATTATTTGTGTGCTGTGCGTTTTCTATAGTGGTTCACTGATATACAGTACTGTTCAAAAGTTTGAGGTCAGTACGATTTTTTAATGTTTTTGAAAGAAGTCTCTTTCGCTCATCAAAGCTGCATTTATTATTATTATTATTGATCAAAAAACAGCAAAAACAATAAAAATGTGAAATACTGTATTATATCATTTATTCCTGTGATCAAAGCTGAATTTTCAGCATCATTACTCCAGTCTTCAGTGTCGCATGATCCTTCAGAAATCATTCTAATATGATGATTTGATGCTCAAGAAACATTTCTGATTATTATCAATGTTGAAAACAGTTGTGCTGCCTTATATTTTAGTAATATATTTTTCTTGATACATTTTATTCATCATTATTTGAACAGTATTTTGTAACATTATAAATGTCTTTACTGTCACTGTTGATGAATTTAATGCATCCTTGCTGAATAAAAGTATTAATTTCTTTCAAAAAAACAAAATCTTACTAACCCCAAACTTTTGAATGATATTGTAAGATATTCAATGACCAATGCCAATAAAGATATCTGGTGGCCAGTATAATGTCAATGAAAGCAAATGGACAGACCTCAAAATAGCCAAATTTTAGCCAACTAACTGGTCTATTGATCACTATTTTTATGCATTTTGCTTAGCTAATAATACAATAAGTAACACACATTCACTTGTATGGCTCCATTTCAGTTAGGATGCCACCTTGGAAAACAAGAAGTCAAGAAGGAAATCTGGGCTGGATTTCCCGAAACCTTCTTAACTCTACGCTTTACCTTAACATTAATACGTGTTTCCCGAAACGTTCTTAGTTAAGTATAACTTCTGCAAATCATACTTTCATAAGGTTGGTCTGGACCAATCTTAACTATACCTTATCACTAGGGGTGTGACGAGATCTCGTGTCACGAGATCTCGCGAGACTAAAGTGTGACGAGATTTCTCGTTGAGGCGAAAAGTAGTCTCGTGATGTTGTTGCCATGACAGAGTGTTAGGATGATTAGGAAAGAATATGCCACCGCTACGTTTACATTACGCCTCCACTGTCCTTTTGCTTTGTGTTTAAATAAAAAAACATTTAATTAAGTTGGATAACGGTTGCCGGCTCTCCATATTTAAAGAGTTACGCGCGATCGCTTAAAGTGAAAGTAAACGCGCGCGCGCGCGCATTCAAACGCGATTTCAATACCCCGCATTTTGAAAGCGGCTCCTTGATGAATGCAAACATCTCTCAATATGAAAGCTATTTTAGGCTGGGCAGCGTAGTTGTAACCATCTCTTAGCTCTGTATCAAAGAAAAATTTGGTCTTATTTGCACTTTGAATATTGAGAGAGTGCGATTATGGTTTCAACTTGTAAAGTGTTACCATAAAAATGAATAACAGTTTTCTCTTAATCTTATTAAGCACAAACAGTAAGGTTTCATTTGTTAACATTAGTTAATGCACTGTGAACTATCATGAACTAACAATGAATGACTATTTTTATTAACTAACATAAACAAAGATTAATAAATACTGTAGCAAATATATTGCTCATTGTTAGTTGATGTTGGTTAATATGTTAATGTTAATAAATGAGACCTTATTGTAAAGTGTTACCATTTTTATTTATACTGTTTTTATTTCTATGATCAGTTTGTGGAAAGGAGTTCAGTTATGAGGTCAAAAGTTATAGAAGCTCATAAATCATGTACAGTAAGATCTGAAGAGACTGAAATCATACAGAAGAGAAGTCAGTCAGTTGAGTTTGTGGCAAAACCTTTTACAGTACTTGAGTATTGTTGTCTTTTACTGCATATGATAATTCATACTCAGAAAGTAGAACTGAATGACATTCATTATAAGATGATTAGTTAAAACATTTCAAATACACCTGCAGAATATTTTTTCTAGTCATGTATTTCGCCATTGAGGATTTCTTAAAAATAGTGTGTAAAAATCTTGTCTCGTCTCGTCTCGTGAACTCAATCTCGAGTCTCGTCTCGTCTCGTGAAATACCCGTCTCGTCACACCCCTACTTATCACTGTTGACAGTCAATACGAATATAATTCTGAAGTTGTAATACACCCAGTGTTCGATTAGGATTATGGCAAAGAATAAAATGCAAAGATTCACTGCTAAATTCAAATGTGCTTTAGCGCTGATCCAGAGACACACGCTCATCGCTTGTCATGTATCACAACAATTCACTGTTTTTAACCTCATCAGGTTTATTTTAGGTTTCAGACATTTAAATACACATTTGAATTAAAGGATTAGTTCACTTTTAAATAAACTTTTTCTGATAATTTACTCACCCCCATGTCACCCAAGATGTCCATGTCTTTCTTTCTTCAGTCGAAAAGAAATTAAAGTTTTTGATGAAAACATTCCAGGATTATTCTCATTTTAGTAGACTTCAATGGGCACCAAACAGTTGAAGGTCATAATTAGTTTCACTGCAGCTTCAAGTTGTTCAACATGATCCCAGATGAGAGATAAGGGTCTTATCTAGTGAAACCATCGATCATTTTCTGAAAAAAATTGAAAATGATATAAGTTTTAACCAGAAATGCTCATCTTGAACTAGTTCTCTTCTTCTTCTCCTCTATTTGAATTCCAGCAGTGTAGACGCTGCTAAGCGTATTACTGCCCTCCACAGGTCAAAGTTTGAACTAATTTGTATATGCAATATGCTAGTTCAATAGTATATAACAATTAGTTCAAACTTTGACCTGTGGAGGGCAGTAATACGCTTAGCAGCGTCTACACTGCTGGAATTCTAATAGAGGAGAAGAAGAAGAGAGCTAGTTCAAGATGAGCATTTAAGGTTAAAACTTATATAATTTTAAATTTTTTTTCAGAAAATGAGCCATGGTTTAACTAGATAAGACCCTTAATTCTCATCTGGGATCATGTTGAACAATTTGAAGCTGCAGTGAAACTAATTATGACCTTCAATCGTTTGGTGCCCATTGAAGTCTACTATAAGGAGAATAATCCTGGAATGTTTTCATCAAAAACTTTAATTTCTTTTCGACTGAAGAAAGAAAGACATGGACATCTTGGATGACATGGGGGTGAGTAAATTACCAGGAAAAAGTTTATTTAAAAGTGAACTAATCCTTTTAGTAGGCTACTGCATAAAAAAGACATTTTTAGTTTGTTAAAATCAAATTCCATACACTGATGTCTACGTAAGCTGCAACAATAACCCTTTCAATTATGTAATTTTGACAAAGTGTTTTATTCATATCAGATACACACTGTGTATTAAAGTTTACTCTATTCTTCTCTCAGTTTACCGCCACATACTTTTATGTATTTCGGGGAAGATTTCGTAAATCTGACAGCTCTGAATTGTTGTGCAAACTCATCGCGCGACAAAACACATTCACTTTCACATATTTTGCAATCGGAATATATCATAAAATTCATGATATAGTCAACAAGTTTGTGAATATTTTGAATAAATAATGAAAAAAACGATATAAACGCAATACCTACATGTCTGTCCGCTGCATGACGCGTCTCCAAGGAATTAAGAACTTAGAACTTTAGAAATTAAAACTTTGTTCTAAATAACGGTCGCCTTAAACTCACACTGATGGAGGCTCCGCGCCCCCAGAATATAGATAAATTACAATATAGATTTAGTTTGCAATTTGGATTACTTTTATAACATCCCATGAGTCCTGATAAATGCAATTTCTACTTCTGACGTGCTTCTTTTTATAAAGAACACTGATTTCTCACATAATGCAGTGAAGCAGCCCCTGTATAGAGTGAATTATCGATTCTCGAGCCATCGATATCAACCAATTCAGCACCGCCGCCATGGACAGCACCTGGTAACGTCACACTTGAGAAGATATACCTTAAGCAACCTCCTAAGGGATAGTTCAGGGAACACGTCTAGAAATGGTATATCTTCAGTTAAGGTCTACCTTTAGAGTCTTCATAGCGCGCTAAGAGACAACGTTATGGGGAAATCCAGCCAGACTCCTTGGGCCTCATTTATAAAATGTTGCATAGAAACCGTCCTACATTTGATCTTACGATCATTTCTCAAACACGCATACGTGTAATTTTGAGAACGAACGTTTGCACAAAAAACATGCATACACCTCTCTTCCAGATTTGAAATGTATACATCAGAAATGACCTTGAAATTGTGCGCACCTGAATGGCTTCAGATCTCCACTCTGTAAACGCTGCCTAATTAATGTCATTAGCATGTAAAAGATAACCAGCCATCGTCCAAATCCTTTATTTGAGAACGGTGAGTGACAAGATTTGCTTAGATTTCCAAATACCTGCAGTAATCCGACTCTCTGCCTCAAGAAAAAGTGCGTACGTCTGCTTAGAACCTGACGTAGCGCTAGTCACTTTTCCACGTCAAAGACCATTTTAATAAATATGAACGTTTTAGCGTACGCACACTCTAAGATCATATCTGTGTGTCTCTTCAACTGAGACTCATATCTGAGTGATGTGCCGTGTTTTTGCAGTCTGTACTCTGTGAGGAGCTGTCCAATCAGCACCACAACACTCACTACTGCAGGAGACTGGGATCTACATATTACATTACCTGCAGATCATAGGTAATGATGTGATTGATTACAGCAATAAGTGTTTCTGTACCGTCATCTACCAATTGGACCATTTTTATGTCTCTTTAAGGCTGTAGGGTTTAATTTTAGCGCCACTAATATACATACCCAAGCACTACCCCTTCCACCAGTTGTTCAGATTAGAAGGTATTCCTGCTCCAAACTTATATACACGTGAACACACTACTTGCACTAGAATAGTAAATTGTATCGGCATAGAATAGTGCACAAATTGAGATGGCCCTTTAGAGTCTTCCAGCTTGCCGTGTTTCTCCTCAGAACGCTTGAGTTTCGCAGAAATCTGATTTTTGGTTTGGACCGGTGTCGCTGCTACACTGCGGTGGTGTATGTCAGATGGCTCATGTTACTGTTGGTGTCTGTGAGATGCCATTATAGGTGTATTTATTAGTGTCGGAGTGTGTTTATGTGTGCATGTGGGTTTTGTGCAGGAATTGTGGGAATTTTCCAGGAAAGAGTGTGACTTCTTCAGTATGTGCTAAGCTCATTATGAGAACTGTGTAATAAACAGAAACATCAAGCTGTGTGTCTGAACCAAGTCTGTATCTGTCAAACACTCGACACAGAAAATATCTGAATATCACTGACATAAACCAGTGTTATTTTATATATTTATATTTTAATTGAACTTAGTTTTGTTATTTGTTTTATTTTATTGATTTTATTTTTTTATTAGTTAATAAAATAAAAATTGTTAATAAAGTTAGTAGCTGCCTTTAAAAATAATTTTATATAGCTTTAATTTATTTGAATTTAGTACTTCAACTTCAACTTATTTTATTCCAGTTTTTCATCTAAATATATTTTAGTTTACTTAAGCTTTATTTTGATAGTTTTAGTTAACAATAACAACATAAATATTGAAGAGGAAAAACACAGTAGCTCAGACACTTACGAAATTGCGTAAAAAATGATTTTCATGATTTGTTATCACAACATTTTTTTTTATTTGTCAAATCAACTTAGATAATTAAACGTGGCTCAGATAACATAATATTTTGAGTTTCTGTTGATTAAATCAATCGCCTTCATTGTATTAACTCAAATTTTTAATTTCAGTGAACTCAAAATTTTAAGGCAACCAGGTAACTTACTTTTTTAAGTTAATAATGGTTTTTAGGACATGGTACCATGGTAATACCATAGTTTTGGACATGTAGACAATGTGTTCACAATATATTCACAGTGATTTTGCAGAAGACATAAGTAGAATAAATAGATATAAAACAGCAATAGATTGTGTGCTTTTTATTTGCTCGTGAGATTTCCTAAAGAGCTTGTCATTAGTTGACTAGTTGGATTATATAGATAGGTTTATTTTAAGACATTGTGTTAAGAGCATTGATAATTATTATTTAAAATAAGATTCATAATAGTTTTTTTCATGGGTTTACATTACATTTCACCAAGCACTATACACAAGTCACAGGTGTATTCAGTGTGCTAAAACCTTCGCTGAAGATGTCATGAAAAACAAGTACTGTGTTTGTGAATTTCAGAAAAGAAAAGAAGCTTGTTATATTTGCAACATTACAAAGATTAAGTCTCTAAATGCGTCCTCTTTATAGCATCGCCGCTACAGCCATTAGAGTAATGATTTTGTAACACGTTCGCTGTCTTCCACAGTAAATTCCAAGACAATTACTGTCAGACTTCAAATTGCTGCTGTAAACAGTGTTTACAGCTTAGCCTGCTGTTTGTGATGGCTAAGATAGTTTGTGCAGTTAAATGTTCTGTATTATTTAGCATGTGTTGATTTATCCACCCATTAGCCAATGGAACTGCATTTAGCGTCCATACATTTCTTAAAAAATGTGTCTGATCACTGTCAGGTGGACATGACAGCCTAATTATACAGTGTTTTCTTAAGGCTAATTGGTCAGCTGGCTGTGCAGACAACATCACGACCAGCTGATCTTGAAAACGTGTATTTTTGCATATCCCTAGTACCACCGCAGGACATGAACAGCTGCTGTGTGCGTGATAGGTCAGAGCGTGCTGTGCCAGTCAGTGTGAGTCTCTGTCAAACTCTATAATGCACATCTCTTTTGTTTTCGCTCTTGCATTTAGATTTCTTATCCATGAAAAGACAAGGCAGAGTGGATTTAAATTACTTATGCAAGCCTCTAGACTGTGACTAAGGATATCTGCAGTCCTGCGGCACGACCTCGAGATCTGCGGGACCTGATGCAACAGAATTTTGAGACAAGTTTTGAATCGCTGAGTGCAGAAGGTGTGCACGGGAAGTGGGAGAAACAAACAACTCGTGGGCTTCCGAAAAATATAATTATCTAACAATAACAGCACGCACAAATCTGTAGATCTGAAGCATTGTGTGTGGAAATTAGAAAACAAATAGTTTATAGACACCGGGGCTGAAAAATCTGCATAGATCTCATCCTACAGGCTTTTGCTTGTGGAAACGGGACAAAACATAGAAGTTTCGGTTAGGAGAGGGAAAAATGATAAAATATAACATATTTTTGGTGGGAATGGACAGGAGCAGGACAAAATCTTCCAAGAGCAGGCTGGAGCGAAATTAAAAAACCCATCCCATGCAGACCTCTAGTGTGTTCACACTCGCCAGGTTTGGTTTGATTAAATAGAACTCTGGTGCGATTGCTCTGTTAATGTTTTTCATTTAAATAAGTGTGAACGCTATTTCTGGTTCAACTGAAATATGAATGCAACACGGACCAAGATATGTAAACGAACCAAAAAACAGGACATGACTGTATGTCATAAGATGTGACTCTTAAAAAGACAGAATGCTCAAGCATACCTGTTTTTAATCAAAATAGTTTAGTACAGGTGTCGGAAACACCGTCTCCTTGCAGTAGATCTTTGTTTGTGTACAAGGGAGGAAATCCTAGCACTGTTTCGACTCCTTTACACATTTTATAAGCTCTTCACGAGTTCTCAGATTGTAAAAATACCATCATATATGTATGCACATACAAGGAGCGCAATTAGCCCTGCATACAGCATTGTTTTGGATGTTCGGTAAGTTCCGTTGCAAAATATAAGTCATTAAAGAACTACAAAAATGGTCCCATTTTGAACTTTTTTCATTACAACTACAAAGTTGCCCAACTCTCTTTGATTATTTGCTGATGTTCTGTTGAAAAAGAAGTGAAAGTGATGTGACATGTAGCCAAAGTATGGTTATCACATACTCAGAATTTGTGCTCTGCATTTCACCTATCCAAGGGAGCGATTGGGGGTTCAGTGCCTTGCTCAAGGGCACCTCATTTGTGGGTAATGAGAGTGGAAGAGCGCTGTTAATTCACTTCCCCTACCTACATACTAAAACTCGAACCCGAATCCTTCGGGTTATAAGTCCAACTCGCTAATTATTAAACCACAGCTTCCCCCTAACTGCTTATGAGAAACAGTCCAAAAGTAGAACAAAACTCTATTTTCTGAAGCTGCACCACACAAACTGTTTGTTTCAAAACGCTCTATGTCCACACTAGCGTTTTCAAGTGTTTCCTTGAAAAACACTTCCACACTGCAACGTCAGAAAACATTTAAATCATTTTACTGCACATGCATGAAATGTAATAAAAGCTCCCTGAGATGATACATGATACCGAGTGTACGACAATACATAAACATTTCTCACGCTATTCCTCCGGCACGATCATTTTAATAGCAAAATATCCCACCACTTACTGGTGCGTTCATGTCGCACACAATCGCCATTCATTGTATGGTCTAAAATAGAGCTGCACGATAAATTGCAATTAATATGAAATTGCGATTTGGCTTAGTGTGATTATGAAATCGCAAAGGCTGTGATTATTTTTTATGCGGATGTCAAATATCTTTCCAAACATGAGAAGCATTTATGAACCTCTTGTCCTACAAAAGATAACATTTAATAACATTATTTTACTCCAAACTCATCATGCTGAGTGTTTGAAAACATCCTTCTGTGAGATGATGTGGCTTCTTACACAGAACAGGCACATATACACAGGCACACAACAGACAACATATACTATTTCATAGTATTCTATACAGTGATAAAGGCTATGTCGATTAGCATTGGAGTATAAATATACTTTATTATCATGAAAATACCCGAGAAGGCTTGAAGAACTCAGATAAATCAAAGCGTTTCAATATTCTGTTTATTCAGCTACAGCGATAGTATGATGCCCATTGAGATTTCCTGGAATGATGTGCGTTATCCAACCTGGTCTCATAGGAAAGACGTACCTGTGGGAACGTTTTCGCGAGTCGCCAAAATACGTACCAATGCGTACATATCACTGCAGTTTCCAACAGAAATGAACACTAGAGGCAGTAAAACAGCAAGCGCTTTTAATCGTTTTCATTCACAGTTACGATTACGGGGTCAGATTATGGATTAATAAAGACTCGTTTTCACGTCTCCTTGCACAATATTATGTTATGACTTCAAAACGCTTTTTACCAAAGTGCACGAATATAGTGTAACCGAATATATTTTGGACTTTGAATCGCTTAACCAGCTCCATATGGTTCACTTTTCTGACATAACAAGCTTGCTCTGTAGCTCAGCTGATACGGAGTTGTACTTAAGACGAGGAAGCCTTGGGTACGAATCCTGTGAAAGGCGAGTCACGGTAAAAGAGCTCAAAGAGAGATCTAAAGAAGTTAAAATGGCACAATTACGGATGCTTTTATGTCACATTTGCTTTTGTTAACACTGTCGGGTAGGTTTAGGTGTAGTGTTGGTGGGACGTTATTTTAAAACGCAATGGAGTGCAAATTTCAAATCAGAACTGCGGTGATTTGTATAAAAACCAACGTCATAAAAACGTACTATATTCACGTTTATCTGTTCCGGCAAAAAAAAATAAAAATATGCTTTTAGCGTCACTCAGTGGACATTTCACATTGAAACTGCAGTGATATGTACGTATTGGTATTTTGATAGGTATTCGTATTATGTACATATTCGTATTTTGCGACTCACGAAAACATTCCCACAGGTACATTTTTCTAATGAGACTGGGTTGTCGTTATCGTACATCTGCGGGGGCATATTTGGAGTTTCTGCGCAAGAGCGCCCTCTGGCTTTCAGCATTTGGATGGAGCAGCATTTACTATTGATTACAGAGCCGTGCTTCACTGACAAACTGTTTATAAAAAAATCACAGCCTTTGTCAAACCGTGTGCGGTTTAATTTCAATAAATTGTGCAGCCCTAGTCTAAAGCACATTTGCCCTTGTGTTTTGCAGCAGGACAGCAAGTAAATTTTTATCATCTTTGCAGGAATGTAATATGAAGATTGTATGAAGTAACATTTATCTTTAGCATAAGGCCATGTGTCCACCAAAGCTGTGTGGCAGCACAGTGTTTTTCAGTTGAGACGCTTTGCATCCTATGATATGGAATACCCACGGAAGTGTTACCTCATTTCACAGCTAGTTTGTTTCTGTATTGTTTTTATATGAAAATGTCAATACAATGCAAAGTATTTGCTCTGGCTTTTGTTTGAAATTACTTTGTTTTATTATGCTTGTTGTTGTCGTCTATTATCGTTGTACAAGCAGGAAACATTCTTTAACTCTTAAGTTGAACATTCTTTAACTCTCGGCAACTGTTAGGGAATGCTGAGCGCTCGATGCTCAGTGTGAAATAGACGCTCAGCGCCTAGTCAGGCTGCTGGCGTTTTAAAAACGTGACACTCCCATTGAAAACGATTGGAAAAATATGCTAGTCTCAGGGGGGAAAAAATGTTTTGGTGGACACATGGCCTAAAAGTGAACATGAATAGCACATAGCAGGCACATGCCGATATAATCATAGATATTGGTACAACATGTCACGACTTAACATGTGTAATCGTTTTCAAGTACCTCTGTTTTCACAGTCCACACTACACTCTTAAAAATAAATGTTCTTTATTGGCATCGATGGTTCCATGAAGAATCCGTTCCACGAAAGGTTCTTTATCGTGGAAAATGGTTCTTTAGATTTTTACATTGTTCTTCTCACTAAGAAAAAAAATGGTTCTTTTAACAGTGGCGGATCTAGGATTTTTTAAAAGCAGGGGCCACAGTGGAGCCACGCTTTACAGAGAGGGGCCAAGTTTAATGTTCAAGTCTTAAATTAATTGAGTTTTGCATATACATTTGACTTCTTTCCTTTGCTGCTGGCTCTAGCACTTTGTTCATTGACTGTTTTTGAAAGCCCTAAGCACTTTCTGAATTTCTGGATTTAGAAACTAAATCTACAATATTACAATATCTGCAATAAAACAAACCTATAATAACAGCTTAAATATTTCAATATTTTATTTTTTCTTAAGTAAGAATAATGCACATACTAAAATATAAAACAACATTAGAAGAAAAAAAAAGCTTCTGTGAAAATTTGTTGTGTTTGGGTTCCAACTATAAAATAAAATAAAATAATAAAATGTAGTATGTTGTTCTGACCATGTTATATTTCATATCTGGGGATAACTCTAACTAAACCTTTTTTTTTTTTTTTTTTTTTTTAGACCACGCCATGTGATTTTATTCATTTTATTGACGTAGATCAGCGATCATGAGTGACAGGGCAGGAGCACTTCAGGGGCTGGATCCGCCAGTGACTTTTAAGGTTTCTTTGGGGAGCCAAAAATGGTTCTTCTATGGAATAATTGCAAAAAAAAAAAAAAACATTTTGCAACCTTTATTTTGGAGAGCGAAAAGAGGGTCTTCAAATGTAACCACTTGGGAGAGTGTCTTCAAAAAGCTTCATTTCTGCAGGACAAAAACGGTGTCTCAATGTGGATGGAACGTAAAGAAAAAGATGAATTTTCAAATGTATACTAATTAATGTAGATGTAGTCTTAGAAGGCAGCTGCCTATGTAGGCAGTAGACAGCAAGGCAGGAACAAAGCCGTAGTATATGGGCATTAACAGATTAGCCACTGATCGAGACTTAATTGTGGCTGACGGGAGGGCAACAGGTCTTCATAATCTCCCACCCCAAAGACCAGAAGACACCCCAGCGAACGACACAAACCCACCTCACCTGACCTCCGCTCGCCAGAGGGGACAGTCGCAGCTAACCAAACAATCGCGTACGTCTGAGAAAACCAGAGCCAGCGAGGGAGGGAGAGGAAAGGCTGCGATGAGCATGCTCAGTAACGCTCTCGGCTCAGCGACTGCAGCTTTTAACTGCAGCGGGGGATGAGGGAGAGAAAGAGACAGAGCACACGAGTGAGCCTACACACACACATGCACTTCAGCTTCACCACACCGTGCACAGAGTTTATTTCCGCACAGGTTTGGTGACCGCGAGAGGATCGGTCCCGCTGCTTTATATGGGACCGTCTGGAAGGTTGGACGTCCCGTTAGTATTAGAGTTAGTTCAGGTGAGTACGTAGACCATCATCTCTCTGAATGGGACGGTACAGCGGGACACGCTCTCTCCTCAGCGGCTGCTCATCAGCATCATGCAGCCTCGCCGGCCGCAGCCACCTGACGCCGTACCCAACACGCTCTCAGCACCGCACCAATGAGAGGCTTCAAACTCGCCTGGTAAGCCCGATTTCGTGAAAACTAGAGTGTTTTTCTAACTGAGGAACATCGGAGATGCTTTGTGCCTTGGTGCGTCTGGACCTGATATTTTGTAAAGTCTCCTCGCGTCTCTCTGTGGCTGCCGTCACGTGTCGTGGCATGCAGCCAACTGCAGTGCCGCCCTCCTTTTTTATATTCTTCCGCTGCTCCTCCAAACTCCACTCCCTTTCCTTTTTTCCCCATCTTTTGTTCTTTTATGCACCTGTGCCCCTGTTCCTAAACTCCCTCTCTGCGTCTGTCTCTTCCCCCCCTCCCCTCCCGTCCTGTGCATGTGTTTGTGAATGCGACTCAGTCATGTGCTGGATATTTTTAGCCACAAATCACAGCGTGAAGCGCTGAGGAGAAACGAGCGGCAACGTGCAGCCAGCTTCCTCTCGCATTGCTGGCTGTCCTTTTCCCAGTTTTCCTCTCTTTTGCTCATTCCCTTTTGTTTTGTTTTTTCCCCCCCTCTTTGTCCCATGAGAAAAGATATTACATTATCAGATTCTGATACTGAATGGAGAACAAATTGAGGCAAAACATCAGATTTTTATTCTGAGAAAAACATTGCATTACAATTTCATCACAAACAGACTCTTTCAAGTCCAGATCGCCTGTCGTAAAACACCTTATTTGATTACATTTTGGATTTAATCAGATTTAATCAGATCAAACTGAGAAAAAATTGGCAAAAACATCAGAGTTTTTCAGAAAAACAACTTAGTCTCATTCATCTCAACTGTTTCTCACGCTGTTTACCAAAATCTGCAATCAGAAGTCGCATATCGCAATATCATCTCCGAAATTCATTGGATTTAATATGCTACAGTAGAAACCACTGTAAAATGCAGTTATTTGTGACCTACAGTTAAACTTATGACAAATGTTGTTTCCTTGGTGTCTTTTTCAGATATTAGTAGTATTATTAGTATTATTTCTTAAAAAAACACCTTATGAGAAATCTAATAATAATAATTTAATGATCTTCTATGGGTTATATTTGTTAGATTTATTATTTAAAAAAAAAAAAAAAACATTAAATGCACTAATATTTTTTATTATTAATGTATTAAAATATTTAAGAATAATAATAATCTAAATGTATATTAATTAATAAAATATGCATCCTAAATGATAAATGTAACTGTGTACTTTGTCTAATAAATGTATAAAATTGTTTATGAAATTGAATTGTATAATAACAAGCTTATTTTATTAACAAAATATGAGTTAATACATTTTACAAGCCCAAAACACACTTTGTCCATAATAAAATCACTGTAACTGACGGCCCTTCGTGGCTTTGAACTATAATATCATTCATTTTACAGCTCAATACTCTTACTCAGCAGTTGTCTCATTCTGTGTCTCTTATGGGATTTTGAGAAAACATTTGAGACAAGCTCCCTAAAAACTCCCATCACTTCTCCTGATCTATGAACGCTCAACCTCTGAGCAGTAAAACACTCACTTCCCTAAACTCTGTCATTGCTTCAAGCTTGATTTGCACAGTTGCAGGGTTAGCTTGATTAAGATCCGTCCAGCGGGTTAGAAGTGTGTCAGGTGTGTGACGGTGTGCTTTTTATACAAGTCCTCTGAGGCTGTCAGATTTAACCGGAGCATCTGCATGTGCAGCTCGTTCACACAGGAACGGGAAAGCAGATCTTAAGCTAATGTATTGGAAAACTTTAAAATGGCCATTTGTATAAGTAGAGTATCTTCATTGTTTTCTCTGGCACGTCTGGATCTCCTTCTAATCGATAACGACTGAGAACTTTATCAGATTCCGCTCTGTCCGAAGATACCTTGCTCTTTCGGAAACAACACAGACTTGTGATTCCAAAAACCCAGCAGTAGGTTCTGACCGAAGCAGCGTGATTAATCTCTTTCTCTCTTGTTCTCTCTCTCTCTGTCACCTGCACTGGAAGACTTTTTTTATCACTCTGATTTCCCTAGGGATGCTCTTGCTCTCTTCCCTATTCTTCCTGTCTAAATGACAGCTCAGTCATGCTCTTAAATAGGGCAGCACACCATGGAGTTAGGATCTATTCTGATACAAACACAGCTCAGTGTGCTCTATCATTATTTTAGACTGATTGACAGGATTCTTAAACACTAATTAACTAAACGCACAGCCATGATCTTAAACCATACTTTAGTTCTCTATGATATTGTGTCATTGTTGAAGTGGATGAAGAGATTCTTCAACCATTGGCTATTAGTAAAGAAGATAGATAACACTTTATATTCACTTTAACAACTATAAACTAGTCATAAAGTTATTTAGTCTATTTGAAGCCTTGTTATGTGCAACCTTGTAATCCATGCTGGCATAATTTTATTTTTTTTAATCATTTAATATTAACTCTTTCCCCACCACTGACAGATTTTTTTCTGGCAATCCGTGTTTTCACTCTTATACGGTCGCATCTTCTGAAAGAGTACAGAATCTCCGGATCAAAACACAGGCAAAAAAGAAGCAGAAACAAGTGACAGAAGCGTTGCTTATGTACATTTGACAAAAATGCGATTTTCTCAGCTTTTTGTTCAAAATGTTGATTTTTTTTTTTTTATGTTTCATGAAGCTAGAATAAAATTTTTGCTGTTATTTGTTTAAAAGCAGAGGCATTTGAAGCATGTTCAGATATTCAGATTTGTGAAAATGATCGAAAATGCTGGTGGTGGCTAGCTACTTTTTTTTTAAAGGGGTACCTATTATGCCCCTTTATATAAGATGTAATTCAAGTCCCAAATGTTTCCAGAATGTGTCTGTGAGGTTTCCGCTTAAAATACCTCACAGATTGTTTGATATACCATGTTGTAACGACCCATTTCTGAGTGTAAGCAAAAACATTCTCTTTTCATGCATGTATCTTTAAATGCAAATGAGCTGCTGCTCCCCGCCCCCTTTCCATGATCACACCTTCTGCCTGCATCGGATACTATGCCAGATACTAGGGGTGTAAATCGGACAGTTCATCGCGATTCGATACAATATCTATTCTCATAGCCAGCGATTCGATATTTTCCGATACCTCAAAAAGTTCTGTGATACGATTATGATACAATTCGATCAATATTTCGATATTTTGAGCCTATTTTACACAACCAGTTAAATTTTTATTAACTCACAACTGCAACCAAAATATATAACAAACATTTATTTCAAAATTTCACATCCTGAACCCTGATTGGGACATCCACAAATAAAAAAATTACACAGTAATCTAATGACAGCTTATGACATGACAACAGTCAAGAAAGTATTTTAGTTCTGTGCTAAAATGTGTAATGTCAAAAAACTGATAAACAAGGAATACATACACACACACACACACACACACACACACACACACACACACACACACACACATAATTAAAAGACATTTCTTTTAAATGTATAGCTCAGGTTTTTAATGAAGCAACAACATATTATAGGTAGGACAAAACAAGACAGGCTATTAATATTCTTTCATTGTGCAAATGTATTATAAAGGCTCTAATGCAGAGCGGCACAAAGCACTTGCGTGCATCCCGTGTGCAGAATGATGTGTTTGAAGCAACACAGAGTCACAGTACGCGGCGCTCCTATGCAGCAGTTTATTGACCATATTCTTTCAGTGACAGTTCCATCAACTGTCCTGATCGTCTTTCACAAGTTCTGAAAGGTAGTTTAAATGAGAATGCATGCGTTGGCGATAATGCATAGACTGATATTGTGTGAAAATGTGGAGAGTGTTAAAACAAAGGTGCCTTTATAATTAGCCCACAGGTATCGATTTTTTTACGCATTGCATCGATGCATCGGATTGTTAGACATTAGATCGATGTATTGTTACACCCATACCAAATACTAACAAGACATCTGCTTGCTTTTGATTATCATCTATATCATGATCACGGACAGTGCAGTTCTTCATCATGAAAGTTTATTTGCACGCGTTTTAAAGCTATATCAGTTTAAACTTATCATTTTCTGAGCGCACAGAAAGTCAGACAGCACATCTCGTGAGTAATAAACTAACTTCTCTTTCACAATATATTGTGCTTAAACTGTCAAAGGTTAAGTCAAAAAGACTGTTCACATAAGTTCAGTAACAGGTGGAAAACAGCCTCTGTTCATTATACTAGAGTGCTGTACAGAACATATCTATAGTATTGATTGGAAAGCATCTCTTCACTGTGAAAAAGAAGTGTGCACTTGTAGTGTACTTAAAAGTATATATTTAAAATACTGTACCTGCAGATAATATAATATAAATAAAATAAAAGGACACTTAAGTGTACTTAAAAGCCCCCCTTTAAGTGGGGGTATAATGCTATTTCATGCATTCTGACTTATTTACACTGTTAAAGAGTTGGATTACTCTTTAACAGTGTAAAGTTCACATAAACAGTGGTTATGTCTGTGAACGTAAACAGCAGGAACAGAAATCGCATGTGTTTATTAGATCTGTGGCACATTCCCTTCAAAACCAAAACTAATCCACTGCGTCTTCAGTGGCTCAGATGTTGGGAGTAAATGAAGACTGTTATGTTCACTCTTACACCCAACAACAAAATACCTCAATTCCCTTCACTGGAAGTTTGATTGACAGGCGATTTAACCAATCATAATGCTGAATCCGAAAACAAAGCAGTCGGGGGAGTTAGTAGATTAACGTTGGTGGGCTTAAACTTGAAAAATGATGTGTACTGGTGTCTTTCTGTGGTTGAGATGTGGTTCATTCATGTTTATTTGATGATATAAATTAACTAGTAAGAACAGATGATCGGTTCATGAGCCACTTGATCTGAGGCGCTACAGCGATCTGTCACAACACATTAAAGAGCCACAAAATGGTATTTATTGTTTAAATTTCTTTAAAAAATACAAAATTTGAGACTGTTTCATATCATAAGTAACCTGCTCTGTCTTGCCTGTCGACGCGTTGTCAGTGTCCTCTTTGCTCCGCAATGTATTTTTCACTGTGTGAGAACATGATGTGTGGCGTGAGAGCGGCATGGCTTTTCGGACATAGCAACAGTAACTAAAGGAGGCGGGTCTTTGTGAATGGTCAGTTGCTCAAAAGCAGACATTCTTGTCGCTACAGCTGCTCCAGTGTCGAGACAATGGCGGACTGTGTACAACTCACTCAGGGCGGAGTCTATGCTAATAGGGCAGAGTCCGTCAGCAGTAATGGGTGTGGCCTAAGCAATATGACGTCACATTGCTCAGAAAATGAAAACAGCTTGTTCTATGAGACTGTTGAGGTTGTATGGGGATTAAAAAAAAAGGAGTGGATGGATTTTTATGTATCCATGTATAAGTGAATTTTACATAATAGGTCCCCTTTTGCTGGCCGGGAAAAAGTTAATTAATGTTAATACTCTTTGTTTATTTCATTGTTTTTTTATGTTGTTGTTTGTTTGTTTAGTGCTAGAAAATAACAAAATTGCATGTCCCAAATGTTAACAGGGTTGCAAACATAAACTAAAATGAATATCAAATGAAAACAACCTATATAATATTTACAGCTGTGAATGCCATTATATAAAACCTTGCCATACATTTGTCTTAAAATGATAATGTTGACAGATCTGTTCAATGGGCCTTCACAAGATTAAAAACCTAATGCACTGAAACAATAAATATGGTAAATATTTGAAGAAGAAATGCACCAAAACTGGCCTAGATTCAATTTGTATTTATTTTGCCTCCTTTCCCTTCCATTCTGTTCTGAACTTTGAACCATTGCGTGCTTGTGTTGTTTTTTTGTGTATTAATGTGGCAGGAAATGCTCTAACGCTTCCTAATCTTCCACCACGGGACGTGTTAGATCACACAAGCCTTCTAGAGCACTAATGAGGTCACTGTGTTGTTTACAGCATTGTCATGTGATCAATCAGGAATCAGTCCCTATTATCAATAGCTGCAGTGATGCAGAACAAGACCTGGCATTGCTGCTTACTCATTCACCTCCTTTCTTTCATATGTTCTTTAACTCCTCTCCTCCTTTGGTCATTGTTTTGTTTACGCCGTCTCTCCTGAGTGAGCGTTACACAAAAGCATTAGAGTGTTTATTCATAGGGTTCAGAAGTTTAAACATGTCATGCTTCTCTTTGTGCCCTAATTGGTCATTATTTTTATTATTTTTCCATGTTTCATGTACCAAACAATAAAAAGAACATTTTATATTGGGTTGCAAAATATTATTAATATAACTAAAATATATTTGAAATTGTTCACCTTCTGTTCATGTTCTTATATGATGAGTCATGGTTTCCATTGACTATTTATTACTCACTCTTATGCAAAAAAAGACATTCATCTGCAGAGATTATTGAGCTTTTTTTATGAAAGAAGCCTGCATCATATTTATAGTTTTACCTAATATCATCACAAAGCTTTTGTCAAATGCAGGACTGCTAAACCTGTCAGGAGCATTTTCAGATTTCGCCTGTGTTGTGTAACTCACTGCTGGTCACATGGTTTGCCATAATTAAAAATGATAAACCCTCGTGAAAAACAAGTACGCTTCAACATAATTAAGAGTAAAAAGAGTAATTATTACGGAAATAATATACTACCTAAGTGTGAACAGAATGTAATGTAATTGGACGCTTACTTAAATGTTATTTACAATTAAATAAAAATGTATTATAGTTTAAATTTATATGAAATGAAATTAGTTGTGACTGTGCTTTATTGACCCAATTAAGTAGGACTTCAGTACATCTTTATATGTAATTTCATAATTACCTGTATTGTCTTTAAAATATATTTTCATGTAATTTCTGTTCAAACTTGTATATCATGTATTTAAATATATTTGTAATTGCACATCTGTACATTGTAAAAACTATTAATTTCAAATGTAATATCTACAGGTGTGACGAGAACTCGTGCCATGAGATCTCGTGAGATTTATATGTGACGAAAAGCTGGTGAAAAGCTGTCTCACAATATTGCTATGATGGAGTGTGAGGGTGAAATTAGGATAGAATATGCCACTGCTACATTTACATAATGCCTCCACTGTCATTTTGCATTTTATAGAAAATAAAAACCATTTAATTCATTTGGATAATGGTCGCTTCAGTCCCATCCAACTCATTCAACATGAGCTGCAACACTGTACTAACGAGATGACTGACAAGACCATGGCGGAGGATCCGTTGCATGAAAGAGGCTAATCACCATCTGACAAATGTCTGATCTTGAAGAATACGCGCTCAGCACCGCCGCTCAGGGTACACGCAATCACAAAATCGAAAGCGAAAGTAAAACGCGAGTGCACATTCAAACTCGATTTCAATACTCCGCATTTTTAAAGTGGCTCCCTGATGCATACAAATACCTCCCAATATAAAGATATCTGAGATGTGTCGTTGTGACCGTCTCTGAGCTCTGTATCATGCTTGAAGAAAAAGTTGATCTCTATTTGCACTTTGAATATTGAGAGAGTACTTTGATTATGGTTGCACTTCGGACTAAGAGAAAACTTAAAATTCTGACTCATTTTTATTCATTTTTATTTATATTGTTTTTATTTCTATGATCAATTTGCAAAAAGGAATTCAGTTAGGAGGTCAAAAGTTCTCATTTGAAATCATACAGGAGAGAAGCCAGTCAGTTGAGTCAAGTGCTTGATTAGTGTTGGTCTTTTACTGCATATGATAATTCATACTCAGAAAGTAGAACTGAAATGACATTTATTACAAGATATTTAGTTAAACATTTCAAATGCACCTGCAGACTATTTTTTCTAGTCATGTATTTCGTCATTGAGGATTTCTTAAAATATTGTGTAAAAAATGTCTTGTTCTCGTGAACTCAATCTCGTGTCTCATCTCGTGAGCTGACTGTCTTGTCACACCCCTAGTAATATCCAATAACACACTATATAATCAAGCAATTTACATGTGCTTTTGTATGTTAGTCAACACATCAAAATGAATGTACTTCTTTAAAGGATGATATTAAAACATAATGATTCAAAATGCACTTTAAAATAAAACTTTTATTTTGGCAGTATTACAAAGTGCACTTTTCAAAAGTGTACTTACATGTGTTAAGAAACAGTCATGTACACTCGTTAAAGGGGGGGTATCACACACAGTTTCTGCCAATCTCATGTTAATCTTAAGTACCTATAGAGTAGTAATGCATCCTTCATATCGCTGAAAAGTCTTTAGTTTTATCATATTTATAAAAGATACATACGCTGTACCGAGTCTTTCTGAAAACAGCCAAGCTCCTGGAGGCGTGCCGTGTGAGTGGAGCTAAAGAGTGACGAGCATGCGCAGCTTTTGCTTAGAGATCGGCTGCAAGCTATCAATGGTCAGCTAAACAAATATATTTAAACACACACAATACACCATCGCGTTATCCATGGATAACTTTTGACTCACTATAATGAATATAGCGTATAGTCAATGATGAATAATGAATTTATGAATTCACTACGTTCGTATTGTTTACATTATATGCGCTTAGGTGCCTATTGCCAACAAAACAGACATTTGAAGCAGTTTTACTCACCACCTGCGGTTCTGTTGTGACCACTCCATCTTTCAGTTTCAAACGATCTGTAAATCCAGCGTGGAACTGGGCCTTGTTTATGAAACCATAAGCGCCGATCCTGAGGGCTCAAGCAGCCACGGAAAAACACAAGATATTCTCCATTTATTTTAACCAATAAAAACACGATTGCAACTACAGTGGCATGAAAAAGTATGTGAACCCCTTGCAGAATCTGTGAAAATGAGAATTATTTTAATAAAATAAGAGGGATAATAAAAAATGCATGTTATTTTTTGTTTAGTACTGTCCTGAGTAAGATATTTTACATAAAAGATGTTTGCATTTAGTTCACAAGACAAAACAATAGCTGAATTTGTTAAAATAACCCCATTCATAAGTATGTGAACCATTGATTCTCAATACTGTGTGTGGTTACCTGATGATCCACGATTGTTTTTTTGTTTTGTGATGATTGTTCATGAGTCTCTTGTTTGTCCTGAGCAGTTAAACTGAGCTCTGTTCTTCAGAAAAATCCTCCAGGTCCTGCAGATTCATCAGTTTTCGAGCATTTTTGCATATTTGAACCCTTTCCAGCAGTGGCTGTATGATTTTGAGATCCATCTTTTCACACTGAGGACAACTGAGAGACTCAAACACAACTATTAAAAAAGGTTCAAACATTCACTGATGCTCCAGAAGGAAACACGACGCATTAAGAGTCGGGGTGTGAAAACTTTTGAATTCAAATACCAAGGTAAATTGTACTTAATTGTTCTGCCGGGAAACATGCAAGTATCTTCTGTTGGTTCCGAAGGGCAGTACTGAATGAAAAACAATGATATTTAAACAAAACAAGAAAAAATTTGACATCTTCATCCCGTTCAAAAGTTTTCACCCCCCGACTCTTAATGCATCGTGTTTCCTTCTGGAGCATCAGTGAATGTTTGAACCTTTTTTAATAGTTGTGTTTGAGTCCCTCAGTTGTCCTCAGTGTGAAAACACAGATCTCAAAATCATACAGCCACTGCTGGAAAGGGTTAAAATATGCAAAAATGCTTGAAAACTGATGAATCTGCAGGAGCTGGAGGATTTTTCTGAAGAACAGAGCTCAGTTTAACTGCTCAGGACAAACAAGAGACTCATGAACAATCATCACAAAACATAAAAACAGTCGTGGATCATCAGGTAACCACACACAGTATTGAGAATCAATGGTTCACGTACTTATGAATGGGGTTATTTTAATAAATTCAGCTATTGTTTTGTCTTGTGAACTAAATGCAAACATCTTTTATGTAAAATATCTTACTCAGGACAGTACTAAACAAAAAATAACATGCATTTTTTATTATCCCTCTTATTTTATTAAAATAATTCTCATTTTCACAGATTCTGCAAGGGGTTCACATACTTTTTCATGCCACTGTATCAGTTTCTATGGTTATTTTAATAACAAATGTCAAGAGCGCATCAATGTAATGCATGAGCACAAAACTCTCAGCTCCGCTGAACACTGGGTTCTTTGGGAAGCAAGGTTATCTTTCCCTCACAACCAAAAACACACTTCTTTGGTGACATTGTTGACTTTATGAAGTCCTGTGATCTGTGCAGTGGTGCTGACGACTTCCGTAAAGCCGAACACGCATTGATGGGCGAGCTCTTGCTCTCTCTCTGGTCGACGTGTGTACGCGCCCTTCCGGGAGAAGTGCCTGCACAAGGAATTCCGCCCCCGTTTACGTCACTCAGGCCCATACTCGGGGAAAAAAAAAACAAAGTTTGTGAGGAGTATTTTTGGCACAGAAATACATCCAACTTGTGTTTTGAAACTTTGGCCAAGTTTAGCATGATAATCCAACTCTTTAACAGTGTAAATAAGTCAGAATGCATGAAATGGCATTATACCCCCACTTAAAGGGGGGCTTTTAAGTACACTTAAGTGTCCTTTTATTTTATTTATATTATATTATCTGCAGGTACAGTATTTTAAATATATACTTTTAAGTACACTACAAGTGCACACTTCTTTTTCACAGTGAAGAGATGCTTTCCAATCAATACTATAGATATGTTCTGTACAGCACTCTAGTATAATGAACAGAGGCTGTTTTCCACCTGTTACTGAACTAGTTTCCTGTTGTACTGGTAACTGAACCCAGCTGACCAGCTCCAATGAGCTAAAATGGCTCCAAGTTGTCACAAAGATAGATTTAGTTTCCTCTGTGCCATTCATTTGGCTGTTTGATTGAATTGAATGGCATTGTGTGACATCATCAGTGCTGAGTTTGCTCCAGCCAATGAGATTGCATGGTGTTGCCAATGGAGGCCACTTTTCTTGGCATTGCTGAAGTATCCATTGTATCCCATGGGAGTGATCTTGCTCATAAATGGCAGTAGCTCAAGGCTTCTGAACCGTCCCGTACATGTCCCTGTTTGGACATATGGACACACACGTTGACTTCTCAGAACCGCACTGATTCTCAGAGATGTTAGAGAAAGGGCAGGTAATTAAAATGATGTGGGTTGACCGCCATGGTTTGATCTTTCTAGCCACTTGGCCATTGCTCCCACTGACATGATACTATTACTTCATTTCATTTTTAGGTTACCATTTTTTTCAGTGTACACACACACTATTGTTCAAAAGATTTTTAAAGAGATTTTTAAAGTCTCACATGCTCAGCAAGACTGCATATTTGATCAAAAATACAGGAAAAACAGTAATATTGTAAAATGTTATTACAATTTAAAATAATAGTTTTCTATTTGAATATATTTTAAAATGTAATTTTTTCCTGTGATCAAAGCTGAATTTTCAGCATCATTACTCCAGTCTTCAGTGATCCTTCAGAAATCATTCTAATATGATGATTTGCTGCTCAAGAAACTTTCCTTATTATTATCAATGTTGAAAACAGTACATATGTATGAAGTCAGCGAGATTTTGGAGCCAGTAAGATTTGAGTTCATCCCTTAATATTTTATATGAGGCTTTTCTCCAGCGAGTGTGATGTTTCAGAAGAGTGCCCCCTGTGGGAGGGTCCATTTATGCCGGTCTGAGCTCACAATCATTGCTGTGTGTGTTTGTGTAGGGCTGTGCATCCACGTGTGGGCTTCTTGTGTTTGTGTTAGAGGTTGTTGGTGTTTGTGTCACACCTCATCAAGCTAAGTCTAGCATTGAGCCTGTATGTGAACGTCTGCCGCTGTCACCATGGATATGGCTCTTCTATGATAACAGCCGTCACCGGGAACTTCCGACCCAGCCGGGTCCTGCCAAGGCCGGGTTGCCATGACAACGCTGTAAACAGAACAAAGGCAGCTGGCAACAGAACAGTGTCTCCATGCTTCAGATTCAACACTTTCAAACACACACGCACCTTTACAGTTTTGTGTAAAAACTGTAGAATTTTCATGTTTACTCTCTTTTTCTGCAACGCTCCAGTGTTGCTTACTTGCAGTGTTGCATATTGGAAAAGAGGCTGAATGCTTTTTTTTAAATTAAGTGAATGGGAAAACCTGCCTTTAGTGTGTCTGTAGCAATTAATTTATTGCCATTAATTTATTGCCACATGAGGCAATCAGTTTCAGGAATAATAAATCACTATTGATGTTCTGTTGAGTTCAGATAAATTTGACACCCTTGTGGTTTTAGAGAGAGATATGAGAATCCCTTCACTGGTTCTGTTGGGTCTGTTTATTTTTGCTCATCATACGTGATTATAATTTATATTTGCCTATCCTAATATGTGAAATAATAATAATAATAATAATAGTTATTATTATTATTATTATTACATTACCAATTGCTTTTCTTGAAAAGAATAATTAGTATTGGTATTTGAAAAAAAACAAAAAAAAAACAATTGTAGTGCAACCAACATGCAGGAAGCCATTTTGTTATCATGTGACATCAATGATGCAAATAAATAAATAAACATTTTTATGAAATAGCATGTTTATTCAGGTCCACATGTCAAGTGGTAAAACCCTTCACCCCTGACAAAAAAATAACTCATAATACTCAATAAATAATGATATCTATGGAAGCTTGTTTCCGCCACTGAATAAAAAAATAAGGTATAATTTTGACTTTTTATCTCGGAATTCTGAGGGTTTGTTTTTTTTCTCAGAATTGTGTGATATTAATTCACAATTGTTATAAAATCAGAATTGTGAGATATAAACTCACAATTGTGTGTTATAAAGTCAAAATTGTGATATAAACTCGCAATTATGTGTTAGAAAGTCAGAATTGTGAAATTTAAACTTGCAATTAAAGTTAGAATTGTGAGATATAAACTCACAATTGTGTTGTAAAGTCAGAATTGTGAAATTTAAACTTGCAATTAAAGTTAGAATTGTGAGACAAACTCGCAATTGTGTTATAAAGTCAGAATTGTGAAATTTAAACTTGCAATTAAAGTTAGAATTGTGAGACAAACTCGCAATTGTGTTATAAAGTCAGAATTGTAAAATTTAAACTTGCAATTAGTTAGAATTGTGAGATATAAACTCGCAATTGTGTTATAAAGTCAGAATTGTGAAATTTAAACTTGCAATTAAAGTTAGAATTGTGAGACAAACTCGCAATTGTGTTATAAAGTCAGAATTGTGAAATTTAAACTTGCAATTAAAGTTAGAATTGTGAGGTATAAACTTGCAATTGTGTTATAAAGTCAGAATTGTGAAATTTAAACTTGCAATTAAAGTTAGAATTGTGAGACAAACTCGCAATTGTGTTATAAAGTCAGAATTGTGAAATTTAAACTTGCAATTAAAGTTAGAATTGTGAGACAAACTCGCAATTGTGTTATAAAGTCAGAATTGTGAAATTTAAACTTGCAATTAGTTAGAATTGTGAGATATAAACTCGCAATTGTGTTATAAAGTCAGAATTGTGAAATTTAAACTTGCAATTAAAGTTAGAATTGTGAGATATAAACTTGCAATTGTGTTATAAAGTCAGAATTGTGAAATTTAAACTTGCAATTAAAGTTAGAATTGTGAGGTATAAACTTGCAATTGTGTTATAAAGTCAGAATTGTGAATTTTAAACTTGCAATTAAAGTCAGAATTGTGAGATAAACTCGCAATTGTGTTATAAAGTTAGAATTGTGAAATTTAAACTTGCAATTAAAGTTAGAATTGTGAGACAAACTCGCAATTGTGTTATAAAGTCAGAATTGTGAAATTTAAACTTGCAATTAAAGTTAGAATTGTGAGATATAAACTTGCAATTGTGTTATAAAGTCAGAATTGTGAAATTTAAACTTGCAATTAAAGTTAGAATTGTGAGACATAAACACGCAATTGTGTTATAAAGTCAGAATTGTGAAATTTAAACTTGCAATTAAAGTTAGAATTGTGAGGTATAAACTTGCAATTGTGTTATAAAGTCAGAATTGTGAATTTTAAACTTGCAATTAAAGTCAGAATTGTATGATATAAACTCGCAATTGTGTTATAAAGTCAGAATTGTGAAATTTAAACTTGCAATTAAAGTTAGAATTGTGAGACAAACTCGCAATTGTGTTATAAAGTCAGAATTGTGAAATTTAAACTTGCAATTAAAGTTAGAATTGTGAGACAAACTCGCAATTGTGTTATAAAGTCAGAATTGTAAAATTTAAACTTGCAATTAGTTAGAATTGTGAGATATAAACTCGCAATTGTGTTATAAAGTCAGAATTGTGAAATTTAAACTTGCAATTAAAGTTAGAATTGTGAGACAAACTCGCAATTGTGTTATAAAGTCAGAATTGTGAAATTTAAACTTGCAATTAAAGTTAGAATTGTGAGGTATAAACTTGCAATTGTGTTATAAAGTCAGAATTGTGAAATTTAAACTTG